>NW_022681466.1:6633333-7251666 GCF_009764315.1 Trachypithecus francoisi | reverse complement strand
GGAAGGGAGCAACAGGGGCAGCCAGTAGCACCAGGGGAGCCAGAATTTTGCAAGACAGAGGGAAAGGGACACGGGGGTACCTGTCCCTGGGGGAGGGTCAGGTACCCTGGGAGAGCCCACCCTCCTGCCTCCTGTGTTCCTGTGTTAAATGCTGGAGCCGGGGGCCTGGCGGAGCTCTGGACTTAGGAAGATCTGAGGACGTTGACCAAATTATCAACCTCTCTGAGCCCGTTTCCTCCTCTGTGATGTGGGGATAGTAACAGTCCCCATCTCAGTGCATTGTGGGAAAAGCGGAAACAAGAGGGTGAAGCTTTTGACCAGGTGCTGGGAATGGGGCCCCCGGGACCTGCATGGTTCGTCTCGCTCTCATGAGAGCATGGTGTTTTGATTCCCAAGGGACTCAGGGAGTGTAACCGAATAAGGGTCCCTTCCTCCCTCCTCAGGCTCAAAGCTAGGGCCAGGGACTGGCCGGATCCCTGGAATATCTAGTTTATCCATGCAAATAACTGCCCACTTCTCAGACAGCTTTGGTGCTTTGGGTGGTCCCTGCAGTCAGCTTCTCAAGGCCCAGGGCCTCCTGGACCACTGAACCCTCTGCAATGAGAGAGGGACCAACAGCTTTAGTATTTGGGGTTATCCCTGCAAGGCCTCCTGAGCCAGTATTATCGCTTTCATGTATTGATGTGTGTGGAGTTAGGCCCAGAGAGGGCAGGTGCTTTGCCTCAACTTGCTCAGCATGCAAGAGGTAGAAATGGGAATGGAAGTTGGGTCCTGAGCCCAAGGCTTCTGCTCTGCTCAGGTACCACCCTACTACAGGTTAAGAAGGACTTTGTCCGGACCCCGCGGGGCACGGCCCCAACTCTCCCTGGGTTAGAGTGAGGCCTGTGCTCTGGAGGCTGGCCTGGGGTGGCGTGGGGAGGGGTTGCCTGCTGTCTGCAGGCATGGTTGGTTGAGAAAGGATGTCACAGCCAATCCTGGCCTTCTCTTGTTGCTTGTCCCATGGGCGGCCACCACAGGCCCAGCTGAGAGCCAGCCTGGAGGTTACCCAGCAGCAGGCCACCCAGGCCGAAGGCCAGCTACTAGAGCTGCAGAAGCAAAGAAGCCAGATCCAGGTATGAGGCTGTGCCTGCCCGCCCACCATGGCCTCACACTGCATCCTGGGGGCGGTCACCAGCTGGTTCCTGGAACACTGGGCAGCAGGGAGTGTGGCTGAGCAGGGAGCTGGGCACAGGGGTTCTGGGGAGGTTCCCAGGACCCTGCCTCCCAACATCCCTGACCCTCAGCCCAGTGGGCAGCCCTGGCCCTAGCCTGCCTTGGTATGGCACAGGGCCCTGGCCACCCTGAAGCCCCTCCTGTTCCCACCCAGAACTCGGCCTGCGTCTTGGCCTCCTGGGTCTCCGGCAAGTTCAGCAGCCTGCTACAGGCCCTGGAAATGCAGCACACGGCAGCACTGAGGAGCATCGAGGTGGCCAAGACGCGGGTGCTGGCACAGGCTCAAGATGAGGAGCAGCGGCTGCGGGGCCACTTGGAGGCTGTGGCTTACCATGGCTGCAGGATCCAGGAGCTCCTGGAGCAGGTGGATGAGCAGACCTTCCTGCAGGTGCGAGGGCTCAGGGCACAGGTGGGGGACTTGCTTCCCTGCCCCTCAGGCCCCGGCTTACTTGTTCTCCCTGGGGCTCAGGAATCACAGCTCCTCCAGCCCCCAGGGCCTCTTGGGCCACTGACCCCTCTGCAGTGGGATGAAGACCAACAGCTGGGCGACCTGAAGCAGTTGCTAAGCCGGCTGTGTGGCCTCCTCTTGGAAGAGGGGGTCCACCCCGGGGCACCAGCCAAGCCTGTGGACTTAGGCCCCATGGGTAAGACTGACCCCAGGCCCCTACCACGGCCCTGGGCCCAGCTGCCGCTCCCGCTGGGGGGTAGGGGGGGTCAGGGCCCACACATCATGACCTCTCCAACCATTCTGCTAACGCTGCTTTGCCCCCTAGAGGCCCCAGGTCCCCTGGCACCGGTCCCAAGCACAGTTTGTCCACTGAGGAGGAAACTCTGGCAGAGTAAGGAGGCCATTCGTGTATGTGTACAACTGTGTGTGCATGTGCAAGGAGGTCCCTGTGTGTGCTGTGAACAAGTGTGTGCACACGTTTGTATGCACATGTGAGTGAGGGGGGCATGTGTTGTGACTGTCCTGCCGGGACATCTGAGCCTGGCCCTACCCCCTGCACACCTCGTGCACATCTACCCTGAAGCAGAGGCGGCCAGTGTTCATTGAAGGACAGAGTCTGGGGCACAGACCCACGATTCTTCCGCTTAATACTGAGTTAATGGATCTCAGAGCCCCAGTTTTCTCAGCTGTGAACGGGGCTGATAGAGGATTCCGCCTGCGAGGTCGTGGCGAGGATTAAGTGTTGTGGTGGCTGCTGGTGCTCAGCATGCCTGGCGGAGGTTTAGCAGCGGATAAATGGAGATCCAGTTGTGCTGTCTTCCCCTAGCCCACTTCTGTCCTCCTTTCCCCAACAGATTATCGCAATCTGACCTTTGATCCAATCAGTGCCAACCGTCACTTCTATCTGTCGCACCAGGACCAGCAGGTGAAGCACTGCCGTCAATCCCAGGGCCCAGGCAGGCCCGGCAGATTCGAGCTCTGGCAGGTGCAGTGTACCCAGAGTTTCCAGGCCGGGCACCACTACTGGGAGGTGCGTGCATCAGACCACTCAGTGACACTGGGCGTCTCCTACCCACAACTGTCACGGTGCAGGGTGGGGCCCCACACAGACAACATTGGCCGGGGACCCTGCTCCTGGGGGCTCTGCATCCAGGGGGACAGCCTCCAGGCCTGGCACAACGGGCAGGCCCAGCGCCTCCCAGGGGTGTCAGGGCGGCTCCTGGGCATGGATTTGGACCTGGCCTCAGGCTGCCTCACCTTCTACAGCCTGGAGCCCCAGACCCAGCCCCTGTACACCTTCCATGCCCTCTTCAACCAGCCCCTCACCCCCGTCTTCTGGCTCCTTGAGGGTAGGACCCTGACTCTGTGCCATCAGCCAGGGGCTGTGTTCCCTCCGGGGCCCCAGGAAGGGGTGCTCAGCTGAAGAAGGCATGGGATGGAGCCCTGGCATAGCTGCCACCATGCCTGCGTGCCCAAGAGCTGCCCAGCTCCAGCTCGGAGATTGGAGGACCAGCAGTTGGCCTCTCTGTTAACTCAGAAAGAGATTGGAGGTGGGGGGAGGTGAGCATAAACCCAAGTTCACTGTTCCAGCCTCTTTGAAGGGGACATGGTCTAGGAGGGGGATAAATGGGATGCCCTTGCCCCAAACAGAACCCAGTTCTAGGTACTGCCTGGGCCTGGGAGGCTAGAGCAGTGCTCAGGGAATGTGTGGGCTTACAGGACAGCGTGTGTGACAAAATTTGGATCCACCTGAACTTGCCTCCGGAGATGATAAGGGCCAAAGGAGCAGTTAGTGAGGGGCTGTGAGCCAGAGTAGTCCCGGGGCAGACATTCCTCCCTCCGTCCCGCCTGCAGCTCTCTTTAATTTTTTGTAACATTTGGATAGACATCCGTCTTGTCTTGTAGTCTTTTTATTTTGTGCATCTTTATAATTGTATTCTATAAACAATTTTGTTTTCTGCATTTAAACATTTTTTTTTTAGGAGATGGTCTTGCTCTGTCACTCAGACTGGGGTACAGTGACACAATTGTGGCTCACTGCAGCCTCGAGCTTCTGAGCTCAAAGGATCCTCCCACCTTAGCCTCCAAAGTAGCTGAGATTACAGTGTTTTCTGAAGTTTTTTGACTTAACGTAAGCATTTTTCACATGATTGAGAATTTTCGGCCGGGCGCGGTGGCTCAAGCCTGTAATCCCAGCACTTTGGGAGGCCGAGACGGGCGGATCACGAGGTCAGAAGATTGAGACCATCCTGGCTAACACGGTGAAACCCGTCTCTACTAAAAAAATACAAAAAACTAGCCGGGCGAGGTGGCAGGCGCCTGTAGTCCCAGCTACTTGGGAGCCTGAGGCAGGAGAATGGCGTAAACCCAGGAGGCGGAGCTTGCAGTGAGCTAAGATCCGGCCATGCACTCCAGCCTGGGCGACAGAGCGAGACTCCATCTCAAAAAAAAAAAAAAAGAACATTTTCACTGATTGCTGTAGTCATTCTAATAGCTATCAAGTTTATCTATTATTGGACATTTAATTTGCTTTCTTTTTAGCTATACAAACATCGATGTGTTTTTTTTTTGAGACAGGGTCTCCCTCTGTCACCCAGGCTGGTGTGCGGGGGTGCCATCATGGGCTCATAGGATTCTCCTACCTCAGCCTCCTGAGTAGCTGGGATTACAGGTGTGCACCACCACGCCTGGCTTATGATGAATATTTCTGAGCAGGATGCTTGGCCGCATTTATGGTCATGTATGTCGGCTGTTACCTCAAGTGAGTCACTCAGGGAACAATGAGCACTTGGAGATTTTTTTATACAAAAGGCCACAGTGAGGCCACCTTGAGTCCGGCCGACTAAGGCCCCTCAACCCTGTCACCAAGCAGCGCGTGACACCGGCAGGACCTCCGTCTCCAGCATCCCACCCCTGGGTGTGGGACTTTGGGGCAGCCATGTGTGCAGGCGCCGGCACAGGCTAGCTCCTGGTTTAGTGTGCTGTTTGCCATTGCAGAACATGCTGCCATGAAGAACCCTGGGCATGACTTTGCTTGTACTTCCGGAAATGGGGTTGCTGGGTCATAGGGTAGATGTCATTTGTTTTACTTGAAATGTTCCACTTCTTGTTTTGGGAGGTGGTTCCAAGGGTGTCTGCTTTTGGCCAGGCGCGGTGGCTCACGCTTGTAAATCCCAGCACTTTGGGAGGCCGAGGCGGGCGGATCACAAGGTCAGGAGTTCGAGTTCAGCCTGGCCAACATGGCAAAACCCCATCTCTATTAAAAATAACAAAAATTAGCCAGGCGTGGTGGCGTGCGCCTGCAATCCCTCCTGGGGAGGCTGAGGCAGGAGAATCGCTTGAACCCAGGAGGTGAGGTTGCAGTGAGCCGAGATTGCACCACTGCACTCCAGCCTGGGTGACAGAGCAAGACTCCATCTGAAAAAAAAAAAAAAGGGAGGGGTGTCTGCTTTTGTAACTTTAAAAACTGGACATCTGTGTTATATGTACTCATGGATAAATATTTCACAATAAAAAATTTTTAAAGGATAATACATGTAATATACATACCCCAGTATATATAATGTTTCTATATTTGTGAAAAAAAAAAAAAAACCTCCCACGACAACCCCATCCCAATCACTGCCACCATTGCAGCCTCCATCTTGTGTCCCTGCTCCTAGCCTGTGGCTGTTTGTTTAAGAGCAGGGCAGGGACTTGGATTGGCACAGCCCAGGTAAGGACTTTCCAGCAAGATCCTCAGATGGGAGCTCCCCAGACATGGGAAGGGAACCTGACATGTGCAGCCCCACAGCCAGGAGGCAGGCAGGACCTTGCTGGCCAGCTAGGGGCAACAGTGGGAGCTGAAAGCCCAGCCAGGCAAGACGTATTGGCCTGGCCAGATAGCCATCATTGCTGGCCCCACCTCATACTCCCTCCTAATCCAAGGCTGCAGCAGAAACTTCCAGAGGGCTGAGCCGCGCTCTGAGGGGGCAGAGAGAGGAAGAGTGGCCCCCGTCTGCTTCTGAGGTGGGAGGTGTTTGGGGCCATTTATTATATGAAATTCATCTTCCTATTGGGTGGTGGTTCTTTCTATATTCTGTGGGCGTGTTCTATATTGTAAATATTAACCCCTTTTTCTTTCTTTCTTTTTTTTTGAGATGGAGTCTCGCTCTGTCCCCCAGGCTGGAGTGCAGTGGCGCGATCTCAGCTCACTGCAACCTCCACCTCCCGGGTTCAAGCGATCTTCCTGCCTCAGCCTCCTGAGTAGCTGGGATTATAGGTGCACACCACCATGCCCGACTAATTTTTGTATTTTTAGTAAAGTTGGGGTTTCACCATGTTGGTCAGGCTGGTCTCAAACTCTGGACCTCGTGATCCTCCTGCCTCGGCCTCCCAAAGTGCTGGGATTACAGGCGTGAGTCACCATGTCCAGCCCGGCCTTTTTTTTCTAATGGACAGCCTCCCGAGCCAACGTAGGCTCAGAGACTCCCACTCTTTATTTCTTTTTCGTTTTCTTTCTTTTTTTCTTTCTTTTTGAGACAGAGCCTTACTCTGTCACCCAGCCTGGAGTGCAGTGGTACAGTCTTGGCTCACTGCAACCTCTGCCTCCCGGGTTTAAGTGATTCTCCTGCCTCAGCCTTCAGAATAGCTAGGACTACAGGCGCCCACCTGTAATGCCCAGCTAATTTGTCTTTTGTTTTGTTTTTGAGACAGAGTTGCACTCTGTCGCCCAGGCTGGAGTGCAGTGGAGCGATCTCAGCTCAGTGCAACCTCTGCCTTCCACATTCAAGTGATTCTCCTGCCTCAGCCTCCCAAGTAGCTTGGATTATAGGCGCCCACCACCACACCCAGCTAGTTTTTGTATTTTTAGTGGAGTCATGGTTTCACCAATTTGGCCAGGCTGGTCTCAAACTCCTGATCTCATGTCATCTGCCCGCCTGAGCCTCCCAAAGGGATCCACGCCTGGGATTGCAGGCGTGAGCCATTGCTTTTTTTTTTCTTTTTTTTTTTTTTGAGGCGGAGTCTCGCTCTGTCGCCCGGACTGGAGTGCAGTGGCCAGATCTCAGCTCACTGCAAGCTCCGCCTCCCGGGTTTACGCCATTCTCCTGCCTCAGCCTCCCGAGTAGCTGGGACTACAGGCGCCCACCACCTCGCCCGGCTAGTTTTTGTATTTTTAGTAGAGATGGGGTTTCACCGTGTTAGCCAGGATGGTCTCGATCTCCTGACCTCGTGATCCGCTCGTCTCAGCCTCCCAAAGTGCTGGGATTACAGGCTTGAGCCACCGCGCCCGGCCTTTTTTTTTTTTTTTAAGAGATGGGGCCTCACTCTGTCACCCAGGCTGCAGTGCAAGGGCGGGATACAATCTCTGCCTCCTGGGCTCAAGTGATCCTCCTCCTGCCTCAGCCTCCTGAGTAGCTGGAACTACAGTCACATACCACTTTGCCCAGCTAATTTTTTAATTTTTTTGTGGAGAACGATTCTCACTGTGTTGCCCGGGCTGGTCCTGAACTCCTGGCTTCAAGCGATCCATGTTCAGCCAGCCTAACTTATTCTGAGAGAACTCTCCATATCCTCTCCAGGAAAATGCACACTGGTATCGAGGGAAAAGGCAGCACAGAATTGGGATGTGACATTTGGAAAGGGGACACATTTGATTAGCTTGTGGGTGTTTCCAGCATGTCTGGCCCACCCACCAGACCCCCTTACAGGTTCTGGGCTTCAGTTATGCACAGTCAGGTGGGTGGTCACCCAGAGACAGAACAAGGGCAGGAGAGATGGTGAAAGACATGCAGCAGGATTGGAGGAGTTAGATGGGAGGCCAGAGAGGTGTATTAGTCTGTTTTCGTGCTGCTAATAAAGATGTACCTGAGACTGGGCAATTTATAATTTTTAAACGGAGTCTCGCTCCGTCGTCCAGACTAGAGTGCAGTGGTGTGATCTCGGCTCACTGCCAGCTCCAGCTCCCAGGTTCACGCCATTCTCCTGCCTCAGCCTCCGAGTAGCTGGGACTACAGGCGCCCGCTACCACACCCGGCTAATTTTTTGTATTTTTATTTTTTATTTTATTTTATTTTATTTTTTTGAGATGGAGTCTCGCTCTGTCGCCCGGGCTGGAGTGCAGTGGCCAGATCTCAGCTCACTGCAAGCTCCGCCTTCCGGGTTTACGCCATTCTCCTGCCTCAGCCTCCCGAGTAGCTGGGACTACAGGCACCCGCCACCTCGCCCGGCTAGTTTTTGTATTTTTAGTAGAGACGGGGTTTCACCGTGTTAGCCAGGATGGTCTCGATCTCCTGACCTCGTGATCCGCCCGTCTCGGCCTCCCAAAGTGCTGAGATTACAGGCTTGAGCCACCGCGCCCGGCCTTTTTGTATTTTTAGTAGAGACGGGGTTTCACCGTGTTAGCCAGGATGGTCTTGATATCCTGACCTCGTGATCCGCCCGCCTAAGCCTCCCAAAGTGCTGGGATTACAGGCGTAAGCCACTGTGTCTGGCCTATTTATTATTTTTTGAGATGGAGTCTCACTCTGTCACCCAGGCTGGAGTGCAGTGGCCCAGTCTCGGCTCACTGCAACCTCTGCCTCCTGGGTTCAAGCAATTCTCCTGCTTCAGCATCCTGAGTAGCTGGGACTACAGACATGCACTACCACTCCCAGCTGATTTTTGTATTTTTAGTAGACATAGAGTTTTGCCATGTTGGCCAGGCTGGTCTCAAATTCCCAGTCTCAGATGAGCCACCACACCTGCCCTGTTTACTTTTTAAGTAATATAAATATATTAATTTGACATTCATACAAACCAACTGTTTAAAAATATATAAAAAGCGGGGCGCGGTGGCTCACGGCTGTAATCCCAGCACTTTGGGAGGCTGAGGTAGGTGGATCACAAGGTCAGGAGATCGAGACCATCCTGGCTAACACGGTGAAACCACCTCTCTACTAAAAACACAAAAAATTAGCCGGGCGTGGTGGTGGGCGCCTGTAGTGCCAGCTACTTGGGAGGCTGAGGCAGGAGACGGGCGTGAACTAGGGAGGCAGAGCTTGCAGTGAGCCGACATCACGCCACTACACTCCAGCCTGGGCGACAGAGAGAGACTTCGTCTCAAAAAATAAATAAATAAATAAAAATTGAAAAAACTTGTTCAGAGACCGTGAGGAAAAAAGACAATGAAACAAACAAAACAAACAAAGAAGCTTTTTAACCAAAAAACAAAAAAAGTACATCAAAAGCATAAAGAAGTCCAGGCCTGTAGTCCCAACAATTTGGGAGGCCAGAGCGGGTGGATCACCTGAGGTCAGGAGTTCAAGACCAGCCTGGCCAACATGGTGAAGCCCCCTCTCTACTAAAAATACAAAAATTAACTGGGCGTGGTAGTGCATGCCTATAGTCCCAGCTGCTCCGGAGGCTGAGGCACGAGGATGCCTTGAACCCAGGAGGCAGGTGTTGCAGTGAGCCGAGATCGAGCCAGTGCACTCCAGCCTGGGAGAAAGAGTGAGACTCTGTCTAAAAAAAAAAAAAAAAGGCCGGGCGCGGTGGCTCAAGCCTGTAATCCCAGCACTTTGGGAGGCCGAGACGGGCGGATCACGAGGTCAGGAGATCGAGACCATCCTGGCGAACACAGTGAAACCCCGTCTCTACTAAAAATACAAAAAACTAGCCGGGCGAGGTGGCGGGCGCCTGTAGTCCCAGCTACTCGGGAGGCTGAGGCAGGAGAATGGCGTAAACCCGGGAGGCGGAGCTTGCAGTGAGCTGAGATCCGGCCACTGCACTCCAGCCTGGGCGACAGAGCAAGACTCCGTCTCAACAAAAAAAAAAAAAAAAAAAAAAAAAAAAGCATAAAGAAAAGGAAGTGCTCTTAGGGACATGGTGTTTCTATCCCCTTTCAATAATTTTCAGAGACACAAGTAAAGCTAGAAATAGCTTTTTAATTACTCTCATCACCAGATTGCTTTTTGCTTTTTTTCCCCAGAGACAGGGTCTTAATATGTTGCCCAGGCTGGTCTCCAACTCCTGAGCTCAGGTCCTCGTGCCTTGGCTCCCGAAAGATTGGGATTATAGGCGTGAGCCACCACACCCAGCCACTTGTTTTTGTTTGATTTTTTTCCTTTTTTTCTCAAGCAGTACTACGGTCAGATAGTCATATGTGAGATTTATAATTATTCAAGCTGCAACCTCTTGAGCTTAAATTCTGCTTCCTCTGCAGGATGAGTTATGTGACCTCTGGCAAGACATGGTACCTGTCGGAATTCCTGTTGCCATCCTTTAGGATAGGGTCCTTGGACGGACAGAATGAGGGCAGGTGTGAACATGCTGAGCTCACATGGTGCCAGTTACCCTTGCCCTTGGCTCTTAGACAGTTCGTTTTGAAGGGAACTAATACACTGGGCAAACAACTTTAAAACTTTGGAAATGGAAATGAAATAGAAAGATGCCAGGCTGGGCACCGTGGCTCACATCTGTAATTCCAGCACTTTGAGAGGCCGAGGCAGGCAGATCACCTGAGGTCAGGGGTTTGAGACCAGCCTGGCCAACATGGTGAAACCCCATCGCTACTAAAAAATACAAAATTTAGCCGGGCGTGGTGATGCATGTCTGTAATCCCAGCTACTTGGGAGGCTAAGGCAGGAGAATCGCATGAACCCGGGAGGTGGAGATTGCAGTGAGCTGACATTGTGCCACTGCACTCCAGCCTGGGCAACAGAGTGAGACGCCATTTCAAAAAAAAAACAGAAAAGAAATATCTAGCTGCCACCACACTGACAAACCACATCTCTGTGCTTTCCTCCTGGGGAGCAGATCTTTTCAAGCAGGGAGGATAGCAGGCTGTGGGTGGGGAGCAGAGGGTTGGCTGGGACCCAACGGGAAAGGCACCCTCTCCTTCCAGAACCAGGCAGGTTTATGGCCTCACCAAACCCAGGCAGCCTGGGCCTCCCAACCGCTCCTGGGGCTTGGCAGACAAGTGACAGTCCTGATCAAGTGCTCTTGAGAAACCAACGTATGGAACTCATTACCCACCTTCCTGCCAAATCAGGCACACCCAGGCCGGCTCCCTCTGCTACTCCCTCTGCCTGGAAGGTCTTTTCCCACCCCATTCTCTGCCTGCCTGAGTCCTAGCAGCCTGTGAAAGCCCAGCTCAAATGCCACTTCCACAGTTCCCCCAGCCTTTCCCATGGAGCCCCGGGAGCAGACTGCACTGCTCTTTTGGCACTTGGAGTTGCAACAGTCTGAATGTGTGTGTACCCTCAGAAGTGATGTGTTGAGATCCTCATCCCTAAGGTGATGGTCCTAGGAGGTGGGGTCTTCAGGTGGGTGAAGCCTCATTCATGGGATGAGCGCCCTTGTCCAAGGGGCCCCAGAGGCTCTCTGGCTGTCTCTTGGCCATGTGAGGACACAGTGGGAAGGCAGCCATCTACAACCTAGGAGGTGGCTCTCACTGGAACCCTGACTGTGCTGTCACCGTGATCGCAGACCTCCAGCCTCCAGAACTGTGAGGAGTGTCTGTTGTGTATAAGCCACCCAGTCTCTGGTGTTCTGAGATAGCAGCCAAGACACACTAAGACAGGGTTTACTGAATGCCTGGAGAGCCAGCTCCCTCCCCAAGAGACCGGGTCCCTCCTTCTTTCTTTCTTTTCTTTTCTTTTTTTTTTTTTTTTGAGACGGAGTCTCGCTCTGTCGCCCAGGCTGGAGTGCAGTGGCCGGATCTCAGCTCACTGCAAGCTCCGCCTCCCGGGTTCACGCCATTCTCCTGCCTCAGCCTCCCGAGTAGCTGGGACTACAGGCGCCCGCCACCTCGCCCAGCTAGTTTTTTGTATTTTTTTTAGTAGAGACGGGGTTTCACCGTGTTCACTAGGATGGTCTCGATCTCCTGACCTCGTGATCCGCCCATCTCGGCCTCCCAAAGTGCTGGGATTACAGGCTTGAGCCACTGCGCCCGGCCTCTTTTCTTTTCTTTTTATTTATTTATTTATTTATTTATTTATTTATTTATTTTTTGAGACGGAGTTTCGCTCTGTCGCCCAGGCTGGAGTGCAGTGGCCGGATCTCAGCTCACTGCAAGCTCCGCCTCCCGGGTTTACGCCATTCTCCTGCCTCAGCCTCCCGAGTAGCTGGGACTACAGGCGCCTGCCACCTCGCCCAGCTAGTTTTTTGTATTTTTTAGTAGAGACGGGGTTTCACCGTGTTAGCCAGGATGGTCTCAATCTCCTGACCTCGTGATCCGCCCGTCTCGGCCTCCCAAAGTGCTGGGATTACAGGCTTGAGCCACCGCGCCCGGCCCTTCTTTTTTTTTGAGATGGAGTCTCGCTCTGTCGCCCAGGCTGGAGTGCAGTGGCACAACCTCTGCCTCCCGGGTTCAAGCAATTCTCCTGCCTCAGCCTCCCGAGTAGCTGGGAATACAGGTGCACACACCACCACGCCCGGCTAATTTTTTTGTATTTTTAGTAGAGATGGGGCTTTGCCATGTTGGCCAGGCTGGTCTGGAACTCATGACCTCAAGTGATTGCCCACCTCGGCCTCCCAAAGTCCTGGGATTCCAGGCGGGAGCCACGGCACCCGGCACATTTGTGCTCTTTTCCTTGTGTTTTCTCCTCTTTAGCTCTGAACTCATTAAGTTCCTTCTGAACATTTCTAGCCTGGTCTCAGGGGACCTGAGAGTATTTTTCCCATCCCCCAAGCCTAGAGAGCTGGGGAAACAGAGGTGGGAATGCAGACCTGATGGGAGAGGTAGACAAGGGTTTGGGATGGCCGCAGCAGTGTGTGCTGAGGTTTAGGGAAGGGCCAGGAAGGCCAGGAACACCAGGGGACATGCATGACCTCTAGCACATTTGAGCCTGGGCCTCTCTCCAACCTTTCCTTACTTATGTGCTGTTATAGGTTGAATCATGTTCCTGAAAAAGACTTATTCAGATCCTAACCCCCAGGACCTGTGGCTGTGACCTTATTTGGAAATAGAGTATTTGTAGGTGTGACCGAGTGAAGATGAGGGCATACTGGAGTAGAATATGCCTTTATCCAACGACTGGTGTCCTTATAAGAAGAGGAAATTGGCACCAGGCACAGTGGCTCACGCCTGTAATCCTAGCACTTTGGGAGGCTGAGTGAGGCAGACTGCTTAAGCCCAGGAGTTTGAGTGAGCAACAGAGCAAGAGTCTCTCAAAAAAAAAAAGAGAGAGAGAGAGAGAAGAGGACATGAACACAGACACAGAAAAAAGGCAAATGACAACTGAGACTGATATTAGAGCACATCTTACAGCTAAGAGCCAAGGAACGCCAAGAATTGCCAGCCAGTACCAGAAGCTGGGACAGATGCCCAGGACAGTCTCCCTCAGATCCTGCAGAAGGAAGCCACACTGCAGCACGTTACTGAAAGCATTTCTTTCCATTCCAAATGGAGAGAATTATACCATAGTGGTATGAGCAGTTACCTGTGACTTTGTCACTAACCGAAATTACAGGTATCTCTGGGTGCAGTGGCTCATGTCTGTAATCCTAGCACTTTGGGAGGCCGAGGTGGGCAGATCACTTAAGGTCAGGAGTTTGAGACCAAACTGGCAGTACAGTGGCACGACTTTGGCTCACTGCAACCTCCACCTCCCGGGTTCAAGTCATTCTCGTGCCTCAGCCTCCCAAGTATCTGGTATTACAGGCGCTCACCACCACACCCAGCTAATTTTTGTATTTTTAGCAGAGATGGGGTTTCACCATATTAGACAGGCAAGGTAGCGGGCACCTGTAATCCCAGCTACTCGGGAGGCTGAGGCAGGAGAATCGCTTGAATCTAGGAGGTAGAAGTTGCAGTGAGAGTTCACGCCACTGCACTCCAGCCTGGGTGACAGAGCATCTCAAAAAAAAAAAAGGCCGGGCGCGGTGGCTCAAGCCTGTAATCCCAGCACTTTGGGAGGCCGAGACGGGCGGATCACGAGGTCAGGAGATCAAGACCATCCTGGCTAACACAGTGAAACCCCGTCTCTACTAAAAAATACAAAAAAACTAGCCGGGCGAGGTGGCGGGCGCCTGTAGTCCCAGCTACTCGGGAGGCTGAGGCAGGAGAATGGCGTGAACCCGGGAGGCGGAGCTTGCAGTGAGCAGAGATCCGGCCACTGCACTCCAGCCTGGGCGGCAGAGCAAGACTCCGTCTCAAAAAAAAAAAAAAAATTAAATGCTACCTTGCCTGGCTAATATTTTTGTATTACAGGCGTGAGCCACCATACCCAGCCCCACTGTAGTCTTGACCTGCCCAGGGTCAAGTAATCCTACCACTTCAGCCTCCCAAGTAGCTGGGACCACAGCCTACTGCACTCAGCTATGTTGCCCAGGCTGGTCTCGAACTCCTGGGCTCAAGTGATCCTCCCACCTTAATCTCCCCAAGTGCTGGAATTACAGGCATGAGCCCCTGCACCCAGCCTGACATCACTGTTGATGTTGACCTTGATCACCTGGCTGAGCTACTGTGTCAGGTTTCTCAGCTGCGAAGCTTCGGCTCCCTTTAGAAGAGTCACTCTGCACAGCCCACAGGAGTGGGAAGTTAAGTTCCTCCTCACAGTCACTACAAAAATCATTTGGGCCCGGGAGTGGTGGCTCACGCCTGTAATCCTAGCACTTTGGGAGGCCGAGGTGGGTGGATCACCTGAAGTCAGCAGTTGGAGACCAGCTTGGCCAACATGGTGAAACCCCGTCTCTACTAAAAATACAAAAATTAGCCGAGTGTGGTGGCGGGCGCGCATAATTCCAAATATTCCAGAGGCTGAGGAAGGAGAATCACTTGAAACCAGGAGGCACAGGTTGCAGTGAGCTGAGATTGCGCCACTGCACTCCAGCCTGGGCGACAAAAGCGAAATTCCATCTAAAAAAATAAAAATAAAATAACATTATTTGGAATTTTCAATGCAAAATGTGTCTATTCTCCCTGGCTTGTTAATTTATTATTTATTTATATCGGCATGGACCCATAGATGTTTATTTTACACTTTGGGTTATAATCAGCGCTACTTTACTTATTCTGTTGTCATTCTGGTGTAGTGTTTTAACTTAACATTATTGAGATATAACTCATACAATAAAACGCACCACTTCAAGTGCATAATTAGATGAGCTTTAAATACTTCCAGCTGGGGAACCCCCAGCCCCACCACAGGTGCCCCCAGTGTCCAGGGACCAGAACTAAATTCCTCAGGCAAGGGACTCAGGGAATGACATCAACTTCCCATTTCAGATCTAGAAAAGCCCAAGTTCCCCACTGGGGGTAAACAGAGTCGCTAAAGGGGTTGGGCGCTGTGGCTCACGCCTGTAATCCCAGCACTTTGGGAGGCCGAGGCGGGTAGATCACCTGAGGTCACGAGTTCAAGACCAGCCTGGACCAGCCTGGCCAACAATGGTATCTCTACAAAAAATTACAAAAATTAGCCGGGTGTGGTGGCGAGCGCATGTAATTCCAGTTACTTGGGAGGCTGAAGCAGAAGAATCACTTGAATCCGGAAGGCGGAGGTTGCAGTGAGCCGAGATCGCCCAACTGCACTCCAGCCTGGGCGACAAGTGCGGAACTCTGTATCAAAAAAAAAAAAAAAAAAAGTCGCTAAGGGGCAAAAACATATGTACATCAGCAGTTATTTTTCTCTGCAGTCAGCAGCTCGGGAACTTTGCTAAGGGTGCCGGGGAGGGGTCGAGCGCAAAGGTGCAGGCGTGACACAGCTAGACCCGCCCAGCCCCTGCGGAGCCCTGGCCAGGCCCAGAAGGACCAGAGGGATGGAGGTTGAGCCCTTCCCATTCCTTCCGCTGTACCCCTCGCGTTCTCCGCCCGCGCTCCCTCAGTTTCACACCCTTTCAGCAGCGCCCTTCCTTGGGACCACGCGGACTCCCCTGGGGGTCGCGCTGGCTCGGAGGCCTCCCCGCGTTGTCTGAGCGGGGACTGGGAGTCCGCGGACCAGCGGGCGGGCGGGTGGCGCTGCGGGGCGGGCCGAGCTGGGGGCGGGCGGGGGCCGGAGCCCTGGCCTAGGTCCCAGGGGGCGGTGCCGCGGCGCGAACGGCCCGGGTCCCTCCCAGGCCGGAGCAGAATCGGCGGCGCCCTGGGCGGCCGCTGAACCATGGACAGCAGTGGTCCCTTCAGCTGCCCCATCTGCCTAGAGCCGCTCCGGGAGCCGGTGACGCTGCCCTGCGGCCACAACTTCTGTCTCGCCTGCCTGGGCGCACTCTGGCCGCATCGTGGCGCGAGTGGCGCCGGCGGACCCGGAGGCGCGGCCCGCTGCCCGCTGTGCCAGGAGCCCTTCCCCGACGGCCTTCAGCTCCGCAAGAACCACACGCTGTCCGAGCTGCTGCAGCTCCGCCAGGGCTCGGGCCCCGGGCCCGGCCCTGGCCCCGGCCCGGCCCCTGCTCCGGCTCCGGAGCCCTCGGTGCCCAGCGCGCCGCCCAGCGCCCCGGAGCCGTCGGCCCCCTGCGCGCCCGAGCCGTGGTCCGCCGGCGAAGAGCCAGTGCGCTGCGACGCGTGCCCCGAGGGCGCGGCCCTGCCTGCCGCGCTGTCCTGCCTCTCCTGCCTCGCCTCCTTTTGCCCCGCGCACCTGGGCCCGCACGAGCGCAGCCCCGCACTCCGTGGACACCGCCTGGTGCCGCCGCTGCGCCGGCTAGAGGAGAGCCTGTGCCCGCGCCACCTGCGGCCGCTCGAGCGCTACTGCCGCGCGGAGCGCGTGTGTCTGTGCGAGGCCTGCGCCACCCAGGAGCACCGCGGCCACGAGCTGGTGCCGCTGGAGCAGGAGCGCGCGCTTCAGGAGGTGGGCTCCGGGGGCACACTCGGGTGAGCCGGGGCTGGTGACTGACCGAGCGCGAGCGGGCCGAGGACCTTGGACCCCTCAGCCTTCCTGGGTTGGATCTTAATTTCCTCCTCTAACCTGAGGATCTTTGCGGTCCCTTCCAGCCTTGACAAGGTCATCTGCTCGCGGGATGGAAATGGGAAGGGAGAAGGAGGGACGTGAGAGAACGGGACAAGGACGCGAAGAGCGGACAGGGGACCTGAAGCCGGGCCGGGGTCTATGGGGCTGTAGGCGGGAGGGAACCGGGTCAGGCCTGCGGGGTTTCGGGTAGCGTGGCTCCTGCTGCCGCCCAGGGGCTCACCCGGTCTCAGCTCAGATTTGCCCTGGACTAAGTCTGCGGCTTTCGATGGGTGTGGCAGGCGGCAGGAGGGCGGCAGAGGGCGGCCGGGCACACAGATTCTCTGTCCAGCTGTTCCGGGGGCCCGTGGTGGGAGCATGTGCGCCGCAGTCTCTACCTCCCGCCCCCAGTTTCCTTTGGCCTCCAGCCCTGTCTTGGCGCCTCTGGCCAAGGGATTTTCCGTCTCTCCTGCCTGGAGCAGTGACTCATAAGACCTAGGGGATTTGCCCGGAATCCCCTTTTTTCAGGCCTGGACTGTGGATGCAGGTTCTTTGGGAACAGTGATCCCCAGGACAGCTTAATGCTTCCTTGTGCAGTCACCCCCAACCCCCGCACCTAACTCGCTTACTCTGTGCCCCTTCCTCCCCGAAGGAAGTTCTCAGATTCATCTGAGTAACACTGAGACCAGCAGAAAGCCCTGTACTGGGCCTCCTGTCAGAGACGGGAGGCAGACACCCAGTCAGCCTGCGGGTCCTCCAGGCGTTCAGGAAAGGCACCAGCCTGGGCTGCAGGCCCCTCTGGCATATTATGGGACATCATGGCCACTCCAGTCCCACCCAATGCACAGATACCACTCCCCGGTCACCCCCTTCTCTCCCCTGGCAAGGCCTGGGACCCCAGGGCAGGGCTGTGGCCTCTGCCAGACGTCACACTCATGGAGGGTGTTGTCCACAGGCTGAGCAGCCGAAAGTCCTGAGCGCCGTGGAGGACCGCATGGACGAACTGGGTGCTGGCATTGCACAGTCCAGGCGCACAGTGGCCCTCATCAAGGTCAGACACCCCTCCTCAGCCTCCATCCCTGTCCTCCCCTGCAGTGGGCATACTCCTGGCAGTGTATGCTTTCAGCATGGCACAATCCACTCCAAACAAGCCATGCGCATACCCACTGAGCACAAGTGTCCCCTGACCTGGCCCAGATGCAGGGTAGGCTCGGGCTGGCCCCTCTGTCACCTCAGGAGGGTTGGTGGGAAGCCGGGGTCAGGGAAGGAGGGAGCCACAGTCCAGGACGGTTCTTTGCCCTCATTGCCCCCACTACCGTCATTCTGTGCAGAGTGCAGCCGTGGCGGAGCGGGAGAGGGTGAGCCGGCTGTTTGCAGATGCTGCGGCTGCCCTGCAGGGCTTTCAGAACCAGGTGCTGGCCTTCATTGAGGAGGGGGAAGCTGCTATGCTGGGCCGCTCCCAGGGTGACCTACGGCGACAGGAGGAACAGCGCAGCCGCCTGAGCCGAGCCCGCCAGAATCTCAGCCAGGTCCCTGAAGCCGACTCAGTCAGCTTCCTGCAGGTGAGGGCCGCTCTGGGGGCCACAGAAGGAACAGAAGCTGGGACAGGTCGGGGTGGAGGGAGGAGGCAGTGGGTGCATGACCTCCTGACAGAGCTGCCTCCACCCCCAGCAAGGAGGAGCCATGGCCAGCAGAGCTTTAATGGGCATTTCTCTGGCACAGGAGCTGCTGGCACTAAGGCTGGCCCTGGAGGAGGGGTGTGGCCCTGGCCCTGGACCGCCGAGGGAGCTCAGCTTCACCAAATCTTCCCAAGCTGTCCGCGCAGTGAGAGACGTGCTGGCCGTGGCCTGCGCCAACCAGTGGGAGCAGCTGAGGGGGCCGGCTGGCAACGAGGACTGGCCACAGAAGCTGGACTCGGAAGGTGGGCACCGCCCCACTCCCCTGATGACTCACCCTCTCCCAGCTTCTCACACAGGTCCCCAGCCCTGGTGCCCATCCAGAAGTGGAGGAGGAAAATTGTGCCTGGCACAGGGAGGAGCCCAAATCCCGCCAGTGACTAGAGCTGCCACCCTGTGAGGATCCATCAGCCCCTTGGACCTGGGGTAGAGGGGGCTTCTCCTAGCCCACCCTCTAGCTCCAGAGGGGCTGTGGCCCGGGAAGCACGTGGGGCAAGGAGCAGAACACAGGCAATGGGCATGCGTGTGAGCACAGCGTGCCACGTCTGGGTGGTGCTTGCTCCCTGGTGGCTCTGGACTCTGGGAGGAAGTGAAGGGGGAAGGGATTGTCGTCACAGGTTCGGAGGGGGGCAGTCTGGGGGCATTCTCACCATTATCTCCTCTTCTACAGCTGATGCTGAGCCCCAGGACCCCGATAGCACGAACCTCTTGGAGAGTGAAGCTCCCAGGGACTATTTCCTCAAGTGTAAGTGGGCGCCTGTGCCCCCTCCACTCACACTGCGCCCTCCCAGGGCTGCTAGGCTGAGACTATTTCCTCAAGTGTAAGTGGGCGCCCGTGCCCCCTCCACTCACACTGTGCCCTCCCAGGGCTGCTAGGCTGATCCCAGACGCAGGTCCCAGCAGGGCCCTGGCACACAAGGGTTAGGATTCCTCTCCCTAGTTCGTGGGGAGAGCTAGGGCAGCTCCTGGGGTGGTCTCCGGCGAGGCTGGGTTGTGCCGGTTGGAAAGCAGGGGAGAGGCTGTGTTTTTGGGGATGGGCACTTGTGGAGGGGCCGTGCCCTCTCAGCCTGGCCCTGAGCCCTGCCTCTCTCTTCTGTCCGCGGGATCAGTTGCCTACATCGTGGATTTGGACAGTGACACGGCAGACAAGTTCCTGCAGCTGTTTGGAACCAAAGGTGTCAAGAGGGTGCTATGCCCTATCAACTACCCTGAGTCGCCTACCCGCTTCGCCCATTGTGAGCAGGTGCTGGGCGAGGGTGCCCTGGACCGGGGCACCTACTACTGGGAGGTGGAGATTATCGAGGGCTGGGTCAGCGTGGGGGTCATGGCCGAAGACTTCTCCCCACAAGAGCCCTACGACCGCGGCCGGCTGGGCCGCAACGCCCACTCCTGCTGCCTGCAGTGGAATGGACGCAGCTTCTCCGTCTGGTTTCATGGGCTGGAGGCTCCCCTGCCGCACGCCTTCTCGCCCACAGTCGGGGTCTGCCTAGAATATGCCGACCGTGCCCTGGCTTTCTATGCTGTGCGGGACGGCAAGATGAGCCTCCTGCGGAGGCTGAAGGCCTCCCGGCCCCGCCGGGGTGGCATCCCGGCCTCCCCCATTGACCCCTTCCAGAGCCGCCTGGACAGTCACTTTGCGGGGCTGTTCACCCACAGGCTCAAGCCTGCCTTCTTCCTGGAGAGTGTGGACGCTCACCTGCAGATCGGGCCCCTCAAGAAGTCCTGCATATCCGTGCTGAAGAGGAGGTGATGTGGGGCGTGGGCGCTCCTGCTGCGGTCTCTGCTCCAGGAAGCTGCCTCCTCTGGGCCCTCTCCTTCCTCTGGGGAAGGCACCAGCATGAGTCCCACACACCCAGCCTTCTCGTTTCTAGAGGCTTCCACCTTTTATATATTCAGCCTTCCCCCCGCCTCCAGGCAGGAGGCCCCCCAGACCCTGTTCCCCTGCAGACCTTGCTTCTGAGAGACAGAGCTACAGCTGGGACAGCTCCAAGCTACCCTGACCCCTCCTTTTCCAGGTTTCTAGAACAATGTCTGGCATGTAGTAGGTGCTCAATAAACACTTGTTGAATGAATGACTCCTTTTCCATCCTCTCCACCCAAGGATTCCCAGAACCGCTCTCATTCATAAGCTGGTTGAGTGGGCAGGCAGGAGAGGGGCCGGAGCCCCTAGTCCCAGGATGCCTGTTGAGAGAGAGCCTTGGCCTGTGAGAAGGGGACTGGAACAGGGTACCTGCCCTTTGGGGCACCCCTACTCCCTTGTTCCCAGCAGGGGCAGCCAGAGGTGGCTTCTCCAGCCCCACTGCCATCCCGGCTGCTTGAGTGTTTGCTTGGGATGGCCTGACTCCCACCAGCTATTTCTATCTTTCATGTGGCAGCCTGGTTCTGGACCTGCCTTCGCTGTTTGTACTGTTTGTGCCCATCATTAAATGCAGGCATCACCCCTCCAGGAACAGGGCAGGACCCCTGGGCGTGGGCAAGAGAGTTTTGAGACCTGGAACTTCCTTCACACATAGCCCTCAGCCCACAGAGCCGGCCCAGGATGTGGCTGGAGCCCAGAGCATCTACAATAAGAGGACTTATGTCCTGGTTGGGCACAGTGACTCACGCCTGTAATCTCAGCACTTTGGGAGGCCAAGGCAGGCAGATCACTTGAGGTCAGGAGTTCGAGACCAGCCTAGGCAACTTGGCGAACCCCTTGTCTCTACTAAAAATACAAAAATTAGCCGGGCGTGGTGGTGGGCACCTATAATCCCAGCTACTCAGGGGCCTGAGGCAGGAGAATCACTTGAACCCGGAAGGCAGAGGTAACAGTGAGCCAAGATCAATCACACCACTGCACTCCCGCCTGGGCGACACAGCAAGACTCCATCTCAAAAAATAAAAGGACGTATGTCCCCCTCTGGAATCTTCTTGTCCTCCATGCTGGGGACACCTGTGACCTGTCCCCCAGGAGAGCCTCTGCCTCTCTTCTGGGAGGGCCCAGTGCCCTCTGCTGCCCTAGAACCCAAGCCAGGCCTGGGATGCTCTGAGGGTACAGGCCAGTATGTTTCCAGGCCCAGGCCAGCTCACTCCTCCCTGGGTTCTGTGTGGCCCAGGTACACCCCAGAGAGGGGCTGTGGCCAAGGGCAAGGGCAGACAGAGAGGCCTCTTAGACAGACGCCCATCTCAAGGTCAGGCAGGATAATGGGTGAGTTATGCAGCCACACAGCAAGGCCATACAAGTCCAGCCCCAGCGGCCTCAGCAGCTAAAAATAGCCCCTCCCATAGAGCCTGCCTGGGCCCCAGCAGCCAGGATGTTGTTTTTCCGGGCGGGACCTCCTTGCTTCTGGTGCTTTGTGTTTTCAACACCGTTCCCTTGGCAGCCACGGGTCCCCAGCTCACCCAGCAGTGAAAGGGCTGGCGGAGAAGGCTGCCCCACTGTCCCCTTGGATGCTCCTTGGACCACCTACTACAAGCCTCCTACCTTGCACAGGACCCCTCCCACCCCTCATGCCACCTGCTGTCTCATCTTGTCCCCCTACTTGGCACTCCCTACCCTACAGGCTCCCCTTGCCTTCTGGTCTCTGACCCTGCAGGAAGCGTTGGCATGTCCTGGAATGTGAGCTAGACAAGCCTGGTGCTTTCTTGGTGGAATTCAGGTGAAACTGGTCACGCCTGTGGCCACAGACACAGCCAATCAGCAAGGATGCCATCTGCAGAGTGGCCTCCAGCTCCAGAGTCTTGCGTGGAAGTTTGGGAAACAAACATCTCTTTATAAAAAAAAATTGAGGCTGGGCATGGTGGCTCACACCTGTAATCCCAGCACTTTGGGAGGCTGAGGTGGGAGGGATCACTCGAGCCCAGGAGTTTGAGATCAGTCTGGCCAACATGGTGAGACCCCATCTCTACAAAAATCAAAAATAAAAATAAAAATTGGCCAGGTGCAATAGCTCACACCTGTAATCCCAGCACTTTGGGAGGCCAAGACAGGTGGATCACGAGGTCAGGAGTTCAAGACCAGCCTGGACAACATGGTGAAACCATGTCTCTACTAAAAATACAAAAAAAATTAGCTGGACGTGGTGGCGGGCTCCTGTAATCCCAGCTACTCAGTAGGCTGAGGCAAAGAATTACTTGAACCCAGCAGGCGGAGGTTGCAGTGAGCCGAGATTGCACCACTGCACTCCAGACTGCGCGACAGAGCCAGACTCCGTCTCAAAAACAAAAAACAAACAACAGCCAGCATGGTGGTGCATGTCTGTGGTTTCAGCTACTTGGGAGGCTGAGATGGGAGGGTCCCTTGAGCCCAGGAGGTTGGGGCTGCAGTGAGCCATGTTCATGCCACTATACTCCAGCCTGGATGACAGGGTGAGACCCTGTCTCAAAAATAAATACATAAAATAAAATAAATTGGCCGGGCGCAGTGGCTCAAGCCTGAAATCCCAGCACTTTGGGAGGCCGAGATGGGCGGATCATGAGGTCAGGAGATCGAGACCATCCTGGCTAACACGGTGAAACCCCCGTCTCTACTAAAGAATACAAAAAGCTAGCCGGGCGAGGTGGCGGGCGCCTGTAGTCCCAGCTAGTCAGGAGGCTGAGGCAGGAGAATGGCCTAAACCCAGGAGGCGGAGCTTGCAGTGAGCTGAGATCCAGCCATTGCACTCCAGCCTGGGCGACAGAGCGAGACTCCGTCTCAAAAAAATAAAAATAAAATAAATAAAATAAATTTTAAAATATAGAGACAGGGTTCTATACCATGCCTGAAACAAGCATTTTAATCCCAAATCCCTGTATTGTAGCTTTGCAGCTCAGAGCCAGGGATTGGCTGGCCCCTGGGTGCACAGCTAGCAAGGGCCTGGCTCTTCAGATCCCAAGTTTCAGACTCTGAAGACTGGAGTGTTAGCTACAACCTCACATTTCCTTTGTTACCCTGGACTGCGAGTGTGTGTGTGTGTGTGTGTGTGTGGTCTGCATGCCTAGGTGTTTTGTGTGTATGCGTATATGTGCATATATCTGCATACATGTGTGTATATCTGCATGTGTGTGTGTGCTATGCGTGAGTGTCTGCCTGGGTGATCGTCTATGTATGAATGCATGTTGCTCCAGCCTAGTGACTTTCCCAACAATGCTCTGAGAAGACCTAGGAGGAGGTGCACTGAGCGGGGTGGGCTGGGGAAAGGCTGGGGGCAGGTCTCTCAGCACCCCTGCCAACATCTTAATCAGAGAAGCTTTTGCCTATTTGATTCAAGACTGCTTTTTAAAAAGAAGCTGGGCTGGGTGCGGTGGCTCACGCCTGTAATCCCAGCACTTTGGGAGGCCGAGGCGGGCAGATCATGAGGTCAGAAGATCAAGACCATCCTGGCCAACGTGGTAAAACCCCCTCTCTACTAAAAAATAAAAATAAAAATAAAAAATTAACCAGACATGGTGGCGGGCACCTGTAGTCCCAACTACTTGGGAGGCTGAGGCAGGAGAATAGCATGAACCCGGGAGGCAGAGCTTGCAGTGAGGTGACATTGCGCCACTGCACTCCAGCCTGGGTGACACAGAGAGACTCCGTCTCAAAAAAAAAAAAAAAAAGAAAAGAAAAGAGAAACTGTTAAAAAGAAAAAAAAATGAGAAAACCACTGACCTAGTCTCAACCTTCCCCTCCCACTACCATTTTCAGAGGAAGAAACTGAGGCACAGGGGTACTGGGGGACTGCCCAGTTACCCAGTCCAGAACACTCTCTCCATACCGCCCAGTCTACGTGTGTCTTGTGCTTAGAAATGCCTAAACAGGCCAGGCGTGGTAGCTCATGCCTGTAATCCCAGCACTTTGGGAGGTTGAAGCGGGCTGATCACTTGAGATCACGAGTTCGAGACCAGCCTGCCCAACATAGGGAAACCCCGTCTCTACTAAAAAATACAAAAATTAGCCCGGAGTGGTGGCACGTGCCTATAGTCCTAGCTACTCGGCAGGCTGAGGCAAAAGAATCCCTTGAATCTGGGAGGCAGAGGTTGCAGTGAGCCGAGATCACACCCCTGCACTCCAGCCCGGGTGACAGAGCAAGATTTTGTCTCCAAACAAACAAAAAAAAGAGAAATGTCTAAACACACACACACACACACACACACCTCACACTCACACACACACAACCCTGCTTCCCAGCATTGCCGCCTGTGTATGCGCTGCCCTCAGCCAGGTCCCAGTTCCCACGGTCACCAGAGCCTTGGCACGGCTGCCCGAGGGTCTGTGGCCTCAGAAGCTCCCGCCAGAGCCCCCGCCAGGCCCCCACCAGGCCCAGACAATGGTGCAGGGTGAGGGGTTTCCGAGGCTTTGGCGCTGGTTGCTGGGCCTGGCTGCTCTGGGCCAGGCAGGGAGCCAACCTCCACTCGCACTTTGTTTCTGTGGGAAAATGAGCTCGGGTTCCAACCAACGGCCTGAGGAAGCGGCCTGGGCTGCTCCCATGGCTTCCCCACACCCCAGGAGGACACAGACCCCCAGTCTTCTTTCCTCCCTTCTCCTCATCCTTGTCCTCCCCTTCCCAGGCCCGAGGAACACTCACAGAAGTACCTCCCTTCACCCCCTCTCCTCCCAGGCAGACCGGGTGCGGCTGGACTGTGGCTCCCGGAGGCCTGGCCAGGAGGATGGGGCTGGACTGGGCGTGGCTGAGGTTGGCAGCTACTGCATCTCTCCCAGGAGGAAAGTACTCTAGTCCTTCTTTATCTCGGAGGATGCGTTCCCAGACCCCCCCGTGTGTGCCTGACGCTGCAGACGGTACAGAATCCTACAGGCACTATGGTTTTTCCATCTGGTAACCAAGATGGCTAAAAGTAAACAATGGGCGGGCAGTCCCTACAGTTAGTGTGGATTCCCTGAACAAAGGGATGATTCTTGTCCCAGGCAGGCTGGATGAAGTGGGATGGCGCGAGATTTCATCATGCTACTCAGAATGGCATGCAATCTAAAACTTATGAGTTGTTTGCTTCTGGAATCTTCCATTTAACATTTCTGGATTGCAGTAGACTGTGAGTAAGCAAAACGTTGATAACAGGGGACTACTGGAGCACTGAGCAGGGTCTGTGTCCCGTTCAACCCCAAACACCCCACGCCCATTTGATGCCAACATTCAAAATCTGGAAGGTGGCCAGGTGTGGTGGCTCATGCCTGTAATGCCAGCACTTTGGGAGGCCAAGGATGCATTGGGGGATGCATAAGAAATGCAGGAAGCCCTGGTGGTCCTTGTGGGCTTCACTTGGGATGGAGAGCCACCGTGTTCTCCTCACATGCTCCTGACACCTTCAGGGGTATATGGAACCAAACAGTGATGGGGTCTTGCTGTGTTGGCCCGGCTGGTCTCCAGCTCCTGGGCCCAAGCAATCTTCCCACTTCACCTTCCCAAAGTGCTGGGATTATAGGCATGAGCCACCACGCCCACACCCAGCATGTACTTTATCTTTAAATGACATTCAAATTTTGAATTTTACTCAATAGCTGGGATTACAGCTGCACACCACCACGCCCGGCTCATTTTGTATTTTTAGCCCAATGTTATTTTAATATACAAGCCCAGCCCAATATTGCTTTAATATAAAAAACAGGCCAGGCATGGTGGCTCACACCTATAATCCTAGCATTTTTGGAGGCTGAGGCAGGTGGATCACCTGAGGTCAGGAGTTTGAGACCACTGTGGCCAACATGGTGAAACCCCGTCTCTACTAAAAATACAAAACTTAGCCAGACGTGGTGGCTAATCCCAGCTACTTGGGAGGCTGAGGCAGGAGGATGGCTTGAAGCCAGGAGGTGGAGGTTGCAGTGAGCCGAGATTGCACCACTGCACTCCAGCCTGGCAACAGAGCGAGACTCCGTCTCAAAAAAAAAAAAAAAAAAGTTCAAAATGGTGAATTTTATGTTATGTATATTTTACCACGTGCCTCCACCCAACACCGCCAAAAAAAAAAAAGAAAGAAAAGAACAGTGGCCATGAGAAGGAGCCCTATTGGGGCTGGCAGAAGGCCATTTCTAGGGATCACTTCCTTGAAGAAAGGACTGCTGAGGCCTGAAGGACAGGGAAGAGCTAACAAGACAGAAAGGATGGGTGTGGGCTCGAGACCAGCCAGTGCATTGCAGGGGACAGGAGTGCAGGGCAGAAGGGTGAGAGGCCTGAGGTGGCAGGCCAGGTCCTGCAAGGCAAAGCCTGGTAAGGATTCTAGATTTTTCCTAGGAACAATAGGAAGCCAGGGCATGGTCTCACATCAGTAAACAGTACAGTCAGATTTGAAGTTTTGACTGGGCACCATGGCTCATGCCTGTAATCCCAGCACTTTGAAAGTCCAAGGCGGGAGGATCACGAGCTCAGGAGTTCAAGGCCAGCCTGGGCAACATGGTGAAACCCCATCTCTACCAAAAATACAAAAAAAAAAAAAAAATCAGCCAGGCATGGTGACACACACCTGCGGTCCCAGCTACTCTGAGGGCTGAGGTACGAGGATTGCTTGAGCCCAGGAAGCAGAGGTTGCAGTGAGCTGAGATCACACTACTGCACTCCAGCCTGGGTGACAGAGCGAGACTCCATTTCTTTCTTTCTTTCTTTTTTTTTTTTTTTTTTGAGGCGGAGTCTCGCTCTGTCGCCCAGGCTGGAGTGCAGTGGCCGGATCTCAGCTCACTGCAAGCTCCGCCTCCCGGGTTTATGCCATTCTCCTGCCTCAGCCTCCCGAGTAGCTGGGACTACAGGCGCCCGCCACCTCGCCCGGCTAGTTTTTGTATTTTTAGTAGAGACGGGGTTTCACTGTATTAGCCAGGATGGTCTCGATCTCCTGACCTCATGATCCGCCCGTCTCGGCCCTCTTTTTTTTTTTTTTTTTTTGAGACTGAGTCTCGCTCTGTCGCCCAGCTGGAGTGCAGTGGCCGGATCTCAGCTCACTGCAAGCTCCGCCTCCCGGGTTTACGCCATTCTCCTGCCTCAGCCTCCCGAGTAGCTGGACTACAGCGCCCGCCACCTCGCCTGGCTAGTTTTTGTATTTTTAGTAGAGACGGGGTTTCACCGTGTTAACCAAGATGGTCTCGATCTCCTGACTTCATGATCCGCCCGTCTCGGCCTCCCAAAGTGCTAGGATTACAGGCTTGAGCCACCGCGCCCGGCCGAGACTCCATTTCAAAAAAAAAAAAAAGGGGGTTTGAAGTTTCAAAGTCATCCTATTATTTAGGTGAGAAATAAGCTAAGGAGGGGAAAAAAGAGGATGAAAATAACTAAAACTGCTGCCTTGCATCTTGCCAGGGAGAGCCCGCTAACTCTGGGAAGGGGGACAGAGAAATATAATAACGGGGAGAGCCAGGCCCTTAAGCACCTCCCCTGCTCCCTCCTCTCCTCCAGCTCTCTGGTGTAGGGGGTCCCTCCAGCCAAGGCTCCTCAGTACTGGGATGCGGACATCTTCAGAGGTCACACCGCCCCTTTCTGGCTTTCTGTGGCTTTGGAGGCTCAGAAGCAGAAATGCACTCAAGCCGTGTATAAACACTCTAACAGCAGGAATTGCTCAGAACAGGCCTTGCAGCTGTGTCTGGGGAAACTGAACTTGACAGAGCCAGGAGGTCCCAGTGGGAATCTCAGGGTGGGGCCCATCTCTATAGCAACCAGAAACAGCCCCAGACACGTGTTGGCCCTGCCTCTGAGGAGGGAGTGGGCAACTTGTGTTCTTGAAACACCTACGGCCAAAAAGGACTCACCCAAAATAGCCCACTTTCACATCACCAAACATCACCAACGCCTCACAGGGCATCTGCCACTCTGCAGCACAGCAACCAACGGGGAGTGGCAGAAAGTTACCATGACTTACCAGGAGTTTTCTTCCTCTCACTGGCGTATTAGGAAGAGGACAACTGGCTGAATGAAAAAGATTTGGTGTATCAAGCACAAATTTGTTCCCCAATACTCAGGTAAAAGAAATGTCCATTTGGGCAGTTTCCCTAAATCAAGTAAAATGTGTTTATAAGCTGCCCTTTGCCAAGAAAGTAGGAAATTCAACTTCAGGCATATGGGGAGGGGCATCTTCCCCCTCAGTAGAATCACTACTACTACTACTACTACTACTACTACTACTACTATTATTATTATTATTATTATTGAGATGGAGTCGTCCAGGCTGGAGGGCACAATCTTTGCTCACTGTAACCTCCACCTCCCAGGTTCAAGCAATTCTCCTACCTCAGCCTCTGGAGTAGCTAGGATTACAGGCGCCCACCACCATGCTCGGCTAATTTTTATATTTTTAGTAGAGACATGGTTTCACCATGTTGGCCAGGCTGGTCTCGAACTCTCGACCGCAGTTGATTGGCCCACCTTGGCCTCCCAAAGTGCTAGGATTACAGATGAGAGCCACTACACCTGGCATTATATGGTGATTCCATGGTGCCCAAGGGATGGGAGAGCTTTCTCCCCCGCACCAACTCTGTTGCTCAGGCAGGAGTGCAGTGGCACCATCTCAGCTCACTGCAACCTCCGCCTCCTGGGTTCAAGTGATTCTCCTGGCTCAGCCTCCTGTGTAGCTGGGATTACAGGTGCGCACCACCACACCCAGCTAATTTTCCTATTTTTAGTAGAGATGGGGTTTCACCATGTTGGCCAGGCTGGTCTCGAGCTCCTGGCCTCAAGTGATCCGCCCACTTTGGCCTCCCAAGTGCTGGAATTACAGGCATGAGCCACGCCACCGGGACCACAGATAGGAGAGCTTCTACTCTGGTCTCTACGGGGTCTGCTGCTCAGATGCCCACCATCCGAGTCCAAGGGCTTCTATTTTTTATTTTTATTTTTGAGGCAGAGTCTCACTCTGTCGCCCAGGCTGGAGTGCAATGGCACGATCGCGGCTCACCGCAACCTCCGCCTCCAAGGTTCAAGCGATTCTCCCACCTCAGCCTCCCGAGTAGCTGGGATTACAGACATGCGCCACCACTCCCGGGAGCTAATTTTATACTTTTTAGTAGAGACAAGGTTTCTCCATGTTGGTCAGGCTGGTCTTGAACTCCTGACCTCAGGTAATCCACTCGCCTCAGCCTCCCAAAGTGCTGGGAATTACAGGTGTGAGCTACCATGCCTGGCTCCAAGTGCTTCTAGCTGCAGCTGAGGCCCTACTCCCCTGGGCCAAGCACAGTTTGGGGATGATGCCAAATTCTTGACTCTCAGCTCCAAACCCACTGTATTAATGTGCTAGGGCTGTCGTAACAAGACACCACAAACTAGGTGGCTTAAGCAATCAAAATGTATCATCTCAGTGTGGAGACCAAATCAAGGTGTGGGCAGGGTCAACTCCTTCTGAGACTGTGAGAGTGAAACTGTCCCCTGCTGCTCTCCTTGCTTCTGGCGGTTTGTTGACAACATGTAGCAATCCGTGTAGCAATCCTGGTAGCTCTCTGCCGCCCTCTTTGCACCGCCTTTTCCTTGCGTGTGTCTGTGTCCAAGTTTTCCCTTCTTACAAGGGCACCAGTCACGTTGGATTTAGGGCCCACCCTAATGATCTCATCTTAACTAATGATGTCTTCAACAACCCTATTTCCAAATAAGGTCACTTTCTGAGGTAGTGCAGGTCAGGACTTCAACATGTGAATTTGCGGGGAGACAGAACTCAACGCATAACACCCACCCACCCACCCAACTCAGCTTCATGGTCTGGCTGGGACTCAGAGACACATCTTTTTTTCTTAATTTTATTTTTTATTATTACTTTTTGAGATGGAGTCTTGCTCTGTGCCCAGGCTGGCTGGAGTGCAGTAGTGTGATCTTGGCTCACTGCAACCTCCGCCTCCTGGGTTCCAGTGATTTTCTTGCCTCAGCCTCCCGAGTAGCTGGGATTACAGGCACGCACCACCACGCCCAGATAATTTTCGTATTTTTAGTGGAGATGGGGTTTCATCATGTTGCCCAGGCTGGCCTCGAACGCCTGACCTCAGGTGATCCGCCTGCCTGGGCCTCCCAAACTGCTGTGATTACAGGCCTGAGCCAACACACCCAGAGCCACGTTTCCCCATTGCCCCCTGCTCCCTGCCAGGCTCTGCCAAGAGGGGGCGCTAGAGAGACCTGCAGGGCTGGAGAAGGCCCCAGCTTCCCATCTGCTCACTATTTTTGCCTGTGTTTTACCCAGGAAAGCTGCTTCATCAGGGCAGCTGCAGTTCTTCAGTAGCAGCTGAATCCAGTTTCTACTTTTTCCAACCCTTGCAGAATCAGCTGCCCTGAGCTCCCTTCAGAGGCACCAGCACCAGCACCAGCTGGCCCATGCCCCCTCCTCAGAGGGCTGGGTTTTAGTGTCCTGGGGCTCCTCTTTCAATCCTCTCTATTATTGTTGTTGGTTTTGGTGTTTTGTTTTGTTTTGTTTTTTGAGATGGGGTCTCACTCTGTCACCCAGGCTGGAGTGCAATGGTGCGAACTCAGCTCACTGAAACCTCTGCCTCCTGGTCTGAAGCAATCCTCCCACCTCTGCCTCCTGAGTAGCTGGGACTACAGGTGCGCTCCACTACGCCCGGCTAATTTTTTGTATTTTTAGTAGACATGGGGGTTTCACCATGTTAGCCAGGCTAGTCTCAAACTCCTGACCTCAAGTGTCCGCCTTGAGCCACCACGCTGGCAGCATTTTTTTTTTTTTTTTTTTTTTTTGAGATGGAGTCTCGCTGTGTCTCCCAGGCTGGGGTGCAGTGGCCGGATCTCAGCTCACTGCAAGCTCCGCCTCCTGGGTTCACGCCATTCTCCTGCCTCAGCCTCCCGAGTAGCTGGGACTAGAGGCGCCCGCCACCTCGCCTGGCTAGTTTTTTTGTATTTTTTAATAGAGAAGGGGTTTCACCGTGTTAGCCAGGATGGTCTCGATCTCCTGACCTTGTGATCCGCCCGTCTCGGCCTCCCAAAGTGCTGGGATTACAGGCTTGAGCCACCGCGTACGGCCATGCTTTTTGTTTGTTCCTTTTTTTTTTTTTTTTTTTTTTGAGTTTCGCTCTTTTTGCCCACGCTGGAGTGTAATGGCACCATCTCTGCTCACTGCAACCTCTACCTTCCAGATTCCAGCAATTCTCCTGCCTCAGCCTCCTATGTAGTTGGGATTACAGGCTTGTGCCACCATGCTCGGCTAATTTTGTAGTTTTAGTAGAGACGGGGTTTCACCATGTTGGCCAAGCTAGTCTTGAACTCCTGACTCAGGTGGTCTGCCTGCCTTGGCTTCCCAAAGTGCTGGGATTATAGGCGCAAGCCACCGAGCCCAGCCCTTGCAGCAGCAATTTTTTTTTTTTTTGAGACAGAGTTTCGCTCTTGTTGCCCAGGCTGGAGTGCAATGGTGCGATCTCAGCTCACCGCAACCTCCACCTCCTGGGGTCAAGCGATTCTCCTACCTCAGCCTCCCGAGTAGCTGGAATTACAGGCATGTGCCACCATGCCCGGCTAATTTGTTTTTTTGTTGTTTTTTTTTTAGTAGAGATGGGGTTTCACCATGTTGGCCAGGCTGGTCTTGAACTCCCAACCTCAGGTGATGTGCCCGCCTCAACCTCCTGAAGTGCTGGAATTACAGGCATGAGCCACCGTGCCCAGCCCCCTTGCAGCAATTTTTTAAGATGACAAAAAATAGAAAATTTCAGAACAGGCCAGGCACAGTGGCTCAAGCCTGTAATCTCAGCACTTTGGGAGGCCGAGATGGGCGGATCACGAGGTCAGGAGATCGAGATTATCCTGGCTAACATGGTGAAACCCCGTCTCTACTAAAAATTCAAAAACTAGCCAGGCGAGGTGGCGGGCGCCTGTAGTCCCAGCTACTCGGGAGGCTGAGGCAGGAGAATGGCGTAAACCCGGGAGGCGGAGCTTGTAGTGAGCTGAGATCTGGCCACTGCACTCCAGCCTGGGCCACACAGCGAGACTCCGTCTCAAAAAAAAAAAGAAAATTTCAGAATATATCCCACAACAAAATACAAATTAAGCAGCCTGTGGTGGTGGCAGGGCCTGTACTCTCAGCTACTTGGGAGGCTGAGGCAGGACCACTGGCTTGATGTCAGGAGTTCAAGACCAGCCTGGGCAACATAACAGGACCCCCATCTCTACCAAAAAATTTTTTAAAACTAGCCAGGCATAGTGATGTGCCCCTGTAGTCCCAGCTACTCAGGAGGCTGAAGTAAAAAGATTGCTTGAGCCCAGGAGGTTGAAGGTACAGTGAGCCATGATTGCACCACTCCAGCCTGACTGGCAGTGTAAGACAGGGTCTCATTCTGTCACCCAGGCTGGTCTCAAACTCCTGGGCTCAAGCTCTATATATTTTTATGGTGGGTCAAGGTAAAGAAAAATAGCCACTCTTTGGTAAACGCTGCCAACCTTTTTTTTTTTTAATTTTTAGATGGAGGGTCTCACTGTGTTGCCCAGGCTGGTCTCAAACTCCTGGGCTGAAGCAATCCTTCTGCCTCAGTCTTCCAGAATGCTGGGATTACAGGCATGAACCAACTCTACAGGCCTGCCAACCTCTTTTATGTCATGGCACACACAGAAAATGATTTGGTCAATGAAATGGTATTTATTTGGCTCACTGGGACAAACAGATTAATTTTATTGGGGGTCAGGAGGCGACCAGGGGTGGGGTGGGGGACGGTGGCTGACACCTGTAATCCTAACACTTTTGGGAGTGTTAGGTGGGCACATTACTTGAGGTCAGGAATTTGAGACCAGCCTGGCCAACATGGTGAAAACCTATCTCTACTAAAAATACAAAGCTTAGCTGGGTGTGGTGGCCTGCATCTGTAGTCCCAGCTACTTCGGAGGCTGAGGTCCGAGAATTGCTTGAACCCAGGAGGCGGAGGCTGCAGTGAGCAGAGATCGTGTCACTGTACTCCAGCCCAGGAGACGGGCAAGACCCTGTATCAAAAATAAATAAATAGGCCGGGCGCGGTGGCTCACGCCTGTAATCCCAGCATTTTGGGAGGCCGGGGCGGGCAGATCACCAGGTCAGGAGATCGAGACCATCCTGGCTACGGTGAAACCCCGTCTCTACTAAAAATACAAAAAATTTGCCGGGCGTGGTGGGAGGCACCTGTAGTCCCAGCTGCTCGGGAGGCTGAGGCAAGAGAATGGCGTGAACCCAGGAAGCGGAGCTTGCAGCGAGCGGAGATCACACCACTGCTCTCTAGCTTGGGCAACAGAGCGAGACTCCATCTCAAAATAAATAAGTAAATAAAATAAATAAATAAAATTATAAACAGAAAAACAGGTGACCAGTTCAGCGGCTCAGCTGCCCCAGACCCTGCCTGCCGGTATCTGGGGCAGACCTGCACCCTTTCTTAGCACATCGCTAAGATGGGCTCCGGTGTGGAGATTCTCATGAGCAATCATACTGCAGTGAAAAGGAGAGCTGGAGACAGGCAGACAGGGGTAAAAGGCCAGAGGAGAGGTCTGAGTACCGAGACCTGGGCCTGGGGGGCCTGCAGCTGCTCACCTGGTTCCACAATAAACGATTGTTGAATCCTTCGGTTTGAGTTTTGAGTTCTGGTGCCTTCCGGCCCCAAAGTCATGGGAGCTGTCCAAGAAGTGTGTTCACATGGTCATATGTTTTTATAAAACTTAGAAATTCTGGACATTGTAGCCGAAGCTGGTCAAGCTCGTTATCTCTCCACTGCAACTTCCTCTTCTTGTCATTTCCCCCCTGTCAGGAGGCCTCATTGTGGCCACAGTATTGTGAATGAATAATTGTGGGGTTTTTTGTTTGTTTCTGAGATAGAGTTTTGTTCTTGTTGCCCAGGCTGGAGTGCAGTAGCTTCATCTCAGCTCACTGCAACCTCTGTCTCCAGGGTTCAAGTGATTCTCCTGCTTCAGCCTCCTGAGTAGCTGGGATTACAGGTGACCACCACCACATTTTGTATTTTTTGTATTTTTAGTAGAGATGGGGTTTCACCATGTTGCCCAGGCTGGTCTCAAACTCCTGACCTCAGGTGATCCACCCGCCTTGGCCTCCCAAAGTGCTGGAATTACAGGCATGTGCCACAAACCCCGACCTGCTTTTGTTTTTTAAATTTATATTTTAAATGCACATAGAAAAAAAAAAAAAACTAAACAGTACCAAAAAGTACAATGCATACTGACATACTGAGCCACCAATCCACCCCAAATTCCCAGACCCATGCCTCAAAACTGCCACAGACATTTTCTGGTGGATCTTTGCAAAAAATTTCTATCTAGATACTATTTTTTTTTTTTTTTTTGAGGCGGAGTCTCGCTCTGTCGCCCAGACTGGAGTGCAGTGGCGCAATCTCGGCTCACTGCAAGCTCCGCCTCCCGGGTTCACGCCATTCTCCTGCCTCAGCCTCCCGAGTAGCTGGGACTACAGGCGCCCGCCACCTCGCCCAGCTAGTTTTTTGTATTTTTAGTAGAGACGGGGTTTCACCATGTTAGCCAGGATGGTCTCGATCTCCTGACCTCGTGATCCGCCCGTCTCGGCCTCCCAAAGTGCTGGGATTAGATCCTATTTTTTAATACAAATAGAACTATATGTATGCAGCATTCTGTGCTTAATAACCCTTGACAATCTTTCCATATCAGCACATAGTCTGACTTTTTTTTTTTTTTTGAGACGGAGTCTCACTCTGTCGCCTAGGCTGGAGTGCAGTGGCTCAATCTCGGATTACTGCACGCTCCGCCTCCTGGGTTCACGCCATTCTCCTGCCTCAGCCTCCCGAGTAGCTGGGACTACAGGCGTCCGCCACCACGCCCGGCTAATTTTTTTGTATTTTTTAGTAGAGACGGGGTTTCACCGTGTTAGCCAGGATGGTCTCGATGTTTTGACCTCACGATCCACCCGCCTCGGCCTCCCAAAGTGCTGGGATTACAGGCGTGAGCCATCGCGCCCAGCCGACTTAATTATTTTTAAAGACTGCAGAGATTGCAGACGCCAAAATACATCTAACCATTGGGCAGATTTCATTATGACCATCCTTTTTTTTTTTTTTTTTTTTTTTGAGACGGAGTCTCGCTCTGCCGCCCAGGCTGGAGTGCAGTGGCCGGGTCTCAGCTCACTGCAAGCTCCGCCTCCTGGGTTTACGCCATTCTCCTGCCTCAGCCTCCCAAGCAGCTGGGACTACAGGCGCCCGCCATGTCGCCCGGCTAGTTTTTTGTATTTTTTAGTAGAGACGGGGTTTCACCATGTTAGCCAGGATGGTCTCGATCTCCTGACCTCGTGATCCGCCCGTCTCGGCCTCCCAAAGTGCTGGGATTACAGGCTTGAGACACCGCGCCCGGCCCATTATGACCATCCTTAATCCACTGTACTTGTCCTGCAAGGTCCAACCTGGTATTGCACCGGACCTCACAGAACGCTGCGGTTTCCTGATCTTTTCTAGTGAGGCAGCTTTGTTTCTTCACATAGGAGACCTCCCTGCTAAGCGAAGTCGAACAGGTGTATCTAGAGGTTGACCACCACGGTCAGGAATGCAGCTGTCTACTGAAAAGCAAACTCTAATTCCTTAAGGTTAACGAGTACCGGAACCACCAAGTGGGGAGTGCAGCCCCCTCTCTCCGCCTCACGGATTCAGCTCGGAGGTGCAGGGGTTTGGTGGGGGGCGATTAGGGAATGACAGCTGCCCCGTGGAGGACGCCCAGGGCTGGGTCACGAGCTGGCATGAGTCAGTCTTATTCTGTAAGTCCTAGTTATCAGGTTGCCAGTCTCGCGCCGTGCCCAGTCTCACTCAGCCTTCAGTCTTCCGGCCGGGACCCCGCTGGGCGCTCCGGAGGGATCGGCGCCACCGCGAGGCCGGCGAGGAGGCTGCAAAGGGCGCCCGGCCTGCCTGCGAAAGTGGTGGGAGCCAGGCGGGGCACACGGCCTCCCCTCCCCATGCGGGACTCTCCCCGCCCCCCGGGCTCAGGGCTTGGGGTGGTGAGATGGGTGGCGGGGTGATCCGACGCCGCCAGTCCACCGCGTCCCCAAGAGCCGGGGCCTCGGGCTCAGCTAAAAGCCCCGGAGTCACACAAGTGCCCCATACACGTCTGCTGAGTGAACGAAGGCTGCCCATCCACCAGGGGACTGCTCGGCCCTCCCACGCCATGTCCAGGTCGCATTCGGCCAGTGGGACTTCCCTTAAGGCTCGGCCGGGGTCCCCAGGCTCAGGCCCCTGACAGCAGCCGAATTGTTTATTTCCGTCCGGCTGAAGAGGCGGGGTGGGGATGGCACAAGCCGATTGGTTATGTAAATTGTGGAGCCAATTTCGGCCTATGAGCCAGGAGACTACAAGTTCCAGAATGCATCCTTCCTCCAGCATAGAGAGAGGCCGAGGCTGCGGGAGCGTTGCCTGCTGGGAATTGTAGTCTTCATCTTGTTTGTTACGCAGGCGGAACTGGGGGAGGGAGTAAACTATTACCACGTGACGTTCGGGTCAGGTGGTTGGGCCAGCCTCCGCGCTCGAGCTGTGACTGGCTGACTCTAATAAGAAGACGCCACTAGGGGCGGGGCGAAGAGGGGCGCAAGCTCACTGCGTTTTGAGTCTCGGGACCCCTGTTGGAGAGACTATGGCGCTCAACAAGAATCACTCGGAGGGCGGCGGAGTGATCGTCAACAACACGGAGAGGTGAAAACCTGCGGAAGGATCCTAGAGGACCAAAGTTCGGAAGTCGAGGGAGTGGGCGGCGGGCGGTAGGGAATAAGCCCCTGAAGGGGGAGCATTGATGGAGTAAGGTTGGGGGGGAACGGCTGGGGGCGGGGTTGGAGGAAGGTGAGTGGGCCGTGGGGGAGGGCCCGGGAGGTTGTGGTCAGCTGGGAGGTGGGAGTGCGACGTCTGCGTGGGGATCTGGCATGGGACGACCGGTGGGGCCTAGGGGTGATTCTTGAACCCCTTCCCAGAGTTTTGACTTCAGTAGCTGGGAGGAGCCCCAAACAAAAATAATTGTCACTTATTGGATGTCTACAACGTTACTACGTGTCAGGCTCTGCGCCTTTTCTACCTTATTTAATAAATTCTGTGTAGTACGATCTACTATTGTCCACATTTCACAGGTAGGGAAAGTGGGGGGCAGAAAGGTTAAGTAACTTGCCGAAGATTGCAACTCTGTAAGTAACAGAGATGGCAATTCCAGGAAAGGAGTCTTGACTCCAAAGTTAATAGGATTAACCACCAGCATACAGGCTTCCAGTATGTTCCAGAACTGTTAAGGTTCCACGTAAGAAATTGAGGTCCCAGAAGTGAAATTAAACAGATGACGTTTGTCAGATGTCTGACAGTTCCTGGCACTGTGTGGATCCGTAAAGTCATTCCCTTGCCTCTCTCTTGAATGCCTGTTGGTTTGAACCTCCTCCGAAGGCAGAGGTCTCCTAACTCAAGGTTCTTTCCACTCCACCCTCCCCACCCCTTGCTCATTGCATCCTGTCTCTCCTCCAGTCTCTGCCAAGAGAAGCCCTGAATGGCCTCTCTCTCCTTTTGTTCCTTGGGTATTGAAAATCAGACCAGCCAGCTCTGGATTGAACTATGCCGACCCTGAATTGCCTCTTGACGGCAGAAGGAGCTTAGGAGGCACCTGAGTCCCCAAAGGAAACATTGTGGAGTCAGAGCCCTGTACCTAGCTAAGGCCAGCATCCAGGTGCCCTGTAACTTGGGAATGTTATGATGAGTCAGAGGAAAATGCCTGGAGTGACCCAGCATGCTCACTTTTCCTCTATCTTACCTGCTCAGAGTCTGATGGGTAATTCCTTCTTTTCTCTGAGCGGTACTTCTCTTTTTTTTTTTTTTTTTCTTTTTGAGATGGAGGCTTGCTCTGTCACCCCGGCTGGAGTGCAATGGCACGATCTCAGTTCACTGCAACCTCCGCCTCCTGGGTTCAAGCAATTATCCTGCCTCAGCCTCCCCAGTAACTGGGATTACAGGCACTTGCCACTACACCCAGCTACTTTTTTGTATTTTTACTAGAGACAGGAGTTCACCAGGTTGGCCAGGCTGATCTCGAACTCCTGACCTCATGATCTGCCCTCCTTGGCCTCCGAAAGTATTGGGATTACAGGAATGAGTCACCGCGCCCGACCACTTCTCTTTTTTTAGACCAGTTGTTTCCCACTTACCTTTCCCCAGTCAGAGAAAGTTGTGATATATGGGGGGAGGCAGAAGACAAACAGAACCGTGTGAACCTTTTTATCATGTGATCAGAGACACCTCACACTGTCTTGTTGCATCTCTGTGAGTCAGTTCCCAGGCCTGGCCAGCTTTTCATGCCATTTGGCAACATCTCTGGGGACTGTTTTTCTTTCTGTCTCTGTGGAACTTTCTGAGACAAGAATGTATCTATCCTGCTGGGCCTTCTACCTGGCTTAGGGCTCAGTCCTGCTAAGTAAGGTGTGCCTTGTTTTAGAAAATGCTTCAGCCTCCTGTCTGAGTAAGTTGTGTCTGTAACAATTGAAGTATAAGTCCAGTGTTCAAAATTTGATAATTAGGCTGGGCATGGTGGCTCACGCCTGTAATCCTAGCACTTTGGGTGGCCGAGGTAGGTGGATCACTTGAGGTCAGGAGTTTGAAACCCGCCTGACCAACATGGTGAAACCCCGTCTCTACTAAATACAAAAAATCAGCCGGGCGTGGTGACGCATGCCTGTAACCCCAGCTACGTGGGAGGCTGAGGCAGGAGAATTGCTTGAACCCAGGAGATAGAGGTTGCAGTAAGCCGAGATCATGCCAGAGCACTCCAGCCTGGGCAACAAGAGTGAAACTCCGTCTCATAACAAAGAAAAAAAAAATTGGCCGGGTGCGGTGGCTCAAGCCTGTAATCCCAGCACTTTGGGAGGCCGAGGCGGGCGGATCACGAGGTCAGGAGATCGAGACCATCCTGGCTAACACTGTGAAACCCCGTCTCTACTAAAAAAGACAAAAAACTAGCCGGGCAAGGTGGCGGGCGCCTGTAGTCCCAGCTACTCGGAGGCTGAGGCAGGAGAATGGCGGTAAACCCGGGAGGCGGAGCTTGCAGTGAGCTGAGATCCGGCCACTGCACTCCAGCCCGGGCGACAGAGCGAGACTCCGTCTCAAAAAAAAAAAAAAAAGAAAAAAAAATTGATAGTGAAAATAGTGAACGTTACTTTTCAAGTCGTGAACTCCTTTCAGAACGATGGAAGCTGTGGACTCTCCTCTCAGAAAAATGCACATATGACGTACGTGATCATCTCAAGGGCTTCAGGGACTTTCCTGCAAACCCAGCTTAAGAACCCAGGTTTAGGCCGGGTGCGGTGGCTCAAGTCTGTAATCCCAGCACTTTGGGAGGCCGAGACGGGCGGATCACAAGGTCAGGAGATCGAGACCATCCTGGCTAACATGGTGAAACCCCGTCTCTACCAAAAAAAATACAAAAAACTAGCCGGGCGAGGTGGCGGGAACCTGTAGTCCCAGCTACTCGGGAGGCTGAGGCAGGAGAATGGCGTAAACCCGGGAGGCGGAGCTTGCAGTGAGCTGAGATCCGGCCACTGTACTCCAGCCTGGGCGACAGAGCGAGACTCCGTCTCAAAAAAAAAAAAAAAAAAGAACCCAGGTTAAAAGAACCCTGAAGGAGGTCCTATTGTGATCTGTACGGTCATCTCTTAGACATGTTTATATGTTAGGGTTGAAAAACAGCCGGGCACGGTGGCTCAAGCCTGTAATCCCAGCACTTTGGGAGGCCGAGACGGGCGGATCACGAGGTCAGGAGATCGAGACCATCCTGGCTAACATGGTGAAACCCCTTCTCTACTAAAAAATACAAAAAGCTAGCCGGGCGAAGTGGCAGGCGCCTGTAGTCCCAGCTACTCGGGAGGCTGAGGCAGGAGAATGGGGTAAACCTGGGAGGCGGAGCTTGCAGTGAGCTGAGATCCGGCCACTGCACTCCAGCCTGGGCGACAGAGTGAGACTCCGTCTCAAAAAAAAAGAAAAAAAAGAAAAACAGACCAGCAAAAACAGAACATCTGTCAAAAGGACTTAAAAGAGAATAGAAAAGTTGAGCCAGATCACCTCACCTACTTGAGGGACGGCAGCCTCTCTAGAGCCCTGTAACTCTGCTACCATGTTGATCATTTGGGGGCTGTATAAGCGGAGTTTGGGAAATTTTACAGAACCCCAACCTGCTCGTTTCTTCCATGGCTGCATTAATGGGGTTTGTTTTTCGTTTTTAGTTTTTTTGTAGAGATGGGGTCTTGCCACGTTACCCAGGCTGGTCTCAAACTCCTGGGCTCAAGCGATCCACCCGTCTCAGCCTCCCAAAGTGCTGGGATTACAGGTGTGGGCTACCGCTCCTAGCCCTATGAATGGCTTTATTAATTTATTTGTTTTTGAGACAGAGCTTCTCTCTCTTTTTTTTTTTTTTTTTTGAGATGGAGTTTCGCTCTTGTTGCCCAGGCTGGAGTGCAATGGCGCGATCTCGGCTCACCGCAACCTCCACCTCCCGGGTTCAAGTGATTCTCCTGCCTTGGCCTCCCTAGTAGCTGGGATTACAGATGCCCACCACCACGCCCAGCTAATTTTGTACTTTTTTAGTAGAGACAGGGTTTCTCCATGTTGGTCAGGCTGGTCTCGCACTCCCGACCTCAGGTGATCCGCCCGTCTCAGCCTCCCAAAGTGCTGGGATTACAGGCATAAGCCACTGTACCCACCTGGAGCTTCTCTCTTGTTACCCAGGCTGGAGTGCAATGGTGCCATCTTGGCTCCCTGCAACCTCCACCTCCTGGGTTCAAGCCATTCTCCCTCCTCAGCCTCCTGAGTAGCTGGGATTACGGGGGACCGCCGCGACTGATTTTTTGGTATTTTTTAGTCGAGATGGGGTTTCACCGTGTTGGCCAGGCTGTTCTCAAACTCTTGACCTTGTGATCCACCTGCCTCGGCCTCCCAAAGTGCTGGGATACAGGTGTGAGCCACCGTGCCCGGCCCTATGAATGGTTTGAATGCAGCACTGTTGAGGGATTGTGAGAGCTGATGTGCCGGGCAGCTGCTTGGGAGAAAGACCCAGTGTCTGCATGACATCGCATCTCCATACTGTCTCATCAAGGCTTTTCTTCTTTTCTCATCACAGCATCCTAATGTCCTATGATCATGTGGAACTCACATTCAATGACATGAAGAACGTGCCAGAAGCCTTCAAAGGGACCAAGAAAGGCACCGTCTACCTTACCCCTTACCGGGTGAGTTGCACAGCAGGACAGTTGGTTGAGAGGCTTGTTGCTGTTGGAGGTGACGTGAGTCTTAGTCTTAGGTCCGCCTCAGCCTCATGAGTCAAGTGGCCTCTGAACCCTGGTGAATGTTAGTGCCTCACTCTGCCTGTTTCTCCGTCACATGCTCCTGGATTCCAGAACCACCAGGCTCTTTGTGTAACTGACCTGACCACTGGGCAGTGAACCCGTGTAAATTCCAGAGCCGCTGCTGCAAAATCTCTATAGAGTTGGATGCAGCCGCTGGCATGACTTGGGCCTGGAGGCCAGAGACTATTATTATTAATATTTTGTTTTCTGTGAGAGTAGCCCATGATGCACTGTGCACATCCAGAGTGAGAAATCTGGTAAACAGGGCACAGTTGCATGGCACAGCCTCTGGACTGGGCAGAGAGCCCGGTACTACCCCGCAGAATGACAAATGCCAGGCTGCAGAATAGGCCTTGCCTGAGAGTTACCCACGTGGACTCTGAGAGGTTGAGAAATACAAACGGATGTTCTTGGAAAATTGCTGCTTGTGGCTACTCAAGGCTTAGACTCAAAGACAGGCTGGTGCAGTGGCTCACGCCTGTAATCCCAGCACTTTGGGAGGCCAAGGCAGACGGACCACTTGAGCTCAGGATTTCGAGACCAGCCTGGGTAACATGGGCGAAACCCCATCTTTACAAAAAATATAAAAATAAGCTGGGTGTTGGTGGCACATGCCTGTAGTCCCAGCTACCCAAGAGGCTGAGGTGGAGAATAACTGGAGCAGGGAGAGGTTGAGGCTGCAGTGAGCTGGGATCATGCCACTGCACTCCAGCCTGGGCAACAGAGTGAGACCCTGCCCCAAAAAAAGAAAAGCCGGGCACGGTGGCTCAAACCTGTAATCCCAGCACTTTGGGAGGCCGGGGCGGGCGGATCACGAGGTCAGGAGATCGAGACCATCCTGGCTAACATGGTGAAACCCTGTCTCTACTAAAAGTACAAAAAATTAGCCGGGCGTAGTGGTGGGCGCCTGTAGTCCCAGCTACTTGGGAGGCTGAGGCAGGAGAATGGCGTGAACCCTGGAGGCAGAGCTTGCAGTGAGCTGAGATGAGCCACTGCACTCCAGCCTGGACAACAGAACAAGACTCTGTCTCAAAAAAAAAAAAAAAACAAAAGACTTAGATCCAAAGACAGCTGGAAGAAGAGGAGCACATTTTCAAGTTTTAATCTCCATGACTTAGCAAAGACAGTGGAGCCTCAGAACCCCATCTCTGGAGGCTCAAGTTGGCATCTTCAGTCACAGATTAAAGTCATGGATTTAAAACCCTGGCCTGGCCAGTCCTGGTGGCTCACGCCTGTAATCCCAGCACTTTGGGAGGCCAAGGCTGGTGGATCACCTGAGGTCAGGAATTTGAGACCAGCCTGGCCAACATGGCAAAACCCTGTCTCTACTAAAAATACAAAAATTGGCCAGGCATGGTGGCACTTACCTGTAATCCCAGCTACTTGGGAGGCTGAGGCGAAAGAATCGCTTGAACCCGGGAGGCAGAGGCTGCAGTGAGCCAAGGTCGGTCCACTGTACTCCAGCCTAGGTTACAGAGTGAGACTCCGTCTCAAAAAAATAAAAAGGCCGGGTGCGGTGGCTCACACCTGTAATCCCAGCACTTTGGGAGGCCGAGGCAGGCAGATCATGAGATCAGGAGATCGAGACCATCCTGGTTAACACAGTGAAACCCCATCTCTACTAAAAATACAAAAAATTAGCCAGGCGAGGTGGCGGGCGCCTGTAGTCCCAGCTGCTCGGGAGGCTGAGGCAGGAGAATAGCGTGAACCCGGGAGGCGGAGCTTGCAGTGAGCCCAGATGGCGCCACTGCACTCCAGCCTGGGCGACAGAGCAAGACTCCGTCTCGAAAAATAAATAAATAAAATTAAAAGAAAAAAGAAAACCCAGGCGGTTCTCCAGGCACAGGCTCCAGGAGAGCTCTTGTTGCTGTTTATAGTCCGCCTCAATGGGAGCTAGCGACCACTGCACTATCCTGCTCGGTTCTGGAGAGCTCAGGCTGGAGGCCTCCCCTTTCAGGAACCCATCCCTGCCTTGCCTTTACTTGTCCTTCCCTTGCCTCTGCCTGTCCTTCCTCCTTCGTAGGCCCCTTCACTTAGGCACCACCGCCACCACCTCCCCACCACCGTGTCAGTGACAGAGCAGTCTTCCCTGCTCATAGATACTGTCTGTGACCAGTACGTTCTTCTCCCATGTACGTGAGCTTGGCCTCTCCAGGCTGCAGTGAGCCCTTTCCCTTTCCAAAGCTCTCTCCAGGAGTGTCTGGCGCAGCGAGAGCCGTGGGGCCCTGGCATTGGGAGCAGACTCGTCACTCCCGGGAAGCAGGGCAGCGTGGGCTGTGCTTTCGGTGCTGATGACCTCACCCTCTCTCCCTGCAGGTCATCTTTCTGTCCAAGGGCAAGGATACCATGCAGTCCTTTATGATGCCATTTTATCTCATGAAAGACTGTGAGATCAAGCAGCCTGTATTTGGTGCAAACTACATCAAGGGAACAGTGAAGGCAGAAGCGGGAGGTAGGTGATGGGAACTCAGGGACACGGATGGGGCTTCCAGAGAGGTGCCCTGGGAGCCTCTGACTGCTGCCCTGGGGGTGTCCCCCTCAGACCCTTATCACCCTAGCCATGACCCCTTCCCAGCTGTGGGCTGCCAGCTGGTGGGGTTTGATTGCCAAGAGCTGGGGAAAATGCTGGCATTAAAGACGGCAGCTCAGATCAGCTTTTCAGAGCGTGAAGTGTGCAGAAGCTTGCAGACTTGAGTCAAGATGCTTAGTGCGACTTGGCGAGTGCATACAAATTTTAGACTCAGGAAGGAGCTGCATCAGTTCTTGAGAGGGGCCTTTTCGTGAGAGCCAGGAAGAGGCAACTGCCTCTGCGAAGCCAGAGTCACCCTGCTTTGGGGCTGGCTTTTTGGCAGGCCCCAGAGACCTCTGCATTGAACTTGCCTTCCCCTTGACACCCAGCCAGGCCCGCCCTTGCTCTTGCACTCTTGGTCCCTCTTTGGGCAGAAGCCAAGCTAGAGTGGCTGGAGTCTGTCCTTGGACCCCTTTAGGACGAGAGGTCTGCTCTGAATTTCAAGGTCTTCTGTTGCGAAGTGGGCTTGTTCCTGTACAGCTGCCGAGTGCTTGACTGGGGGTGGAAAGAAACCTTGATGTTAGCTCTAAAACCAAACCAAGGTGGCCTTGGCACCTGTGTACATATTGGGCCAGCGGTGGGAGGCCAGGCTTGTTCCAGGAAGGAGAGGCCGTCGTTGCAAAGAGGGAAGCGAGTATAGCAGGGCCTGGCCGGGCTGCAGTGCCGGCTCCTATGCAGGCAGCAGGCTGGAAACCATGGTACCGGGAAGTCCCCATCACAGTGCAGGCCCAGCTTCCCGCAAGCCCTCCCGGGCGTTGGATGAAGCCCTGGAGAGGAAAACAGCCATCTCCTTGGGCATCAGTTTTCTTTTTCTCTGGTGTTTATTCGCTGTCCTTCCCCTCTCAGGTGGCTGGGAAGGCTCTGCTTCCTACAAGTTGACTTTCACGGCAGGGGGCGCCATTGAGTTTGGACAGCGGATGCTCCAAGTGGCATCTCAAGGTATCCAGGCTCCGAAGATTAGGGGCTGAGGACACACTGAACATGTAGGGGTTTGGTTTGAGTTTGCTTCCTTTTTGTTTTGCTTTTTTAAACACTCAAGAGGTAAGTGTCTGGGCACTAGGCTGACCAGGCTTAGGAGTTGGGAAGGAAAGCTGTCATTGGTGTGAGCTCTGTCCTGTACGTCAGAGGCTGTGTCTCCCTGCCTAGAGCAGGTGGGTCACGTTTTGACAAAGCTGTTTGGACTCAAGGACACTTTACTATGGCCTCATAAAACAAACACTAAACCAACCATTAAACTGCGGTTTTGCAGCCATTGAAAATGACCAAGGGATGGGCCCAGCAGACATCCTCCGCCAGCTCACTCCTACCCCTGCCCTGAGCCTCCCTCCCGGCCTCTGTCCACCCTCCACCCTTGTCCTTGACCTCCCTTGCCTTCCCTTGGCTCTGACCTCTCCTGTCCTCTCTCATCACCCCATCCCTGACCAAGGCAGCCCCAAGTGTGGGTGGAGAGTGGAATGGGGTGGACAGAGCATGTCTGCTGGGCACACTCCTGGGACCCAGTAGCTCCCCTCTGCAGGCAGCGGGACCGCCTTCTCCCCGCCCCAAGGCAGGCCACACTCATTTCTCTTTCCCCTTGTACTTGTAGCCTCCAGAGGTGAAGCCCCCAATGGAGCCTATGGCTACTCTTACATGCCCAGCGGGGCCTATGTCTATCCCCCGCCAGTCGCCAATGGAGTGTACCCCTGCCCTCCTGGCTACCCCTATCCACCGCCCCCGCCTGGTGAGTGTGCCCTTTGCTGCCCACCCTCCCCTCATGAGCCCACCTATCCAGGCTCCCCCCAGGCCAGGGAGACTTCATTCCTTGAGCTGCTTCAGGACTAACAAAGGATCTGGAGAGGCCCCCCTCGGAGGGGCCCGCAGCCGGGTGCTCACTGGGTCCCTGTTGCTCTCTTGCCAAGCAGAGTTCTATCCAGGACCCCCTATGATGGATGGGGCCATGGGATACGTGCAGCCCCCACCACCGCCCTATCCTGGGCCCATGGAACCTCCGGTCAGCGGTCCCGATGTCCCCTCCACTCCTGCAGGTGAGGGCTCTTGGGTGCTGGCAGCCCTTCGGGACCAGCCCTCTCCTCCCCAAGGTTGCACAGAGAGCCTCAGAATTGCCAGAGACTGCTGAGAGCCGCAGATGATGGATGACCCCTGGACTGCCCCAGGGGCCCAGCAGGGCCGTGGCCTGGTGGTGCAGAGCTAGATTCTGGCCCCACCCCCATCCCTTAGCCACCCACATGGCCTGGGCAGGGAAGGTCACCCTGTGTGCCTCGGTCCTCTCATCTGCACTCAGTTGGTCGGTCACAGTGGCACCTGGGGGGTTGGCTCAAGGATTAGATGAGGTGAGACATGCGATGGGCCTGGAAAGGACCGTGTCAGCACGTGGCCCATGCTCACGAAGCCTCACCTGCCACTGTTATTGGTGGAACTGGACCCCCAGCACCAGCTGCCCCGAGCCGTGGGGACCCAGGGTCTCTGGGCTGAGCTCAGGGGGATGAGAACTTGTCACTGACACTAGGTGTGTTTGCTCTCACAGCCGAAGCCAAGGCCGCAGAAGCAGCCGCCAGCGCCTACTACAACCCAGGCAATCCTCACAACGTCTACATGCCCACGGTGAGAGCGTGGCAGTGCCAGTGCAGCCCCGCAGCCACAGACGCTGGGAGCCGCAGGGGGAAGACTGCGCCATGTTTTAAACCTTCTAATGCGAGTTTTCCCTTTCTCCCTTCTTTAGAGCCAGCCGCCACCACCTCCCTACTACCCACCGGAAGATAAGAAGACCCAGTAGGCCCTCCTGCCTCCCTGCCTCCCACCCTTATCTCTGTACCCTACCCCTCCCATCGGGACTGCCCTGGGGCTGGGGGAGGGGAGGGGGCGCCTTGTTCTCCCTCCAGGTCTGATCATAAACAATTACCAGAAACTAGCATTGTGGGACATGAGGGCCCCCGGCCTCAGGAGAGGTGCCGCCCAGCTTCCCATGCCAGCCCAGAGCCCACAACGCTGCCCAGTGTGCCTCACGCACCGTCTGGGGCTCTCCTGGGAGCACGGGGCATCCCCTGTTCCTGTTTCACTCTCAGCTTCTCCCCTCAAAGGGACTCTCTGGCCACCTCCTCCACCGCAGTCCAGCTCCCTCAGTCTGGCAGCCGCTGCTACGCTCAGCCTCATGAGCCACTTCAGACCAGCCAGGTGTCTTCCCCGGCCCTGCCAGGCCCTGCTCACATTCCCTCCGCTGGTCTATGCTGGTCTCAGAAGGCCACCGTGTCCGCATTCCACTCAGCCAGGGTCCAGCTGCAGCCCCGCCACCCGTCCTTCCCTTCCTTGTCCTGGGTCATGCTGTTGCCAACCCGTGTGACTTTTGAAGCTGTAAAATGAGCTTCCAGGGCTTGGGTGGCGTCCGGGCAGGGCCGCCGAGGCTGGGAGGAAGCGCTTTTGCCTTTTGCTGGTGTTTCTGGAATTTGCTTTCCCTCACTTCTCACTTCCCTCTAGAAGGAGCTTCCCGACTGGAACCAGAGAATGCATGTCTGTCCCCTTTTGGGCTGCTGGGTGGGGCTGGAAACAAGGGCCCCTGACCCTTCGTGCCGGCCGGGACCTGCCACTAGCCCCCCAGCCTGCTTCTTCCCCTTAAGCTTCGTGCCCCTGGATGCGCTAACATTCGCTCTTGTTTGTTCCTGGACTGGCCATGAAGTGAGGAGAAGGTTATCTAAAGAGAATTCCCTATTTATTTGACAAAAAAATCCAGTTAATATATTAATGTGAAATAAACCCTGTTTGCACCTTGATTTGTTTGCTGAAAATGTGAAATAGTAAAAATGAAATAACTGGACCCTTTCTGGCTCTGCATGTGGTGACCCAGGCGGTCTCTTCCGGAAGGAGAGCCGTCTGGCTGCTGAGGGCCCTGGAGGTTCCCGGGACAGTTCCCTCCCATGGGAGGATCCCCATTCTCACGGCCCAGCTGTCTGGTCCCCAGGACAGCTCTGGCCTCTGGAGCCAGTTCCTGTGGTTGTTGCTCAGCAGCTGTGTCCCTCCCCCACCGAGTCCCCCGCACCTGGCTGGGACAGAGGTGGATTCGGCCCATCATCAGCCTGGATGGGAGGGGTTGGGGCCAACACCTTGTCCCCTGCTGGCTCCTCGAGGAATGGCAGGCCTGGCCCAAGTCCAGGTTACTGGAGGGGGGAGGCTGAGTCAGCCCTGGAGCATGTCGGGACCTGTGACAGGGACACGGGTAGCCGAGCTGGCTCACCACCACCCACATCACGTGCCCTGCTGTGAACTTGAAGGGACAGGAGGGTGGGAAATGGCCAAAGGCCGTGGCCAGGCCCACGTGCCCCCGAGTCCCCCAGCCCAGCACTGGGCACAGAGTTCTGGGAAAGCCCCATGCTGAGGTGCATTTTCCCGTCCCCCCGGAGCCAAGTCTGTCCTCAGGAGAGATCGGGCAGCGGCCGCTCTGCCTTCTCCTCCTGGCCATCCTGGCCCGGAGCTCTCTGGGACTTGGCTAAGCCCCCTTCAAGGGCGTTTGAAGAGAGCACCCTCCTGACCGCCAAGGTGGGGACAAGGGCACAGGGCCGTCCCTGCCGAGCACAGCTTGGCCCCGTCATCTCCATGGAATGTCACCTGTGGGGCCAGGCAGGCTGAGCAACTGGCTGTCCTCCAGGGAGACGCCTCTTGGGAGCCCTCACCTTGAGCCCCACCCCACGTCTGGATGCACTCGAGGAAGTGGGGCGAGAACCCCCTGGGGCCCATGTCAGCTTCCCTCAGGGTCCTGCCCAGCCTGGGCACAGCACATGGATGGGGCAGGATGCTGCCTGCCTGTTCTGGACCCCCCGCCCCCTGCTGAGAGCATTGGCCCCTTCCTAGGGCCTCTGTGGGAGGGTGGGGCGGGGCCAGGCCTGCCCACAGAGTCCACCTTCTGCTCCAGCCAGAGGAGGGTCCTGTAGGGATCCCGGCTGGGGAAGGTGCAGGGGGCCTGGGAGACTGCCTCTCCGAAGCGGTGAAACCCTCACCCTTCCGTCCCCCCTACCACCCTCCCCTACACCCTCCCCTGACAGAGGGTGGCAGCCCCAGGCTCTTTGCATAATCCTGTGGCTTCGCTGTCTTCACCCAGCACCAACGGACAGGGAAGGGCAGAGAAGGCCACCATGGCGACACTCCTCTCCCATCTGCAGCAGCGCCCTCCCCTCTTGCGCCAGGCCATCAAGATAAGGCGCCGCAGAGTCAGAGATCTACAGGACCCCCTGCCCCAAACAGCCCCGGAGGTAGGAGTGACCTCACTGGGGAGAGAGCTGGCCTTGGGGAGCACTGCGGTCTCGGGTGTGGGTGCCCTGCTGTCTGGCCCCACCTCTCGAAGGCTGGGACTGGGGACCAGGGACCCTCCCCTGTCTACCCCACCCTGGGGAGAGCCTCCTGGGCCAGCAGAGCAGGGGCTGCCAGGTGTACTCTGGGCCACTGTGAGCCTCAGGCCCTGCGGTCTGAGCCTCTCTGAACCCCTACCTCTGGTGGGCCTGACTCCCCATCCCCTGCTCCTCCAGCTCCAAAGGAGCCGACTCCGTTAGGTGGGGGTGTCCCTGCTGTGGGTGAGCTGTTCGGGGAGCAGCAGACCCCTAGGCCGGCGTGGCACCCCCCTCACCTCCGCTGCTGAGCCTCACTTCCGCTGCTGGGTGAGGAGCAGCCGCCACCGATAAGCAGAGCTGTTTCCTCTGGGGAAGGGAGGGAGGTGGGGTACGGGCGTGGAGGGCTCGCGTTGCTGGGCGCCCATGGACCTCAGCCACGGCGGGCCAGGGGATGGACCTCCAGGAGGCCTGCTGGGGGAACAGGTGCGGGACATCGGTGGGGCTGGAGGCCAGGGTGCTGGGGCCCCCATACCCTTGGCCTGGTTCAGGCTTTGGAGGAGCCGTTCCTGTCCATCTGAGCCTGCTCTGGGCCTCCCAGGACACTCTGCCTTTCCACCTTGCTCTGCAGATCCAGCCTCCATCCCACCACTTCTCCCCCGAGCAGGTAAGAGTCAGAGTGTTGGGGTGCAGAGAGGTGGGGAGGGCGGCTGTGCATCCTCCTGCTGGCCGACGCTGATGGCAGCAAGCAACTTGCGGTGAGGAGGGGCCTCCTGGGTCTCAACTCCCTCCGCTGCACAAGCTGCCCCTTGTCCTGCCCTTAGCGAGAGGTGTTGGTGCCAGGGGTGGCTGGTGGGGTCCCCAAGGTGACCCCGTGTGTCTCAGCGGGCCCTGCTCTACGAGGACGCACTCTACACTGTCCTGCACCGCCTGGGTCAGCCTGAACCCAACCATGTGACGGAGGCCTCTGAGCTGCTGCGGTACCTGCAGGAGGTGAGCCCGGCCCCCACCCCAACCCCCTTCCTGCAGCTGCCCTGTCTCGTGCCTCCAGCCACCTACCCGCCTGCCTCCCCACCAGGCCTTCCACGTGGAGCCCGAGGAGCACCAGCAGGCACTGCAGAGCGTCAGGGAGCTCGAGGTAACTTGGGGCCGGGGCCACCCTGCGCAAGGAGGGGCCTGGGAAGCCCAGCCCCCTCAGGGACTCATGCCGTCCCTCCTGTCCCTCCAGAAGCCAGTATTTTGTCTGAAGGCAACAGTGAAACAGGCCAAGGGCATTCTGGGCAAAGATGTCAGTGGTGAGCGCGGGGCGGGCTCCCCGAGGGGCTTCTTCCTGGCTCCTTCCTCTCCCATCACAGCCTGGCCCTGGACTCTTGGTGGGAGCACCCACCTCCCAGAAGCTCTGCAGTGCTGGCTCCCATGCTGCTGGTCCTCTTCCCTTTCCCCAGGAGGAGGCTCAGCTCCGGGTGAGGGTGATGAGGGCCTCTCCCAGGGACCCAGCCGATTCCCTGGCTGCCTCATCTTCCCCACTCCTCCCCAGGGTTCAGCGACCCCTACTGCCTGCTGGGCATTGAGCAGGGGGTAGGTGTGCCGGGGGGCAGCCCCGGGTCCCGGCATCGGCAGAAGGCTGTGGTGAGGCACACCATCCCCGAGGAGCAGACCCACCGCACGCAGGTCATCACCCAAACACTCAACCCCGTCTGGGACGAGACCTTCATTCTGTACGTGGCCGCACTCCAGCCCCCACTCTGTCCAGGTCTCCTCTGGGTAGCAGGGTCTCCCCCAGATAATGAGATGAGTAGGTTGTCCTGGCTCAGGGGAGGGGGTTTGACCCTGGACAAAGACTGGAGAAGAAGTCCATCTCTAGGCACGTTAGATGGACAGTAGGTCAGATGGGATAGAACGACATCAATGCCACATGTGCTGATGGGGCAAGGAGGGTCGGGCCCTTGTGAGTGAGTCTGGGGGTGCCTGAAGCCATACCTGAAAGGAGGCAGGGATAGGTGCCGTGGCTTACGCCAAAGGAGGCTGAGGTGGGCAGAGCACTTGAGGCCAGGAGTTCAAGACCAGCCTGGCCAACATGGCAAAACCCCATTTCTACTAAAAATACAAAAAAGGCCGGGCGCGGTGGCTCACACCTATAATCCCAGCACTTTGGGAGGCCGAGGCAGGCAGATCACGAGGTCAGGAGATCGAGACCATCCTGGCTAACATGGTGAAACCCTGTCTCTCCTAAAATACAAAAAATTAGCCGGGCATGGTAGCAGGCACCTGTAGTCCCTGCTACTCGAGAGGCTGAGGCAGGGGAATTGCTTGAACCTGGAAGGCAGAAGTTGCAGTGAGCTGAGATCCAACCTGGTGACAGAGCAAGACTCTGTCTCAAAACAAAAAATTAGTGGGGTCCAGGCGCAGTGGCTCATGCCTGTAATCCCAGCACTTTTGGGAGGCTGAGGCAGGTAGATCACCTGAGGTCAGAAGTTCGAGACCAGCCTGGCCAACACGGTGAAACCCCCCGCTCTCCTAAAAGTACAAAAATTAGCCAGGCGTGGTGGTACATGCCTGTAATCCCACCTGCGTAGGAGGCTGAGGCAGGAGAATCGCTTGAACCAGGGAGGTGGAGGTGGAGGTGAGCCGAGATCGTGCCACTGTACTCCAGCCTCGGTGACAGAGTGAGACTCTGTCTCAAAAAAAAAAAAAAAAAAAGGCATGCTTGTAATCCCAGCACTTTGGAGGCCTAGGCGGGTGGATCACGAGGTCAGAAGCTCAAGACCAGCCTGGCCAACACAGTGAAACCCTGTCTTTACTAAAATTACAAAAATTAGCTGGGCGTGGTGGTGGGCACCTGTAATCCCAGCTACTTGGAAGGCTCAGGCAGGAAAATAATTTGAACCCGGGAGGCGGAGTTTGCAGTGAGCTGAGATCCTGTCACTGCCCTCCTCCAGCCTGGGGACAGAACTAGACTCCATCTCAAAAAAAAAAAAAAAAAAAAAAAAGGCAGTGATGCGGGTATGAGGAGAGGAGTTTGGCAGGGATAGGCTACAACTCCATGGCTCTGGGCTGTGGTCACTTATGGCTTCGGCTGGGGGCATCCACCCTCCAGGGACCTCAAGCACGCCCTTTTCTCCATATAGGGAGTTTGAGGACATCACCAATGCGAGCTTTCATCTGGACATGTGGTGAGTGACCTGGCCTGCACCTAGGGATGGGAAGGGAAGGTATCTGGGGTGAGAGAGGCAGAACCTCCTCCTGGAAGAGGTCCTAGGCGCTCTCTCTGCTTCCTTCTCAAACCTCTGTCCTGCCAGGGACCTGGACACTGTGGAGTCTGTCCGACAGAAGCTTGGGGAGCTCACAGATCTGCATGGGCTTCGCAGGTGTGTGTTGTAGGGCTCACAGGGAAGGAGTGGGGGCTCCTTCTGCCCTCCATCCCCCGACATGCACACTGGATGCTGGGGTGCAGGCTCCTTTGGGGTCCAGGTGGCTGCGGCGGGGGGTAGATTCCAGCCTGATCCCTTCTGATGCTTGCTGCATCCCCCTCCTGGGACCCTGCCTGACGAAGGATCTTTAAGGAGGCCCGGAAGGACAAAGGCCAGGATGACTTTCTGGGGAACGTGGTTCTGAGGCTGCAGGTGAGGATGAGGAAAGGGACCCAGGAGCGAGGCAGAGGGAGGGGGTTGGGAGGGGTTCTGGGGAGAGGCTCCATGTCCTCACCAAACTGAGCCTGGAGTCCACCTCCTGTTGTCTCCACTGCCCCTGCCTCTGTGAGGTTCTGACGCTCATGGGCTGGGCATCCCCGCCTGCCAGGACCTGCACTGCCGAGAGGACCAGTGGTACCCCTTGGAACCCCGCACTGAGACCTACCCAGACCGCGGCCAGTGCCACCTCCAGTTCCAACTCATCCACAAGCGGGTAGGTCGGGTCCTGGGCCAGTGGCTGTGCCCAGCTCCTGCAGTGGTCTGCTGGGTTGGGGGCCTGGCTATACCCAGCGTGGGGCCCTGTCTGCTCACAGACGCCTCATTGCAGAGAGCCACCTCAGCCAGCCGCTCGCAGCCCAGCTACACGGTGCACCTCCACCTTCTGCAGCAGCTCGTGTCCCACGAGGTCACCCAGCACCAGGTACTGCCCTCCCAGGGCTGGGCGCAGCCGGGGCCGCCCTTCAGGTCCTGATACTCCTCCACCTGCTCCACTCAGGCGGGCAGCACCTCCTGGGATGGGTCGTTGAGTCCCCAGGCTGCCACCGTCCTCTTTCTGCACGCCACACAGAAGGACCTGTCCGACTTCCACCAGTCCATGGCGTGAGTGCACAGCCCTGGGCAGAACCCCTGAGCCACTAACCCCCACGCCCCTGCCCTCCTCCAAGCTGGTAGCCCAAAGTGTAATTCTCAGCGGACTTCCCTTTGGCCCAAAATGTGTGTTTTAAGTTTTGAATCAGTTGCCAACTTTAAAAAGTCTAGAGATTTGGCTGATGTGGTAGCTCACTCCTGTAATCCCAGGACTTTGGGAGGCTGAGGCAGGAGGATCACCTGAGCCCAGGAGTTCAAGGCTGCAGTGAGCTATGATCACACCAACAGTCCTGCCTGGACCACAGAGTGAGATCTCATTTCCAAAAAATATTAGAAAAAGCAATCTGGAGATTTCACATACCATCCAGATCTCCAGCTTCTCGTGAAACACAAGTGTTAGAACTTCAGGGCCATCATTTTGCTGCTTTTTTTTCTTTTGAAACAGAATTTCATCCCTGTTGCCCAGGCTGGAGTGCAATGGCATGATCTTGGCTCACTGCAACCTCCGCCTTCCAGGTTCAAGTGATTCTCCTGCCTCAGCCTCTTGAGTAGCTGGGATTACAGGCATGCTCCACCATGCGCAGCTAACTTTGCATTTTTAGTAGAGACAGAGTTCCTCCATGTTGGTCAGGCTGGCCTCGAACTCCCAACCTCAGGTGATCTGCCTGCCTCGGCCTCCCAAAGTGCTGGGATTACAGGCGTGAGCCGCTGTGCCCAGCCATTTTGCTACTTTTTTGAGTGGCCAGAGCAGTGATGTGTCTGCCTCTGCCCGTCACAGCTGCCACTGGGCCCACTTCAGTTGCTTTCGTCTCCTGAGTTCTTCTGGGCATTTGAATTTGGACCCCGTCCCTAACCCCAGCCCTGTTTCCCAATACCATAGCCTTCAACTCAGCAAAACTATGCTCTGATAAGGATCTATGTTGAGGGCCGCTCATGTCAAGTCCTAGGAATGCTGGGGAGGTCACAGGGGGTCACAGTCATTCCAGTGCATGTGAGAAGGGCAGAGATGGGACACAGCCGGCCGGGCACAGTGGCTCGCACCTGGAATCCCAGCACTTTGGAAGGCTGAGGCAAACAGATCACTTGAAGTCAGGAGTTTGAGACCAGCCTGGCCAGCATGGTGAAACCCCGTCTCTACAAAATATACAAAAATTAGTCAGACGTGGTGGCGCACATCTGTAGTCCCAGCTACTCAGGAGGGTGAGGCACAAGAATCACTTGAACCCAGGAGGTGGAGGTTGCAGTGAGCTGAGATCACACCACTGCACTCCAGCCTGGGTGACACAACGAGACTCTGTCTCAAAAAAAAAAAAAAAGAGATGGGACATAGCCAGGCGCTGGCCAGGGGAGGAACAGGAGCAGAATACTGCCTCAGGCCTGGGCTGCAACTTGGAGTCTGAGTGGGAGGCGGAGGGAGCCCAGGGGAGTGCATTTCTGGGTCGGGGTCAGCATGTGTACTGCTAGGACCTCAGGCAGGTGGGTGATCCGTAGACGAGCGTGGAATGGCAGCGAGGCTGGAGACTGGAGCAGGCACCAGATGGGGAGGGACCTGGTTTGCCTGCAGGGCCCAAGCACAGTAATGCAAGTGGCTGCAGTGTCCAATAGGGACCTCGGCCTGTCCCCAGGCTGCTCCTCTCCCCCATCCTCTGCCCTCCCACTGGACCTCTGTGTGTGACATCCCTCCAAACCATCTGAAAGGAAGTTCTCGCTGATGCTTGCCACATGTGCACGAAGGCTCAGGTCCTTAGATCCTATTTTTCTTTTCTTGTTTTTTTTTTTTTTTTTTTTTTTTTTGAGACGGAGTCTCGCTCTGTCGCCCAGGCTGGAGTGCAGTGGCCGGATCTGAGCTCACTGCAAGCTCCGCCTCCCGGGTTTACGCCATTCTCCTGCCTCAGCCTCCCGAGTAGCTGGGACTACAGGCACCCGCCACCTCGCCCGGCTAGTTTTTTGTATTTTTTAGTAGAGACGGGGTTTCACGGCATTAGCCAGGATGGTCTCGATCTCCTGACCTCGTGATCCACCCTTCTCGGCCTCCCAAAGTGCTGGGATTACAGGCTTGAGCCACCACACCCGGCCTTTTTTTTTTTTTTAGCTGGAGTTTCCCTCTTGTTGCCCAGGCTGGAGTGCCGTGGCACAGTCTCAGCTTACTGCAACTTCTGCCTCCCGGGTTCAAGTGATTCTCCTGTCTCAGCCTCCTAAGTAGCTGGGACTACAGGTGCCCGCCATCACGCCTGGCTAAATTTCGTATTTTTGGTAGAGATGGGGTTTCACCATGTTGGCCAGGCTGGTCTCGAACTCCTGACCTCAGGTGATCCACCCTCGTTGGCCTCCCAAAGTGCTGCGATTACAGGTGTGAGCCACCGCACCTTGCTGATGCAGTTTTTCAAAAACAGCAAGAAATCCTGAAGTTTTAAAATCACAAATATCTCAATCTGGGCAATTTGAAAAGCATCTATGGAAACACACAAAATATCCTGGCTGGTCACAGTGGCTCACGCTTGTAATCCCAGCACTTTGGGAGGCCGAGGCAGGTGGATCACTTGAGGTCAGGTGTTCAAGACCAGCCTGGCCAACATGGTGAAACCCCATCTCTACTAAAAATACAAAATTTAGCTGGGCATGGTGGTACATGCCTGTAGTCCCAGCTACTTGGGAGGCTGAGGCTGGAGAATCGCTTGAACCTAGGAGGCATAGGTTGCAGTGAGCCGAGGTTGCACCACTGCACTCCAACCTGGGTGACAGAGTGAGACTACGTCTAAAAAAAAAAAATCCTGCGTGTCCTATTGAGACACTAGTTTTCAGCCTGTGCTGGTGGATGATTCTCCACCAGGGCCCTGGAGGAGGGAGATGATTCCCTCCACCTGAGGCCAGGTGAACAGGGGAAGGTGACTCCCTCCTCCCTGCCCAGCTGAGGGCTTCCTGTCCCCTGCAGGCAGTGGCTGGCCTACAGCCGCCTCTACCAGAGCCTGGAGTTCCCCAGCAGCTGCCTCCTGCACCCCATCACCAGCATCGAGTACCAGTGGATCCAGGGTCGGCTCAAGGCAGAACAGGTAGGCATGCAGTGGTCAAGGGGTGCTGGGCACGCAGGGCTCAGGGAAGGGGAAGGGGAGCAGCAGAGGCTGTCCAGGCTCCTAAAGCATCTCCTGGCTCTGCAGCAGGAGGAGCTGGCCGCTTCATTCAGCTCCCTGCTGGCCTACGGCCTCTCCCTCATTCGGAGGTTCCGCTCTGTCTTCCCCCTCTCTGTCTCGGACTCCCCAGCCCGGCTCCAGTCTCTTCTCAGGTCAGTGACTGCTCTCCCCTTCCTCGGTGGGGTAAGGGATGAGGGAGCAGCTGGGGTGCCTGCAGGAGTGGGAGAAGCCTGTTGGAGGAGTGAGTGCTGTGTGGGGCAGCAGGCACTTTGGACACAGCTCTTTCCTTCTTGCAGGGTCCTGGTACAGATGTGCAAGATGAAGGCCTTCGGAGAACTGTGCTCCAACACTGCCCCATTGCCCCAGCTGGTGACTGAGGCCCTGCAGGTATGGTACTCCTGCTGGGGATGGGGGAGACCAGTGTCTGGGCCTGGCAATCCCTCCCTGCTCACTGCCTCTTTGTCGACAGACTGGCACCACTGAGTGGTTCCACCTGAAGCAGCAGCACCATCAGCCCATGGTGCAGGTGAGGGGCTGGGCAAGAGGGCGGGTGGGGGGGGCACAGGGGCTGGGCAAGAGGGCGGTGGGGGGGGCACAGGGGGTGGTGCCTACCTCTGTCTCTGCAGGGCATCCTGGAGGCAGGCAAGGCCTTGCTGGGCCTGGTACAGGATGTCATCGGCGACCTGCACCAGTGCCAGCGCACGTGGGACAAGATCTTCCACAAGTGAGCAGATAGCCAGGTCGGGAGGTAGTGGGGCATTGGCTCAGAGCCGGAACCACAGGGATCACGGTGTATGGCACTGGGTGACACCTGCTGCCTTTCCTGCAGTACCCTCAAGATCCACCTCTTCTCCATGGCTTTTCGGGAGCTGCAGTGGCTGGTGAGTCCCTCCCCTGTCTCTAGGCCATGCTCTCTGACAGGGCTGTGGACCCCACCCTCCACACCTTCCCTTTGCAGGTGGCCAAGCGGGTGCAGGACCACACGACGGCTGTGGGTGATGCAGTGTCCCCAGAGATGGGCGAGAGTCTGTTCCAGCTCTACATCAGCCTCAAGGAGCTCTGCCAGCTGCGTCCAAGCTCCTCAGAGAGGTGGGCAGCAGGCCAATTGCGGGCGGCCGCAGGGGCACAGGGGAGAAGAGGGTGGACGAGGCCCCAGGGCCCACGGAGGCCCCAGCCTTCCCGACGCTGAGCCCTGGCAATCCCCAGGGATGGAGTCCTGGCCCTGGATAATTTCCACCGCTGGTTCCAGCCGGCCATCCCCTCCTGGCTGCAGAAGACATACAACGTGGCCCTGGCGCGGGTGCAGCGTGCTGTGCAGATGGATGAGGTGGGGGCGTGGCCAGGGTGGGGGACGGGGCCCCGGTTTGGGGGTGAGGCTTGGGTTCTGCCTGGACCTCCAAAGTGTAGTCAAAGCTGGTAACTCTCTCTGAACGTCCCTTTGGGTGCACTTGAGGCCAGTTGTGTGCAAAACGCTGCCTCTGGATATCCTTGGGCCTGTGGCTTCACTTCGCCTGAGATCCTGCAGGCTGTGCATCTGGGCGGAGCCGTGCTTGTCTCTTGTGAAGCTCCCTGCCCAGCTCTGTGCCTGGTGGTAGTAGCTGCTCTACGAATGAAGGAAGGAGAGAAGGCGGTGGATTTGGCAGTATCCTGAGTCCTCCTTTCTTCCCCCAGCTGGTACCCCTGGGTGAACTGACCAAGCACAGCACATCAGCGGTGGATCTATCCACCTGCTTTGCCCAGATCAGCCACACTGCCCGGCAGCTGGACTGGCCAGACCCAGAGGAGGCCTTCATGATTACTGTCAAGTTTGTGGAGGTGTGGCATCTTCCATGTGTCCTTCCCCCTTTTTCTAGAATACCACCCACCGTTTCTCCCAAGCTCTCACCCAGGCAGTCTCCCAAGGCCTGTGTCCTAAATCTCCCAAGTCGCCGAAATTTCCATGCCCTTCCCACCTGCCCTTCTTGGATGCCCCACCCATGGATCAGTTCCCTCTGTCCAACCCCACCCTAGGACACCTGTCGCCTGGCCCTGGTGTACTGCAGTCTTATAAAGGCCCGGGCCCGCGAGCTGTCTTCAGGTCAGAAGGACCAAGGCCAGGCAGCCAACATGGTGAGGCCAGAGCTAGGGCTGGGAGTCTGGCTGGGTGTGGGGACCAGCCCAGATGCAGTTCTGGAAGCTCTGCATCTCTGTCCCAGCTGTGTGTGGTGGTGAATGACATGGAGCAGCTGCGGCTGGTGATCGGCAAGTTGCCCACCCAGCTGGCATGGGAGGCCCTGGAGCAGCGGGTAGGGGCCGTGCTGGAGCAGGGGCAGCTGCAGAACACGCTGCATGCCCAGCTGCAGAGCGCGCTGGCCGGGCTGGGCCATGAGATCCGCACTGGCGTCCGAACCCTGGCCGAGCAGGTACCTTGTCCGACCGCACAGTCACCCCATCCCCTCCCGTCCTCAGCCTGCCTGGTTCCAGCCAGGACCTGGGCCCATGTCCAGCCCTGACCCCTTCCTGCGTCTAAACTCAGGCACTAAGGAACTCTCCCATCCCCAACTCATGCCCTGACCTCCCTCCTCCTTCCGTTTTGTGTCTCCAGTTGGAGGTGGGCATCGCCAAGCACATCCAGAAACTGGTGGGCGTCAGGGAGTCCGTCCTGCCTGAGGATGTAAGTGGCCCTTCTGCCTGCTGGCCTTCACCGCCCTGCCAGCTCTGTAGATCTCACTGAAGGCCTTGGTGTCAAAGATAAGTCCCCCAGACCAGGCAAGGCATGTTCTCTCCCTGGGCCTCAGTTTCCTCCTGGGATGCTCACAGGACTGGGTTGGGTCACTCCACCGGCTGTCCCAGCACTGACAGTCAATGAGGGGCTGCAGCTGGGGAGGGCTTAGGCTTTGCAGCCCAACAGGCCACGGTGCACATCCTTCTCAGCTGCCTCCTAGCTTTGCTGTCCTGTTCACACAAGCCAGCTGGCCTGTAAGTGGGGGCCTATCATGACGCACACCTTCGACTGCTGGGTGGAAGGATTTTCATTCATTCATCAACTATTTATCAGGTGCCCACTTTGTCCTATGCATTGATTTAAGCACTGGGGATAGGTCAGCGAACAATATGACAAAATACCTGCTTTCTTGGAGCTGACATTCTAGTAGTGGAGGTGAGAGAAGAACTGTCCATAACTCCAGTGACGTTATAGCTATTAACTCTATGCACAGACGTGTGTGCGGCACACACATGCAGTGTGCTAGATAATGATAAATGCTACAGAGAAAAGACAGAGAAGGGGGTGGGAAGGGTCAGAGGGTTGTATTTTTAGATGGTGACCAGGGAAGGCTGTGACAACTGAGTGAAGACCTACGGGAAGCAAGGGAAGGAGCCATGAGAAGTTCTAGGGGAAGAGCATTCCAGGCAAGGGCAGAGACCCTGAGGCAGGACCATGCCTGGAAGGTTCCAGGGCTGTAGAGGCGGCCAGTGTGGCTGGGACAGGCTAAGCAATGAAGAGGGGAAGGCAGAGAGGTGGGCAGTCCGGCCTCTTACAGACACTACAAACTGCTCTCACAGAGACGTTCCCGGCCCTGTTTCCTCCCTCCAGGTCAGGGGAAGGGGATGGGGGTGGGGCCAACATGAGCTGGAGCCACACCTGCTCCCCTTCTCCCTCCCCAGGCCATTCTGCCCCTGATGAAGTTCCTGGAAGTGGAGCTTTGCTACATGAACACCAACTTGGTAAAGGAGAACTTCAGCAGGTCTGTAGCAGCCCCTGCCCTGGGCGTGCTCACCACCTCCCCCTCTCCTCCCACGGCCCCTCCTTCCTGGGCCCCAGCATCCGTTCTGAGGGGTATAGCAGCCCCTGCCCTGGGCGTGCTCACCACCTCCCCCTCTCCTCCCACGGCCCCTCCTTCCTGGGCCCCAGCATCCGTCCTGAGGGGTGTAGCAGCCCCTGCCCTGGGCGTGCTCACCACCTCCCCGTCTCCTCCCACGGCCCCTCCTTCCTGGGCCTCAGCATCCGTTCTGAGGGGTGGAGGTGAATACCTTTGGTGACCTCCCTTACAGGGTGGTCAGGCTCTGCTGATGCTCGCTGCAGGGACAGGGAGCTTGCCACTTTGCAGGCCTCCCCATTTCCTGCTGCCTAACTCTGAGTGCTTTGAGTTCTTCCTTAGGCTGAGCCAAAATCTGCCTGTCCTTTCTCCTTTAGTCCCAGGCCTGTCTTCAGGGCCTCCCTGACTGCTCCTCTGCCCCCATTAGGTTACAGGTGGTCCCCGCCCACGGTGCAGGGAGAACTTCTAGTTAGGGGGTCTTAGAGCAGGGACCCAGGATGCCAGGCAACAGGCAGTGGAGTCCAGCACGTGGGCTCTGGACCACCTGGGTTCAGACTCCAGCTTCATCAGTGCTTAGCGGCCTTGGGCAAGTTCCTGGTGCAGAGGAGAATAGTTCTGGCTTCTGCTGAGGATTAAATGGGTCATGTGAGGTGCTGAGCGTGATGTCGGTACAAAGGAAGTGGTCAGAGACTATTAGCTGTAGTGACGATGACGATGACAGTGCCCACCTCCCTGTGGAATCTGGGCGCTGAAGAGGCCGCCTGCCCTCCTAGAGTTCTGTTCTACCCCCACAGGTATAGTCAGGGCCCCTCGGAGCCCAGCCGTTTTTATTTCTTAAACCATGTATATATATTTTTTATTTTTTTGAGATGGAGTCTTGCTCTGTCGCCAGGCTGGAGTGCAGTGGCGCCATCTCAGCTCACTGCAACCTCCGCCACCGGGTTCAAGTGATTCCCTGCCTCAGCCTCCCAAGTAGCTAGGACTACAGGCTTGTGCCACCACGCCCAGCTAATTTTGTATTTTTAGGAGCGACGGGGTTTCTCCATGTTGGTCAGGCTGGTCTCGAACTCCTGACTTCATGATCCACCAGCCTTGGCCTCCCAAAGTGCTGGGATTACAGGTGTGAGCCACCACGCCCAGACTATTTTTAACATTTTATTTACTTTTTTCACCTTTAAGCTCTGTTGGACTTGATCTTAGACCATATTTTTCACATAAACCAGAGTTAAACATCCACCAAGAGGGAAATTTTGCTCAGTGCTGTCTCAAGAGCCTTTAGAACACCACCAGGCATGGTGGCTCATGCCTGTAATCCCAGCACTTTGGGAAGCCAGGGAGCCCAGGGGTTCAAGACCAGCGTGGGCAACATGGCAAAACCCAGTCTCTACAAAATTATACCAAAAAAAAAATCTATATATATATTTATATTTATATTTATTTGTGTGTCTGTGTATATATATAGGTGTGTGTATATACACACACACACACACACACACAAATTAGCCAGGCATGGTGGCGTCCACCTGTAGTCCCAGCTACCTGGGAGGTTGAGTTGGGAGGATCCCTTGAACGCAGAAGGTGGAAAGAATCCCTTGAACGCAGAAGGTGGAAGCTGCAGTGAGCCGTGATGGCACTGCTATACTCAGCCTGGGTGACAGAGTGAGACCCTATCTGAAAAAGACTTTGGAAAGAACAGTGCCTGGTACATAATGGGCACTTAAATGTGTTGCACAAATTAATTAATTACCTACTTTTTTGGCGGGGGGACAGAGTCTCTCGTTCCTGACCTCAGGTGATCACCCCACCTTGGGCTTCCCAAAGTGCTGGGATTATAGGCGTGAGCCACTGCGCCTGGCCATGTTTTTTTTTTTTTTTTTTTTTTTTTTGAGATGGAGTTTCGCTCTTACTGCCCAGACTAGAGTGCAATGGCGTGCATGATCTGGGCTCACCGCAACCTCCACCTCCCAGTTCAAGTTCTCCTGTCTCAGCCTCCCGAGTAGCTGGGACTACAGGCATGCGCCACCATGCCCGGCTAAGTTTGTATTTTTAGTAGAGATGGGGTTTCTCCATGTTGGTCAGGCTGGTCTCCAACTCCCGACCTCAGTGATCCACCCGCCTCAGCCTCCCAAAGTGCTTGGATTACAGACATGAGCCACTGCGCCCAGCCGATTTTTTTTGTTTCATTTTTTTGAGATGGAGTCTCACTCTGTTGCCCAGGCTGGCGTGCAGTGGCGCAATCTCAACTCACTGCAAGCTCCACCTCCTGGGTTCATGCCATTCTCCTGCCTCAGCCTCTCCAGCAGCTGACACTACAGGCACTCGCCACCACGCCCGGCTAATTTTTGTATTTTTAGTAGAGACAGGGTTTCACCATGTTAGCCAGGATGATCTTGATCTCCTGACCTTGTGATCTGCCTGCCTCAGCCTCCCAAAGTGCTGGGATTACAGGCATGAGCCACCGCGCCCAGCCTGCTTTTTTTTTTTGAGACAGCATCTCATTCTTGTTACTCAGGCTGGAGTGCAGTGGCGTGATCTCGGCTCACTGTAGCCTCATCTTCGTGGGCTCAAGCGATCCCTCCCACCTCAGCTGCTGAGTAGCTGGGGCTGCAGGTGCATGCCATTATGCCTGGCTAATTTTTTTTTTTTTTTTTTTTTGAGCTGGAGTCTCGCTCTGTTGCCAGGCCGGAGTGCAGTGCTGCAATCTTGGCTCACTGCAACCTCCGCCTCCCGGGTTCAAGCGATTCTCCTGCCTCAGCCTCCCAAGTAGCTGGGACTACAGGCACGCGCCACCACGCCCAGCTAATTTTTGGATTTTTAGTAGAGACGGGGTTTCGCTATGTTGGCCAGCATGGTCTCAATCTCTTGATCTCCTGATCTACCTGCCTTGACCTCCCAAAGTGCTGGGATTACAGGCATGAGCTACCACGCCCGGCCTGCTCCTGTCTTAAATCAAGTTCTGTCACTGGGGGCCTGGCCTCCTCCCTGTCTCCAGCCTTGTTTGTGGGTTCCATTAGCCTGCTGTGGAGGGTTCTTCACTGAGGTTGAGAGGTGTGTTGGATAGGACTGACCCCACCTGCCCCTTCCTGGTCCTGTACCCGCCCTCTCCCCAGCCTCACCTGGGGTGGGAGGAGCTGGGGTGTGGCTGGGTCCTTGAGGCCTCCCCTTTCTCAAGAGCGTCTTTGCTTCCTCCTCCACCACTGCCCTGCTGTGCTGTGTCCACATCCCTCCGGCCCCTGCCCCAGCCTCCTGACCCTGCTCTGGACCCACACGCTCACAGTGCTGGTAGAGGCGGCCGCCTCCCAACGCAGCTCCACCCTGGCTTCCAACAGGCTGAAGATTGCCCTGCAGGTAACAGAACTGGTCACAGCAATGATAACCCTGGTGGGAGGGTGCCTGGGGTCAACTCTGATATCTCCCTCAGAACTTGGAGATCTGCTTCCACGCTGAGGGCTGTGGCCTGCCGCCCGAGGCTCTGCACACTGCCACCTTCCAGGTAGGAGCTTTGGGTGAGCTTCCCCGCAGGAGGTCTAGGGAGCCTGCCTTTTGGCACTCACCTATGTCCAGGGCCAGCTACATAATTTATGGGGCCCAGTACAAAATGAAAAGCTGGGCCCCTTATTCAAAAGTTATTCAAATTTTAAAATAGTGACGACAGAACTTGAAACCAAGCCTGGGTCCTCCTAAGCACAGGGGCCCTGTGTGTCTGCACGGGGGCGGTGGGGTCGGGGAAGCACACCCGTGAAGCCAGCCCTGTCTGTGCCTCTCCTGCTGTCTGCCTGGCCTGAGGGTGGCTCCTACCCGTGGCCCCATGACCCAATACTTTCCATTTCAAACGGGCATCTTACCCTTGACCGCGAGCTCCTGGAGGGCAGGCCCTGGCTGTGGTTGGGCGTGCGGTCCATTTGGATTCTCAGCTGTATGTGTTCCCAGGCTCTGCAGAGGGACCTGGAGCTGCAGGCGGCCTCCAGCCGGGAGCTCATCCGGAAGTACTTCTGCAGCCGCATCCAGCAGCAGGTGAGGTCCCTCCCTCGTGCTGTGCCCTCTGCAGCCTCTGAAGCACCTCGCTCCCGCTGTGTCCCTGCTGACCCTGTCCCTGCTCCCCACCCCAGGCAGAAACCACCTCTGAGGAGCTGGGGGCTGTGACAGTCAAGGCCTGCTACCGCGCCTCTGAGCAGAAGCTGCGTGTTGAGCTGCTCAGCGCCTCCAGCCTGCTGCCCCTGGACTCCAACGGTGAGTGGAGGCTGCCCTTTGGCCACTCCCTGTGGTCCCGTCCTGGCCCTCCTGTCTCAGCGACCCTTGGGGCTCTGCTCACCCTGCAGGAGCTCTGGGTGCATTTCCTCCAGTTACCAGGAGGGGTCAGTGCTGCTGAGCAGAGCATAGCTGCGGGGGTGGGGTACCTGGGAGACCCTCAACTAATGCACACACCCCCGCCACTTGCCAGGCTCCAGCGACCCCTTTGTCCAGCTGACCTTGGAGCCCAGGCATGAGTTCCCTGAGCTGGCTGCCCGGGAGACCCAGAAGCACAAGAAGGACCTTCACCCACTGTTTGATGAGACCTTTGAATTGTGAGTGGGTCCCGTTCTTCTCCCAATCCCCCGCCTCATTTCCCCCAGGTGGGCTCCCTCAGGCCTACTCCTCCTGGCTGGGGCCAAGGGGCTCCCCTGAGATGGCCACATTTGGGCCCAAGGGATGGGACACCTGGGACAAGAGTGCAGCTGGACGCGGTGGCTCACACTTGTAATGCCAGCACTTTGGGAGGCTGAGGTGGGTGGATCACTTGAGGTCAGAAGTTCAAGACCAGCCTGGCCAACATGGTGGAACCCCATCTCTACTGAAAATACAAAATTAGCCAGGTGTGATGGTGGGCACCTGTAATCTGAGCTACTCAGGAGGCTGAGACGAGAGAATTGCTTAACCCAGGAGGCAGAGGCTGCTGAGATGGTGCCACTGCACTCTAGCCTGGGCAACAGAGTGAGATTCCATTTCCAAAAAAAAAAAAAAAAAAAAGAGGGCCAGGTATGGTGGCTCACGCCTGTAATCCCAGCACTTTGGGAGGCCGAGGCGGGTAGATCACAAGGTCAGGAGATCGAGACCATCCTGGCTAACACGGTGAAACCCTGTCTCTACTAAAAATACAAAAAATTAGCTGGGTATGGTGGGATGCGCCTGCAGTCCCAGCTACTCGGGAGGCTGAGGCAGGAGAACACTTGAACCTGGGAGGCGGAGGTTGTGGTGAATCGAGATCACGCCACTGCACTCCAGCCTGGGTGACAGAGCAAGACTCTATCTCAAAAAAAAAAAAAAAAAAAGCTTGCTTCCCCTGGGGGAAGGGGTGGACTCCCACATGTTGAACTTAGGGACTTCCAGGAGAAGGGTCCTGTCTCTGAGGTTCTCAGTAACCTGCTCCCAGTTCCTCAGGACAGGTGAGCAGGGAACACAGGACCCCTGGTTTAAAGCATCAGCTCACAGGCATTGCACACATGGCCAAGAGGTACCAGGCTGAGAGCTGGCTTTGCAGTTCTAACCCTGGCTGGTTCCCAACACCAAGCGGGTGAACCCATGTGTCGGCGCTGGGGGTGGCCGTGCTGGGGCTGGCAGCAGAGCCCTGACTCTCCCCACAGCCTGGTGCCTGCCGAGCCGTGCCGCAAGGCTGGTGCATGCCTCCTGCTCACCGTGCTGGACCACGACACGCTGGGGGCCGACGACCTGGAAGGCGAGGCCTTCCTGCCGCTGTGTGAGGTGCCCGGGCTGAGTGGCTCTGAGGAGCCTGGTGACGTGCCTCAGACCCGCCTGCCGCTCACGTACCCCGCACCCAACGGTAGGCCTGAGCCCAGGGCAGGGTGGTACAGGACGGGAGCCTGTAAAGCTCAGGCAGGGCCCCCAGAGAGGTGACACCGGGTCAGAGAACAGCTTCCCTGGAGGTGGGAGCCAGTGGGACAACCATGGCCCATCTCTCAGTCTAATCAACAGACCAGTGAACTTTAAGCTAAGTGTAACGTGACTCTTCCTGCATGGGGGAGTCACCAAGTTTAACTGGGGAGAAGGGCCTGGATCCCACTCAGCGGGGCCACATCCCTGCAGAGCATTTCTGATTCCAGCAACGGTCTGGTGCTTGTGCACTAATGAGCAAGTGCTAAGCACTTTACGCATGCCAGCCAACGAAGCAGATATTAGCACTCTTTTACAGATGAGTAAACCGAGGCATGAAGAGGTTAACTTGCTGGCTTTAGGTTCTCATATGAAAAGGTAGTAATAGCAGGCCAGGTGCGGTGGCTCAAGCCTGTAATCCCAGCACTTTGGGAGGCCAAGACGGGCAGATCATGAGGTCAGGAGATTGAGATCATCCTGGCTAACACAGTGAAACCCCATCTCTACTAAAAAATACAAAAAACTGGCCGGGCGCGGTGGCTCAAGCCTGTAATCCCAGCACTTTGGGAGGCCGAGACGGGCGGATCACGAGGTCAGGAGATCGAGACCATCCTGGCTAATACGGTGAAACCCCGTCTCTACTAAAAAAATACAAAAAACTAGCCGGGCGTGGTGGCGGGCGCCTGTAGTCCCAGCTACTCCGGAGGCTGAGGCAGGAGAATGGCGTGAACCCGGGAGGCGGAGCTTGCAGTGAGCTGAGATCCGGCCACTGCACTCCAGCCTGGGCGACAGAGCGAGACTCCGTCTCAAAAAAAAAAAAATAATAAAAATAAAAATACAAAAAACTAGCCGGGCGAGGTGGCGGGCGCCTGTAGTCCCAGCTACTCGGGAGGCTGAGGCAGGAGAATGGCGTAAACCCGGGAGGCGGAGCTTGGAGTGAGCTGAGATCTGGCCACTGCACTCCAGCCTGGGCGACAAAGCGAGACTCTGTCTCAAAAAAAAAAAAAAAAAAAGGTAATAGCCAAACCTTAGGCACGTCTCAGCCCCTCGCTGCAGTCGGGTCAGTGTCCCAGCAGCACTCTGTCTGTTACGCGACCGGATGCATCTTGTCAGACCACCTCCTGAGCTGGGCTGGCGAGGGTCTGTCACTGGTTTCCTTCCAGGTGGTCGGGGGGATAGGGCAGTGTTGTGCCCCCCCACACTCTTCCCTGCCACCACCAGGCCCTGCCTCTCAGCATCTGACCCCCAAACCCCTCTCTCCGCAGGGGACCCAATCCTACAGCTGCTGGAGGGCCGGAAGGGTGACCGAGAGGCCCAGGTCTTTGTGAGGCTGCGGCGGCACCGGGCCAAGCAGGCCTCCCAACATGCCTTGCGGCCTGCACCGTAGCCGTAGAGGTTTGCGGTGGGGCTGGGTCCCTGGTGGGGACCTGCAAGGGCTTTCCTGTAGGGTCTGGGGCTTCCCCGTCACAGCATGGCCTTCGTCACAGCATGGCCTTCCAGCCTGGCCTGACACCTGGGGACGCCCCAGCATGCGGAGCGTCCAGAGTGCAGACCCCCGTCTTCCACGGTGATGGGGGCTCAGCAGCGACATCTCTACTCCCACCTGCCTGCCTCCAGCCCTGGCTGCAATGTCTCCCACACCCCAGCACCAGGGGGAGCAAACCCTGCCCCTGCCCCCCTTTCGGAAAAGCTGCTCTGGTGGGCAGGGGATCGGCCCATCTGCCTCCTGGTCCATCTGCCTCCTGGCCTTCCTGTTCCAGCCACTGGGGTGGGGGCCAGGTTCACTGGAACCAGGGCTACAGGTGCAGTCTCCTGGGGAAGGGAGGGGGACCCTGCCAAAGAGGAGGCTCCAGCTGCCCTGAGGGGAGGGTGGTGGCCATTACCAGAGGGAGCCTGGGTCCTCTCCCCAGGGGCTGCCAGCATCCAGGCCAGGAGGCCTGGAGCCAAGAACCTTCTGGCTCTGAGGGAGCAAGAGCTGGCAGGTGGCGGGGCTAGCACGGACGGATGGAAGCAGAAAGGACAGTTGGGCCACTGTGTCTGCTACGCATGCCTCCTCCCCAGAAAGCACCTGCCACCTAGAAACTTTCTTAGCAAAAAAAATAAAAAAAAAAAACAATCCTTTGTCCTCTTAAAATATACCTTTGGACTACAGTGGGGCCCGGAATGTGAGCCAGGCCAGGTAGCTTCCTCCTCAGCCCTCAGGGGACCTTGAGCTACCCCTACCTTGGAGCAGCTACAAAGCAGGGGGGCAAGTGTGGGAGTAACTGAGGCAGAGGCAGGGTTAGGGTGATTTTTGGCTATGGGCTTTGAACACATCGCTTCACCAGGCATACCAGTTCCTGTGGCGACACCCAGGACAGGGACCTGTTCCTCAGGGGAGCACAGTGAGCAGGGGCCTCCCGAGGGTGCAGATTGAGGCTGAGGAGCTGCTCTTGAGACAGTAGGGCATAGAGGAGCTGGGTCCCTACCTTGCCTGGGGGGTCAGAACCTGAGGCCTGGTCATCACGTCATCCTAGCTGTGTGACCCTGGTTCCATGTCGGAACCTCTGAGTCTGCACAAGATGAGGACAGGAGACGAGGTTAATTGAGATGACGTCCAAGGCCCCTGAGACCATGCAAAGAGGATCCCACCGGGGTGTTTTCTCACCCCCACTGCACAGCCTAGTTGAGGAGGTGGGAGGGAGGACATGCCTCTTAAGCCTCAACCCCTCATCCCTCAGGGGCAGGGTGGGGGGAAGAAGGCAGAAGGCAGGACTTCCTCTGGGCCCTACCAGCAAATCATCCCAATGGGAAGGCACTGGGTTTTTTGTTTTTGTGATGGAGTCTCTCTCTGTCACCCAGGCTGGAGTGCAATGGTGCAACCTCAGCTTACTGCAAACTCTGCCTCCCGGGTTCAAAGGATCCTCCTGCCTTAGCCTCCTGAGTAGCTGGAACTACAGACATGTGCCACCGTGCCTGGCTAATTTTTGTATTTTTTTGTTTTAGTAGAGACGGGGTTTCACCATGCTGGCCAGGCCTCAGGTGATCTGCCCACCTCAGCCTCTGTTTTTTTTTTTTTTTTTTTTTTGAGACGGAGTCTCGCTCTGCTGCCAGGCTGGAGTGCAGTGGCCGGATCTCAGCTCACTGCAAGCTCCGCCTCCCGGGTTCACGCCATTCTCCTGCCTCAGCCTCCCGAGTAGCTGCGACTACAGGCGCCCGCCACGTCGCCCGGCTAGTTTTTTGTATTTTTAGTAGAGACGGGGTTTCATCATGTTAGCCAGGATGGTCTCGATCTCCTGACCTCGTGATCCGCCCGTCTCGGCCTCCCAAAGTGCTGGGATTACAGGCTTGAGCCACCGTGCCCGGCCCTGTTTTTGTTTTTGAGATGGGGTCTCACTCTGTCACCCAAGCTGGAGGCAGCTGTGCAATCATGACTCACTGCAGCCTGGACCTCCTGGGCTCAGGTGATCCTCCCACCTCAGCCTCCCTAGTAGCTGGGACCACAGGCATGCGCCACCATGCCCAGTTGGGAAGACACTGTTCCTCTGAGAAACAATTAGGGGCCCTATTGCCAGTCACCGCTAACCACACAGCCCTGAAGAGTCCTAGGGCCTGGGAGGCCTCTGTGTCCAAGGCTAAGTGTCCCTGTGTCATCAACCCCTAGGCCTAGGTCGGAAAGCACTTGAACTGTTTTGGGGCCCAATGGGTCCAGGAAGCTTCCAGGCCTCTCCAGCTGCCCTACCACACCTCAGGGATATGGGCACCAACTGTTTCCATGGCTGAGGCAGGGCTCCTGGCCCACCTCATAGTTCAGAGGCCCTCTTTTGGGACCCACTCCCCCTCACCCCCATGTAAACAAGCTACCACTGCAAGTTCATATTTTATTTCCAATAGGTTTGGAGCTTTGTTGATTTTTGCATTTTTGTAAAAAAGGAAAAAGTTTTCACTTAACTCATTGAAAGCCCTTTCGTGCTGAGCCCAAGGGGGAGCCTGGGCCAGGACCAGACCCTCTCAGCCCTCTTGCTCCTACCCCAGACACCCGGTGCTGGGGGTGTGGCTGCTCCCCTCCGCCCACTCTGCCCTCCCGCCCCTGCTGCATCTCTCTCTGTACAGAACAATTTTTAAAATGGAAGCTAAGACACAATATACACTGGACAGGCACACACACACGCACACAGGCATCCGCCCAGAACAGGGCGGGACACCAGCTGCACTCAGAGAGCACCAAGGAATGCATACGGAGCCCCTCCGGCTAGGAGGGCAGGGCCTGGGCCCCCTTGGTCCTCAGTCTGCACTCCTCCCCGCCAATTGCCCTGCTAGCTGCCAGAGAGGGGAGGGGGCAGGGAGAGCTGGGGGCAGCTGGTAGTGGTCGGGGGGGTGGGGAGGTCATAGAATGAGTGCCAGCCTGGTAGGTGGCCCTGGGGCCAGGAGGCTCTTGTGGGGAGTCCAGGGGGAGAGGACTGAGGGTGGACCCTCAGGAACCTGAGGGCTGGAACTCCTGGGCCTTGCCCCTCGAGGAGCTTCAAGGGCCCAGGTGTCGGGAGTGGGGCTGGCCCTGCAACGCTGGCCTCCAGCCCTTACTCTTCTCCCCAGGACTATGCATTTGGTAAACCTAGGAGCTAAGCCAGCTGAGACCCCCAGCACAACCCCTCAGGCCTCCCTGAGGCCCTCACAGCTGGGAGCCAGGCCTGCTCTGGGGGACCCACGTCTTCCACACTCCACCCTTGCCCTGGCAAGGAGGTAGGGGGAGCAGGGCCTGCCCTGAGGGCTTCTCCCCTCCCCTTAGTGCCTTCCAGTCCCACCCTTCCCGGCTCAGGCCCCAGGAAGAAGTTAAAAATAGTTAGTTCCTACATTAAAAAAGAGACAGAAACAGATTATCTGCCAAAAGGCCAGTGGGAGAAGAGGGGATGTCGTCTCTGCGGTAGGAAGGGCAGGGAGTGGGTAGGGGAGGACTGCAAAATAGTTTCTTCTTTTAAAAAGTGCTTGGTAAGTCTTTTAAAGTGTGTGTCTATATCTATGTACAGATATACACACAGACACTGTCCACACCACCACGCATACCTGCACACATACGGAAATGTATACATATACATAATCATATACATACATACATACATACACATATATATATATATATTCATATATATATATTCATATATATATATATACTTTAAAAAGTCCTAGGTGAGAAGATCTGGGCCAGGCTGGGCCAAGCCTGCAGGGTCACGACTGGAGGGTGTGGGCCCGGCCAGGCTGGCAGATGGGGCACTCACTGCCCTCAGCACAGAGCTCACACAGCGCAGCATGTTGGCACGGCAGCACTGCCCGCTTCTGTTCCTGACACTTAAGGCATTTCACCGACTGCATGTGGAACACGGCCTGCAGGGAAAGGGGCATTGTGGTCACCATCCATGGGTCTGGCCCCAAGCTGAGCAAGGAGTTCCCTTGATCCTCACTTCAGCCCCCTTGGGATGGGGAAACTGAGGCACCAAGCTCAACAGTGTGCTCCCAGACCCCTATTGGCAGGTGAGAGAGCAGGCTGAGCGTCCACCTCTGCATGGCGCGTGGCCAGGCTGCCACAACGCCCACCCCTCACAGACGCTTCACCCAGTCTCACATTTGACCTTGTAATCCCCAAATGGGGAAAATGAGGCCCAGAAAGGGCTGAGACATGCCCAGGGCCACAGCTGGGGGCCTGGCTGCCCGAGAACAGAGGAAAGACAGCTCTTCCCACCATGCCACGTTGGCCCCTGGGACCCAGCAGCAGACCTGGGAAGGCAGGGGTAGCCCTGAGGTCCTGGGCCTCACTGGAAGGTCCACTGCTCCATGGAGGGTATACAGGAGGACGCATCTGGGGCCCAGACATTTGAGCGCAGCTTGGTCAGGGCTGACCCCAGGGGTGCTAGGGGTGGCACCGATACGCCTCACCCCCAGCCTTTTCATGTTCCTCAGTGCACTCTCCTCACCCACTCCCAGCAGGCCGGCCTTTTGAGTGCTGGCCCAGTCCTGGGCACAGGCTCTCAGGAGGGTAGCCGTCCCCGGAGCAGCCTGGACCAGGTCAGATGGCTGAGGCCACCGTCCTCCCTACCCAGTGCTCCCCGACCTGGGCTGACCTTGTCCACTTGTTCCAGATGGGCCCGCAACTGCTTCTGGAGGGAGTAGAGGGTGGAGAGTGAGAGCGCCTCCAGGTCAGAGAAGGCGGGCAGGGCCTGGGGCTCGGGCCCTGCGTGTAGCCGCTCCAGCTCCTCCTGGAGTTTCTTCACCTGCACCTCCAGTGCATCCCGCTGCTCCCGGGCCAGCTCGCACTCGGCGCCCGCTGCACTGGCCCGCTCACCAGCCTCCTCCGCCTCTTTCTTCCAGGCATCACAAGCCTGTGGGCCCAGCATATAGTCTCGTCACAATGGCCCTGCCCTGCCCCCTGTCCCCAGAGAGCACCATCTCTCGGGGGGCCACTCTGGCTGTGGGGCCTGCTGGGAAGCTGGGTTGGCTGTCTAGGAGGAGAGCAGGAGGAAGCTGATGCTGTCTGCACAGAGGTTTCAGGACCTACAGGAGACTCTCCCCTCTGTGGCTGGGGAAAGGGGCCTGGGCCTAGCACAGCAGGGGGCACAGGGTAGAGCTGGGATTCTGGCCCAGCACCCATAGGGTAGCCGGCTGCAGCTGGACAGGGGGCCCATTTCAGAACCCAGAACCTTGGACTTGGAACCCTGGAGAGGCGAGGCTACTGGGAGGAGGCAGGTGGTCCTGGGACAGACTACAAGCAGCTCGCAGAGGGAATTCGAAGCCTGCAACAACAGTAACCACCCAGGGTCCTGACTGGCAAGGCAAGTCCTCCCAGGGGGAGAGCGAGCGAACAAAACTAGTTTCTGCTCTGTTCTGCAAGCCCCCGCTTTCCCCCACCCCACGCCCGCTCTGTGAAGGAAGGTCTTGGGCTGGATGCCACCAGGTACTGGGGAAGGCCGATGTGGGGCCTGGTACCTGCTTGGCCTGCTTCCAGGACTCCTCCCACTGCTTGATGGTGCTGTTGGCTTCATCCAGCTCTTGCCGAAGTCGGGCCAGCTCAGCAGCCCCTGGCCCTGATAGGAAAGCAGGGGAAGTGCCCGGGGAGAAGCTTCCAGAGGCAAAGTGCTCCCAGATGCTGCTATTCATCCCGTTCAGACCTGCCCCAGGGAGGGGAAGAACATGAGCTTCGGAGGGCTTTGGGCCCAGGCCCTGGCCAGCCCTGCCTCAGGGGTTCGACGGACTGGCTGTCCACTGGATGGGTGTGCAAGGCTCCAGCTAGTGTCAGGCCAGAGAATTTTACAGGGACAGGAAGGCTGTGAAGGTGCAGGTGGCATGGGCGGAGTCAGACCTAACCTTGAGTGCCACCTGCTACTTGGTGCCACTCAACTTCTGAAGCTCAGCATTCTCCTGTGGGAAACGGGACTCCCATTGCTGACCTCACAGGGTAACTCAGGGGACTCAGGAAGTACTGCATGTGGGAGTAGTCCCAGGCCCCCGATAGTGGCCATTTGTAATTGTGGCTTCACTTGTACGCTAGGGCCTTTTTGCAGCCTGATGTGAGGCCCAGGAAGAGATAAAGGGAAGACAGGCCACAGCCTCATCGGATGGCAGAGCTGGGGCAGGAAGAGCTCAGGGAGCCTTGGGGCCATCCCCCTTGTTTTACAGACGAGGACCCTGGATAAAATGTGTTACCAAGGATCACAAAAATGGTTAAGTGGTAGGGCCAGGACACAGAGAGGGGGTGTGGTTCCAAAGGCCTACACTTTCCAGTCAGCTATGCCGCATGCGCAGCCAACCCAGCTGTCCTCTGCTCACTCGCTCAACAGATGTTTACTAACATCAGGTCCCCTTGCTCTGGCCCCCAGGACAGCCCCTGGCTTCTGAGAAGGACCCATATCCACCTCTGGCCTCACTCTGCCCATGTGTACTTTCTGGTGACTTCTTCCTTACTCCGTTTCCCACTCATCTAACCAGGATGTTCCAGAACCAGATTTAAGATTATTGCTCGGCTCTCTGAGCCACACAAGTGCACCTACAGAGGAGGGACTTGGTCCTGTGTGGGGACCTGTGGCATGCACTGTCTGAGCCATCTGCCCTGTCCCAGAGGAAGACCTCAGGGTCACTCCACCCACATGAGACCAGCCCTGTGGCAAGCTCTCCTGTCCCACCCATCTCTCCTCCTCCCTCGGAGAAGCTCTCCTGACTCTGCTGTCCAGGTAGGCCCCTCTACAATTCTCAGGAGGATCCCAATGGCTGGACACCTCTGCGTCCCACAATGGCCACAGCTGTTGGACAGCAGGGAGTGTTGCACTCACACCTGTATCAATATACCTGTGCTCAATAGTCAAAAGGTACAGGAAGGAGTGTGTGGCCAGCAAGTGGAGCTAAGTCAAGATACCAGCAGAAGCCGGGCATGGTGGTGCACGCCTGTGGTCCCAGCTACTCAGGAGGCAGATATGAAAGGATTACCTGAGCTCAGGAGTTCCAGGCTGCAGTGAGCTACGATCACGCCACTGCACTGCACTGCACTCCAGCCTGGGTGACAGACTGAGACCCTATCTCGAAAAAAAAAAAAAAAAGATTCCACCCGAATATGGGGCAAGTCCGAAAAATACAACACCAAGCACCTAAAGCTAACAGAATCAACGTAACAGAGAACAACAGCCTCTTCAGCACTGGAAGGTGCTAAGAAATCCACGTGCTGTTCTGGGATCAGGAATGAGATAAGGGAAGCCACCACACCCAATCAGAACTCTGAAGGGCTCAGTCCCTGGGCCTGAGCAAAAGCTGGCACTCCCAGGGAGGGAGCTCCTGGTCTCTGCAGCTGCTGGGGGAGAGTGAGAGCTGTGGTGCCACGTGCTTCTCATCCTGCCCTCAGGAACATCCCGACACACACAAGAGGAGATGCACAGCTGACCCGTGGTGGCACAGGCCTCTGTGCCATTCTTCTAGCCACTAAACCTTGAAGTGCCCTCAGAAACCCCCAGTCCCTACCATTCTAATTCTGTGGGCAGCCTTCTGGGCCAGCCCTGGGCCTCCCTGGAGCCTCTGCCTGGCAGGAAGGGCACCCGGAGCCAGGGGTTAGCCTGTCTGGCTTCTCCCTTGGTCCCCTGTGAACCTGGCTGGTGTGAGCCAGCCTCTCGGAGCCTGGGGTGACTGGGCAGAACAGAACCATGCTTTGAAAGAGACCAGGCCCAGCCCTGGTGACTCTGAGACCGCTGCTCTCTCACCTGCACTGGCCTCGTGCCTAGCACTTCAACCCCATGACTCCATTCAATGCTCGCAACAATGTTAGGAAGTGGATGCTGCCATTATACCCATTTCACAGCACAGGAAACTAAGGCAGAGAGGCTCAATCACTTGTCTAGGGTCACACACACAGGAGTCTCACTCTGCATCCTGGCCCAAGGCCTCTGCCCTAACCCCAAGCCTGGCTGATACGCCATAGACAGGGTGGCCAGAGGCACCTCTTAAAGGCCCAGGTTGCTGCCCCAGTTCTCAGTGAACCACTCCCCCTCTTACCCAAAGATCCATGTGATGCTGAGGTTCCCAAAAATGTGTTTTCCGACTGGCTCAGGTGGCCCTGGGGCTGCTGCAGGAAATGTGAGGAGAGGCTGACAGGAGGGGACGGGGATGCTGAGTGGAAGGAGGCAGAGCTGCCCAAGGAGCCGGGGATGTTCACGGGCGCAGAGCTCTGCAGCAAGCTGCCGCCTGCAAGAGAGGCCCGGGGAGGGCGGGCTGGGTGAGGGCAGCGGAAGCCAGGCGGGCCACATGGAGCAAGGGGCCTGGGCCAGGCGGGGACCCGAGGAGTCCTCCAGGCTGCCCTGCCCACCCACACCAGTACCGATGGTGATGCTTCCTGGGTGGGGCACTGTGCTGTTATCGAAAGTCTTCTCCAGGGCGGCCACGCCAAACTCATTCAGGTCCAAGTCATCCAAAGCAGACTCTAGGGACAGAGAAGAGTGGGCTGTGACCTCCCGAGGGCCCATCTGACCCTGACCCCCTCGTTTCCTGCCCACGCTGCATCTTCACGTCCATGCTACGCTGGGTCTGTATTCTCCCAAGCCCCTTGTATTCTCCCAAGTGCCCTTCCTTCAGCTGCTTCCTATGCCTATCCTGACTCTTGACCTCTGACGCCATCTGCCAGTCATGTCCAACCCAAATGCCTCTCCTTTCTGAATCCTTCTGACACTTCCAGGAGGAATCATATCCCCACCCAGGGTCCCTGCCTCAGACAGGGATCTTGTCCCCTGATGTTACAACTCGAGGGTCTCAGCCCCGGGCTCAGTGGGGGTGGGCGGGTCTCTGGGCCCTCCGGGGCTGGTAGATAGCAGGTGCTTGACACATGTCCACTGGGTGGGAAGTTTCCCTCTAGAGGGCAGGGGCAGCACGTTGTCATCTGTCTCCCCAGTGCCTGCCACAGGACCTGGCACAAAGCAGGCACCTAGAAATGAGGACTGAAAGAAAGGAGCCCCAACTTCTAGCACCAGGAATTCTGAGAACGCTGTGCAGGGTGTTCACTACACAAGGACACCAGTGAGATGAATGGGGACTGAATGACACGTCTTGGGGTGAGACTGTACTCGCCAAGGGGAAAAGGCACCTCTTTCTAATTTGCGCAAAGGAGCTCTAAGGGCCAGTCTTGGCCCTACACCTTGGGGTCATTTCCCCTTTAGCTCGAAGGACGCAGAGTTCCCACCCCCTGATTTTCCCAAGACAGATGTCTAAGGGGTCTGGTGTGCTGATTTGAGACTTGCTTCAGAGACTGGGGGGTTCTCTGACCCCAGACCCAGTCCTGGGCCTGCAAACAGAAATGGCCTAGTTACCTATGACTGACTCTACCGTGTCGCTGGTGGGGTAGAAGGGCAGAGCGTTTGCATTCATGCCGGGGATGCTGCTGGTGCCCACTGGGCTAGGGGGGGTAGCTGCCAGGCTGGAGGTGATACTAGAAGAGATGCTTGAGGTCAGGGGGCTGCCTGCGGGGAGGATGCCCAGCATGTCCTGCAACGAGAGAGGGAAAAGGAGAGGCAATGGGAGGCCTGCATATGGAGGCCAGGACGAGAGGCTGAAGAGGGGCTGGGGACAAGGGAAACGGCCCGTGCCAGCTCTAGTCCTGGTGCCCCCATGCCCACACGGGCCCTGGCACACCCGACACCTTGCCGAGAGCATGGAGTTGGAGGTGCGGAGGTTGCCAGGCCCGCTCACCCCTACGATCCTGTAGCAGGGAAGAAAGAAGCAAGTACAGGCCCTGGCAGAGTGCAGAGGCTCCAGGAACACTTTCTCCACTGAGTCTAGGAGGTGAGGGCTCCAGGGCCTGACCCCCTACCCTCTCTGGATTTGTGGCTGGGACTCCACTTTAGTCCTGCCCTCAGCTTTCGGGGAAAGTGGTGCCTCCCACTCCCCAAAGCCTCCTGGGGTTCTGGGCCAGTCCTGTCCACAGCAGAGGGGAGGAAGGGGGCTGCGAGCTCTATACCTGTTTGGGCTGAAGCAGAGGCTGCTCTTGACTCCTGGGCTCTAATGAGTGGGGTTTTAATTTGGCCTGAGGGAGAAAATTCAGGGAGTGGGTGAATGTGGTGCTGGGGCATCCCTGAGTCCATCTGACCCTGAGACTGCAGGTAGCAGGGGGCAGGTGGTGGCAGACATGCAACCCCTCTTCACATGCATGCACACACCCCCTTCTTCCTCCCCACTCCTACTTTCTTCCCCTATCCTAAGCAGGGAGCTACCTTTCTCCTCCAGGTGACACTAGGCCTCATGTAAGCCCAGAAGGTTTCTCTCCAGGTCCAGTTAGGGACCCCTGTGTCCTGCTCCCCCAGACCCTGCCTTTCTATGAAGGCAGCTCAGGGCAGCGGAAGGACCGCACCCAGGTGGGATCCGGCTTCTCTCCTAACCAGCTCTGCGGCCCCGGGAAGGCTGTGCAGCCTCCCCAGCCTTCCTGTCTTCAGCTGCAAATGGGCTGATACTGCTCCCTCTGTTCAGTCCTGAAGAGGCCGAGGACAATGGAGTCCTAGCTCCCAATCATCCTCCCCATAGCTGGACCATGACACTCCTCCAAGATTCCCTTGCCCCATGCAGGAGAAGGCTAACCTCACTGCTGCCTCCCTCATCCCTTACCTGGCATTTGAAATTTTTCAGGTACTCGGCTCCCACCTGGTCTTCCCTCTCGAAGCCAGGAGCCTTCTTATAGCTGCCAGGGGCCAGGCCAGACTCCCCGGGGAAGACAATGCCCTCCAGGTTTGGAGGCTTCCTGATGGAGCCCGGCGGAGAGCTGCAGAGGTTAGACGGGCTGCCTAGGCTGCTGTTTCTACAGAGGAGCTGTGGAGAAGGAGGGAGGGAGGGAGTGGGCCCATGGGCACAGTGCAGGCTGGTGTGTGGCCCGCCCTCCACCCTCCTCAGAGGGAGTCTTCAAGGCGCTCAGTTCCACTTTAATCTGCCAACGAGCAGCAGAGACCACTCTGGGAGCCCGAAGCTCACGAGGGAAAGGGGGGTGACCTTTCAGGCTGTGTCCCTGCCACCAGTCCTACAGGCTCACCAGCACAGCCTCTGGAGACTGCCCTACCCCACCCCCGTGCCTGGGCTTTTGACGAAGAATGCTGAGATGGAAAAGACAGATCCCCCTGGCCCGAGGACAAATACCAGGATGACCTCCCAAGCCCAGGCTGAAAGGGCCTAGGAGGCAAGTGTTGGCTCTGTCAGGCATGGTGCCCACCCACTCCCCAGGATGGGCACGTACGGCACTGAGGTCAGGGGCATGCGGGCTGGAGGGGCTCACAGGCACCGAGTCTCCGGCAGCAGATGGCATGTACAGGACAGGACCCGGCTGGGTGGGACTGGACACAGCTGAGGAAGGCTGCAGGTCGTCACTTAGGGGTGGCTCTGCAAGAGTCAGGGGCAGGGGTCAGCAGGCCCGAGCCAGCTCTGTCCCTCCAAAAATGCTCCTGGGTCCCTTCCAAAGGAGACCACGAATCCCCCGGCACATAAAGGGAAGGTTCCTACGACATCTCTAGTAATGCCATGTCTGTGCATTTACTGTGTACCAGGTACTGTGCCAGCACTTGGCAGTGATTGTGAATCTTCACGGTGACCAGAAGATACCAGTAACATGGTCTCTGTTTTATAGACAAGAAAACTGAGGCTCAGAGAGGTCAGGTAAACCCACCAAAGTGACAGAGCTGAAAAACAGAAGAGCTGGGACTTGAACGCTGATCCACACAACTCTAAAGCCTGAATCACTTCCTTATGCTGTCTTTTTTTTTTTTTTTTTTTTTGAGACGGAGTCTTGCTCTGTCGCCCAGTCTGGAGTGCAGTGGCCGGATCTCAGCTCACTGCAAGCTCCGCCTCCCGGGTTTACGCCATTCTCCTGCCTCAGCCTCCCGAGTAGCTGGGACCACAGGCACCCGCCACCTCGCCCGGCTAGTTTTTCGTATTTTTAGTAGAGACGGGGTTTCACCGTGTTAGCCAGGATGGTCTCAATCTCCTGACCTCGTGATCCGCCCGTCTCGGCCTCCCAAAGTGCTGGGATTACAGGCTTGAGCCACCGCGCCCGGCCTTTTTTTTTTTTTTTGAGACAGAGTCTTGCTCTGCCGCCCAGGCTGGAGTGCAGTGGCCGGATCTCAGCTCACTGCAAGCTCCACCTCCGGGTTCACGCCATTCTCCTGTCTCAGCCTCCCGAGTAGCTGGGACTACAGGCGCCCGCCTCGTCGCCCGGCTAGTTTTTTGTATTTTTTAGTAGAGACGGGGTTTCACCATATTAGCCAGGATGGTCTCGATCTCCTGACCTCGTGATCCGCCCGTCTCGGCCTCCCAAAGTGCTGGGATTACAGGCTTGAGCCACCGCGCCCAGCCCTTATGCTGTCTTAAGCAGGCGGTGCCAATGCCCATGGCCGGGGCCCACCTCCGCATCAAGACTATGCTTCTCCCTCCCAAGGCCCTCGATTTCTTTTCCATTCTCATCTCAGAGATAGGGCCTGAGCCTGGAAAGAGGTTAAGGAGACCCAGGGCAGTATCTTGGGGTGGAAAGAGGTGTTAGCAGGTACAAACTAGAGCTCTGTCTCTGAGACTGGTGGCAGCCCACAGTATCATGCTGAGGATCCAGACCCACACTGTCTCACAAGGCAGCCGAAAGCCACACGTGGCTACTGAGTACCTGAAATAGGCTGGTCTGAATGGAAAGATCCTGTAGGCATTAAAATGCACATGAGATCTCACAGACTTACTACAAAAAAAGGTAAAATGTCTTGATAATTTTGTATATTGAAATAATAACCTTTTATATTGGGCTACATACAAATATGTTATTAAAATTAATTTAACAACATACTTTCCAATTAAAAAAAAAAAATTTTTTTTGACAGTCTCACTCTGTTGCCCAGGCTGGAGTGTGGTGGCACGATCTCGGCTCACTGCAACCTCTGCCTCCTGGGTTCAAGTGATTCTCATGCCTCAGCCTCCCAAGTAGCTGGGATTACAGGCATGTGTCACCATGCCCAGTTAATTTTCATATTTTGCTATTTTTGTTAACGTGCTTAAAGATTTTAACTTTAAAATGACATGGGGTTTATACAATATGGGGGTTGCATTATATTATAACTGGCTAGCTCTGCTCTAGAGGCCTGAGCAGCACTTAGCAGAGAAGAGCTCCATGTTCCATTAGTGATATTTGTCATGGGTATGACATGGGGTGCCTGGTGGGATTTGCCAAGTCAGCTATGGAAGGCACAGTGCCTCAACCCTCCCTGGAACCATAAGTGCCCAACCAGGGGGACAATCCCTGCAATCTCTATCTCACTACTTTGGAACCTCTAGGCCGTCGAGGCTACTTCCAGAAAGGTGGGGGAATGGAGCTTCCAGTAGGGACAAGGCCCACTGCTGGCAGGCCGGAACTCCTGTGCAGGGCGTACTGCCAGGGGACATCCCCGGCCTGAGCCTGAGCAGGCCAGGGAGGGAGGAGTGGGAGAGGGCACTGCCCTGGGGCAATGGGAACAGCATACGTTCTACGTGGGCAAAGGCGCAGAAGGGTCCTCGGGGACAGCTGCCCGACTGCTGCATGTCGTTGCACTTGGTGGACTTGTAGATCTGGAGGGCAGAGCAGAGGTGGGTCAGGCTCAGGCCCTGAGGGAAGGCTGGGCAGGCTCCCCTTCCTCCAGCATGGGTGGGCTCCCCTTCCACCCAGCTTAGTCATCTCCTGCCCTGTGTCCCCGGCCCCTCCCCTCCCCTCCACTATGTCTCTCCCTACCAGCTTTTTACTCAGACTCCTGAGGCAGCCCACCACCACTCCCCACTGTCACTGACAGCCTCCCTTCTGGGGTCACAGGTCCCACCAGCCCTCCCAAAGGGATCCCCCAGCAACTCTCCACTCACAGGCATGGCCAGGACTGTGCCTCTGAGTGTGTCTCCTGGGCATTAAGAGAGCCACAATCTCAGGCAGCCCCCCCTGCCAATGTGACCCCTGCCAGGATACCCTGGGTTGCGACCTATACTAAGTAACCTTCCACTGTTGTCTGCAGCTACATAAGGTAGTTTCTGTCCGCGTGTCTACTTCAGGGTGTCATGGCTTCCATGGAACACCAAGGGCAGGGACTGCAGGTGCCTCTCTGAACCCCAGACAAGACCTAGGCACACTGATATGGCCCAGGCTACCTCACTGGGCCAGAAGGCAGGGGAACTGTGTTAGGGAGGTTACTGATAATCTAGGCCCTGATATGAGACAGGACAACGGGAAGCAGCTTATTTTTTCAATCCTTTTTTTTTTTTTTTTTGAGACGGAGTCTCACTCCATCACCCAGGTTGGAGTGCAGTGGTGCGATCTCACCTCACTGCAAGCTCCGCCTCCGGAGTTCACGCCATTCTCCTGCCTCAGCTTCCTGAGTAGCTGGGACTACAGGCGCCCGCCACCACACCCAGCTAACTTTTTTTTGTATTTTTAGTAGAGATGGGGTTTCACCGTGTTAGGATGATCTCGATCTCCTAACCTTGTGATCTGCCCGCCTCGGCCTCCGAAAGAGCTGGGATTACAGGCGTGAACCACTGCGCCCGGCCCCTTTTTTTTTTTTTTTTGAGGGAGTCTCGCTCTGTCACCCAGGCTGGAGTGCAGTGGCGCGATCTTGGCTCACTGCAACTTCCGCCTCCTGGGTTCAAGCGATACTCCCACCTCAGCCTCCTGAGTAGCTGGGGTTACAGGTGCTTGCCACCAAATCCGGCTAATTTTTGTATTTTTAGTAGAGATGGGGTTTCACCATGTTGCAGGTTAGTCGTGAACTCCTGACCTCAAGTGATCCACCCACCTCGGCCTCCCAGAGTGCTGGAACTACAGGCATGAGCCACCATGCTTGGCCCTATTTTTTCAATCCTGAGTCACTGGATTACAAGCACCATGAGTGGTGGAAAGCCCAGAGTGGCCAGGTTGCCCCACTCCATCTACACCTGCCCTGTCAGGAGGCCTGGGGGACACAGAACTGGAAGCAGAGGGCTGCTTGCTGAGTATGGGCTCAGAATAGAAGATGCCAAATTCAGTGTGCGGGGTTCCTCTAGGCACTGCCTGGGGAGAGCCGGTGGCCACAAGTCCCTCTTCCAGGATGGCATCAGGATAGGTTCTGCCAACATCTCCACTGACCCCGCCTGCCTCTCCTTACTTCCCAAAGCCACCCCCCGACCCTGCTGTGGGGCCCACCTCGGGGTGGAACTGCTGCTCGGTGCGGGTGTGGCAGTACTGGCAGGCATCTCCGTTCTCACATTTGCCAGGGTCTCCCCACTCATCCCCGTGCTTGACGTTTGGACATGGAGATGACCTGGCCAACAAGAGGGCAGGGTCAGATGGAAAAAGGAGAGGGTGAGATCGGAGCCTAGTGGGTGCCACCTGGATCCAGCCTTATAGGCGTGGGCACAGAAATGGAAAAGACCAGCTGCAGAGGCAGGGCCTTGCTGGTGCCACAAGCCAAGCTCCTTCTCTGGCCCAGCCTGGCCACATCACCACAAAGGATACTGCTTGATTCCCCTCGGCCAGGCCCTCCCACTAGCCCAAGTAGGGTCAGGCTACAGCCACAACCACACTGTCCACACTGTGGCCTGCTCCTCATCCAACACATTCCCCTCAAGATCAGAAGCGGTGGGGCCTCAGAGACGGTCTGACCAGGGTCCTCATTCATGCAGGAGGTGAAGCTGGGCTCCTACTGTCCAGCCATCCTCACTGTGCCCTCCCCTGGGCCCTGGGCTTGCGATCCTGTCATCCCCAGGACCAGCCTCCCCTCCTCCCAGAGAGCCACAGTGGGAGCAGCCTCTGTCTGACCCCTTCCCTGCCACTCCTCCCTCCCATGGCTGGCCTCCTGGGGCCAAAGGACCTGTATTTGTGCTTCCGGGGGCTCCGCCGCCGGTCCTTGCTGTTGTGGTAGTAGGGACAGGCATAGCCTTGGCGGCACAGCCGCGGGGGCTTCTTGCAAGGCTCCGTCTTATAGTTCCCCAGCACATAAGCAGTCTCTGCACAGGGGGCCAGAGGGCAGGGGTCAGGTGAGAGGAGCTGGAGCACCCCAAGACTAGCAGGACTGGAGTGGAGGGAAGGAGAAGCCACTGGGAAGGAGTCCAAGACAGGAGGCCCCTGCGAGATGTGAGTAGGGCCCCTCCTCCCAGGCCACAGCACCGCCCCAGGTGCAGCAAGGACGACAGATGCTGTCCGTCAGAGAGACACTCACAGCTCACAGGGTGAAAGGGCACTCTTGCAGAGCTGAAAACCTTTGCATGTGCACTTACGTACGTGCCTGTGCACATGTGAAAGCCTGGGGGGATCTTGGGAACATGATGTGTCAGAGAAAACGCCCCTGGAGGTGCCTTTTGAATGGTGGGTGTAGGGTGGGATGTGGGCCAGGTCAGGGCTTCGGCTACAGCAGGCAGTAGGTGGTGGTGAGCCAAATCCCCAGGGCAGCTATGAGCAGGACAGGGAGGGCGCGGCCGAGGCGTGGATGCCTGTACCTTGCCACCGAGGCTCCTCGCTGAGGATCTTTTCTATCATGGCGTGGCTCGCAGCCCCAGCTGACTGGCCCTCTATGCTCCCTTCTACTGTGGTCTGGCCATTCTGCAAGGCCTCCATGGCCTGAAGCTCCCTGGGAGGAGAGGAAAGAACAGAGAGGGTGGAGAGGGGGCATGAGAGGGCAAGAACCAGAGTGCCAGCCCTCCACTGCAGTCTGAGGTACTCACCGTCATCAGCCGCCAGGCCCCTGCCCTGGACCCCAGCCTACTGCCATCAGCCCAGCCCAGCACCCAGCCCACCTGATGTCGTAGACAGGGGAGCGGAGGTCATGGGGCCCGTGGGCAAAAGCGCAGTGCAGGCCGTTTTTGGTGCAGTTGCCTTTTGAGTCTGTCTCGTGGATGCAGATTCCAGTTTTGTAGTAACGAAGGTGGTACCTGCGCTCAGTGTCTCCTGTGGTTCTGTGCAGGAATGGGCACCTGGAACATGGTAGTGGGGGTCACTCAACTTTGCTGCCTGCAGCCTAGGCTTCCCTGTTTACCCCCTGCCCTTTCCCCAACTGTTTTTTTTGTTGTTGTTTGTTTTGTTTTCTTTTTTTTCAGACGGAGTCTCACTCTGCTGCCAGGCTGCAGTACAGTGGTGCGATCTTGGCTCACTGCAACTCTGACTCCCTGGTTCAAGCAATTCTCCTGCCTCAGCCTCCCGAGTAGCTGGGATTATAGCTACACGCCACCACGCCCAGCTAATTTTTGTATTTTTAGTAGAGACGGTGCTTCACCTTGTTGGCCAGGATGGTCTCGATCTCCTAACCTCATGATCTGCCCGCCTCAGCCTCCCAAAGTGCTGGAATTACAGGCGTGAGCCACTGTGCCCGGCCTTTCCCTAACTGTTGAACGGCTTTCACTCTGGCCTGGAAGGTACACTAGGAAGAAGGCAATGGCGAGTCCTCCTGCGGGGTAAGAGAACTGCCCTGCTGCTGCCTGCAGCCTAAATGGGGCCCAACAGGGCCTGGCATTCCTGGGCAGGACAGACATCTGGGAGAACAAATGCTGCCCAGGCTTGGGGGTCATCAGAGAAGCAAATGATCTACTCAAAACCCAGGTACAGCCTTCATCCCCTGAGTGCTTCTTTAGGCTAGGGGTAGGGTCAGCAAGCCTTGGGCCTCTGTGAGAAAGAGGTGCTAGGCCGGGCCAGTAGCTCACACCTGCAATCCCAGCAGGGAGGCTAGGCAGGAAGATCATTTGAGGCCAGGAATTTGAGACCAGCCTGGGCAACACAGTGAAGACATCCCCCCACCCGTCTCTACAAATTAAAAATGTTTTAAATCATGGCCAGGCACGGTGGCTCACGCCTATAAATCCCAGCACTTGTGGGAGGCTGAGGCGGGTGAATCACCTGAGGTCAGGAGTTTAAGACCAACCTGGACAACATGGCAAAACCCCATCCCTACTAAACTAAAAAAAATTAGCCGGGCATGGTGGCCTGCACCTGTAATCCCAGCTACTTGGGAGGCTGAGGTAGAATTGCTTAAACCCAGGAGGTGGAGGTTGCAGTGAGCTGACATGGAAGTGCTAGTGGAGGCAGGTGCCCACTCCAGCCTGGGCAACAGAGCAAGACTCCATCTCAAAAATAAAATAAAATAAAATAAATGAACTGAAGCTGGGCATAGTGGCTCATGCCTGTAATTTCAGCACTTTGGGAGGCCAAGGAGGGCAGATCACCTGAGGTCAGAAGGTCGAGACCAGCCTGGCCAGCATGGTGAAACCCTGTCTCTACTAAAAATGCAAACTTAGCCGGATGTTGTGGTGCACGCCTGTAGTCCCAGCTACTTGGGAGGCTGAGGCAGGAAAATCACTTGAACCCAGGAGGCGGAGGTTTCAGTAAGCCAAGATTGCACCGCTGCACCCCAGCCTGGGCAACAGAGTGGAGTTTGAGGGTGCAGCGAGGATGGTGCCACTGCACTCTAGCCTGGGCAAAAGAGGGAGACCCTGTCTAAATAAATACAATTATACAAATTTTAAAAAAGAAAGAAGGCTGACGTAGGGAAGGTTCTATGAGACAAGCAGGGTCAGTGAATGTTCCATCAGTGACACTCCCAGGTGTGGCACCTCCTATGTCTGTCAGTGCTGTGCCCTATTTCTCTACAGAGATTTGCAGTAAGATATTTAGGGTCAGCAAACCTGGGCACCAGTGAGGTGCTCTCTCTAAACAGCCAGTTTTGGTGGGAACTGCATGGGATGTGGCAAGTGTACCTCCCGGATAGGGAGAGGGGCCCTGTGATCCCCATGGGAGGATGAAAAAAGGCCAGGGAGCCTCCCTTAGGCTTCGTGAAAGAAAGGCGTCTTAGGTTTCCTAAAAGTGGGAAAGGGAAATGGCAACTCCACGCAGCCCACCACCAGGGATGGTGGGGTCTGAGCCCAGGATCGGGCCATGGGCTGGGCTGCAACCAGTCCTCTGGATGGCTTCCCAGAATCTGCCCAGCCTACCCTGAGGGCATCTGACCCAGAAGGAGACATGGGGCTCCTCTGAGGACAGCCTGGGTCACTCACTCGTCGCCCTCCGGGCAGAGGCCTGTAGCCTCGTCGTACTTGGTGCAGTAGACGTCAGGGCTGTAATTGAAGGTGCCGTCCCGACGGCGGATGGACCGGCGGCGCCGCTGGTTCACAAAGTGCCAGTGGAAGCAGGTGTAGGGCCGATGCTGCGTGCATTTGTGTTGCACAAAGAGTGGGCACTGCTCCGTGCGGAATTCCTTCAGGTATCTGCAGAGAGAGCCCCACGTGGGGCAGGCCGGGAGCAGAGAATAAAGTCTCTTGCTTCCCAGCAAGAAGTTAGCTGCCAAGTCCCCTGAGGGCCCTGCTCTGGGGTGCTAGTTCCACTGGGACACCAGGAGAGACCCAGAGCTGTAAGGCTACACCTCAGCTCTAGGATCCAAACCAACACCCCAGTCCCACAGCAGCCTGAAAGGCAGGAACTAGAGACCACAGGGGCCTCGGCGGTCAGCTGTCTGCTGTGTTGACCAGCTGTGGCGTTAATCAGCAGCTTGGTTCTCTGAGCCCTTTCCAAGGTTTCCCAAGCCAAACCACTAATCACAGGCAAAGGGCTGCAAACAAGAGCATGAGGCGCCTCTGCCAAACTCTACAGGCCTCTGCTACCCAGGTCCACCTGCCTGTTGTTGCAGGCCTTGCCTGTAGCATGAGCTGGGGCTGTGGGCTGAGAGGAGGAATCTGCAGATAAGCACTTAGGCTTTTCAGCTCTGAAGCTGAAAGCCCAGGTCACAAGGCATCCCTCGGGACTACTGACTCAGTAATTACCGTCCTGTCTGCCCGCCTCCGCCCAGAGACATTTCCTAGCACTACCTAGATCTGTGCTTGGGGAAAAAAACTCATACTGATGTTCTGAAGAGACCCGCCCCCCAACCCCGCCCCTGCTGCTCCAGCCTATTCTGTCCCCAGTCATGTCACCTCACGTTGAATACCTGCAGCAGCCGGGCTATTTATCTCCTGGGGGCATGAAGCTGTCTCCTTTTGGCCGCCTCCTCCCAACCTTCACTGGTCTCTCTCCTCTGCCCTGCATGTGTAACAGCCAAGACACTCCCAAATCTCTTCTCCCACATCCCACCCAGTGGAAGGCCCCAGACCCACTTACCCCCTTACATCTGGGTTTTTGTTCGCTACATGTGTCCAGGTTGGGGGGTCTCCTAGATGGGCACCCCCGCCCCTGGCCCCAGGAAGGACAAGCAGTTAGTGTAGTTCTCTTTAGTCTCCCCAGCCTAACAATGCAAGCAACAAATGACTTGGGATAGGGCATCTAACGCCATTCAGAAGGATGGTGCCAGAGGCTTGGAGACTGCAGAAAGCAGCATGAAGGGAACAAGTCGATCCAAAAGAGGGATCCTTGACCCAGGATGGGATGCAGGAAGGAGGAAGGGGGAAGCGGGGAGGAGAGGTACTAGCGCATGAAGAATTTGAAGGTGTTTTCGAAACAGGAACAGTATGAACTTAGAGACAGAGTGTGTTTGGTTCTAAGAGCTCCCAGTACCTTTGTGGATGTGCATGGAATAGGAAGGGAACAGAAACGAGAAAAGGAGGATGAGGTGAGGTGCAGGAGGCAAACTGCAAATTTCAAGGGCTTCATCTCTGGGCTCCAGGTACATCCTGAAGACCCCAGGCAGAAATCTGGAAGGCCCCCTACAGCCTGATGCTCTCCCAGTCCCTTTGGCATTTGAAGCAAAGGTTCTTCTCCTTTACTGTCTGGTTAGACAGAAAACTGTGCCCTGCTGCTGCACACACGTACCAAGCCTGGCACTGAGCTGGGATACCCATTCCTCAAACTGTTAGGACCATCCCTCTCCTGGGAGGTACATCCTCTTCCTGACTTTTTGGACCCACAAAGAAACTACCTCAGGAGGTAACAGAAAATGGGAGAGAAGGAACTTTCCTGAAAGAGGGAAGCTGGGCCCAGAGCCAGCAGCACAGAAGAGTGAGGCATGGTTAGAATAGGACAGAACACTGAGTTAAACTGGAATCTCATGTAAGCAATGAATAATATTTTAGCCTAATTAAGTATCAAATATTACATGGGACATACTTATCTTAAAGAAATTATCTGTTTCTGTCAGGTGCGGTGGCTCACACCTGTAATCCTAACACTTTGGGAAGCTGGGGGGGTGGGCGGATCATCTGAAGTCTGGAGTTCAAGACCAGACTGGCCAAAATGTTGAAACCCGGTCTCTACTAAAAATATTAAAAAATGGCTGGGCACGGTGGCATGAGCCCATGGATGCCTGTAATCCCAGCACTTTGGGAGGCTAAGGCAGGCAGATCACAAGGTCAAGAGATCGAGACCATCCTGGCCAACCTGGTGAAACCCTGTCTCTACTAAAAAGTACAAAAATTAGCTGGGCATGGTGGCCTGTGCCTGTAGTCCCAGCTACTTGGGAGGCCAAGGCAGGAGAATCACCTGAGCCTGGGAGGCGGAGGTTGCAGTGAGCCGAGATCGCACCGCTGCACTCCGGCCTGGCGACAGAGTGAGACTCCATCTCAAAAAAAAAAAAAAAAAATTACCCAGACATAGTGGCACATGCCTGTAGTCCCAGCTACTCATGAGGCTGAGGTAGGAGAATTACTTGAACCCAGGAGGCGGAGGTCGCAGTGAGCCAAGATCGTGCCATTGCACTCCAGCCAGGGCAACAAAAGCAAAACTCCATTTCTTTTTTTTTTTTTTTTTGAGACGGAGTCTCGCTCTGCCCCACCCAGGCTGGAGTGCAGTGGCCGGGTCTCAGCTCACTGCAGCTCCGCCTCCTGGGTTTACGCCATTCTCCTGCCTCAGCCTCCCAAGCAGCTGGGACTACAGGCGCCCGCCACGTCGCCCGGCTAGTTTTTTGTATTTTTTAGTAGAGACGGGGTTTCACCATGTTAGCCAGATGGTCTCGATCTCCTGACCTCGTGATCCGCCCGTCTCGGCCTCCCAAGTGCTGGGATTACAGGCTTGAGCCACCGCGCCCAGCCGGTGCAAAACTCCATTTCAAAAAAAAAAAAAAAAGAAAAGAAAAGAAATTATCTGTTTCTTTTTTTTTTTTTTTTTTTTTTTTTTTTTTTGAGACGGAGTCTCGCTCTGTCGCCCAGGCTGGAGTGCAGTGGCCGATCTCAGCTCACTGCAAGCTCCGCCTCCCGGGTTCCCGCCATTCTCCCGCCTCAGCCTCCGGAGTAGCTGGGACTACAGGCGCCCGCCAACCTCGCCCGGCTAGTTTTTTGTATTTTTTAGTAGAGACGAGGTTTCACCATGTTCGCCAGGATGGTCTCGATCTCCTGACCTCGTGATCCGCCCGTCTCGGCCTCCCAAAGTGCTGGGATTACAGGCTTGAGCCACCGTGCCCGGCCGAAATTATCTGTTTCTAATGTAACTGGCATCTTGGTTTGTTTTTAAGAGACAGGGTCTTGTTATGTTGCCCAGACTGGAGTGCAGTGGCTGTTCACAGGCTCAATCATGGTATATACCACAGCCTCAAACTCTTGGCCTCAAGTAATCCTCCTGCCCCAGTCTCCAGAGTAGCTGGGATTACAGGTATGCACCACTATGCCCAGCTGGCATCCTTTATTTGCTAAACCTGGTAGTTCTAAGAGTGACACATGCCTGCCTGGTGTCAGTGCCTTATGAAAGCACAGGGAGGCAGGAGGAGAAACGCAGGATATGTTCACCCTGCCTCTGGGCACAGTCTGTCCTGGAGAAGGAACAGGAGCTAGACCTGGTGAGCCTGCTGACTTGGGGCAGACATGTCCACAATGCCACATGCAGCTGAGACTCCACAGAGGCTCTAGCTGGCAGGGCTCTCATAGATCAGGACAGACAGTGAGCCACAGATTCCAGGTTAAGCCTCTTCACTTCCATTCCCACTGCCCTGGATCAGGGACTTAGGACCTTTTCCTAAACTGACCTCTCTGTTACTGGCCTTTCTCTGTCCAGATGACACTGCATGGTGCTCAACCCTCTTCCTAGAGCCCGAATTTAACTCTTTTTTTTTTCTTCTTTCTTTTTGAGACGGAGTCTCCCTCTGTCGTCCAGGCTGGAGTGTAGTGGTGTGATCTTGGCTCACTGCAACCTCCGCCTCCCAGGTTCAAGTAATTCTCCTGCCTCAGCCTCCCGAGTAGCTGAGACTACAGGTGTGTGTCACCACACGTGGCTAATATTTTTTTGTATTTTTAGTAGAGATGGGGTTTCACCGTGTTAGCCAGGATGGTCTCGATCTCCTGATCTTGTGATCCGCCCGCCTCAGCCTTCCAAAGTGCTGGGATTACAGGCATGAGCCCCTGTGCCAGCCAGCAAACTCTTCTTGTAAAGGACCAAATGGTAAATATTTCAGACTTTAGATTTCTTTTTCTTTTTTTTTTTTTTTTTTTTTGAGACGGAGTCTCACTTTTTTGCCCAGGATGGAGTGAAGTGGCATGATCTCGGCTCACTGCAAACTCTGCCCCTGGGGTTCAAGCACCTCAGCCTCCCAAAGTGCTAGGATTACAGGTGTGAGCCACTGCGCCCAGCGGACTTTAGATTTCTTTTTGAGGGGATAACATTTTGCAAAGTTGGGGGATCCCTTTTATCAAAATGGATTACAAATGTTCATCGTTAATTCTGATTCTGTAATACATACATATATATTTTATATATATACACACCCAAACACACACACACACAAATTTTTCTTTCTTTAAGGCAGGGGCTTGCTCTGTTGCCCAGGCTGGAGTGCAGCGGCTCAAGCAGGGCTCACTGCAGCCTTGACCTCCTGAGCTCAAGTGATCCTCCCACCTCAGCCTCTGGAGTAGCTGGACTATAGGCGCGTGCCCCCATGTCGAGCTAAATTGTTTTGATTTTTAGTACAGACAGGTCTCGCTATGTTACCCAGGCTGGTCATGAACTCCTGAGTTCAAGTAATCCTCCCCAGCTTTGACCTCCCAAAGTGCTGGATTATAGGTGTGAGCCACCACACCTGGCCTGCAATGAGACTTTTATGTATTTCATCTTTGAAAATGTCTTTTCACATACATAGGTATTGCTAAATGTTGATAACATTCCACAAGCACACGGGCTTGTTTTTGTTCCATTTGAGACAGTCTCACTCTGTCACCCAGGCTGGAGTGCAGGGTGCAATCACAGCTCACTGTAGCCTCAACCTCCAGGGCTCAGGTGATCCTTCCATCTCAGCCTCCCAGGTAGCTGGACTATAGGGGCCCGCCACCGCGCCCAGCTAATTTTTTGTATTTTTAGTAGAGATGGGGTTTCACCATGGTCTCGATCTCCTGACTTTGTGATCTGCCCACCTCAGCCTCCCAAAGTGCTGGGATTACAGGCGTAAACCACCACGCCCAGCCAAGCATATAATTTTTTTTTTTTTTTTTTTTTTTTTTTTTTTTTTTTTTTTTTTTTGAGAAGGAGTCTCGCTCTGTCACCCAGGCTGGAGTGCAGTGGCCGGATCTCAGCTCACTGCAAGCTCCGCCTCCCGGGTTCACGCCATTCTCCTGCCTCAGCCTCCCGAGTAGCTGGGACTACAGGCGCCGCCACGTCGCCCGGCTAGTTTTTTGTATTTTTTTAGTAGAGATGGGGTTTCACCGTGTTAGCCAGGATGGTCTCGATCTCCTGACCTCGTGATCCGCCCATCTCGGCCTCCCAAAGTGCTGGGATTACAGGCTTGAGCCACCGCGCCCGGCCTATAATTTTTATTCAGGATATCCATCTCTTAGATGACAATTATAGAATTCTACTAACTTTTTTTTTTTTTTTTTTGAGACAGAGTCTCGCTCTGTCGCCCAGGCTGGAGTGCAGTCACACGACCTTGGCTCACCGCAACCTCTGCTTCCCGGGTTCAAGCAATTCTCCCTGCCTCAGCCTCCCGAGTAGCTGGGATTACAGGTACCCGCGACCACACCCGGCTAATTTTTGTATTTTTTGGTAGAGACGGGGTTTCCCCTTGTTGGCCAGGCTGGTCTTGAACTCCTGACCTCAGGTGATCCACCGGCCTCGGCCTCCCAACGTGCTGGGATTACAGGTGTGAGCCACCATGCATGGCCAGAATTCCATTAATACTTATCTTTTAATCACTTCCAGTTGAAGATATGTCGTAAACTCAATTGTGCAGATTTTTTATTTTTATTTTTTAGATGGACTCTCACTCTGTCACCCAGGCAGGAGTGCAGAAGCGTGATCTCAGCTCACTGCAACCTCTGTCTCCCACATTCAAGAGAGTCTCCTGCCTCAGCCTCCTGAGTAGCTGGAACTACAGGCATGCGCCACCACACCCGGCTAACTTTTGTATTTTTTTGGTAGAGACGGGGTTTCCCCTTGTTGGCCAGGCTAGTCTTGAATTCCTGACCTCAAGTGATCTGCCCACCACCTCCCAAAGTGCTGGGATTACAGGCGTGAGCCACCATGCCCACCCGATGGATTTCAAAATAGAGAAATTTCCTTTGTGTTCACATTGAGATGCAAAATCCCTGATAGAACTATAGACTGCATTTGTAACATGTGTGTGGGAATGGAGAGCTTGCCTTTGTTTTCACTTTTGACAGCACAGGAAGTATACAACGCAGCTTAACATGACATAATGATTTAAACATTTGCTGTCATCAACATGACTTCCCTGAAGCATAGGGTTTGCATAAGCACTGTTTTACTTTGGAGTTTTAGGTTGAATTCATTAACAAATATTACCTAGTCTGCAGCAAAAGCTAATTTCCAAGGCCATTCAGCATTCAATAGTGGTTGAGAGCAACTCTCCTCACTCAGAAAATTTTCAATCTCAGCCCTGAGCTCAAAAAGTTGAAAGAAAACTACCACTGCTCAGCCATCAAACTACTGCATAGCAGGGCACATCAGAATACTCAGCTTCTATTTCGGACAAAAACTCATGGAACTGATGATGATTCACAACACCAAGTAAAATTACTGATACTAAGGGTTCAATAACACATGATAAATTAAAACATTTTCTGCAAAGTACCTGCTGATGAATAACACAATGAATAAACCACCTTACATTTTCACAAGTTTTGTAAATTTGTTCAATTATTTTTCTGCTGTACACATATTTTTACCACCACCAGTTGTAAAAGATACTAGCAGATTACACTTTAGGTTGTACTGAATTAGTATTTTCTTAGTTTTTTTGAAAATACTGTCACCTGTAATTGTTCCAAACAAACTATTCACAGAGGTTAATTCCTCACTCACTTCAAACCTGGCATCAACTCCATGAATAAGTAAAAACTAAACAGTAATAGTAACTAGCTGTGGACTCATCAACAGCCAGGAAAAACCACATTAAGGCCGGGCGCGGTGGCTCAAGCCTGTAATCCCAACACTTTGGGAGGCCGAGACGGGCGGATCACGAGGTCAGGAGATCGAGACCATCCTGGCTAACATGGTGAAACCCCGTCTCTACTAAAAATACAAAAACTAGCCGGGTGAGGTGGCGGGCGCCTGTAGTCCCAGCTACTCGGGAGGCTGAGGCAGGAGAATGGCGTGAACCCGGGAGGCGGAGCTTGCAGTGAGCTGAGATCCGGCCACTGCACTCCAGTCCGGGCGACAGAGCGAGACTCCGCCTCAAAAAAAAAAAAAAAAAAAACCACATTAAATTGGATTTTTTTTTTTTTTGCGACCGTGTCTGGCTGTCACCAGGCTGGAGTGCAGTGGTGTGATCTCCGCTCATTGCAACCTCCACATCCCGGGTTCAAGTGATTCTCCTGCCTCAGACTCCTGAGTAGCTGGGACTACAGGCGTGGGCCACCACACCCAGCTAATTTTTGTATTTTTAGTAGAGACCAGGTTTCACCATGTTGGCCAGGGTGGTCTCAATCTCCTGACCTCGTGATCCGCCCACCTTGGCCTCTCAAAGTGCTAGGATTACAGGTGTGAGTCATGGCGCCCAGCCCGGCCTTCTTTTTTAATTGACTACTGATGTTGCTCCTAACATCCTCAACATTTTGAGACACTGTTCCTGCTGAAAAGCTAATACTCTCAAACAAAATTGTGTTTTCTCTGGACACACTTCTCCAGCTCCTGCAATCAAACACAATTTAATTAACTCAACATCAGTAAATGGCTTTCCTTGCCTAGCTAACAAACAAGCCACTCAGAAACCTGCTTCAGTTGTAGCCTGCAACTGAAACTACAAAAATGTAGCTTTCATTCTTGTAAAGAATTTCTGCTGTAAGGAAATATCCCTAACTGCATGCAGTGGCTCATCCCCGTAATCCCACCAACTCAGGAGGCAGAGGTGGGAGGATCACTTGAGCCCAGGACTTTGAAGGCAACATAGCAAGACTCCATCACTAAAACATTTTTAAAACATAATTTTAAGAAAACGAAGCCGGCCGGGCACGGTGGCTCAAGCCTGTAATCCCAGCACTTTGGGAGGCCGAGACGAGTGGATCACTAGGTCAGGAGATCGAGACCTTCCTGGCTAACATGGTGAAACCCCGTCTCTACTAAAAATACAAAAACTAACCGGGCGAGATGGCGGGCGCCTGTAGTCCCAGCTACTCGGGAGGCTGAGGCAGGAGAATGGCGTAAACCCGGGAGGCGGAGCTTGCAGTGAGCTGAGATCCCGCCACTGCACTCCAGTCCGGGCAACAGAGCGAGACTCCGCCTCAAAAAAAAAAAAAAAAGAAAAAGAAAACAAAGCCAGGCACGCACCTGTAGTCCCAGCTACTTGGGAGGCTGAAGTGAGAGGATCACTAAACCCAAGAGTTTGAGGCGGCAGTGAGCTACGGTTGCACCACTGCATGCCAGCCTGGGTGACAGAGTGAGACCCTGTCTCAAAAAAAAAAAGACATCTGTGCTGAAAAAATTCATCAGCATTATCAGACGAAGCACTTATCACAATATTCCCAACTCGTAAGAAAGCAATGGTCAGAAAAAATTTTTTAGGTCAGGTGTAGTGGCTCACTCCTGTAATCCCAGCACTTTGGGAGGCCAAGGCGGGCAAATCACTTGGGGTCAGGAGTTTGACACCAGCCTGGCCAACATGGAGAATCCCATCTCTACCAAAAACAAAAAAAAATTACCCAGGCGTGGTGAGTCACACCTATAATCCCAACTACTTGGGTGGCTGAGGCATGAGAATCACTCGAACCAGGGAAGTTGAGGTTGAAATGAGCTGAGAGCGCACCACTGTACTCCAGCCTGGGCAACAGAGCAAGACTCTAAAAAAACAAAAAGGGGAGGGGGGGCTGGGTGCAGTGGCTCACGCCTGTAATCCCAGCACTTTGGGAGGCCAAGACGGGCGGATCACAAGGTCAGGAGTTTAAGACCAACCTCGCCAATATGGTGAAACCCCGCCTCTACTAAAAATACAAATTAGCCAGGTGTGGTGGCAGGTGCCGGTAGTCTCAGCTACTCAGCAGGCTGAAGCAGAAGAATCTCTTGAACCCGGGAGATGGAGGTTGCAGCGAGCCAAGATCACGCCACTGCACTCCAGCCTGGGTGACAGAGCGAGACTCTAGCTCAAAAAGAAAAAAAAAAAAGGAAAAAGGAAAAAGGAAAAAAAATTTTTAAAGGAATAGTCCTTTCTTTTTCTTTCTCTATCACCAGGCTGGAGTGCAGTAGTGTAATCACAGCTCATTGTAACCTCAACTCCTGTGCTCAAGTTGTACTCCTGCCTCGGCTCCCCAAAGTGCTAGGATTACAAGCATAAGCCACCATGCACAGTCACAGCTATCTTTATTATTAGATGCTTTGCCACCGAATGTGTTAACAAAATAATCCACATGCCACCGAGCCTTAAAAGTATAATATTTGAAGTGCACTTTTCTCTTCCTCTCTTCTTTTGACATAAGAGGTATGCAATGGTGATGAAGAATGTATAAAATGTGGTATGCTGGCCAGGCACAGGGGCTCATGCCTGGAATCCCAGCACTTTGGGAGGTCGAGGTGGGTGGATCATGAGGTCAGGAGATGAAGACCATTCTGGCTAACACAGTGAAACCCCATCTCTACTAAAAATACAAAAAAATTAGCCGGGCGTGGTGGCGGGTGCCTGTAGTCCCAGCTACTCGGGAGGCTGAAGCAGGAGAATGCCATGAACCCAGGAGGCGGAGCTTGAAATAAGCCCAGATCGTGCCACTGCACTCCAGCCTGAGCAACAGAGCAAGGCTCCATCTCAAAAAAAAAAAAAAAAAGTGGTATGCTGATACGTGCAGCAATGTGAAGCAATGAGCATCACATATAGTCAGTCTCCTGTTGCAACTACTCGACTTTGCCGTTGAAGGGCATAAGCAGCCAGGACAATAGAGAAACAAATGAGCGCAGGTTCAAAGGAAGCTTTATTTATTTATTTTTTAATTTTTGAGACAGAATCTCACTCTGTCGCCCAGGCTGGAATGCAGTGGTGCGATCTCTGCTCACTGCAAGCTCCGCCTCCTGGGTTCATGCCATTCTCCTGCCTCAGTCTCCCAAGTAGCTGGGATTACAGGCACCTGCCACCGTGCCCAGCTAATTTTTTGTATTTTTGGTAGAGACAGGGTTTCACTTTATTAGTCAGGATGGTCTCGATCTCCTGACCTCGTGATCCACCCAACTCGGCCTCCCAAAGTGCTGGGATTACAGGCGTGAGCCACCGTGCCCGGCCCAAAGGAGGCTTTATTTAGGGACTCTTTGAAATTCATATAATCGTCACATCACGAAATGTCATTTTTTTCAGCCATTGAAAAAATGTGAAGGGAGGGCACAGTAGCTCATGCCTGTAATCCCAGAACTCTGGGAGGCCAAGGCCGTGGATTGCTTGAGCTCAGGAGTTAGGAAATCAGCCTGGGCAATGTGGCAAAACCCTATCTCTACCAAAAAAGTACAAAAATTAGCCAGGTGTGGTGGTGCACACCTATAGTCCCAGCTACTCAGAAGGCTGAGGCAGGAGGATTCTTTGAGCCTGGGAGGTCAAGGTTGCAGTGAGCCAAGACTGTTCTACTGTGCTCCATCCAGCCAGGAGGACAGACTGAGGCCTGTCTCAAAAGAAAGTGAAAACAATTATTAGCTTGTGGGCCATAAAAAAAGCAGGCAGCAGGCTGGATTTGGTATGCAAACCGGTTTGCCGACCTCTGCTCTACACTTGGGTATTAACCCTTTTTGTGGAGAAAGGGGTCTCACTATATTGCCCAAGCAGGTCTCGAACTCCTGGGCTCAAGCTATCCTCTGGCCTCTGCTCCCTAAGTGCTGGGATTACAGGTGACCTCTGCTCTAAACAGTTGATATGCCCCATCGCATCACACCCTTACATCTCCATACTTTTGATCATGTTGTCCCCTGGGTCTAGATCACCCTGAGGGTTCCCTGACCCTGCCTGCCCCCTCTTCCATGTTCCTACTACACTATGTGAATACTGCGGGTACAGCCACCACAGTGGATTCTGACTGTTTTATACACTGCCACATCTATCATCTTTGTACCCCTGCACAGAGCTGACCCACAGCAGGTGCCTGAGAGGTGTGGAAGTGAAAAGAAAAGCAAAAAGCATACCAAGTGGTACAAGCCTGGTATAAAGCAGCTCTGCACGAACCCAATAAAACACAGAGAAGCAGCTCCAAGCTCTGACTTAGATACTTCTCCTGGCAATTAACTCAGCAAGCTCTCTATTCCACATCATGTCTGCTCAGCTTTGTTCCTCACCTGAACACTAACGTTGAGATCTTCCGCCTCACACACGGGGTCGGTTGCTGGCATTTGGCTCCTCTTTTGTCATTGGTACTGGGAATGTGCAGAGACCATTACAGATCTACTTTTTGAAAAAAAAAAAGAGTCTCATTCTGTCACCCAGGCTGGAGTGCAGTGGTGCAATTACAGGTCACTGCAGCCTCCGAGGCTCAAGCAATCTTACCACCTCAGCCTCTCGAATAGCTGGGAATATAGGCACCTGCCACCCCACCCAGCTAATTTTTATATTTTTTTATAGAGATGACGTTGCCCAGGCTGGTCTCAAACTCCTGACCTCAAGCAACCCTCTTTAGCCTCTCAAAGTGCTGGGATTACAGGCATGAGCCACCATGCACAGCCACTACAGATTAATTCCTGTTTCTATTTCCTCCAACAACCAATGGGTATCATGATGACTACTGGCAAAAGCTGGGTACCAGTCAGACATGGTGGCTCATGCCTGTAATCCCAGCACTTTCAGAGGCCAAGGCAGGTGGATCACCTGAGGCCAGGAGTTTGAGATCAACCTGGTCAACATGGCAAAACCCCGTCTCTACTAAAAATACAAAAACTAACCGTGGTTTGGTGTAGTGCCACATGCCCGTATTCCCAGCACTCTGGGAGGCCAAGGTGGACAGATCACCTGAGATCAGGAGTTCAAGACCAGCCTGGCCAGCAGGGCAAAACTCCATCTCTATTAAAAATACAAAAATTAGGCCAGGAGTGGTGGCTCATGTCTGTAATCCCAACACTTTGAGAGGCTGAGGTGGCGGGGATCACCTGAGGTCAGTTCGAGACCAGCCTGGCCAACATGGCGAAACCCCGCCTCTACTAAAAAATACAAAAATTAGCCGGGTGTGGTAGCATGCACCTGTAATCCCAGCTACTCGGGAGACTGAGGCGGGAGAGTCGCTTGAACCCAGGAGGCCCAGATTGCAGTGAGCCGAGATCCCCCTATTGCACTCCAGCCTGGGCGACAAGAGCAAGGCTCTGTCTTAAAAAAAAAAAAAAAAAAAAAAAAAAAAAAAAAAGAGCTGTGGTCTTTTTGTGGAGTGCATGTCTGCATGAATGTCCACCCTGTATGTTTTATGTTTGTTTATAATCTGATTTGGATAAACCTACAGATTTGAGTACAGAGACATATAGGCAAGACAATGATGAACTCCAGACAACTAAGACGAGCCAACAGGGCCGGGCGCGGTGGCTCATGCCTGTAATCCCAGCACTTTGGGAGGCCGAGGCGGGTGGATCACGAGGTCAGGAGCTTGAGACCATCCTGGCTAACAAGGTGAAACCCTGCCTCTACTAAAAACACAAAACTTAGCCAGGCATGGTGGTGGGCACCTGTAGTCCCAGCTACTCGGGAGGCTGAGGCAGGAGAATGGCATGAACCTGGGAGGCGGAGCTTGCAGTGAGCCGAGACTGCACCACTGTACTCCAGCCTGGGCAACAGAGCAAGACTCCATCTAAAAAAAAAAAAAAAAGACAAGCCAACAGAAAGAGATGGCGCTGCAACACCAGATTTGCTCAGGACTTGGTGAATCCCAGAACAGTGAACAGCAAGATGTAAGCCCAACAAAAGGGACAAGAGATTGAGCCGGTAGAATAAGTCACTCTGGATGCCACTCAGCCTCGGGACATGGGCCATGAGTTTTCAAGATGGAGTGGCCAGTGAGGAAGCACCTGTTCCTGCAGCTCCTGCTGCTCTCCTGGCCATTCCAGCATGGGGGACAGAGCAAAACTCTGTCTCAAAAACAAAAACAGAAAACAAATATATACAAGCTTTAACTTGAATATAGGGTCTTTTTTAAATGCAAGACAAAATCCTGATCTTAAACATTCTTTATTGAAATCTAACCACAGGCCGGGCGCGGTGGCTCAAGCCTGTAATCCCAGCACTTTGGGAGGCCAAGATGGGCGGATCACAAGGTCAGGAGATCGAGACCATCCTGGCTAACACGGTGAAACCCCATCTCTACTAAAAAATACAAAAAACTAGCCGGGCAAGGTGGCGGGCGCCTGTAGTCCCAGCTACTCAGGAGGCTGAGGCAGGAGAATGGCGTGAACCCGGGAGGCGGAGCTTGCAGTGAGCTGAGATCCCGCCACTGCACTCCACCCCAGGCGACAGAGAGAGACTCCGTTTCAAGAAAAAAAAAAAAAAAGAAATCTAACCACAATATGATAGGATTCTGCAACTAGCACAAAAAGAAAAACAAAAAGCCAAAAAACCCCTGTCATTGTTGAAGATTATTTGTAGTATCCAAAGGCTCAAATAATGCTTCTCTATAATCTCCCGTTTTCCATGTTAACACTTCCATGTACCTACTTCTTTCCTTCCCCCACATATAACTCCTAAAAAGAAATGTAGTCACTGAGGCCATAATTCATGGCTTATCCAAGGTTCTTTAAGTTTGAGAATAAAGTATGTTTTACCCTCAAAGAGCATATGAGCTGTAAATTAAAATTCTAATTATTCATCCAAGTATGTATATGTTTCTTACAAGCTGCTAAAAATCTTTCCTTATTTTTGCAAATCTGAAAGGTAAACTACTATCAGTTCTACATTCGATATTTATAAGGATATACGTACACATTCTGACACCAAACATGATGCAGAAACCATACAACTTTCTAACAATAACCACATTGGTGGGAGTTACTAAAAACGGCTTTTAGTTTAGGCTGGGTGCGGTGCCTCAGGCCCAGCACTTTGGGGAGCAGAGGACGGAGGACTGCTTGAGGTCAGAAGTTCCAGACCAGCCTGGCAACATAGGAAGACCCTGACTTCACGAAACAAATCTAAAAATAAACAATCAGTCAGGTGTGGTGGTACAGGCCTGTAGTCCCAGCTACTCAGGAGGCTGAAGTGAGAAGATCATTTGAGCCCAGGAGTTCAAGGCTGCAGTGAGCTATGATTACATCAGTGCACTCTAGCCTGGGTGACACAGTAAGACCGTATCTCCCCCCCCCCAAAAAAAAAGCTTTAAAAAATAAGGGAAAATAGGTCGGGCGCGGTGGCTCAAGCTTGTAATCCAGCACTTTGGGAGGCCGAGACGGGTGGATCACGAGGTCAGGAGATCGAGACCATCCTGGCTAACATGGTGAAACCCCATCTCTACTTAAAAAACACAAAAAACTAGCCGGGCGAGGTGGCGGGCGCCTGTAGTCCCAGCTACTCGGGAGGCTGAGGCAGGAGAATGGCGTAAACCCGGGAGGCGGAGCTTGCAGTGAGCTGAGATCCGGCCACTGCGCTCTAGCCTGGGCGACAGAGCGAGACTCTGTCTCAAAAAAAAAAAAAAAAAAAAAAGGGAAAATAAAGCTATAATTGGTGGTAGGTAAATATTTGGATGGATCTGACACACTACACAGCTACAGAGATGTGGCTTCCAAATCTTCTAAAGTGATCCTGATTTAGAATATTCTCTCTGATAGGCCGGGCGCAGTGGCTCAAGCCTGTAATCCCAGCACTTTGGGAGGCCGAGACGGGCGGATCACGAGGTCAGGAGATCAAGACCATCCTGGCTAACACAGTGAAACCCCGTCTCTACTAAAAAATACAAAAAACTAGCCGGGAGACATGGCGGGCGCCTGTAGTCCCAGTCACTCGGGAGGCTGAGGCAGGAGAATGGCGTAAACCTGGGAGGTGGAGCTTGCAGTGAGCTGAGATCCGGCCACTGCACTCCAGCCTGGGCGGCAGAGCGAGACTCCGTCTCAAAAAAAAAAAAAAAAGAATATTCTCTCTGATAGAAAAAGCAAGCTCAGGGAGTATTATTCAGGCAAATAAAGTAAGTGTCTAGTGAATTTCTTTTTTTTTTGAGACAGAGTCTCGCTCTGTCGCCCAGGCTGGAGTGCAGTGGCCGGATCTCAGCTCACTGCAAGCTCCACCTCCCGGGTCTAGGCCATTCTCCTGCCTCAGCCTCCCGAGTAGCTGGGACTACAGGCGCCCGCCACCTCGCCCGGCTAGCTTTTTTGTATTTTTTTAGTAGAGACGGAGTTTCACCATGTTAGCCAGGATGGTCTCGATCTCCTGACCTCGTGATCCGCCCGTCCCGGCCTCCCAAAGTGCTGGGATTACAGGCTTGCGCCACCGCGCCCGGCCGTGTCTAGTGAATTTCTAAGTGTGTCCGAACCTTAGCCTTTGATCCCACACTGGCCTTTAGTCAGAGTAAATACAATATGATCTTATGGCCACTATGAAGCTCCTAGATGCAATGAAACTCCCTACTGCACCTGTGCACACACGCATGTGCGCACACACACACAGCAACCCACAGTTCAAGTGCTACAGGCACTAAAGCAAGTCAGTGTTTTACAGTGGGGGAGCCAATCACTGGCAATTATTTCAGCCCACTTTTCACTGGGGCTCACTGGAACATTCTGATACCTGTGAGCTGTCTTGCCCCAAGAACTAACAAGAGCCAGGAAGGGTGTGCAATTAGTCCTGTGTGTCCATGGTCCCTTCTTTCTGTAATTGTCCCCTTGCCCTATGGGGCCTAGAGCTGGTGAAATTGAGGAAGGTTCATGTAAGGGTCACTCACATCACTGATTTTAGAGAATATTCAAGAGTACAAAAAAGCCCCGTTCATTCTCCCCCAAATCATGTAATACCTTGACTTTATTCATAAAGTTTTTCTGGCCGGGCATGGTGGCTCACACCTGTAATCTCAGCACTTTGAGAGGCCAAGACGGGCAGATCACTTGAGGTCAGGAGTGTGAGACCAGCCTGGCCAACAAGGTGAAACCCCATCTCTACTAAAAATACAAAAATTAGCCGGGTGTGGTGGCATGTACCTGTAATCCCAGCTACTCAGGAGGCTGACACACTATAATCGCTTGAACCCAGGAGGCGGAGGTTGCAGTGAGCTGAGATCATGCCACTGTACTCCAGCCTAGGCAATAGAGTGAGACCCTGTCTCAAAAACAAACAAAAAAAAAGAAACAAAATAAAACAGAACAAAAAACCCACAAAGTTTTTCTGTACATAGCTAGCCTGAAAAAGCTAGCCTGGAAAACCTCCAGTTTTATGACTTTAGTAATATGTTTAAACTAACATGTTCTTTGTACATTGTTTTCTGTACAACAAAGTATTTGGCCCTGAACTGAGTGGGTCAGTTTAGAACATACATCCACCATATAAGATACAAGCAGTATGATGGAGGCGCTACAAAGACTGGAGAATGAAATAAGAATTCAAGTGGATGTGGAAGAGAGAACTGTTCTCTGAAGATGCTGCTCCTCCGTGCGTGCCCTAGGAACTGAAAAATCTATTTTAGTGTGGATGCAACTAAAGAAGGCATTCAGTCAGGGCTGTTGAAGCAAGGAGCAATGCAACTGAAAGCAGTGACTACAGCCCAGTTCAAATAATGGCGAACAGTACCTACACTGTGCTAAGTGTCAAGCACTGTTTTAAGCACTTTACATATATGAACTCATTTATTTCACCCTTATAACAACCCCATGAGACAGGAAATATTCCTATTCTCAGGAAACTGATACACAAAGAGGTAAGTCACTTGCCCAAGATCTCACAGCTAGTAATTGACAGAGCTGGGCCTCAAATCCAGGTGGTGTGACCCTGGAGTCGGTACTCCTAACTACCATGCTGACTGTTAAGAAATGCTTAAGTTGGCCGGGCGCGGTGGCTCAAGCCTGTAATCCCAGCACTTTGGGAGGCCGAGACGGGCGGATCACGAGGTCAGGAGATCGAGACCATCCTGGCTAACACGGTGAAACCCCGTCTCTACTAAAAATACAAAAAACTAGCCGGGCGACATGGCGGGCGCCTGTAGTCCCACTACTCGGGAGGCTGAGGCAGGAGAATGCGTGAACCCGGGAGGCGGAGCTTGCAGTGAGCTGAGATCCGGCCACTGCACTCAGCCTGGGCGGCAGAGCGAGACTCCGTCTCAAAAAAAAAAAAAAAAAAAAAAAAAAAAAGAAATGCTTAAGGCCGGGCGCGGTGGCTCAAGCCTGTAATCCAGCACTTTGGGAGCCAAGACGGGCGGATCACAAGATCAGGAGATGGAGACCATCCTGGCTAACATGGTGAAACCCCGTCTCTACTAAAAATACAAAAAACTAGCTGGGCGAGGTGGCGGCCGCCTGTAGTCCCAGCTACTCGGAAGGCTGAGGCAGGAGAATGGCGTGAACCCAGGAGGCAGAGCTTGCAGTGAGCTGAGATCCGGCCACTGCACTCCAGCCTGGGGGACAGAGTGAGACTCCTCTCTAAAAAAAAAAAAAAAAAAAAGAAATGCTTCAGTTCTTTTCTTTTCTTTTTTTTGAGACGGAGTTTCACTCTTGTGCCCAGGTTGGAGTGCAATGGCATGATCTCGGCTCACTGCAACCTCCGCCTCCTGGGTCCTAGTGGTTCTCCTGCCTCAGTCTCCCTAGTAGCTGGGATTACAGGTGCCTGTCACCACGCCCAACTAGTTTTTTGTATTTTTAGTAGAGACAGGGTTTCACTATGTTGGCCAGGCTGGTCTCGAACTCCTGACCTCAGGTGATCCACCCACCTCAGCCTCCCAAAACGCTGGGATTACAGGCGTGAGCCACCACGCCCGGCTAACTAAGCATTTCTTAACTGAGCTAAAGGAAAAACAAGAGTAGCAGCAAATAAGCCTCAGTGACCCTCTGAAAGCTGTTTAGAACATGTCGGAGAGTTTCGGACAGGCCATAACTACAATACCATAAAATAAGTTGATGAAATAAAAACAGAAATGTTCACGTTAGCATGCTCTACTGGATATTTAATATACTTTTTTTGTATATATTGTAAAGTACTCTTACTTCAATAGTGAAAGAGAGGTTAGTTTGTTTTTAATCAGGAAATGCAAGTACTGGTCTCTAATTTATACTATATTTAGATGGTCTGATTCACACAAATCCTGAAGATGCCTGGCACCTCTTAACAGTAGAAGTGACATCAGAAACATATAGTAATGTTCTTACCAAAATTAATAAATGCTTAGATATAAGAACGACTACTTAAAACTTCTGTTTTTTTTTTGAGACGGAGTCTCGCTCTGTCTCCCGGGCTGGAGTGCAGTGGCCGGATCTCAGCTCACTGCAAGCTCCGCCTCCTGGGTTTACGCCATTCTCCTGCCTCAGCCTCCGAGTAGCTGGGACTACAGGCGCCTGCCACCTCGCCCGGCTAGTTTTTTCTATTTTTTAGTAGAGACGGGGTTTCACCGTGTTAGCCAGGATGGTCTCGATCTCCTGACCTCGTGATCCGCCCGTCTTGGCCTCCCAAAGTGCTGGGATTACAGGCTTGAGCCACCGCGCCCGGCCAAAACGACTACTTAAAACTTCTAAGTCACAAAACACCATGCTAAAGATTTTTATCAACCTCTTCTTTACAGAACATAACTACTTCTTTTATGTGGGGGTAGATTTGTGAATAGGCCAAAATTTCATAGGAAGGTGGGACATGGACTTTCCCCTCCTCATGAGAAGTCATTTTGTCAGGACTTATGGTGGCTATATGGTGTTTCAAATGCTAACAGGAAACAAATGAGTCAACTTATGCACATGAAAAGTAAACTGTGAATAAAGAATAAGAAAGGGGAAGAAACAGTTCAATAAGTTCAGTTACAACTTGATGATACTGTCACAGGCTGTCACAGGCCTCAGTATCTTCTTTATGTCCTAAAGAAATTGAGCCACCAACAGGAAAAAAGGTCACCTCACAGAGAATGCTGTGAGATTTTTAAGTTGCTAGACTCCTTTCCATCTTCTCCTTCTCCTCAGCTCTTGATACTGCTGTCAAATTCTACACACTGGCAAAGAAAAAAGGGGTGAAAGTTGAGGGATTTTATAGAGAAATAATAAAAAGTTTGTTGTGATTACTTGAACTAATATAGTATAGCCACTGACATCATTTTAAATCCCTAAAACACATGGCCTGTCCTTAAAGAAATGCCCAGGTAAACCTTAAAACACTCACAATACCGGAAGAACGGACTCTATTACATTTTAGTAAGAGCAAACTTCTCTTCCACTTCCCACCCACCCCAGGAAGTAGACGTGATTCATTTTATGAAGGCATTGGTAAAATCTGCTTGTTCCCTGGAATGGCTATCAAGTTGGAGATGAGATAAAGTATAATTACCAACACCTAGGAGTCTCAAACTTGTTTTCTGAATACATATCTCTTATCTCAAAACATCTCCACAGACTTACAACATGAGGGCATTCAACTAGAATAGATACACAGGGCCTAAGCCACTGAGAAAGCTGGGGAAAGGGCACCAAGGAGTTTTGTGCAAACCACAGGCTTTCCCACACTATTGCTGCTGAGCCTTGGCAATAGGCCATGCACTTGAAGCCCTCTCTATTGTAGGAGGGACTCATATACACTGATTTTTTTTTTTTTTTTTTTGAGGCGGAGTCTTGCTCTGTCCCCCAGGCTGGAGTGCGGTGGCCGGATCTCAGCTCACTGCAAGCTCCGCCTCCCAGGTTCCCGCCATTCTCCTGCCTCAGCCTCCCGAGTAGCTGGGACTACAGGCGGCCGCCACCTCGCCCGGCTAGTTTTTTTTTTTTTTTGTATTTTTTAGTAGAGACGGGGTTTCACCATGTTAGCCAGGATGGTCTCGATCTCCTGACCTCGTGATCCACCCGTCTCGGCCTCCCAAAGTGCTGGGATTACAGGCTTGAGCCACCGCACCCGGCCTACACTGATTTTCTAATTAACTTTTTAAAAATTTGATATATAATTCAGAGAACACACAAACTCACCAATTGTAAGTGTACATTTCAGTGGTTTTTAGTGTATTCACCCATGTTATGTAATCTTCACCATATCTAATTCCAGAACATTTCCATCACCCCCAAAATCACCCTGTACCTATTACCCCATGCACTTTCTCCACAGATCTGTTGCCTATGCAGGTATTTTAACATGACTGGCTGGGGTGAATCTACAGAGTATCCATACGGTAAGAAAACAGAAGCTACACTGTCCAGAGGGATACTAAACCGAAACTCTCGGCATTGTTAGCAATTAGGCTAATGTAATTTTTATAGATTGGCTAAGAATGGCAGAGAAACTTACATTCAACATCCATCTTCACATAACAATTAGTGTGACCCAAATTCATCCAAGATGTTAAAAGAAGGGAAGACAATCTACTAGGATTAGCCATAACTGTCCATAGTTGCAATTTCAAAACATAGAAGATGCATACGGATAGTGGGAAAACCTCCTTTAGTATCAACCATAGCTGGATTAAAAAAAACAAAAACAAAAACAAAAAACTTAATCATTAAGCAAATATTGCCCAGTGTGGGAAAATAATCACTAGACCAGTCCACTATTTAATGTAATGCAGCTTTAAATGCAACCTTACTGTCATCACTCTTGACCTGGAGTCTCTCCTAATGAGAAAAATTACCTTTAGGCAAAGGTCTGGCAGGAAAGCCTGCAGATGTGTGCTGTGCTGCTCAGGTTGTGGCAGGGCTCTAGTTACCTAAGCGTGCTCATGGCTTCTAAGACACACAGGAAAGAGACCTCACCTTCAGGCATCAGGGTGTTGAAAAGCGGGAGGACGTGTAGGTCCACGAGGGTATCTTGCTTTTGTGCACTTATCTGGGGTGCTATTTGCAGAGAAGGAGCTCCTTTATAGAGTGTGCCCAAGATGGATTTCTCTAAGTTGCTCTCAGAGTTGTCCAGCTGCCCTCACCAATAAGTCACAGTCTTTGTAGGATGATAGAAACCACCAGTCAAAGCAGATGCATATGGGTTGTGGGGAAGCCTTCTTTAGTATCTAACATAGCTGGATTAAAACAAAAAAACTTAACCATTAAGCAAATCTTGACTTTAATAATTTAGATAACAGCAAATATCAACTAGGTGTCAAGCTTAAGAATCTACCCTTAGCAAGAGCACTTAACACTTGTTAACAGGGATTTTGTGGGATTAAATGAAGGCTACAATGAGCTCCTAATTTCTGTCCTGCAAAAAATCAGTTCTACTTGATAAACAAGTAAATAAGATCCAGAAGTGTTTCTTGGTAATGTAACTCGCTCCCGCTGAGGTTGCTTAGTAACGCTTCCAATGACTTCTGTTGTGCAACAAGTAGTACTCTACTAACCCTTGTACAATTTTATTGTAATTTGCAATAATGACTTAAATACATGTTCATGTCCAGGATTTTCCAAAATACAATCAGATGCAATCAAGTGAAGTTAATGACATTTATATAATACATAAACTGAAAAGAGATCTATGGAAGTATTGCTACATTATCTTTGTTTAATTCAATGCCCAGGAAACCAGTCCTAAATTGAAATGATGCCTAGATAGATGAGGCTATAAAGTATTTATTCTCTACCTGTAAGAAATCACCAAGTGGCCAGAAAACTCCTGCAAACCTTCACTGAACTAGAATTTCATTTTCCTTTAACATGAGGGCATTAAGAAGTCTGAGAAGCTGTAATCCCAGCACTTTGGGAGGCCGAGACGGGCGGATCACGAGGTCAGGAGATCGAGACCATCCTGGCTAACACTGTGAAACCCCGTCTCTACTAAAAAATACAAAAAACTAGCCGGGCGACGTGGCGGGCGCCTATAGTCCCAGCTACTCGGGAGGCTGAGGCAGGAGAATGTCGTGAACCCGGAAGGCGGAGCTTGCAGTGAGCTGAGATCCGGCCACTGCACTCCAGCCCGGGCGACAGAGCGAGACTCCGTCTCAAAAAAAGAAAAAAAAAAAAAAAAAAAAAAGAAGTCTGAGAAGCCACTGCAGTCACTGCAGGTGAAGGTATGAAGACATGATTGGTCCTTGAGGTATACTTCCTCTCATGGAGTGAAAACAATGAGGTCAGAAACTCGGAGAGTTTAATATTTATTTATTTATTTTTATTTTATTTATTTTTTTAAGCCAGAGTCTCGCTCTGTTGCCCAGGCTGGAGTGTAGTAGCGTGATCTCGGCTCAGCGCAACCTCTGCAACCTCCACCTCCTGGGTTCAAGCGATCCTCCTGTCTCAGCCTCCCGAGTAGGTGGGATTATAGGCATGCACCACCACGCCCAGCTAATTTTTGCATTTTTAGTAGAGATACAGTCTTGCCATGATGGACAGGCTGGTCCCGAACTCCTGACCTCAAGTGATCCGTTCACCTTGGCCTCCCAAAGTGTCCAGATTACAGGCGTGAGCCACCACACCCAGCCAATTATTTATTTATTTTCAGATAGGGTCTTGTCACCCAGGCTGGAGTGCAGTAACATAATCTTGGCTCACTGCAGCCTCAATCTCCTGGGCTCAGGGATCCTCCCACCTCGGCCTCCTGAGTATCCAGGACCACAGGCGCACACCACCACACCTGGCTCGTTTTTTTAATTTTTAGTAGAGAGGCGGTCTTGCTATGGTGCCCATGCTGGTCTGGAACTCCTGGGCTCAAGTGATCCTCCCGCCTCAGTTTCCCGAGTTGGGATTATAGCTACCACACCCAGCTGGATATTTCAGATGGCAGTTTTTCTGTGACCTTTCAAGAATACACTTTTTTTTTTTTTTTTTGAGATGGAGTCTGGCTCTGTCGCCCAGGCTGGAGGGCAGTGGCGCGATCTCGGCTCACTGTAACCCCCGCCTCCCGGGTTTAAGCAATTCTCCTGCCTCAGCACGCGCCACCACACCCAGCTAATTTTTGTATTTTCTTTTTATGTTTTTGTTTGAGACGGAGTCTAGTCCTGTCGCCCAGGCTGGAATGCAATGGTGCGACCTTGGCTCAATGCAACCTCCGCCTCCCAGGCTCAAATGATTCTCCTGCCTCAGCCTCCTCAGTAGCTGGGATTACAGGTGCCCGCCACCACACCCAGCTATTTTTTGTATTTTTAGTAGAGACGGGGTTTTACCATGTTGGCCAGGCTGGTCTCGAACTCCTGACCTCGTGATCTGCCTGCCTCGGCCTCCCAAAGTGCTGGGATTACAGATGTGAGCTACTATGCCATGCTCAGCTATACACTTTGAATAGTATAACTGTTAATACAGCAAAAAGCCAAAAGGTAGCTAAACTTGCAGATACATTTTGAGATGTGATTGCTACAAAAGTTCTCCTCATTCTTAAACGTTTTTATAAAACTCTTCCAATATAGAAGTCAGTATGTTATTATAAATAAAGCTGAATTAAATTCATCCTTTGTCAAATGAAAAGACAAACTGTCGGCTGGGTGTGGTGGCTCACGCCTGTAATCCCAGCACTTCGGGAGGCCTAGGCGGGCAGATCACGAGGTCAGGAGATCGAGACCATCCTGGCTAACATGGTGAAACCCCGTCTCTACTAAAAATACAAAAAATTAGCTGGGGCCGGGCATGGTGGCTCACAGCTGTAATCCCAGCACTTTGGGAGGCCGAGGTGGGCGGATCACGAGGTCAGGAGATGGAGACCATCCTGGCTAACACGGTGAAACCCCGTCTCTACTAAAAACTACAAAAAACTAGCCGGGCGAGGTGGCGGGCGCCTGTAGTCCCAGCTACTCGGGAAGCTGAGGCAGGAGAATGGCGTGAACCCTGGAGGCGGAGCTTGCAGTGAGCTGAGATCTGGCCACTGCACTCCAGCCTGGGCGACAGAGCGAGACTCCGTCTCAAAAATAAATAAATAAATACATAAATAAATAAATAGGCAGGGCGCGGTGGCTCAAGCCTGTAATCCCAGCACTTTGGGAGGCCAAGACGGGCGGATCACGAGGTCAGGAGATGGAGACCATCCTGGCTAACACAGTGAAACCCCGTCTCTACTAAAAAAATACAAAAAAACTAGCTGGGCGACGTGGCGGCGCCCGTAGTCCCAGCTACTCGGGAGGCTGAGGCAGGAGAATGGCATGAACCCGGGAGGCGGAGCTTGCAGTGAGCTGAGATCCGACCACAGCACTTCAGCCTGGGAGACAGAGCGAGACTCCGTCTCAAAATAAATAAATAAATAAATAAAAATTAAAAAAAAAAGAAAAAGAAAAGACAAACTGTCTAGTAAAAGGAGGTCACAGGCCGGGCACAGTGGTTCATGCCTGTAATCCCAGAACTTTGGGAGGCCGAGGTGGGCAGATCACGAGGTAAGGAGATCAAGACCATCCTAGCTAACACAGTGAAACCCCGTCTCTACTAAAAATACAAAAAATTAGCCGGGCGTGGTGGCGGGCGCCTGTAGTCCCAGCTATTCAGGAGGCTGAGGCAGGAGAGAGTGGCGTGAACCCAGGAGGCAGAGCTTGCAGTGAGCTGAGATCGCGCCACTGCACTCCAGACTTGGTCTAAGAAAAAAAAAAAAGAGGTCACATGGTTTTTGTCTTGGAAGAATAATAATACATACACATTATCTTTTTTTTTTGTCTTTTTTTTTTTTTTTTTTTTCCTTTTTGTGGAGAACGGGGTCTCGCTGTATTACCCAGGCTGCTCTCGAACTCCTGGGCTCAAGCTATCCTCCCACCTCTAGCCTCCCTGAGAGCTGGGATTACAGGCGTGAGCCACCGTGCCCAGCCACATTATCGTTTTACTAAGTGCTAAGCAAATACTTGGGGCTGTACAATAGAGGCACTTCTGACATAACTGTTTCCTAAAAGGACTGGATTCCTCAAGTCCAGCACAAGTGCCTGCTACACCAATTTGCTGAAAGGATTATTCCAAAGTTTCCCTTAAAGCAAGATTATTCAAGAGTTTAGAAAAAAAAATGAACAAAATTATCCTTCAGACTATGTTATGAATAATCCTCTTGGTTTAGGAAAAGGAGGGCTCAAACTGAGAAATTCAATTTCAGCACAAGAATGAAGGGGCAAGAAAGGGAAACGAATGGGAAAGTAATTTTTTGCTTGGTATATTCAACTGTGTTTGCCAAGATTGCCGTTATGGTAAGTGAGACTCAATTATCACACAAGTGTTTCTGGATTATTGCAAAGACTACTGCATGTTACATAATTTCAAATAACATCAGGTATAAAACTATACAAAATTAATTTACATAAAGAAAGGCCAAGTGAAGTGGCTCACACCTTCTCAGACTCAGGCCTTCCCATGCCACTGTACACCAGCCTGGGTGACAGAGCAAGATCCTGTCTCTTGCTCTGTCCAACCAACCTGGGCGACAAAAATAAATAAAAAATAAAAATAAAAGTGGCTGGGCGCGGGGCTCACACCTGTAATCCCAGCACTTTGAGAGGCCGAGGCGGGCAGATCACGAGGTCAGGAGTTCAAGACCAGACTGACCAACATGGTGAAACCCCATCTTTACTAAAAATACAAATAAATAAATGTTTAAAAAGGTAAAAAATTTGACAGGTGGACGGGCACAGTGGCTTATGCCTGTAATCCCAGCAGTTTGGGAGGCCAAGGCGGGCGGATCACAAGGTCAGGAGTTTGAGACCAGCCAGGCCAACATAATGAAACCGTCTCTACTAAAAATACAAAAGTTAGCCGGCCATGGTAGTGTACGCCTGCAGTCCCAGCTACTCAGGAGGCTGAAGCAGGAGAATCACTTGAACCCAGGAGGTGGAGGTTGCAGTGAGCTGAGATCACGCCACTGCACTCCAGCTTGGGCAACAGAGTGAGACTTCGTCTCCAAAAACAAAACAAAACTGACAGGCAAAAACACCAATATTCAAAAGGGATCTATCTCTGTATTCAAAATGGGATCAATTATTATCAATGGTCAATTATTATTCCACTCTGTATGTCCATGTGTACCCACTATTTACCTCCCAAGCAGCTCAAATTTTCATTTAAAATCAAAATCAAAATGCTCTCGTCCCCTAACTCCCAGGGGCAATAAATGAATTCACCTTATGGGGGTGGGGGGAAGCAGGTAAAGAGGTATGTGCCTGTAGTCCCAGCTACTCAGGAGGCTAAGGCAGGACTGCTTGAGCCCAGGAGTTCAAGTCCAGCCTGGGTAACATAGTGAGATCACATCTCTCTTTTTTTTTTTTTGGACAGAGTCTTACTCTGTCGCCCAGGTTGGAGTGCAGTGGCACTATCTCGGCTCACTGCAACCTCCGCCTCCTGGGTTCAAGCGATTCTCCTGTCTCAGCCTCCGGAATAGCTGGGACTATAGGTGTGTGCCACCAGGCCCACCTAATTTTTTGTATTTTTAGTAGAGACAGGGTTTCCATGTTGGCCAGGTTGGTCTCAAAACTCCTGACCGCAAGTGATCCACCCACCTCAGGTTCCCAAAGTGCTGGGATTACAGGCATGAGCAACAGTACCCTGCCCATGTCTCTTTAAAGAGAAAAAAAAAAAAAAAAAGCTGGGTGTGGTGGCCTCCCAGCACTTTGGGAGGCCAAGGCCCAACAGTAGATGGCTTGCGCCTGCTTGATCACAGGAGTCTGAGACCAGCCTGGGTAACACGGCAAAACCACGTCTCTACAAAAAATACCAAAAAAACATATCCAGGTGTGCCTGTAGTCCCAGCTACTCAGGAGGCTGAGGTGGGAGGATCACTTGAACCAGGGAGGTCGAGGCTACAGTGAGCTAAGATCATGACACTGCACTACAGCCTGGATGACAGAGACCCTATCTTAAAAAAAAAAAAAAAGAAAAATCAGAGCCAGCAAGTGTGCTGGTTCCATCATTTGTGTCCTCATGCTCCCTGCACCTCAGCCCTAGGACGACTAGGGGATGAAGTATTCCAAGTCATCACAGCTTCTGAATACTGGTAAGTCTAGCAAGAAAGACCACTGATTTCTATCTCTGATTTCTGGAAATAAAAATATAAAAACACACATACATACGAACAAAGAGCTAAGAACACCTACAACCTCCCATCAAGCTTGGCTATTTTACCTACTCCTGTTGATTTCCTAAGACACCTCAAGAGCCAGGTCCCATTACTCTGTACTTACCCACAAGGAATGGAAAGGCAGGGTTTTTTTGTTTTTGTTTTTTGAGACGGAGTTTCACTCTTGTCGCCTAGGCTGGAGTGCAGTGGTGCGATCTCGGCTCACTGCCACCTCCGCCTCCCGGGTTCAAGCGATTCTCCTGCCTCAGCCTCCTGAGTAGCTGGGATTACAGGTGCCCACCAGCACACCCAGCTAATTTTTTGTATTTTTAGTAGAGATGGGGTTTCGCCATATTGGGCAGGCTGGTCTCGAACTCCTGACCTCAGGTGATCCGCCTCGGCCTCCCAAAATGCTGGGATTACAGGCGTGAGCTACCACACCCGGCCTGAAAGACAGGTTTTAAACAAATGAGCATCAAGAAGACAAAGACTCAGACACTGACATTTACTCAGCTGTTCACTAGTTTCACCTGTCAATCCCAAAATAAGAAAGTCTTTCTACTACAGATTTAATAGTATGCTCAATGACAACACAACACAGAAACACAAGTTGCTGAAACCAAGACTCTCATGACTCAAAATGTGTTTACTTTACTAAAAACAGCGATCTGAGCAACCAGAGAATATAAAGAAGTTCCAATTACGTGAAGTTTCCACATTCGAAAATCAAGACTACACCATTCAACTAATCAGTAGTCTTTGAGCTAAGAACATCTCACCAAAATCAATGGAAAGACTGCGAAAGATCTCCAGTAAGAAAGGACCAGGAAAGCAACGTCCACATCAGAAAAGGATTGGTTAACGTGAGTCAGACTGTAGTCAAGAAGCTTAAATGATTTCAGCCAACAACAGAGAATCCCACAAAGAAACCATACACTTCCTATAACCAATGTTCCCCAACCCCAGAACAGTTTCCCAAGATCTTCTATATCGCAAGAGTTCCTCCTGTCTGGTTTGAGTTCTTTCTACTCCAACAGATGATTCTGTTCTTGGTTCACCGAACAATTTAGCTGTTCAACCCCCCAGGTTCCAAAACCTCTCGCAGCTGGGGACCCTTTTAAAGATGCACATCACTCAGAAGCCCATGGGGATGAGAGGCAGTCAGAGCATCAGGGAAAACGGAAAGCAACATTTTGCTTCACACGAGAAACCGCCCCTTATTCATCTTTCTCCCACATCACCTAACTAGGGAATGCTTAATGTGACTTGAAGGAAATGAAGACAGCGACCTAAAAGCACACAGATGCAGACTTCCAGGAAGAGGTTTTCCCATCTTGCTGGACCCTGTAGTGTCGGTATTTGGGGGTCCCTCTAATGCCACATTTCTGCTGAGCCTGCAGACATACTCGGAACCCATCACCTTCGGGCTCCCAGACTCAGGCTCCGCACAGCCCGCGAGGGAAACGGTCATGGGCACGCACCGACACGTTTCCATCTTTGCATGTTTATCTACGTCGACTGTGAATTCAAGCAAGGGTGGCCCTCGTGGACAACCTACGACCCTTAGGGACACAAAAGGCTTCCTGTGCAAATTGCATGGAATCTCCTGACAGGATTTCGCGCTAATGATCATTCGAGGTGGGTTCTGGGGCTGGGCCCCACGGAACTCGTCTTGGTTGTGTCTTGGACTTCTCACTGCCCCAAAGGAGCCTACTACTGTGGTTTTATGGTCTGAGGAACAGTTAGGCCTCGAAGGCCTGGCCTAGGGAGAGTGCACTCTGCATCCCGAGCTCCCGCCTTCCCCACTCAGCGGCCGGAACCGAGTTTCCCGCCCCACAGCCCGACCAAAGGTTGGTGGCAGTTGGAGGCAGTTGGGACCGGCCCCAGCAGGTTGGAACCGGTCTGGGCCGGGCCGGAGGAGGAAGGGGGGGAGGAAGAGGCCGCCTCGCGCTCTCCCTGCGCGCGTGACTCACGCTGGCCGCTGACGTCAGGCGTGCGCGCGCGGCGGGGGGGGGCTCTACGTACGTGTAGTGCTGCGGTTTCTCGGGCTGTGCCTGCAGCACCTGAGCGGTAGCGGCCGGGGGCGCCGAGGAAGCTGCGGAGCCGCCGGGCCCGGGGCCCTTCGACATGGTCTTGTCTTCCTGCCTCTTCGCCGCTCCCCTTTTATTATTCAGTCTGCGCGGTCCGCGCCGAGGACCCAGTACGCCTGCGCCGCGCCACGAGAACGTGAAGACCCCCCACACGGCAGCATGGGTTGCTGGGAGTTGTGGTTCTTTGTCCGACTGGAATTTTACCGTCGGCAGAGGGTTGCTGGCAAAGCGCGGGACCACAATACCCAGGGATCCGTGCTGCTCGTGTCCCGGATGCTGAGGGCCTGCGACGGCTTCTGGGAATTGCAGTCCGGTCGCGTTTATCCTTCTTAGCAGCGCGTTTTCAGTTTCAAAGGGAAGCCTTTCCATGAAACTGGAGCGCCTGGAGGAGAAGGGGCCCAGAGCTAGGGAGGCCCTAGCGACTTCTGCGAAAGAGTTCCAAGTATAGTTTCACTGCCAACGGTGTCATAACTAGTTTGCCTTTATACTTAGTACTATCTTGGGTCGGTTCTAATGCCAGCTCAGAGCAGTGCCTCCAAGCAGGGCTTAAGAATCTGTATTGTCGGTTCTTAGTTCTGGGCCCTGTGCTGCAGGCACCTGCAATCCGACAGCAACCCCTTCGTCCCTGCGGCGGGTCTAACCTGAGAGGGATTGAAAAAGCTTTGCTAAGGAGGAGAGTTTCCGCGCCTTTGCCGAGGCGCTTCATTTACCTTTACTAGCCTCGACACCTGGAACTCCACTTGTGTGCCTTCTCAGCCTGACACCTGGCCTGACCAACTTGTTTCCAGTACATTAAGGGCCAAGGACGAATTTAATCTCCGCCTAGAATAGTCTCTGAGGTACATTGACAAGTTGCAGGCAACTTATCAGTGTCGAGCAGCATCACAGTGTCCAGAGGAAAGGCCTGAGTTTGAGTAGGGCGTTCCCGTGTTTGTCCACTCTAGTTTTCTTCTCTGGACGTCAGCCTTTTTACTTGGGATATTATCTTTCCCATCTCTGCTTCCCACCAGTCAAGCAAAGTTCTTCACTTTGTAAAATAAGCCAGATGCCCCAGACCTAGGCATTTGTTTCTGTGAGTTTTAGAATGTTCTCCGTAGATATTTTAACAGTTGTCATTTAACTTTGTTTTTCATATTGAATCTATTTTAAATCCACTGGTTTTGATTTGTATTTTCTTAGATGGGATTACATTAGCAAATGATTATCTCATTAAAGAAACACATTCCACATAACTTTAGGGGTGAGGGGTGGTGGGGCTAATGGAAAATCGTTAACGTTTGAGTGACACATACTTGTTTTATTTAGCTCCAAGTTCCCTCACATCAGAAACCACATTACAAAGTTGAGAAACTGGTATTTCCTAAATAGGCTAAATCGTTTAGCCACTAGGGGCGTTTGAAAATGAAAAATTACAAAAGGACAAATACAAGTTGTAGTATATTGCTTTAATCCTATGATTAAACGCAACTTAATTGGTTTATGTTAGCCTCAGAATACTCAAGTGTGATCTGACTGAAGAAATAGAGGTCACAGCACCAGATTTTAAATAATGGATGTATACCATGAGCTTTAGAGTAAGTGTGTACTGGGAGAATTGGGAGATGATCTCATCCAAACTGCTTAATTGACAAAAGAGGAAACCGAAACCCAGAGAAGCTAAGTAACCGCACAAAGTTACTCAGCAAGTTGGTAACAGAAGAGGAACTAGGACAGTAGCCTACAAGGCTACATCACATTCGCTGTTGGGTTTTGTTTGTTTTCTTTTTATTCTGCTATTTTTTTCATTGTATAGAGGTTTTTGGTTCGTCCTCATTTCCTGTGTTGCTTTTCCTCCCTTGTACCAATTTGGAAAAAGTGAAACATACCTGTGTGACTACCAAGTAAGAGAGACAGACTTTTTTTTTTTTTTTTTTAAACGGAGTCTCACTCCGTTGCCCAGGCTGGAGTGCAGAGGTGCAATCTCGGCTCACTGCAACCTCCACCTCCCAGGTTCAAGCGATTCTCCTGCCTCAGCCTCTTGAGTAGCTGGGATTACAGGTGCATGCCACAACGCCCGGCTAATTTTTGTATTTTTAGTAAAGATGGGATTTCACTATGTCGGTCAGGCTGGTCTCGAACTCCTGACCTCATGATCCGCCCTCCTCAGCCTCCCAAGTGCTGGGATTACAGGCGTGAGCCACCGCACTCGGCATCCTATTTCCACGAATCATACTTAAATGGATAAATGTAAGTCCATACCTTTTTTCTCTGGGTGGTTTTAGTTTCTAATAATTAGCAAAGCTGGAAAGAAAATGACTGCCCCTCCACACGGAGGCATGGAAATGACATGATTCTGTGTAACCTAGAAAAATCGTGAAACAGCCGGGCATGGTGGCTGAAGCCTGTAATCCCAGCACTTTGGGAGGCCGAGGCAGGCGGATCACGAGGTGAGGAGATGGAGACCATCCTGGCTAACACGGTGAAACCCCGTCTCTACTAAAAATACAAAAAATTAGCTGGGTGTGGTGGCGAGTGCCTGTAGTCCCAGCTGCTCAGCAGGCTGAGGCAGGAGAATGGCGTGAACCTGGGAGGTGGAGCTTGCAGTGAGCCCAGATCGTGCCACTGCACTCCAGCCTGGGCGACAGAGCGAGACTCTGTCTCAAAAAAAAAAAAAAAAAAATTAGTTGAAACCTATATATACCTGTTTCTGCTACTTTTTCTTTTAGTAGTTTGGAATATTTGTTGAACCAAGCATCAGAACTATAGAGTGGAGTAGAATGCCCAAGGCTGTATTTCAATTTTCTGGGCTGTGCTTGGCTGGTCTTAACCTTAAGCCTGCTATGGTATTTAATATACTTGAGGCAACTGAAGAACTGACTATTGCAATCTACCCAAGACATTTACTTAGGCAAAGGTAGGGATTAGCATATTTACACATTTGTCATGTTTCTTCAGAAGTAATACCTGCCAGGATATGCTATTAAACAAAAGGGCACATATTTAGCTTAGTTATCTTTCGTTTATTCTTCATGGACATACAAATAGTATAGTAGGACTATTTCCTTTCTGGCTGTAGTCATTTCATTCGGTTGAAGTACATAATTCAAGTAACATGTTGCTTAAGTTACTTCTTGTTTAATCATATAGAAATCACAAAATATTTTGTGACACCTTAAAAACATACGAAACAGTTCCTCTAATTTATTAACATGTTTATTTGTATATGTTATTTACCCCTTCCCACCCCACCAAGGGACCTGCTTTTGGTTAAGAATGTATGTGCATGATAATTGAAATACTTGATAATATGATTTACTGAATTCTAATTCTCACTACGCACTTAACGATCAAAATATTATGAAAGGTAAATAATCTAGGGAACACATTTTATTTTACATCGGAAAATATTTACAAAAAAATTGTTAAAGTAGCCTCTCTGCGTGCATAGCATTCGCTTGATGCCTGTAAGTTTAGACTCCTGCTCATCCTGATAAGAGACCAATGCAATTCATTTGCATTGACTTTCTATTGCAGAGCTTTGGAACCAAGGGAAGGATCCAAACATAGCTCCATTTTATCCAATCAGAAGGGCCGCTCAGTGCTAAACTCTGATTCGTCCATTTCTCTTTGCATCCATCCAATCATTAGGCGACTTTAACAGCCAATCAGGGGCCTAGATATGCACCAATCATGGAACAGTGCCGAAGCACGGCCTTTGTGTCGGGGGATGTCAGCGCGTCGGCGAAAGCGCCCACCAATAAAAAAAGTCGTTGGTGTATGCAAATAAGGGTTCTATGACGCAGAGACGCAGCGTGAAGCGTGCCTATAAAAACGGAGGCGTCGAGGGGGCCTGGAGCGCAGAGCGGTTTGGTCGTTCGTTGTGTTTGTGTCGGTTCTTGGCTCGGCGATTGCGGCTGTTCTTCGGGCAGCGGAAGCGGCGCGGCGGTCGGAGAAGTGGCCTAAAACTTCGGGGTTGGGTAGGCGTTCGTGGGGTTGCCCGCGGCTGCAGGTTCTGCCAACCGTTCCCGCCGCGGGCCGCGGCCGTTGGGAGCCGAGCGGCGGGGGCTGTTGGGGCCGCTGGTGTTGGGTCGGGTGTGGGGTCGGGAGGTTTCCCCTTGGGGCTTTGTTCCGGAACCGTGTCCCCGCCTTTTCCTGGCGGTGATTCAGAGGTCCCGACGCCGGATTCCGGGCAGTCGGGCCTCCGCCCGTCAAAGGAGGGAAGTGACTCCTCCCTGTACTCCCCCTCCCGGGGGAGGCTGCCGCTCCTTGCAGCCTGAGTCATTAGGGGAGGGGGAGGAGGTTGGCGGCCCTCGGCCATCTGCCGCCGCGAGGTGGGGCACGGGGAGGCGGGAGGCCCGGCGGAGGGGCCAGGGCCTGTTCCCCCACAGCCCCGGGGTGCGGCCCGGGTGAGCGCGGCGGCATTATCTTCGGGGCGTCTTTCTTAGGTGAAAGAAAATGGCCCGAACCAAGCAGACTGCTCGTAAATCCACCGGTGGGAAAGCCCCCCGCAAACAGCTGGCCACAAAAGCCGCCAGGAAAAGCGCTCCCTCTACCGGCGGGGTGAAGAAGCCTCATCGCTACAGGTAGGCCGGGCGGGGGAACAATGGCCCGCCGGTGGACGGCTTTGTGCGGCGGCGTTTGCTCACCCCTCCCCTGCTCGCTGCAGACCCGGGACCGTGGCGCTTCGAGAGATTCGTCGTTACCAGAAGTCGACCGAGCTGCTCATCCGGAAGCTGCCCTTCCAGAGGTTGGTGAGGGAGATCGCTCAGGATTTCAAAACCGACCTGAGGTTTCAGAGCGCGGCCATTGGTGCGCTGCAGGTAAGACAAAGGCGCGGGGTCGGGGGAGGGCTGGGCGGCTTCCGCTCCCCGAGGGGGATTAATAGTGTGGCTCTTGTCCTCAACAGGAGGCTAGCGAAGCGTACCTGGTGGGTCTGTTTGAAGATACTAATCTGTGTGCCATCCACGCTAAGAGAGTCACCATCATGCCCAAAGACATCCAGTTGGCTCGCCGGATACGGGGAGAGAGAGCTTAAGTGAAGGCAGTTTTTATGGCGTTTTGTAGTAAATTGTGTAAAATACTTTGGTTTAATTTGTGACTTTTTTTGTAAGAAATTGTTTATAATATGTTGCATTTGTACTTAAGTCATTCCATCTTTCACTCAGGATGAATGCGAAAAGTGACTGTTCACAGACCTCAGTGATGTGAGCACTGTTGCTCAGGAGTGACAAGTTGCTAATATGCAGAAGGGATGGGTGATATTTCTTGCTTCTCATGATGCATGTTTCTGTATGTTAATGACTTGTTGGGTAGCTATTAAGGTACTAGAATTGATAAATGTGTACAGGGTCCTTTTGCAATAAAACTGGTTATGACTTGATCCAAGTGTTTAACAATTGGGGCTGTTAAGTCTGACCATACATCACTGTGATAGAATGTGGGCTTTTTCAAGGGTGAAGATACAAGTCTTAACCACAGTGTAACTTACAGTTTCCTTTAAAAAAAAAAAAAAAAGTAAACCTGGCAGCTATAGAATACACTATGTGCATTTATAATAGCTATTTTATATATTGTAGTGTCAACATTTTTAAATTAAATGTTTTACATTCACAAGTGGTGGGGAGTCTTGTCATTAAGGTGTGTGTAATTTAGAGTCCAGTTGGTTTTCTTCTGACTGCACTTGTTCTCATAGTAAAATGCTATGCGCATTTATACCTTGCATAAGTCCTCATTCTACCACATGTTAACTAACCCTCTAGCTGATAATGCAAACACTAACTGGGGGATTTTATTTATAAGGGCTCTAGAAAAAAATACAAGTTATTCACACCAGCATCATCTATTAACTAATATTCTGAACTAGTTAGTGCAGCTTTTCATTGTGTTGTGTGGTTGGTCTCATAACTAGGTTGAGTTTTTCTCCTCTGCTAAGAGGAAACAGTACCGAAGTTCTTTTTCTTGTGGCATTTGTATTATAAAAACTTGCTATGGGGGAGGAGCATAAAGCTCCAGCCCACTGAACCTCTGCCAATTAAGATGGTGTTGGGTTAGGTTACATCTGGTTACTGTCCTGGGAAAATCATTTTTATAGAGATGGCCTTCCAAGTGGTTTTAAAATTTATTGAAGTTTTTAGGTCAATTATGTATGTTGACTAAATTTACAAATAAACTTGTTTATCCAACTAAGTGTCCAAAACCTAAATTGAATGTGCCAAGTTTTCACATGTCCCATTATCTAGGTCCTTGTATAATGTTTTGAGCTTAGTTCATTTCAGGTGTTGCTTGGTAGACAAAGGAACCTTTTATTTACAAAGATACTGTAGAAAGCATGTGAACAGCTCTCTGCTTTATTAAGATGCCATAATATTGCCGTATTTGCCGTGTGAGTTAAGACAAACTATCAAGCTTTTCCCCCAACTCCCGTTCCATAGCATAGAAGCCCGCAGGTGTAGAACTCACTTTGGCCACAAAAGCGTAGTATGTGGATGTCAGCGAGACAGCATGAGAGCCAGCAGTCATCAAAGCATACCCGTTTGAAGCTAGCGACTGCTTAAAGTTCTGCCCCATTAAAATTGCTTTCTCAAAAGTTTGGGTTAGTTTCAAATTTAAGATTTGAGAGGGAAGATAAGAGTAGGTACCTTTCAGGTCGTGATAATGAGCTCCTATGAAAGAATGTAATGTAGTGACCCGCTTTTCTAGAAGATTCATAATCAGCTCTGGAACAAGCACTCTTGAATGATTCCTCACTGTGTTTCAATATGAGATTAAGATCAGACGGAATGTGCTATGCTCTGGAGTGTCTGGAAACAAGTACAGAAACCTGGCTATGGTGATGAGTTAGCTTCTGTTTACTATCTGTGACAACCCAAGTGGGTGACACTAGTGAACCTTCTCCCGTAGTCTGCAGGCTGGCATAGAAGGTTCTCGGGTTATATTGGGCAGCTTGCCTTTCCACACTTGGCTTGAGCACTCAACCCAGAAGGTAAAGATAGCTTTTGGTTGCAGGCGGCTGCCTGTACGGGATATCCCTTGGTAAGGGTAAAGGAGCAAAGCAGAAGTTGGGGCTGATGCAGGTATCCTATGCCCTTGATGGATGAGACTAAAATAAAATTTTTGAAGTTAAGATTTTCTCATTTTGTCAATGGTTTTCATTCGAATGATAATGTCTTTTTAAAAATTTGGGGAAATGTCCAAAAAGCACTCACTTCTGATTCAGCTGGGGCTGGGATGTGCGCCTTCAATAGTAAGGAAGCTCCCTATTGAGGTGACCTCAGTGACAGTTTCCCCGGGACAGTGCCAATCTGTGCCTGTTGAAGTGATGTATTTATTTTGAGGAGTCTCTGTTGCCAGGCTGGAGTACAGTGGTGCGATCTCAGCTCACTGCAATCCCCGCCTCCCAGGTTCAAGTGATTCTCCTGCCTGAGCATCCCGAGCAGCTGGGACTACAGGCAAACACCACTATGCCCAGCTAATTTTTGTGTTTTTAGTAGAGACGGGGTTTCACCATGTTGGCCAGGATGGTCTTGGTCTCTTGACCTCATGATCCGCCCACCTCGGCCTCCCAAAGTGCTGGGATTACAGGCGTGAGCCACCGTTCCCAGCCAGTGTATTTACTTTTTAGAAACGGGGTCTCCCTGTGTTGCCCAGGTTGGTCTCAAACTCGAGCTCCCAAAGTGCTAGGATTACAGGTGTGAGCCGCTAGGCCCGGCCTGAAGTGTATTTAATAGTGCCTCTGTTTACTGTCCTCTGTCCCAATTTGGCAAATTAATGTGGTCGTTCTACCTACCCATAGCATGGTGACGTGAGGTGGGGACCCAGTGAATCTTGTATAGGGACATGTCTCAGGAAAATAAGGTCAAATTGCTTACCCACCAATATTCTAATTATACCACCTTCAATCTGAAAATGGGACGTAATTTGTTTTGTCCCTTAAACTTCAATTATCTGGTCCACATAGCAGTCAGTTTTGGGATGAAGCAGGGCTGTTTTACCCAGCACCAGGGGTCCACAGTGTAACTACAAAATAGGGAAAAGGAGGGGTGAAGAGGAAGATGGGAGAAATAAAGGGCAACAGGTGTTCCCTCACCAAGAGTAGACCCGGCAGAATTCTGACGTGCAACTTCATCATGAACAAGTGGTCTTCCAGCCACCTTCCCGAAGACACAGGCTAAGGGCTTCAGGACAAGTGGAGTGGCTTGGTTTTCAGAATTTCTGGGGGCCAGAGTCCTGTCAGGACCTTGGGTAATTTTAGCACCTGGCCCACTGGTCCTGGCCTAGGGACCATCAGCCAAAGGGAAGGAGAAGAGGCCCTGAACTGACTGCCTGGATTGGAAGTTAACAGTTTCGCACTCATCGATTCACTGGATGATTCCCCAACAGCGGTCTCTGCTGCTCAGCTCCCCCTGCCTGGCTCCTTGCACGCACTGCCTGGTGTCAGGTGTCAGGGTGGGGTCTTGCAGCCCTGGGAAAAGAGTCCCTTTCTCCTGAATCACCTTCAGGTAGGTCAGTAGAGGGAGGAACACTGCGGAACACCGGTCAGCTGCCTGCAATTCAATCAGCAGGAAACAAGGGCTTGCCCTATGGTTTCTGCAAGATGGTCCTGGCCTGTGTTCAGATTCAGAGACTGAGGCCTATGGCCAGTCTAGCCCGCCATAGAGAAGCATCAGGTGGGGAGTTTTCACCCCTTCTGCAGTTGTCTTACAGGGGGTGCTGTGGTCCACCAGGCATGAGATCCTTGAGCCCCTATCCTGGGCATTCTCTCCCCATCCCTTGGGGCGGGAGCATTTTAATCATCTTGCCAAAGGAATCGCAGCCCACCTCTCTCAGCCCCACCCCAGGCACTGATCAGTCCCACTGACGCTGAGCTGGCTGCACCTTGCCCGGGCCCTCACAGCCTCTTCCCTCACCCCTATGGTGCTCCTGCCTGCTTCTGTGGGCATTCCTCAGGGAGATGCCCTGATCACAAGGATGTCACCAGCCTGAACCACTCTTATGAAGCTGGGCCTGGCTTCTGACCAGCAACAGCTGCACAAAAGCTGGCCTTCCAGCGTCCTCCTCCAAGGCAAGGCTAGAAGAAGGGGAGAAGGGGTAGGCCCCTGTCGGGTTGCCAACCCAAATTCTACGGCACCCTCAGAAGACTAAGGATGCCCTCTTCTTGGGCTGGGTGGCTGGCCTTTTCCCTCCCTGATCCCTTTGTCAGCAGGTCTGGGAAATGAGGGAGGCTGCAGGCCAAGGTTGGTGCAGCTGACACAGCTCTGTGTTTATGCACAGAGGAGTTTGCACAAGGCCTCTATTGCGAGGGGCTGTGGTGTGAGAAGGGGCCGTGGAGTGAGAAGGGGCCGTGGTGTGAGAAGGGGCCATGGGGTGAAGGGGCCGTGGTGTGAGAAGGGGCCGTGGTGTGAGAAGGGGCCGTGGGGTGAAGGGGCCGTGGTGTGAGAAGGGGCCGTGGGGTGAGAAGGGGCCGTGGGGTGAGAAGGGGCCGTGGGGTGAGAAGGGGCCGTGGGGTGAGAAGGGGCCGTGGGGTGAGAGGGGCCGTGGGGTGAAGGGGCCGTGGGGTGAGAAGGGGCCGTGGGGTGAGAGGGGCTGTGGGGTGAGAAGGGGCCGTGGGGTGAGAAGTGGCTGTGGGGTGAGAAGGGGCAGGGTACTCCTGCTCCCTGTGGTCCTGCTGATGGCCCAGTAGCCCCTGGCTATCAGTGATCCCACCAGACACTCTCCCTCCAAGCAAAGAGTCACAGGATTTCTCTGGGATGCGCCCCAGCATGTCCTAGTGTCTTCATCTGAGCACTATGCCCAGTGGCCAGCAGGGGCCAGTCTTGCAGATCACGCACACCTGGGAGCAGCGCTTCTTAGCTGTCTCCCGAGCAGAGGTCTCTCCACTCGAGCCCAGCCTGCCTCCTACTTCATGACCCCTCCCCATGGAGAAAGCTAAGAGGTCCTACAGTCACCCCCTACTGGGAAAGCAAGAAGTGGGGGCTTCAGTGAGGCTGTAGCTCGTGGAGGAGCAGTAAGGCCATGTGTCATCTGGAAAAGGGTGCAGAGAGAGGGACATGGTGAGGCAGCCAGGGTCTGGGGCCTTCTCGCTGGCAGTTGCTAGCTCTCATCAGGAAGCTGCAGTTCTGGGGATACACACAGTAGGATGGAGGGTGGGCAGAAAGGGAGAGGTTCATCTCAGACATCACCAGGACCAGGGACAAGAGGGCTCCGGGGAAGGAGAGGGAGATGGGCTGCAGGCTCAGGGCAGGGGGCCTTTGCTGAGGGGTGTGTGAGGGATTGTGCCTGTCCCCATGGAGGTGGAACCTGGGCTTCGTTAAATCCCTATTCACATATCACTTCCTACGTTGGCCACACTTTCCCTCCATAAGCTCCTCTCTGCCAGGGACTGAGCCAGGGGCCAAGCAGAGGGGTCAGGAGGGGCTTGGGTCCACAGCCCAGGCATCACGGCTCACAGGGCTCGCCCTCCCCAGTTCTGCACCTGCAGCTAGTTTCAATCCACCTGCCCACTGCCAGCGGCCTGAGGCGTGGGCAGCTGCAGTGCCAGCCAGCAGCTTTCCAGCCAGTGTGAGGCGCAAGAGGAGACAGCCTCGGCCCTAAGCTGTCAGCTGCACCTCGTAGGTCTGGACATGCTCCTTGGCCAGCAGCAGGGTGGTTGTCAACCTAGAGGGCGGAACTTCAGGGACAGAGTTGGGGCAGCACACAGAGACAAGACCTGCAGCTGGGTTATCTGAGCAGGGGCATCTGAGACCGGAGGGGGACGAGCAGCTCCGGTGCTCCGAAGGCAGGGAATGAGTGTGTCTGCCTCTGGAACCATGCCTGGCACATAGCAGAAGTTCCAGGAGTGACTGCTGACCAAACCAAATGGCCCCAGCAGCCCCCAAGCACAGCTGGCTGGATCTGCTTCCAGTATTGGTGGCAAAGAATCAGTCTGGTTCCCAAAAGCTTTGGTTACTGGCCTGGTTTCCAAACCGAGAGTGTTTTGTGTAGGAACTGAGTCTGAGAGAGCAGCTGCCCCTCCTGTCCGTCACCAAGAGGCTGAGCTTTAACTCTTGACACTTTCGTAAGCAGAAGCCAGTAGAGCGGGGCTGCAGCAGTACAGGAAACAGGCTGAGAAAATGGGCTCAGGGGCTGGGCGAAGTGGCGCATGCCTGTAATCCCAACACTTTGGGAGGCTGAGGTGGGTGGATCCCTTGAGGCTAGGAGTTCAAACCCAGCTGGCTAGCATGGCAAAACCCCATCTCTACTACAAACTCAAAAATTAGCCAGGTGTGGTGGTGCATGCCTGTAATCCCAGCTACTTGGGAGGCTGAGAGAGGAGAATTGCTTGAACCTGGGAGGCGGAGGTTGAAGTGAGCTGAGATCACGCCATTGCACTCCAGCCTGGGCAACAGAATGATACTCCATCTCAAAAACAAAAACAAAAACAAAACCCCCAAAAAAACAATGGCTGGGCGCGGTGGCTCACGCCTGTAATCCCAGCACTTTGGGAGGCTGAGACGGGCGGATCACAAGGTCAGGAGATCGAAACCATCCTGGCTAACACGGTGAAACCCCGTCTCTGCTAAAATACAAAAAATTAACCAGGCATGGTGGCGGGCGCCTGTAGTCCCAGCTACTTGGGAGGCTGAGGCAGGAGAATGGTGTGAACCCGGGAGGCGGAGCTTGTAGTGAGCCGAGATCGCACCACTGCACTCCAGCCTGGGAGACAGAGCAAGACTCCGTCTCAAAAAAAAAAAAGAAGCTGGTAGTAAACAAGCAGTGCTGCCCCGCAGGTGCATCCTGGTGAGATAACAGCCCTGCGATCTGGGCTTACCATGGGCTCAATATTATTATCAATAGTCCAGACACTGTTATGAATATTATAGAAGGGCAAAGGGAGCCCAGATCAGGAAATAGGTTAACCCTCTAGAGGAAACAATAAAAAGAATCTCCCAGAACGGGTGAGATGGTGAGCCATCTGCTGGGAGCAAGATGTCAGTCTCTGAAAACACTGGGAGCCGTAGACCTAAGGCCATCAGGGAATCAGGCTGTGACTGCAATGCAGAAGCCAGGTCTGCATCAAGTGTATAGTTCTGTGAAACATAAACAAAGGTCAAGTTGAGCAAGGAGGGCACAAGGATTTGGTTTTTGTGTGGAAGACAGACGCTGACTCTCATGGAGAAGAGGCATTTTGGAGTGCCTGTCCTCAGTGCTAGGCCAAGGCCAGGTCTTGCCACGGCCTGGACAAACATTGTTAGAGCTGGGTGCAGTGGCTTACCCGTGTAACCTCAGCAACTTGGGAGGCTGAGGTGGGAGGACTGCTTCAGCTCAGGAGTTGAAGGTTTCAGTGAGCTGTGAAGGTGACACTGCACGCCAGCCTGTGTGACAGAGCAAGGCCCTGACAAAAAAAACAAAAAAAACGGCCGGGCGCGGTGGCTCACGCCTGTAATCCCAGCACTTTGGGAGGCCAAGGCGGGCGGATCACAAGGTCAGGAGATCGAGACCATGGTGAAACCCCGTCTCTACTAAAAATACAAAAAAAAAATTAGCCGGGCGCAGTTGCGGGCGCCTGTAGTCCCAGCTACTCAGGAGGCTGAGGCAGGAGAATGGCGTGAACCCGGGAGGCGGAGCTTGCAGTGAGCCGAGATCGCGCCACTGCACTCCAGCCTGGGCGACAGAGCGAGACTCCGCCTCAAAAAAAAAAAAAAAACATGGCCGGGAGTGGTGGCTCACACCTGTAATCCCAGCACTTTGGGAGGCCAAGGCAGGCGGGTCACGAGGTCAGGAGTTCAAGACCAGCCTGGCCAACATGGCGAAACCCTGTCTCTACCAAAAATACGAAAATTAGCTAGGTGTGGTGGCACGTGCCTGTAATCCCAGCTACTTGAGAGGCTGAGGTAGGAGAATTGCTTGAACCTGGGAGACGGAGGTTGCAGTGAGTCAAGACCACACCATTGCACTCCAGTCTGGGCAACAGTGAGATTCCGTCTCAAAAAAAAAACAAGGGCTGGGCACGGTGGCTCATGCCTGTAATCCCAGCACTTTGGGAGACTGAGGCGGGCAGATCACGAGATCAGGAGATAGAGACCATCCTGGCTAACACAGTGAAACCCCATCTCTACTTAAAAAAATACAAAAAATTAGCCAGGGGTGGTGGCAGGTGCCTGTAGTCCCAGTTACTCGGAAGGCTGAGGCACGACAATGGAGTGAACCCAGGAGGCGGAGCTTGCAGTGAGCCGAGATGGCGCCACTGCACTCCAGCCTGGTCTAGGTCAGCAGACACCTGGCTGGCATGCATGGCATTCCCACCACTGGCTAGTGTGTCCCTGTGGTGGATATAACCCGGAATTCTATCCAGACGCCTCAGCCCTACCTGATAATCAGCAAGATACAAGCAAGTTTCTCAGCCAGCAGAGCACAGGACAAACCTCAGGGTGAAGCGTTTCCATTACAGTGCCACCTCCCCGCTAATCCTGAGACATCTGGCCAGGAAATGGGGGGAAGGTCAAAGGTCAAAGGAGACTTCAGTAAACAAATTTCAGTAACACACTAGATGGGATTTTTAAAAAACAGTAAACACATTTCCCAAATACAATCAATGTTTCAGAGTCCATCTGGAACAAACGGACATGCTTCCCCTTACGCCAAAGTTTTTTTTTCCTTTTTTGAGACGAAATTTCACTCAGCAGCTCAGGCTGGAGTGCAGTGGTGCCATCTCGGCTCACTGCAACCTCTGCCTCAGCCTCCTGAGTAGTTGGGATTACAGGCGCACGCCACCACGCCCGGCTATTTTTTATATTTTTAGTAGAGATGGGGTTTCACCATGTTGGTCAGGCTGGTTTCAAACTCCTGACCTCAGGTGATCCACCTGCCTTGGCCTCCCAAAGTGCTGGCATTACAAGTTTGAGCCACTGTGCCAAGCCTAATTTCTGTATTTTTTTTTTTTTTTTTTGAGACGGAGTCTCACTCTGTCGCCCAGGCTGGAGTGCAGTGGCCGGATCTCAGCTCACTGCAAGCTCCGCCTCCCAGGTTCACGCCATTCTCCCGCCTCAGCCTCTGGAGTAGCTGGAACTACAGGCGCCCGCCACCTCGCCCGGCTAGTTTTTTGTATTTTTTTAGTAGAGACGGGGTTTCACCGTATTAGCCAGGATGGTCTCGATCTCCTGACCTCGTGATCTGCCCATCTCGGCCTCCCAAAGTGCTGGGATTACAGGCTCGAGCCACCGCGCCCGGCCTCTGTATTTTTATTTATTTATTTATTTTGAGGTGGAGTCTTCCTCTGTTGCCCAGGCTGGAGTGCAATGGCGCAATCTTGGTTCACTGCAACCTCTGCCTCCCGGGTTCAAGCGATTCTCCTGCCTCAGCCTCCTGAGTAGCTGGGATTACAGGTGTGTGCCACCACACCAGGCTAATTTTATACTTTTAGTAGAGATGGGGTTTCACCATGTTAACCAGGCTGGTCTGGAATTCCTGACCTCAGGTAATCCACCCGCCTCGGCCTCCCAAAGTGCTGGGATCACAGACATGAGCCACCTCATCCAGCCTAAATCAAGGTTCTCCAAGAAAAACTAAAACAGGCTGGGTGTGGTGGCTCATGCCTATAATCCCAGCACTTTGGGAGGCCGAGGTGGGTGGATCACTTGATGTCAAGAGTTTGAGACCAGGCTGGCCAACAGAGCAAAACCCCGTTTCTACTAAAAATACAAAAAAATTAGCCGGGCGTGGTGGCTTATATCTGTAGTCCTAGCTACTTGGGAGGCTGAGGCAGGAGACTCGCTTAAGCCAAGGAGGTAGAGGTTACAGTGAGCTGAGATCATGCCTTTGCACTCCAGCCTGGGTGACTGAGAGAGACTCTCAAAAAAAAAAAAAAAGAGGCCGGGTGCAGTGGCTCACGCTTGTAATCCCAGCACTTTGGGAGGCCGAGACGGGCGGATCACGAGGTCAGGAGATCGAGACCATCCTGGCTAACACGGTGAAACCCCGTTTCTACTAAAAATACAAAAAATTAGCCAGGCGCGGTGGCGGGCGCCTGTAGTCCCAGCTACTCGGAAGGCTGAGGCAGGAGAATGGCATGAACCCAGGAGGCGGAGCTTGCAGTGAGCCGAGGTCGAGATCACGCCACTGCACTCCAGCCTGGGCTGCAGCGTGAGACTCTGTTTCAAAAAAAAAAAAAAAAGAAAGAAAGAAAGAACAACTAAAACAACACAAAGGATGAAGATGGGTCAAATGGTCATGCTGGCCGAGTGAGGTGGCTCATGCCTATAATCCCAGCACTTTGGCAGGCCGAGGCAGATGGATCACCTGAGGTTGGGCATTTGAGACCAGCCTGGCCAACATGGCAAAACCCTGTCCCTACTAAAAATTCAAAAAATTAGCTGGGCGTAGTGGCACGTGCCTGTAATCCCAGCTACTTGGGAGGCTGAGGCAGGAGAATCGCTTGAACCCGGGAGGCAGAGGTTGCAGTGAGCCGAGATTGCGCCACTGCACTCCAGCCTGGCAGCAGAGCGAGACTCCATCTCAAAAAAAAAAGTTATGTCAATTAAAATGAGTCAATGGAAATAAAGATAAGGGTGTGGACTTCTAACTGGTCAGAATCTCTGCTCTCTCTTCTCTTATTCAGAAAGCTCTACTCAGAGCATTTATCACAGACAGAGGGGGTCAGATTTGTGACTGTCTGCCTCCCAATCAGACTGTGAGAGCCTGAGGCATTTATCTTTCTGGCCAATTGCATACAGGAGAGTACCATAATGCCTGTTGAATTAATAGACAACTGATAAGAATAGCAAACATTTATTCTGTGCGTACCAAGTGCCAGCTGCTGGGCTGGGCACTTTACGAAGATGATCTCATTCAGTTCCTTTTTTTTCTTTTTGAGACAGAGTCTCACTGTGTTGCCCGGGTTGGAGTGCAGTGGCACGATCTCGGCTCACTGCAAGCTCTGCCTCCTGGGTTCATGTCATTCTCCTGCCTCAGCCTCCCAAGTAGCTGAGACTACAGGCCCCCTCCACCACGTCCAGTTAATTTTTTGTATTTTTAGTAGAGACGGGGTTTCACCTTGTTAGCCAGGATGGTCTTGATTTCCCAACCTCGTGATCCGCCCACCTCAGCCTCCCAAAGTGCTGGGATTACAGGCGTAAGCCACCGCTCCCGGCCCTCAGTTCCTTTTACAACAGCATATCTGGGAGCAATGTCCAGCCCCATTTTACACATAACAAACTGAGGCCTGGAAAGGTCGTATCATTTACCTGAGATCATATTATAGTAAGAGTGGAGATTAGGGTTCAACACTGTTAGATGTCAGAGGTGAGGTGAGTAAAAGGCATGGAGAAGAGGCTGCGTCGCTCACCTCTGCCCTGATAGAATGGGCCCTTGTAGGGAGGTATGGTTTGTGAGTTTCATTCCATTTCAACCAGCCCAAAGGCCACTCATGGTATTTGTTTGTTGTTGGCAGTGCCAAAAAATGCTTTACTGAAGTGTGCTCAAAAGGAGAAGGTCATCCGATGAAATCTGGAATTGCTTGGGCTGGAGTGCAGTGGCGTGATCTCGGCTCACTGCACCTTGGACATCTGGGCACAGGTGATCCTCCTGCCTCAGCCTCCCAAGTAGCTGGGACCACAGGCACACACCACCAAGCCTGACTAATTTTTGATTTTTTTTTTTTTTTGAGATGGAGTCTCACTCTGTTGCCCAGGCTGGAATGCAGTGGTGTGATCTTGGCTCACTGCAACCTCCGCCCCCTGGGTTCAAGCGATTCTCCCACCTCAGCCTTCTGAGTAGCTGGGATTACAGGCTTGTACCACCACACTGGGCTAATTTTTCTATTTTTAGTAAAGATGGGGTTTCACCATGTTGGCCGGGCTGGTCTTGAACTCCTGACCTCAAGTGATCCACCCACCTCGGCCTCCCAAAGTACTGGGATTACAGGCATGAGCCACGGTGCCCAGATAATTTTTCATTTTTTTGTAGAGATGAAGTCTCACTATGTTGCCCAGGCTGGTCTTGAACTCCTGGGCTCAAATGATTTGCCCACCTCAGCCTCCCAGTGTTGGGCTTACAGGCGTGAGCCACCACAGCTGGGCCCCATTGTTTTCTTTTCTTTTTTTTTTTTTTGAGACGGAGTCTTGCTCTTTCGCCCGGGCTGGAGTGCAGTGGCTGGATCTCAGCTCACTGCAAGCTCCGCCTCCCGGGTTCACGCCATTCTCCTGCCTCAGCCTCCGGAGTAGCTGGGACTACAGGCGCCCGCCACCTCGCCCGGCTAGTTTTTTGTATTTTTAGTAGAGACGGGGTTTCACCGTGTTAGCCAGGATGGTCTCGATCTCCTGACCTCGTGATCCGCCCGTCTCGGCCTCCCAAAGTGCTGGGATTACAGGCTTGAGCCACCGCGCCCGGCCCTTCACTTTCTTGATGGTGTTCTTGTTAGGCCTCTGAGCCCAAGCTAAACCATCATATCCCCTGTGACGTGAACATCTACATCCAGATGGCCTGAAGCAACTGAATATCCACAAAAGAAGTGAAAATAGCCTTAACTGATGACATTCCACCATTGTGATGTTTCTGCCCCACCCTAACTGATCAATGTACTTTGTAATCTCCCCCACCCTTAAGAAGGTTCTTTGTAATTCTCCCTACCCTTGAGAATGCACTTTGTGAGATCCACCCACTGCCCGCAAAACATTGCTCCTAACTCCACTGCCTATCCCAAAACCTGTAAGAACTAATGATAATCCCACTGCCCTTTGCTGACTCTCTTTTCGGACTCAGCCCACCTGCACCCAGGTGAAATAAACAGCCTTATTGTTCACACAAAGCCTGTTTGGTGGTCTCTTCACAGGGACGTGCGTGAAGTTCTTTGTTGCAGAAAAGTATTTCACTTTGATGAAGTACAATTTATTTTTCTGTTGTCACTTGTGCTTTTGACGTCATATCTAAAAAACCATTGCCTGGCCGGCCGCGGTGGCTCATGCCTGTATCCCAGCACTTTGGGAGGCCAAGGCAGGGAAATCACTTGAGTCAGGAGTTCAAGAGCAGCCTGGCCAACATGGTGAAACCCTGCCTTTACAAAAATTATCCAGGCACGGTGGCGGGTGCCTGTAATCCCAGTTACTGGGGAAGCTGAGGCAGGAGAATTGCTTGAACCTGGGAGGTGGAGGTGCAGTGAACCAAGATGGCTCACTGCACTCCAGCCCGGGCAACAGAGCAAGATTCTGTCTCAAATAAATAAATATGTAAATAAATAAAAATAAAAAAACATGACTGGGAACAGTGGCTCACGCCTATAATTCCAGCACTTTGGGAGGCCGATGTGGGCGGATCACCTGAGGTAAGGAGTTTGAGACCAGCCTGGCTAACATGGTGAACCCCAGTCTCTACTAAAAATACAAAAAATTAGCCGGGTTTGGTGGCACGTGCCTGTAATCCCAGCTGCATGGGAGGCTGAGGCAGGAGAATTGCTTGAACCTGGGAGGCAGAGGTTGCAGTAAGCTGAGATCGCGCCATTGCACTCTAGCTTGGGCAGCAAGAGCGAAACTCCGTCTCAAAAACAAAAAACAAACAAAAACATTGCCTAACCAATGTCACAAAGCTGTACCCCTATGTTTTCTTCTAAAAGTTTTCAGAATTGCCCTTGAAATGCAGTTTCCCACTCTTTGGGCACACCCCTGAGCAGGCCCCAAGCTACATCCCTGGCCATAACTCCCCACACAACTCCCACCCTAACCCCAAGCAAGCTGCTTACATTTCAGTCTTTCAGTTTCAAGGTTCCATGTAGAGTGGGCAGCTGTGGACAGGCATCAAGGTAGCAGTTGAGGTCGGCCTGCAGGTTTAGGATGCAGGCTAGCAAGAGAAGAGTGCTTGACTCTGGGAACAAGGCGACGCCTCTGAGACAAGGGCTTCTGGGTGAAGAAGTGCCTGCTGGGGCCAAGAGCACAACCTACCTGGACAGGTGTGGCAGGTCCTTAAGGGAGGGGCTGGGTCCACTGCTGGCCACTGCCACCCTAGTCCAGTTCTCCACTGCTAGGAGCTGTTGTGTGTTACCTAGAAAAGGAGCTTATAAAATGGACTCTCTGGTCACCACCAAACTTGTCTGTTTTTTTTGTTGTTGTTGTTAGACGGAGTTTCGCTCTTGTTGCCCAGGCCAGAGTGCAGTGGAGTGATCTCAGCTCACAGAAACCTCTGCCTCCCAGGTTCAAGCGATTCTCCTGCCTCAGCCTCCCGAGTAGCTGGGACTACAGGCATGAGCCACCATGCCCAGCTAATTTTGTATTTTTTAGTAGAGACGGAGTTTCTCCCTGTTGGTCAGGCTGGTCTTGGACTCCCGACCTCAGGTGATCCGCCCGCCTCGGCCTCCCAAAATGCCGGGATTACAGGCGTGAGCCACTGCGCCCGGCCCAAACTTGTCTATCTTATTCTCTACTTATAGTGAGGTGTCAGGTCACCCTCTTGGAAACCGGTGACCAGAGGCCGATGACCTCTCACAGCTGCTGGCCCTGGGGACCTAGGCGATCCCTTTGGGAATCCCAGGTCAACCGGGTGCCAGCTCCATTGCTCTGGCTGTGTGGGTGGTTGTGGGTGGTGAGGCACATAGAAAGTCACCAATGCCAGGGAAGGGCAGCTCAGAAATCCCGGTCATGCCAAGTGCCACTCAGGGCTATTCTCACTCTAGTGAGTGCCCATTGGTTTTTCCCCAAGTCCAAAGAGAAGGACACCATCGGGGGCGCTGTATCCCACCCGGCGCCATGAGCCCCTGCCACCCACCACCCAGCAGCTGGATTCCAACGGGAGTTGCGGGTGGGGGCGGAACCGGCTGCGGTCTGGGGGCGGGGCGTCCGGGCGCGGGGCGGGGCTGGCGGGAATGTGCGCACCCTCGCCCGTGGCCCCGCCCGAGCATCCCGCGCCGACGGGGCTGCGCCGGAGCTGCTGTTCAGCGCTGCAGGCGCGCGTCATGGCTGCTTTGAGACAGCCCCAGGTCGCGGAGCTGCTGGCCGAGGCCCGGCGAGCCTTCCGGGAGGAGTTCGGGGCCGAGCCCGAGCTGGCCGTGTCCGCGCCGGGCCGTGTCAACCTCATCGGGGAACACACGGACTACAACCAGGGCCTGGTGCTGCCTATGGTGAGGGGCTGGGCGGCGAGCCCCCAGCCCGCCGCCGCCTGTCCCGGCCGCCGAGGAGGGCGGGCCTCGGGGGCGCTGGGGGCGAGTTCTTCCCGCGGGAGATGTGGGGCGGGCAGCTGCGCCTGGAGCAACGGCGCACGGAACAGTCCCCGGGACGGGCTGTTCCCCACGTTGGAAGGGAGGAAGCGAGGAAGTGGCCGGGAGAGGGTGCGCGGCCGCCTCTTCGCTCAAGCCCGCCCTCTGTGGGCTGCGGCTCCTCGCCTTCAACCTGGGAGCATGTTCCCCTTAAACTGAGGCCCTGTGTGTCACGCAGAAGGGGACACTCCACGCCTCTGGCCACCGTGGGGCCCCAACCGCAGACTTGGGCGAACGTAGCCTTCTGGCCCAGCCCGTTCAATTCACAGTGGAGGAAACTGAGGCCCAGAGAGGCCCAGTGAACTGCTGGAGGTCAGAGCAGGTTCTTGGCGGGGCTGCGACTTGGAAATGAGGAGGACTCCCAGCTTTCAGTGTGGGGCGCTTTCTGCCCCATCTGTAGCTTGGGGAGTGCACAGGTACAGGGTGTCCAGGGCCACCCCAAAATGTAAAGGCTTTGGAGCTCCGGTGATCTGTTTTCCCTTTGGGCTAGCTCTCCCCCTTGCCCCACAGCTCAGGGCAGAGTCCAGGTCTGTGCTCCAGCAGCAGCCGCCCCGCCCCTGAAGACCCGGGGGGCAGGGCTCAAGCCCCCAAGGCCAGTTGGCCCTCAGGATCTTCCCTGCAAAGCTGAACCTGGAAGTTCAGAACCTGATGACTGCGGAGGCATCAGAACCTCGGCTGGAGGCAGTGTCATTGGCGGGGCTTCCTCCATCAGCCGGCGGAAGCCTCACCCACTGCTTGTCTGTCCTGCCAGGCCCTGGAGCTCGTGACGGTGGTGGTGGGCAGCCCCCGAAAGGACGGGCTGGTGTCTCTCCTCACCACCTCTGAGGGTGCCGATGAGCCCCAGCGGCTGCAGTTTCCACTGCCCACAGCCCAGCGCTCGCTGGAGCCTGGGACCCCTCGGTGGGCCAACTATGTGAAGGGAGTGATTCAGTACTACCCAGGTATGGGGCCCAGGCCTGAGCCAAGTCCTCACCGATACTAGGAGTGCCACCTCACAGCCACAGAGCCCATTCATTTGTCTGATACACTGGGGAAGACTCGCAGAGTGGAGCATCCTGTTGTACAGATGAGGAAACTGATGCCCCCAGAAGGTCGGGAACTTGCCCTGGGTTTCCCATGACCTGATTGGAGGAGCCAGGATTCAAACCCTAGCCTTTTTTCCTTTCAGAGCCCCAAACCAGGAGGACAATTAGAAGTGTCCCAGCAACCTCAGAGGGTGGGAAAATGGAGGGCAGTGGGTCCCTTAGACCAGCAGGTTGGTGGCTTCTGACAACTGAGACAGGCACCCTAGAAACAGCTGCTAGGCCGTTGCTGCCCTTCCCACCAGGACACATGCCCTTCCTGTGCCATCCTCCCAGGCAGCCCCTCTTACCATCACCTGTTCTTTCCCCTGCAGCTGCCCCCCTCCCTGGCTTCAGTGCAGTGGTGGTCAGCTCAGTGCCCCTGGGGGGTGGCCTGTCCAGCTCAGCATCCTTGGAAGTGGCCATGTACACCTTCCTCCAGCAGCTCTGTCCAGGTACCAGCTAGGCCCCAGCCCTGACCCAGCCCTCCTTCCCTGAAGTCTCCAGGTGCTCCCAGCTTCTACTATGCCTTGTGGAGGGGGTGGCAGGGAATCTCTCTGGAGTGCCATTGGAGCCACTGCTGCTCTCACCAGCCCTAGCCTCCCCACCTCACCCTGTACTGCAGACTCGGGCACAATAGCTGCCCGCGCCCAGGTGTGTCAGCAGGCTGAGCACAGCTTCGCAGGGACGCCCTGTGGCATCATGGACCAGTTCATCTCACTCATGGGACAGAAGGGCCACGCGCTGCTCATTGACTGCAGGTTGGGCTTGCTCCCCTCGTCCCCTCCCGCCCTGCACTCAGGTGCTCCTGAGTGGAGTGTGCCCACTGCCTGGCGCAGCAAGTACACGCTTGGCCTCGTCATCTCCCCCATTGTAACTCCACCCCAGGTCCTTGGAGACCAGCCTGGTGCCACTCTCAGACCCCAAGCTGGCCGTGCTCATCACCAACTCCAATGTCCGCCACTCCCTGGGCTCCAGTGAGTACCCTGTGCGGCGGCGCCAGTGTGAAGAAGTGGCCCAGGCGCTGGGCAAGGAAAGCCTCCGGGAGGTGCAGCTGGAAGAGCTAGAGGGTGAGAACTGCCGGGGTGCTCTGTCCTGGAGGCGGCTGTGCTCCCTGCTGGCACCTCAGTGTGGCCTTGGCCCTGCCTGGGATCCCGATCTCCAGGGCCTTCTGCCGTGCTCTCCCCAGTCCCTTCAAACACTGCAAACCCAGGATTCCAACCTCAGCAGGGCTGCTTGAAATCCTAAAATGGTCTTATCTAATCTGAAAAATCATATTTCTTTTTTTTTTTTTTTTTTTTTTTGAGACGGAGTCTCGCTCTGTCGCCCAGGCTGGAGTGCAGTGGCCGGATCTCAGCTCACTGCAAGCTCCGCCTCCCGGGTTCCCGCCATTCTCCTGCCTCAGCCTCCAAGTAGCTGGACTACAGGCGCCCGCCACCTCGCCGGCTAGTTTTTTTGTATTTTTTTAGTAGAGACAGGTTTCACCGTGTTAGCCAGGATGGTCTCGATCTCCTGACCTCGTGATCCGCCGTCTCAGCCTCCCAAAGTGCTGGGATTACAGGCTTGAGCCACCGCGCCCGGCCTTGAAAATCATATTTCTATTGTGGAAAATGTAGAAAAGTACAAAGTAGAAAATAACAAGCTATAAGGCCACTACCCAGAGACAGCCACTCTTGACATTTTCACATTTTTCCTTTCAGTATTTTTCCACATCTGTTTTCAAAGCTGAGTATATGTAATATATCATCACTTGCCCCCCACCCTGCCCCCTTTTTTTTTTTAAGAGGCAGGATCTCGTTCTGTTACTCAAGCTGGAGTGTAGTGCTGTGATCATAGCTTACTGCAAACTTGAACTCTTGGGCTCAAGGGATCCTCCCAGCTCAGCCTTCCAGTAGCTGAGATTACAGGTGTGCCACCATGCCCGGCTCATTTTTATTTTTGTAAAGACAGGGTCTTGGCCGGGCGCGGTGGCTCAAGCCTGTAATCCCAGCACTTTGGGAGGCCGAGACGGGTGGATCACAAGGTCAGGAGATCGAGACCATCCTGGCTAACACAGTGAAACCCCGTCTCTACTAAAAAATACAAAAAACTAGCCGGGCGAGGTGGCGGCGCCTGTAGTCCCAGCTACTCGGGAGGCTGAGGCAGGAGAATGGCGTAAACCCAGGAGGCGGAGCTTGCAGTGAGCTGAGATCCGGCCACTGCACTCCAGCTTGGGCAACAGACTGAGACTCCGTCTCAAAAAAAAAAAAAAAGACAGGGTCTTGCAATGTTGCCCGGGCTGATCTTGAACTCTGGCCTCAGGTGGTCCTCCTGCCTTGGCCTCCCAAAGTGTTGGGATTATAGGCATGAGCCACTGGGCCCAGCCCACTTGCCATGTTTTTGTTTTTGTTTTTGTTTTTGTTTTTGAGGCGGAGTCTCGCTCTGTCGCCCGGACTGGAGTGCAGTAGCCGGATCTCAGCTCACTGCAAGCTCCGCCTCCTGGGTTTACCCCATTCTCCTGCCTCAGCCTCCCGAGTAGCTGGGACTACAGGCACCCGCCACCTCGCCCGGCTAGTTTTTGTATTTTTAGTAGAGACGGGGTTTCACCGTGTTAGCCAGGATGGTCTCGATCTCCTGACCTCGTGATCCGCCGGTCTCGGCCTCCCAAAGTGCTGGGATTACAGGCTTGAGCGACCGCGCCTGGCCCATGTTTTTGTTTTGTTTTGTTTTTTGTTTTGGACACAGAGTTTCAGTCTTGTTACCCAGGCTGGAGTGCAGTGGTGCAGTTTCAGCTCACTGCAACCTCTGCCTCCCAGGTTCAAGCAATTCTCCTGCCTCAGCCTCCAGAGTAGCTGGGACTACAGGCACCACCACTACGCCTGGCAAATTTTTTGTATTTTTAGTAGATACTGGGGTTTCACCATATTGGCCAGGCTGGTCTCAAATGTCTGACCTCAGGTGATCCTCCTGCCTCAGCCTCCGAAAGTGCTGGGATTACAGGCGTGAGCCACCGCACCAGCCTTTTTTTTTTTTACTTAACGTAATCTCAGAACCCTATCTTATGCCACGAGAGGCCCATCTCAGTGTGGCGTTTTCTTTTTTTTTGTGAGAGAGAGAGAGTCTCGCTCTGTTGCCCAGGCTGGAGTGCAGTGGCACGATCTTGGCTCACTGCAACCTCCGCCTCCTGGGTTCAAATGATTCTCCTGCCTCAGCTTCCTAGGTAGCTGGGATTACTGGCACCCACCACCATGCCCAGCCAAGTTTTATATTTTTAGTAGAGATGGGGTTTCACATTGACCAGGCTGGTCTCGAACCCTGACCTCGTGATCTGCCTGCCTCAGCCTCTCAATGTGCTGGGATTACAGGTGTGAGCCACCGCGCCTGGCCTCAGTGTGTCTCTTTAAAGCTCCACAATATTTCAGCATTCAGGTGCCCTGTCATTTACTTAACTGTTTTCTGATACACCTCACACTGTGATGAACTGTTTAAATAATTTTTTATTTTTATTTTTATTTATTTATTTGAGATGGAGTCTCGCTCTGTCACCCAGGCTGGAGTGCAGTGGCACGATCTCACTCACTGCAACCTCTGCCTCCCAGGTTCAAGTGATTCTCCTGCCTCAGCCTCCTGAGTTGCTGATATTAGAGGCATGCGCCACCATGCCCGGCTAATTTTTGTAATTTTAGTAGAGACGAGGTTTCACCATGTTGGTCAGGCTGGTCTTGAACTCCTGACCTCGTGATCCGCCAGCCTCAGCCTCCCAAAGTGCTGGGATTATAGGCATGAGCCACTGCGCCTGGCCATCTTTTTTTATTTTTTAAAGAGATGGGTTCTGCTATGCTGCCCAGGCTGGACCTGAACTCTTGGGCTCAAGTCATCTCACCTAGTCTCCTGGGTAGCTGCGACCAAAGGCACCTGGTTTATCTGCATTCTCTTTTTTTTTATTTGAGACTGAGTCTTGCTCTGTAGCCCAGGCTGGAGCACAGTGGCGTAATCTCGGCTCACGGCAACCTCTGTCTTCAGGGTTCAAGCAATTCTCCTGCCTCAGCCTCTCGAGTAGCTGGGACTACAGGCACGTGCCACCAGAGCCAGCTAATTTTTTTTTTTTTTGTATTTTTAGTAGAGATGGGGTTTCACTATATTGGCCAGGCTGGTTTTGGACTCGTGACCTCAAGTGATCCGCCTGCCTCGGCCTTCCAAAGTGCTGGGATTACAGGCACAGGCGTGAGTCACCACGCCTGTCCTATCTGCATTCTCTTAATAGTTTCTTAGGAATGGATTCTTAGGAGTAGGGTTATAGAGTCAAGAGACACAGGCATTCTAGGCTGGGTGCGGTGGCTCACGTCTGTGCCTGTAGTCCCAGCACTTTAGGAGGCCAAGGCAGGCAGATTGATTGAGCTCAGCAATTTGAGACCAGCCTGGGCAACATGGCGAAACCCCATCTCTAAAAAAATACAAAAATTAACCGAGCGTGGTGGTGTGTGCCTGTAGTCCTAGCTACTAAGGAGGCTGGGGTGGGAGGATCGCTTGAGCCCAGGAGGTTGAGGCTGCAGTGAGCTGTGATTGCACCACTGCACTCTAGCCTGGGCCACAGAGTGAGACCCTGTCTCCAAAATAAAAAAGATACAAATATCCTTAAAGCTCCTGCTACCCATGGCCAGGAAGATAGTCTATTGGACAGTTTTAAGGTCATATCAATATTATCTCATTTAATTCCCCCCCAAACTCTATAAAGCACATTCTGTTAACCATAATTCTCATATTTTTGATGGGGGAATCTACAGTGAGAGGCAGTGCTGGGATCTGAACCCTATCTGGACAGATTAGCTCTAGGGCCCGTGCTCTTGACTGCCCGGCCATGCTGTCTACACTGAGTTGTTCCTTCCTGGCAGTGTAGGTGTGCCTATCTCAGGGACACTAGACAGCTCCGAGGGACCTCTGGGTCCTTTTCCTTTGTGAACTGTGTCACGTTCTCCAGAGCAGCGCTCAGCCCTGCCCTCCTTGCTCTGTGCAGATGACCTTGGCCAAGGTTTTCACACTGGAATAAGCTGGGCCCTCCTTCCCACCTTAGCCTCCCCTTGCCCCTCCTCCAGGTCTCCTGCCTGGGAGCAGCTTGCCCTGTCTCCTCCAGAGTCCTGCCCTAGAAGCCCCAATCCCTCTCCTTCCATCCCCTGCCTGGATGCCTGGCGCCTTCCCTCAGCCTCCAAGACATGCTCAGTTTTCTTCCCGCCTAAAACACCGCCCGTTGTCTCATTTCCATTCATTTCTTTCTTTGTTTTTTTTGAGAGGGACCCTCACTCTGTCACCCAGGCTGGAGTGCAGTGGCATGACCTCCACTCACTGCATCCTCCACCTCCTAGGTTCAAGCAATTCTCCTGCCTCAGCCTTCTGAGTAGCTGGGATTACAGGTGCCTGCCACGATGCCCGGCTAATTTTTGTATTTTTATTAGAGACGGGGTTTTGCCATGTTGGCCAGGCTGGTCTAGAGCTCCTGACCTCAGGCAGTCCGCCCGCCTCGGCCTCCCAAAGTGCTGGGATTACAGGCCTTGAGCCACCGCGCCTGCTCATTCATTTCTTAGTCCTTTGCATCTACTTGCCCGTCTATCCCATCATGCCACCTATAACAAGCTTCCCACTTAAACCTGCAGGTTTGGCTGGGCGCAGTACACTGAGTCAGTACCGGTACTGACCCAGGTACCCCTCCAGCCTCAGCTCCAGCCAGATGGGATGGCCTGCTGGTCCCTGGCTGCTCCTGCCCCCTCTTCTGGAGTCCCAGCCCTCGAGGCTCCATGTGGCTCCGCAGAATTTCTTCTCCTCCTGCTGTGGGGGCCCCTTGAGGGCAGCACTCACCTTGGGAAGTGTGAAGTGTTTCAACCCTCACTGCTCCCTGGAGGACCAAGGTGTCCCATTTTACAGTTGGGGGCGGAGGCACTGTGATAAAGGGGCTCTTCAGACCCATGTCTGAGAGAGCCAGGCTGCCCCGTCCCCGTGGCCTCCCACCCTTCACTGTCCAGCCAGGGCCACTGCCATCACTGCCTGCTGGCCTTCACAGCCGTCGCGGTCCCAGGCAGTGAGAAGCGGCTGCTGACTCCTTTTTCCTCCCCAGCTGCCCGGGAACTGGTGAGCAAAGAGGGCTTCCGGCGGGCCTGGCACGTGGTGGGGGAGATTCAGCGCACGGCCCAGGCAGCGGCTGCCCTGAGACGCGGTGACTACAGAGCCTTTGGCCGCCTCATGGTGGAGAGCCACCGCTCACTCAGGTGAGGCCCTCTGGGCGCCCCGCTCCTGCCAGGCACAGGCTGGCCCCGGACCCACCCCTTCGATATCCTCTCTGCAGAGACGACTATGAGGTGAGCTGCCCGGAGCTGGACCAGCTGGTGGAGGCCGCACTTGCTGTGCCTGGGGTTTATGGCAGCCGCATGACGGGCGGTGGCTTCGGTGGCTGCACGGTGACACTGCTGGAGGCCTCTGCTGCTCCCCACGCCATGCAGCACATCCAGGTGGGCGGGCACCAGGGCCTGGGCAGGCAGGAGCGGCGGCTTCCCGGGGCCCTGCCACTCACCCCCAGCCCGCCTCTCACAGGAGCACTATGGCGGGACTGCCACCTTCTACCTCTCTCAAGCGGCCGATGGAGCCAAGGTGCTGCGCTTGTGAGGAGGCTCCAGGACAGCACACGGCGAGGGTGCAGGGCCTGCAGGCCAGTCCCATGGCTCTGTGCCTGGTGCCACCTTCCGTATCTGGGTGCTCAATAAACTTGTGCCTCCAACGTGGTACCTGCCTGCCTCTAGAGGTGGGTGTATGCTTGGGTGTCAGAGAATGGGGGATGTCAGAACCGCTCCCCTACCCTAGGCGAGCACCTCTCAGGCCCCAGAAGAATGGGCAAGGCAGGGCCTAGCAGTAGCAAAACTGTTTATTAAGTGCAGAACAAAGGCTGGGTCCTTGTGCTGCTCCCAGCTCTTTGGTTACAAATAGGTTTGGGCCCAGAGAGGGGGTCCTTGCCCCCTTCATGCCTCCCAGGAGACACCTAGCCCCTGCTCTTGTGCATGTGGGTGGGCTGGGCACCCAGGGTGCAAGGATGGAATAGCTGAGGAGGCTCTGGGAGAGGAGTTGGAAGGACACCTAGTGGGACATGGTGGGGGTGGGGCAGGGTGGGATCAGGTTTGGAAGAACTGTTGGTCCACCTGGGTGCTGAGGGTTCCGCTGGTGGTCAGCGTCCGGCTCACAAACTCCTGGGTCACATGCCGGGTGAGGGAGCCGCCTGCCTCCAGGTGCTGGGCCCCCAGGGTCAGCCCATCTGTGGAGGAGGAGGCATTAGATGACCTGGCCTGGGGTCTGCCCCTCTCCCTCTGCTAGCTCCCTGTCCTGGGAGAGCCGGGACCCCCTGGCCCTCAGTGCTCACCCACTAGGAAGGGCTCGGTGGCGCTGGTGTGGGTGGTGGTGATGCTGCTGTACTCACTTTGCAGTGGGTGCTGGAAGAGCCCGGCATGGCTGCCCAGCTGTGGGAAGGGGCCTGGAGTGGGCAGATTGGCTGGTCAGAGGGTGGTGCCAGGAGAAGGCACGGCCCGAAGAGGAGTGGGAGGTGAAGGAAAGGACAGGTGCCTACCTCCATCCTGGGACTCTATGGTGATGATGCCCTCGCGCTCTGGCCCGAAGCCCTCAGTGGTCCTGGCCTGCACCTTGAACTTGTAGGGTACGTTCTCGCTGAGGCCCGGCACGGTCAGCCGGCTCTCAGGGCTATCTCCATCCACCCGGAATGTAGTGGCTGGCCCTGAGCAGGGAAGCTGCCTTCAGCCTCTACAGCCCCCTGTCTACCCCTCCCCTGGCCACCCCTGCCCCCGGGGCGGGCAGCACCTCCTCCTTGGGCCATCTCACAGGTCACCAGGTAGCCGACGATATCCCCATTGGGCCTCCGTGGCCGCTCCCAGCTCAGCTGCAGCGAGTCTGGGCTCAGAGCAGTGAACACTAGTGGGCCTGGGGCGCTGGGAGTGCTCAAAGTGAAGGCGGAGCCTGGGGGCAGTAGAGGAAGAGCGTCAGCATGTGGGTGGGTGGTGGGCATGATGGGGGCAGCTGTGGGGCTGGGGGAGGCAACTCACCTGGCAGGGGACAGAGTGGGCTCTGCGGGTGCACCTGGGATTCGATGGTGATGACACCCTCACGCTCTCGGCCCCAGCCTTCCTGGCTCTGGGCCCGCACGCGGAACACATAGGAGTGGTTGGGCAGGAGGTCTTCCACCACCACCGAGGTCTGGGCAGGGTTGGGGATGTTGAGCCGATGTAGCTCGCCTGAGGGGTCAGGTGGGGGCAGAGAGTAGCACAGTGTTACTCCCACCCCTGGCCTGATCCCCCTCTTCCCTAAGTTGCCATCAAGACCTGGTTATCACCCACCCAGAACTAGCTGTGGTTTGGGTACAGGTTGGGTACAGTATGGTATGGCTGGTTGTTCAGGTTGTGTACTATACAAGAGTGGAGCCTGTAATCCCACTCATGTTTGGGTAAAATCCTGCGCCCTGGTCATGCTGCTTTGAATGTCCTTGCCCAGGGAAGTGCCACTTCCTCGTTCCCCCAAAGGCATCTCGGGCTCTAGGATCGCAGCCCAAAGAGGCCTTGTTAGGTGAGACCTAGCAGAGAATGACCAGGAGAGAGGCCCAGGGAGATGGGTGAGGCCTCAGAAAAGGGGAGGCAAAGAAGTGGGAGGGGAGGCAAAGAAGTGGGGTGGGAGACCCTCTCAGCCTGGATGGGGGCTTTCGCGCTCAAGGGATTTGGGTGGGTTCTGACACAGCCGAGGTGCCCTGTGTGTCACCCTGGGGCCAGGGCTCGCGGGGCTGCACCCCACAGCCCAGCAGTCGCCATGTCTCACCGCCGTTCAGCAGCTGGTACTCCACGCTGTAGCCCTGCAGTGGCCGCTCGCACCGTGGCTCCTGCCAGCTCACTCTGAGAGATGTGGGTCCCAGGGCAGAGAACACCAGGCGGGTGGGCGTGTCGGGCACACCAGCGGTCAGGCGAGAGTCTGGGGACAGGAGGTTGCAGTCAGAGATGCAGGGGCTAGGGTCTCAGCGGGAGTCACAGTGCTGCCCCCGACCTCCCTCCCTTGACTAGCATATCTACACTGATCGCTGGCTGGACAACTCACCCTGCAACACCCTGTCCAGGCTGCCCAGCACCTACCACACATCCTCCAGGAGGGTGCGGGCCCTGCCTGTGCCAAGAGAGGGTGAGCCGTGAGTCTGCCAGTCCCACCCCCTCAATTCCTCAGCTGGCCTGGCCCCTCTCCTGCCCCAGCCATAGCCCCGCCCCCTGGAAGGGCAGAGGCAGTGTTAGGCATCAGCACTGATGGTAGGGCAGGTGGTTAGCGCCTGTGGGCAGGCGGGGGTCCTGTGGATGGAATGGAGGGGACGCAGTGGGCACAGCTGGTGGCTGCTATGGTGGCTGGATGACAGATGGAGCAGGACAGCTGTGGAGACAGGATGGCCACCCCTGTACTACCTGGGCCCCAGGAGGGCGCTGCTGGCCTCCCAGCCAGGATTATAGAGTCTCGTGGGCCCCTGGAAGGGGGGAACCCTTTCATCTGAGCCCGACTCCGGGACCCCAGAGCCCAGGACAGCGGAAGCCTGCTCCTCCCGTGTTCCCAGATGGGAGGGAGGCCTAGGGCAGGACAAAACAAGAGTGAGAGGAGCAAGGAGTGTGCATGCATAAGTGTGCATGCGTGCATGTGTGCGTGCATGTGTACATGCATGTGTGTGTGTTGGAGAATGGACCGTCGGGACAGCAGGCAGAAGCCCGAGGCTCCAGGAGCTGGAAGAGAGGAAGGGTTAGTGGGAGAGGCAGGGTTGGCTGAGGTCACTCACCGTGGGAGGAGACGGAGGTGAGGGTGGAGTAGTCCCTGGGCATTGTGGTCGAGTGTGAGTGTTCCGAGCGGGTCAGCGAGTGGTAGTCCCGTGTGAGGGTGGAGGATGTGCTTAGTCCACGGTGGGGCACGTGTGGGCTCAGGTGGGTGCCATAGGCAGCAGCACCCGTCGTGGTCATCCTGTGCAGGGAGTTGGCGCTGCCCGGGAAGGCAAAGTCCATCCGGCCATTCACCAGGTGCTCTGCAGGGGGAGAGCAGGGCCCCTTGGTCAGGCCTGCCCCAGACCCAGGCCCCAAGGAGCAGGTTTGGCCCTGCACATTCCTGGTCATCCACCCTCTGGGTGGCTTTTGCTTAAATACAACCAGTTTCCCTCAAACCACTAGGGACAGAGGCCCTCTGTCCCTGGAGGAGCCCAAGGGCCACCCAGGCTTCCACAGCCCATGTCCTCTGGCTGGCCACAATATCGGTATGAGCACAGCCGATCCTGGCAGCAGTGGGGGATTTGCCTTGGGGAAATCCCGAAGCCTTCCCTCCTGTCCTTTGAGGCCCCTGACGGGTCTACTTGGGTGCCAGGGTCCGCTCCCCGAGCAGACTTCTGAATTTGCACTCCCTGGCCAGGCAGGCACCATAAGGGCCCAAGCGCCCGCCTCGGGTGTCCCCTGGCACTGGGCCCTGCCTCTGAGCAGCTGTGTCCCCCAGCCGCCAAGGCCCCAGCCTGGCTGAAACTGGGGCCCCGAGGCAGGGCAGACACCCACCCCAGGCCCCCAGGCCCGCGGGCGTGAGTGAGGCTGGGTGGGTGCGGATCGGGGCGCGGCGGGTGAGCCTGTCACCTCCGGGGGGCCCGGGTGTCGCACTGCGGGGCAGGCTGTCCCCCTTCCCGCCCGCGCCGCCGTCGTCCGGGGGCCCGTGGGGCGCCTCGGCGTCGGAGGAGCGCCCGCTGCTGGCCGATAGGCGCGGGATGAGCTCCGGGGGCAGCCGCCACGTGACGCGCCGCAGGTCCAGCTCCTCCCCCAGCAGGGGCTCGAACTTCCAGCCGCAGCCTTGGGAACAACGAAGGGCCGCGTTGGCACCGCCTGGGAGCGCCGGGCCGAGCAGGGTCAGGCAGGGGAAGGCCGGAGGCGCTGCGAGGGGAGCCTGTCTCCAGCTCCCGGGATCTCAGGGTGTGTTTTGGGAGAGTAGATGCGCAAGGCCGGATGGGGAAGGCCCGCGGCAGGTGAAACGCAGGTGAAACCCTCGCGCGGCTGGAGCCTTTCCAGATGAAGGAGTGCAGCCTTGGCACAGCTGGAGAGGAGAGACCCCTGACCCACCAGGAGACCTGGGGGAAGCCTGGGCTCTGTCACCAGCTGTGAGATCTCCCTTGCCTTACTTAACCTCTCTGAGACGCAGTTTCCCATTTGTACAATGGAGAGAGGAATCTCGCCCCTGCCTGCCTCCCAGGGACTGTTCCGCAAGCCACCGAGCGCTTCACAGGTAGTGTTAGAAGCAGCTGAGCTGGGGTTCCAGAGTCACACCAGCTGCACTCCACCTGAACCCCTTAAAATGGCTCCTTAAGCCCAAGCTCAGCCCCGTGAGGGCCAGTATGTGTTCACTGGGGGCAGCTTAGGGCATAGGCAGGGACGGAAGAAAATAAAAATGATATACATGCCCCAGAGGCTTTTCCACTCATGGTACTGTGTGATTGGTATCCCATTATACAGAGCAGAAAACTGACGCAAGGAGAGGATAAATGATTCATCTGATGTCCCACAGGTGGAGTCAGAGCTGACACTGAGCACTCAGGAGGCCCAGCTAAGGGCTCTGCACCACTTTGTTCTGGGAATCAAGGAGGAAGGACAGAGCCGTTGGGGGGTGTTCTTGTCTCCTTGGCTCCCCTACCCCTGCCAGGTGGCCACCTGGTGGCTGCCCAGGGCTTCTGGGCCAGGCCTGGCCCCGGGGGGATGGCCTGAGTGTCCTGTGTGCATGGCAGAGCTGCTGAACCTTCAAGTTGTGAAGTTGTGTTTCTTCATGGTCCTGTGGGCATGAACTCGTGTGTGCTTGCACAAGGCTGTGTGCGTCTGCCCCCAGGCACTGGTTCCTGTGCCCCGTGCACAGATGTGCACACCATTGCATCTGTCCAAGGCTGACTTAACCTCCATGTCCTCTAGTTGCTGGCCCCTTTGCCCTCTCTCTGGACCCAGTGGACTCCCTCTGTACCCAAGACCCCCACTGTCTTCTTGTGGGTCCCAGGTCTCCACTCACCGGTGTCATCGGAGACGCTGGGCCTCTGGCTGCCAGATGGCGAGCGTAGAACATCATCGCTGTACATAAGGAAGCTGTCGTAGTCCTCCCCGCTCTGGGCGTCCACGATGGGGATGTCAGGGATGATGGGGACTGCAGGGTGGGGGAGTGAGCCAGGGCCCTGGCTGCTGCCCTCTGTCCCCCTACCCCGTCTGCCCCTCACCTCCCTGCCCACCACTCACTGGACATGGGCCGCTTGGGTTGGGTGGCCAGGTTGATGATGGCCTCCCGCTCGGGCCCCCAGCCGGCCCCGTTGCGCGCCTTCACCGTGTAGCGGTAGGGCTGGGACTCCCGAAGGTTCTCAATAAGCAGCATCCGGTTCTTAGGATTGTCAACCAGCACCTTCTTCATGGGCCCGATAGGTCCTGGGGCAGGGAGAGTGCTTCAGAGGGTCACCCAGGTCCCAGCCTTGTCCCAACACCAGCCCTGACACAGGACAGTCGTGCATCCCCTGGACAGCACCCAGGGGCTGGGGAGCAAGGCAAAGCCAGCCACTGCTGAATTGCTGCCTGTGGAGCCCCGAGCGTCAGCATGACTGGTGTGGACATGTGTCACCAGCCCTCCAAGGGACTCTGCTGAGTAAGTGGCAGAGCCAAGGCTATAGTCAACTTCAAGTTGGCCTCGATGTCACCTCTACCCATATATCCATGGTGCCTCCCAAAGAGGCAAGGGCACGCATAGGGGGTTGCCCACCCCTGCCTCCCTTCCAGGACTGGAGAAATAACTGTTCTGCCAGGCACTCTGATCTCAGGCTGCCAGATAAAACACTGTATAAAATAATCTTTTTTTTTTTGCAGCGGAGTCTAGCTCTGTCACCCAGGCTGGAGTGCAGTGACACGATCTCGGTTCACTGCAACCTGAGCCTTCTGGATTCAAGCAATTCTCCTGCCTCAGCCTCCTGACTAGCTGAGACTACAGGCATGAGCCACCATGCCTGGCTAATTTTTAGTAGAAACAGGGTTTCACCATGTTAGCCAGGCTGGTCTTGAACTCCTGACCTCAAGCAGTCCACCTGCCTCGGCCTCTCAGTGTACAAAATAATCTTTTAAAGTGCTATCTGAAATTCAGAGCCTCCTGTATTTCTGTTTGCTAAATCCGGTAACTTTCCTCTTGCCCTAAGAAAACCATGCAAGTGTGAGCTCCCTGGTTACCTGCATGGGGAGGGGTACCCCTGAGCCTGTGACCCCACTCCACATAGGTAACCACCCACCCTGCAACCTTCTGGGTTTGGTCTTAGAATGCAACCTAGCCCAAAATCTGGCCAAAACCCTAACGATGCCTCAGGCTTATCTGCTAACCAGAATGAAGGCCTCGAGTGCTCTGCTCAGCAGGTCCAGGGAGTGACCCAGAGCTCCCTCCCACTTTGTCCCCTCCCTTTCCGTGGCTGTTCTCTCTGCCGGCAGGAAGGAAGATGTGGTTCTTACGGTTGTCGTCGTTGACCAGGCCATAGCAGACCTCATAGGCTGTGATCTCACCGTTGGTCTCAGCCGGCTCAGCCCAGCTCAGCTGGGTCACCGTGGAGGATACGACATTGAAGGCCAGACGCCCTGGCTCGCTGGGCACTAGGGAGTGGGGGATACAGGAAGAGTGCTGTCAGTGGCAGAGGGGAGGGCTGGACACACTGGCATCAGGGCAGCCAGGGGACAAATGGACAGACATGGCAAGGCCTCACCTTCCTGGTGGGTGCGGCAGGACACCAGGGAGCTGTAGGGTCCCTCGCCCTGAGCCCCGTAGGCGCACACCTTCATCTCATAGTCGCAATACGGGTACAGGTTGGTGAGCTCCACTGAGGGCACCTTGCTGTCGAGCAGGTGGGCTTCAGACTCAGAGTCACCCTGAATCCAGTACTTTACCTGCCCCCAGGGACGGGTCCTGGTCAGCAGGGAGCAGCAGGCACTCAAGCTGCCTGTCCCTCTGCTGACCTCTGCCCTTACTGTCCTCTTTGCACAGATGAGAGACACTAAGGCCCGAGGGAGGGGCTGAAAGATCTGCCACGTGCACACATCAGGACGGGGGCAGAGCAGGTGGAGGTGTCTCCCATGCGGGGGTGGGAGGGGGCCCCATTTTAGGAAGGACAGATGTCTAATAAGCTCGGGAAAGGGTCTTCCCTCTTCCCCAGCACAGACCGGGTTTCCCTCTGACCACCTGTGCTAGGTTCCACTGTCTGCTCTCTCTCAGCGGGCCCTGGCCTCAGACGGCCCACCTCTTCCGTGAGTACTGGTACCAGACCGCCCATCCACCTGCCATGGCCCTCAGCCCCCCGCCTTACCCTGTACCCCATTGGCTTGCCAGAAGGGGGCAGCCAGTTGAAATGGATCTTCCTGGACCCGGCGGCCTTAGCGTTGGGGTTCTGCGGGGCGCCCAGGTCACCATGAGGGGGTGGCTGTGATAACACCATCTGACTCGTGAGACTCCGGTCCAGTTCATCTAATGGGACAAGCCGGGGCAGGGCAACCACTGAGATCCTGCTTTGCCACCAGGGGGCGCCAGAGACCCACTTAAACACCCAGGGCGCTCTGCCCAGCGCATTCAACTCAGACCTGCCCACCCGCGTCTCTGGACACCTGGTGCCCCATTGCTGCCACACAGAGCATCCTGCCAAGCCTGGCGGAGGACCCAGGAGGGTCTCTGGAGGAACAGAAGGAGGAGGGAGTTGGTCTGCTCCTTTCTCCCTTGGCAGCTCAGGGAACATTCCACATGAGAACATTTGCTCCCCGTCCCATCTCCACACCATACCCTGAGTATCTCACTCCTCTCCCATCTTCCTGGCAGGCCTTCTCCCAGCGGGGAGGCTGAGGGCTGATAGGAACTAACTGGCCCACCCCTTCCAGAAGCACCTGCATGTTAGTTGGAACTGAGGCTGAAGCCAAAGGGCCAGGGTCTGATGGGAGAATTCCTATTGTGTGGTGACAACATGACCTCAGCCTCTCTGGCTGTAGGGTTGCCGGATAAAACGCAGGATGCCTAGTGACATTTGAATTTCAGATAAACAAGCTTTTTCTTTTGTTGTTGAGGGGCAGGGTCTCATTCCATGGCTCAGGTGCTGTGCAGTGGTGTGATCACAGCTTGCTGCGGCCCAGACCCCCTGGGCTCAAGTGATCCTCCCACCTCAGTCTCCGGAGTGGCTGGGACTCTAGGTGCGCACCACTACGCCAAGCTAATTTGTTTATTTTTTGTAGAGGTCTCACTACGTTGCCCAGGCTGGTCTAGAATTCCTGGGCTCAAGTGATCCTCCCACCGCGACCTCCCAAAGTGCTGGGATTACAGGCATGAGCCAGCGCACCCAGCCCATTTTGCAAAAAAAGGATAAGTATGTTCCAAATATTGCATGGAACACACTTATCCTACCAATGTGTATGTTGTTATCTGAAATTCAGATTTAGCCGGGAGTCCTGTGTTTGGATTTGCTAAATCTGGCAGACCTAGTTGAGAGACCCCCCAGTCTTCCCTCTCCTCCTGCTTAAGCCAGCCCCCAGGATCTGCCTACCTGGGTCCCTGATGATGATGGTGGTGGAGTGGGGCTGGCCCAGGTGGGCCCCAAACTTAGGGTTGCTGAGCTGTACATGGAAACGGCGGATCTGGCGGCCCCGCAGAAGGGAGTCGACCTCTTGCAGCTCCAGGAGCTTCACCTGTAGCTCTTTCCAGGCCTCTCCAGGCTGGAACAGCAGCTCACCCTCCACAGGGATGTAGTCCTGGGAGTGGAGGGGGTCAGGGTCAGGGTCGTGGTTGGGGGCTGAGGCAAGAGTCACGGCCACATGCTCCCTCCCAACCTCATGGACACTGCAGAGATCATCCCTGCTTGCTGGGTGGAGTACTTAAATCAGCTTCAGGTTTTTGTGGGTTTTTTTTTTTTTTTTTTTGAGGTGTAATCTCACTCTTTCACCTAGACTGGAGTGCAGTGGCGTGATCTCGGCTCACTGCAACCTCCACCTTCTGGGTTCAAATGATTCTCACACCTCAGTTTCCCGAGTAGCTGTCCCGAGTAGCTGGGATTACAGGAACCTGCCACCATGCCCGGCTAATTTTTGTCTTTTTAGTAGAGATGGGGTTTCACCATGTTGGCCAGGCTGGTCTCGAACTCCTGACTTCAAGTGATCCTCCCACCTTGGCCTCCCAAAGTGCTGGGATTACAGACGTGAGCCACCATGTCCAGCCACGTTTCTGTGTTTTTGTTTTTGTTTTTGAGATAGGGTCTCACTCTTGTCACCCAGGCTGGAGTGCAGGGGCACAATCACGGCTCACTGAAGCCTTGACCTCCTGGGCTCAGCCCATCCTTTCCCTCAGCCTCCTGAGTAGCTGGGACTACAGGTGTGCACCACACCTGGCTAATTTTTTTTTTGTAGAGGCACGGTTACCCTATGTTGCCTAGGCTGGTCTTGAACTCCCGGCCTCAAGCCATCCACCCACCTTGGCCTCCCAAAGTGCTGGGATTACAGGTGTGAGCCACCCAGCTTCCTTTCAATGCAGTGGAACTTGCCTGAGCTTTCCAGGATAAGAACTGGGAGGGAAAAAAAGAAAATCCTTCACATAGAAGACCACTAGGTGGCACTTCAGGGCAAGATTTCAATTCCAGGCGCAGCAGCCAGGGCCATGGCTGGGGAGGCAATCTCATGCCACCCAACTCAGAAAGTGAGGTCCATAGTTGTAAAACAAAAACAAAAACAAAACAAAACAACAACAAAAAACAAACCAGGGAGCTGCCTGCAAACCACCTACATAGATATTTCAAAAATGTCAGTGTCAGTGTCATTAGCCCAGCATGGTGGCAGGTGCCTGTAATCCCAGGTACTTGGAAGGCTAAGGCAGGAGAAATGCTTGAACCCAGGAGGCAGAGGTTGCAGTAAGGCATTGCACTCCAGCCTGGGCAACAGAGCAAGACCTTGTCTTAACAAAAGTCAGCATCACGGAAGACAAAGCCAGGAAACTTTTCTAGATAAAAGGAGTCAAGACCCGTGAAAAAATTCAATGCCAAATCCTTGACTGGTTCCTGCATTGGGAGAAAAAAAGCTATAAAGGACATTATTGGGACATCCAAACAAGGGGACATCGGAATATGGACCAATTTTATTTTATTTTATATATATTTTTGGGGATGGAGTTTTGCTCTTTTGCCCAGACTGGAGTGAAGTGGTGCAATCTCAGCTCAGTGCAACCTCTACCTACTGGGCTCCACCTCAGCCTCCCAAGTAGCTGGGACCACCACCAGATCATTTTCTGTATTTTCGGTACAGACAGGGTTTTGCCATGTTGGCCAGGCTGGTCTCAAACTCCTGATCTCAAGCGATCCGCCCGCCCTGGCCTCCCAAAGTGCTGGGATTACAGGCATGAGCCACTGCACCCGGCCTCAAAGCATCTTTATACAAGTGTAACAGGATAGCCAGAAGGCAAGGCAAAAGGATCATGTTATCCCAGGAGTTCGAGAGCAGCCTGGGCAACATGGCGAAAACCTATCTCGGCCGGGCGCGGTGGCTCAAGCCTGTAATCCCAGCACTTTGGGAGGCCGAGACGGGTGGATCACGAGGTCAGGAGATCGAGACCATCCTGGCTAACACGGTGAAACCCCGTCTCTACTAAAAATACAAAAAACTAGCCGGGCAAGGTGGCGGGCGCCTGTAGTCCCAGCTACTCGGGAGGCTGAGGCAGGAGAATGGCGTAAACCCGGGAGGCGGAGCTTGCAGTGAGCTGAGATCCGGCCACAGCACTCCAGCCTGGGCAACAGACAGAGACTCCGTCTCAACAACAACAAAAAAAAGAAAACCTATCTCTACTAAAAATACAAAATGGCCAGGCGCGGGGGCTCACACTGTAATCCCAGCACTTTGGGAGACCGAGGTGGGTGGATCATGAGGTCAGGAGTTCGAGACCAGCCTGACCAACATGGTGAAACCCCATCTCTACTAAAAATACAAAAATTAGCTGGGCGTGGTGGTGCACACCTGTAGTCCCAGTTACTCGGGAGGCTGAGGCAGGAGAATCGCTTGAACCCTGGAGGTGGAGGTTGCAGTGAGCTGAGATTACGCCAGCCTGGGCAACAGAGCAAGACTCTGTCTCAAAGAAAAAAAAAACCACAAAATTAGCCAGTGTGGTGGTGGACATCTGTAGTCCCAGCTACTTGGGAGGCTGAGGTTGAATGATTGCTTGAGTCCAGGAGTTCAAGATTGTAGAGCTAGGACTGTGCCACGGTACTCCACCCTGGGCTAGAGGGAGACCTTGTCTCTTAAAAAAAAAAATTCTTCTTTGGAATTTTTATGGGGGGACATTGGAAAAATAATGAGAACAGTTCCTATCAATAAAAAGAAGTAAATAAAAATAGGATGTGGCCTGGCAGCCCGGGCCTGCTGACTACATGCTCCCCTATGTTTGCCGAACAGGCCTGTGGGCCCAGGGAGGCAAGACTTTATTACTTTTGAGAGAATTTTTTTGTCTTTTTTTGAGATAGAATCTCGCTCTGTCGCTCAGGCTGGAGTGCAGTGGCATGATCTCGGTTCACTGCAGCCTCCACCTCCTGGTTTCCAGCAATTCTCCTGCCTCGGCCTCCCGGGTAGCTGGGATTAGAGGCACGTGTCACCATGCCCAGCTAATTTTTTTGTATTTTTAGTAGAGACATGTTTTCACCATGTTGGCCAGGCTGGTCTCGAACTCGTGACTCCAGGCGATCCGCCTGCCTTGGCCTCCCACAATACTAAGATTACCGGCAGACGCCACCTCGCGTGGCCTTTTTTTTTTTTTTTTTTTTCAGTAGAGACAGGGTCTCACTGTGTTGCCCAAGCTGGTCTCCAAATCCTGGGCTAGAGGGATCCTCCCACTGTGGTCTCCCACAGTGTTGGGATTATGTGCATGAGCTACTGCACTGAACCAGGTTTTGTTTCTTTGTTTGATTTTTTTTTTAATTAACTTTTTTTTTTAGAGAGGGTCTTACTTTGTTGCCCAGGCTGAAGTGCAGTGGCATGAACATGGCTTGCTGCAGCCTAAACCTCCTGGCCTCAAGTGATCCTCCTGCCTCAGCCTCCCAAGTGGCTGGGTCCACAAGTATGCACTACTGTGCCCAGCTCATGTTTACATTATATGTGTAGACAGGTTTCGAACACCTGGGTTCAAGTGATTCTCCCACCTTAGCCTCCCAAAGTGCTGGGATTATAGGTGTGAGCCACCATGCCCGGCCTTTGTTTTTAATTATGGATTTGTTGCCAACATTTAAAAACTAGAAAGGCCAGGTGCACTGGCTCACACCTGTAATCCCTGCACTTTGGGAAGCCAAGGTGGGCGGATCACTTGAGATCAGGAGTTTAAGACCAGCCTGGCCAACATGGCAAAACCCCATCTCTACTAAAGACACAAAAGCTAGGGCAGGCATGGTGGCTCCTTCCTGTAATCCCAGCACTTTGGGAGGCCGAGGTGGGTGGATCACTTGAGGTCAGGAGTTCAAGACCAGCCTGGGCAACATAACAAGACCCTGACTCCCCAAAAAATTAAGAAGCAAAAAAACCCCACATGAAACAAACAAAAGAAACAAAACTCTGAAGCCTAAAACCCAGTCCAGCCTGTGTGCACCTGGATTTGGCTGTACCCCAGCACTGGGGCTCAGCAGTGAAGGTGATGCTGGCCCAGCCACAGCACTCCCTGCCTTGAATGGTTGCTCCTGCTGCTTGGACGAGGGGAGGGCAAATCGTTACAGCCCTTGACGAGTCTGGCCCGGGGACATGGGGTCTTTGATCCCAGCTCAAGAAGCCCAAAGCCCTCAGGACTGTGGCATATAGCGGGAGTTTATCTCCAAGAGGTTTGGCTGCCCTGTGGATCCTGGGTTGCAGGAGGGGACAGGAATGGTCTGGGCAGGTCCCTGGCCCATGAAGGAGGAAAGAGCCCTCTTGGCCTGAGTCCCTGGCAGCAATGGAGCCTCACCCAGGGTGTCACTGGCACCCTGGGCAGGTGAGACTCCCCTGCCACAGGGTGGCAGGAGCAGGTGAACATGTCCTTGGGAGGCCAGCCAGGGGCATGGCCAGCATCCGGGGACTCAAGCAGCTGCCATGTACTGCTTTGTCCTGGGAACCCAATGCAGCGCCCACGCAGCCCCCTGGGCTGCACCCTCGACCCCGTGGCAGAGCCTCACCCGGTTGCCCTGCGCAGTGCCATCCTGCGTGCGGTAGGAGACCTGAGACTTCCCGCCGTCCAGGACGCGCCGGATGACAGGGATGCGGGCCACCTGGTCCCCACGGCTGACCGAGTACTCAGGCTGCTCAAAGGACACCACATCTCTGGCTGCAAGGAGCCCGGGCACTGGTCAGTGCATGCTGGGCCCAGTCCCTTCCCACCTTCTGCTCTCCGGCAGTCCGGCCCAGCCCAGCCCAGAATCCAGGAGTCCACTTGGTTCCCTCCATGCATTGCCCTCTGGGAAAAGCACAGGAGCGAAATGGAAAATCCTTCCAGAGAAAGGTGAGGGACTGGGCGCAGTGGCTTGCACCTGTAATCCCAGCACTTTAGGAGGCCAAGGCAGGTGGATAACCTGAGGTCAGGAGTTCGAGACCAGTCTGGCCAACATGGCAAAACCCCATCTCTACTAAAGATAGAAAAATTAGCCAGGCATGGTGGCCAGCGCCTGTAATCCCAGCTACTCAGGAGGCTGAGGCAGGAGAATCACTTCAACCTGGGAGGCAGCTGTTGCAGTGAGCCGAGATGGTGCCATTGCACTCCAGCCTGGGTGGCAGAGCGAGACTCCATCTCAAGAAACAAAAAAAAGTGGGTGTGGAACAAAGTGTCCAGCAGACATCCTGGAAGGGCCAGGCAGAGGAGGGAGGCCAGGCACAGGCAGGACCAGAGACGGAGCCCTCAGCCCCAGGGCTGGAGCAGAGCAGGAACAGGCCTGAGGCCTGTGGCTTCCGGCGCAGGTGGCAGGAGGGGTCAGATGTCCACGGTGCCATGTCTTGGCCAACCCCTCCTCTAGATAGAGAGGAGCAAGGGGCTGGCCCTTATGAGGATGCAACAGAAGCTTCCATTTACTGAGCGCTCACCACCAGGCACTTTGGCAAGGTGAACAGCCCCATATTCCATAAAAGAGCCCTTACCCATTTTACAGATGGAGAAACCAAAGCTTGCAGAGGTTAAGTGACTAGCCCAGGCCACGTGGCCAGGTCGCAATTCCACTTACGCAGGAGGAACCAGTGACCCTGAGCCCCCGTCTGCCTCCCTCACTCTCCCCACCCTGACCCACCTTGCTCCTTGATGATGGTGATGTTTACCAGACGGCGGCCAAGGGTGGCAGTGCCCGCAGGTACATCGATGGCCTCCACCAGCAGCTGCTTCTCCTCGTCGTCCTCAGGCCGGATAAAGAGGGGCACCCGTACGTCCACCAGCTCCACGCCCTCCTGGAACTCCACCATGCCCCGGGCGTCTGGGTGGGTTGGGAGGTGGTCAGAGGTGGGTCACAGGGCCACACGGGCAGGAGATACAAGGCAGTGGCACAGGGGACCCGCCCTCCTACCCTGGTCTGCAGTAAGGGTGTAGTAGCCAGGGGCCACCTTGAGGTCGTGGAAGGCCCTCTGTTCCACCTGCTTCTCTGTCAGCTTCAGCAGGGCCGGCTTGGCCGAGCGGGGTGCCATCAGCACTGTGTCCACAATGGTGTGGTCTTGCCTGGGTTGAGGGTGGAGGGTTCAGGCAGGGGAGGGGTCAGGCTGGCACCTGCTGCCCTATCCCTCCTGCCTGTCCTCTCCCCTTCAGGGGCCAGGATGTAAGACAGCAAGAAGTGCAGGGTCTTCAGAGGCAGGCAGTGCTCCAGGCCCATGCCAGCCCTATGCCCTTTGCCCTGCAGCCTCAGCCCAGCCATGGCACCTCCCTGTCCTCAGCGTCCTCCTCTGTGAAATGGGCTTCTCTGCCCACCTCATCAAGGGCTGGACAGCAAAGATGCTAAGGGTGTGAGTGCTCAAGCCAGGCTGCTGCAGCCCCAGCCCTGGCTCTAGTTCTCGATAGCTGGATAACCTTGGGCAAGTCACTTAACCCTTTTGAGCCTCAGCTTCCTCATCGGCAAAATGGGAACAGCAGTGATATCTACCTCACAGGCTTGACAAGAGGGTTGGATAAGATAACCACAAGATAACCACACAGGGAAAGCCCTTAGGACCATGCTTGGCCGGTAGCAGGATCAGAAATGCTGGTCAGCCATTCTTTTTTTTTTTTTTTTCCAAGATAGTCTTGCTCTGTCGCCCAGGCTGGAGTGCAGTAGTGTGATCTCAGCTCACTGCAACCTCTGCCTCCCAGGTTCAAGCGATTCTCCTGCCTCAGCCTCCCAAGTAGCTAGGATGACAGGCACCCACCACCACGCCCGGCTAATTTTTGTATTTTTAGTAGAGACGGTGTTTCACCATGTTGGCCTAGCTGGTCTTGAACTCCTGACCTGAGGTGATCCACCCGCCTCAGCGTCCCAAAATGCTGCGATTACAGGTGTAAGCCACACACCCAGCTAATGGTTCTTACTGATGGCCATGTGCTGTGATTCTAGCTCTGCTGTCCCTGCATCGAGACCCCCTCCTCACTCCCTCTCTCTCCCCCTGAAGGGCCAGGACTTGGAGTAGGACCTGGGGAAAAAGGTGTGTAACCTGCCTGGCCTCCAGAGGTGCACCCAGGATCCCTGGAGCGGATGGAGATGGGTACCTGCTATCGCTAGTACTGGGTGGGGGGCTGGATGATCACCTGTATGAGGGCAGGGATGGGGCTGATTTGCTTTTGCCTGCTCTAGTCCAGGGGCCACTTCATAGCAAGCACTTCACATTAGCATTTGTTGAAGAAATGGTCAAAGGAACGAATGAAGGTCCAAACCCGACGGACACATCTGGCCCTCCCTTCCTATGGGATGGAGATGGAGCAGGGACGGACGAGGCAGATGGCTGGGCGGGGGACAGGTGGGCAGGAAGTGGGGGCTGTCTCACCTGCCAGTCTTTTACTCACTTTTTCCCAGCATTGGGCTGCTGCCTGTGGGGACAAAGAGGGTGCTGTGAGCTAGACAGCCCTGAAGTGGAGCCTGGGGGCTTCAGCTCCTGGAGTCGGTGGTAGGAGTGGCTCCCCAACCCAACCCAGGCACCCTGGGACTCACCGGAACTTGGTCTGCTGCAGCTTGTGTACACCAGAGATCTGCCTGTAGACTTCGTTCAGCTGCCAGGCAAGGGAGGGGTATGAGACTGGGCCTAGGCCACCCCATGGTAAGCCCTCAGGCTGGGGACCCAGGCAGCCTCTGTACCCAGAGGCCCTCAGGGTTGGCTGGGGCATGCCCCATGGGGCCGCATCCTGGGCCCAGGCTCTGGCCTCCTGCCCTCTGGAAACAGATACCAGGATGCCCCCTGCCAGGCACAGATCCAGAGAGGCCCTTCTCCCCTAGTGAACGAATCTTGGTGCCACGACTGTGTTCGCTCTGCCCTGCCCACCCCACCCGCCCTCATACCCACATCTCTGGCCAGGCCTAGCTCCTGGGTCCTTACGTTCTCCTCCACCTCCTGGCGCAGCTGGGCACACTCCCGAGTGTCAGGCTTTAGCAGGTTCTCAGTGCAAAGGCGGGCCAGGCGCAAGGACAGCCCGTAGGGCACTAGGGAAAGGCAGTGGGAGGGAGTGAGATGGATGTGGTCAGCTCCCTGCATGACGGGCACCACAGAGCATCCCTCCAGCAACCATGCTAGGATCCGGGGATGCGTGGCCTAGTGGCATGAGGTTCATAGCGTCATCAGGACAGGGCAAAAGGTGGCTGAGCCCTGTCCCTGCACCCCACACCCAGAGAAGAGGCGTGCTGTGATCCCAGATCTGGAACAGAGGGCCTGAGGAACACTGCCCAGAGCTGTGGCGCCCAGCCCTGTCCTCACCCAGCTCTGTGGGGTTGATGCTGGCAGCATGAGTGGCAAAGCCAGGCCGCTGCACGTTGTTGGTGACCTTCCAGCGGACCACGTCACGGCCCTTGAGGTTCCCGCTGCGCAGCATGGGTGTGTCCAGGTGGTCTGAGGCCATCAGGTTCTCCCGCAGCATGTAGTGGTCTTCCTTAAAGCCCACCATGTGACCTGCAGGATGGGGTCCTCAGCATGGCACCCCTCCCTAGACCCGCACAGCCCAGCCTCATCAGATGGGACCCCAGAGCCTCCAGCCTCTGCCGTTCCAGGTTCAGCTTCCCTCCATCCCAGCTCAGAGAAAGAGAGCAGTCAGAGCCCCCGCTGCCCCTGCGATGCCAGGCCCATACCTCGGTTGCAGCAAGGGAGAAGTGCCAGGCAGGCCTAGGAGACAAGGTGGGTGAAGGTGAGGCCTGAGACAACTGCCCTGGCCCAGGTAAGCCCTTCCAGCCACCCCGCCCCATGCCAATGGTCCAGAGGGGTGACAGTGCCTCCCCAGACACCAGAATATCCAGGTGTTGGCAGGGTGTAAGCATGGCACATAAGGACATAGAGGGGGATGGGGGCAGAGGGCTCCCAAAGTTTGTGCTGTGGAACCCCTCATCCTGCCAGGTGCCCTGTAAAGGTTCTGTGGTCAGATTCACTTCGGAAGCACTGGATTCATTCCTCATGCCCCTCCTGCAGGTTCATTAGGCACAGGACTATATCAAAGCCTCTGAGAAGTCCTGCAGAGAAGAACCTTGTTTCTTTTCTTTTTTTTTTTTTTTTTTTTTTTGAGGCGGAGTCTCGCTCTGTCGCCCAGGCTGGAGTGCAGTGGCCGGATCTCAGCTCACTGCAAGCTCCGCCTCCCGGGTTCACGCCATTCTCCTGCCTCAGCCTCCCGAGTAGCTGGGACTACAGGCGCCCGCCACGTCGCCCGGCTAGTTTTTTGTATTTTTAGTAGAGACGGGGTTTCACCGTGTTCGCCAGGATGGTCTCGATCTCCTGACCTCGTGATCCGCCCGTCTCGGCCTCCCAAAGTGCTGGGATTACAGGCTTGAGCCACCGCGCCCGGCCTCTTTTTTTTTTTTTTTGAGACGATGTCTCACTCTGTTGCCCAGGCTGGAATGCAGTGGTGCGATCTTGGCTCATTGCAACCTCTGCCTCCCAGGTTCAAGCAATTCTTCTGACTCAGCACCCCCAGTAACTGGGATTACAGGCGCCCGCCTCCATGCCCAGCTAATTTTGTATTTCTTTTTTTTTTTTGTTTTTGAGACGGCGTCTCACTCTGTTGTCAGGCTGGAGTGCACTGATGTGGTCTTGGCTCACTGCAACCTCCGCCTCCTGGGTTCAAGTGATTCTCCTGCTTCAGCCTCCCAAGTAGCTGGGATTACAGGCACACGCCACCATGCCCAGCTAATTTTTGTATTTTTGGTAGAGATGGGATTTCACCATGTTGGCCAGGCTGGTCTTGAACTCCTGACCTCAAGTTATCCACCCGCCTTGGCCTCCCAAAGTGCTGGGATTACAGACGTGAGCCGCTGTAACTTAAATAAGTTTAAGAAACTTGTTTCTTAAATCTTTTTTTTTTTTTTCTTTTTGAGACAGTCTCACTCTGTCACCCAGGCTGGAGTGCAGTGGCATAATCATAGCCTCAAACTCCCAGACTCAAGCGATCCTCCTGCTTCAGCTTTCCAAGTAGCTGGGACTACAGGCATGCGCAACTGTGCCTGGCTCAAACCTATTTGATCACATATCTCCTTTCCTACGTAATGCACACTAATAACCCACAATACTGGTGGTTACTACGGAGTGTGGTCTGCTGCCTACAGTCCCCACTCAGCCATGCCATCCTCCACACTTTCCTCTCTCTTATCTGTTCTCCCCAAGGACCACCAGCTCCTGGCGGGCAGGGCCCTTCCTTCCCTGTTGTGGCTCCCAGGCCCTTCGCACGTGGCTGACCCCAGAACAGGTACTCTCAGGGATCTGCCCACCGATGACTGAGGGGGTCCTGGGCAGGCGCTAGAGCTGGGGAAGATGTGGGCTCAGCTTGCCTCAGCCCCTTCTGAGGACTGTGCATTTATCACCTGCCTCTCAGCCCCAATTTCTCCATCTGTCATGGGGCATAGTGACCTTGCCCCACTGGCCTCATGGGGTGATGGGGGCGGAGAAATGGAGTCACATGGACATGCTGTGGCGACAGCACAAAGAAGAACGCTGAGCTAAGCAGAGAGTGGATGCTGGCAAGGGCTGAGCTGGGGGCTGGGGCTCCAGGATGACTCGGGCTAGGAGCTCATAGGCGTCACCATCATTACTGTCACTTGGGAAGCTGGATGGGGTTGGTGTGGGTCTTGCCAAGGCAGGGCAGGGGCGATGGTACATGCTACAGGTCAGTCCCTTCTGAACTTCACTAATTTAAGCTTCAGCTCCATTTTCTGAGGTCAATTCTATGACCTTCACTTTATAGATGAGGGAACTGAGGCATGGAGAGATTAAGTAATTTGCCCAAGGTCACACAGCTGGGACCAGAATCCAGACAGCTGGGCTCCACGGGCTGAAGGCTCTGGCTAGAAAGCTGCAGGGGTGGGGATGGTGGTGGGCTGTTGGGGGAACCATAGGGAGGTCGGAGACCCTGATGGGGGTTGGAGATCCTGAGAAGGACCCTGATGGAAGGTGGGGACCCTGTCAGGGAGGGACCTGGTGAGGTGGGGACCCAGGACGGGGTTGCGGACCCTGGTGAGGTGGGGAACCAGGATGGGGTTGGGGACCCTGGGGAAGTGGGGACCGTGGTAGAGGATGGGGGCCCTGTTGGGGTGGGGACTCTGGGGAGGTGGAGACCCAGGAGGGGGTTGGGGACCTGGGTGGAGGGTGGGGGCCCTCTTGGGGTGGGGACCTTGGGGAGGTGAGGCCCTGGGAGGGACCCTGGGCTCTTACCTTGCAGCAGGCGCAGTACTTCCAGCAGAGCAGCAGCAGCAGGGCCAGGAGTGGCAGGAGGAGGAGCAGGGGGATGAGCCACCAGAAGAAGCTGGGAGGGCAATCTGGAGAGAAGAGGCAGGGGGAGGTGGTGCCTGCCCTCCCCGCCAAGCTCTGACAACACGCCCCCTCCCTGCACCCGGTCCCACCAGCTCACCCTTCTTCTTGTGCACCAGGACGGTGCTGTTGGGCCCAGGGGCGCCGTCGCCTTCCATGGTGTAGCTGTAGGTGCAGTCATCATCCTCGTCCCGGAAGGAGCAGCGCACCACCACCTCCTCGGCTGTACCCACAGCCAGTCAGCAGGGCACCCCAGTCACACCCCTCCGCCCCGGAGGACCCCAGGTCTACTCTGGGACCTGCCTCACCCACAGCAGGGCCTCCTGGGGAAGAGTGGAAGTCCTTGCAAAGCCGTGCTCTCACCTGGCACAGGGACGGGTGAGGCAGGGGCTCCCCTGATCAGGAGCATCAGAGTCTAGAAACCTACCTCCCCCACTTCCCTGACCTGGACATCACCCAGAAGCTCAGTGTCCAGAAAACATATCTGACCTCAAGGAGGGGAGGCTGCGTGTCTCCAAAGCGTGACCATGTGCCCCTGCTGTGTGCATGCCCCTGCCCAAGTCAGGTGCCTCCCACCAAGACTCTTGGTACCTTCCTGGGCCAGACTGTGTCCCATCGCCTGGGTTCTGTGCCTCCTGCTCAGGCTTTTACCCTTTTCTGATACTTGGTGTCCTCTATCTGGGTTCTGTGGTCCCTCCCAGCTCTGGAGTTCCAGTCCGGACTGTGTAGCCTTAGCCCAGACTGCAAACCCCTGTCCAGGTGATGACATCCTTGCCCTGTTGGATGCTCCCTGCCTAGGCTCTCAGCACCTCCAACCCTCAGCCCCTGCCCCTACCTCTCTTAAGCTCGTCCACCATCTTGACCTTGAAGTTGCATTCCTCACATGTGCGCCCCTTCTTCTCCCCGGTGCCCCATGCCTGGCACTGCACGCAGGAGCGTAGGTCCTCGCAGAGGCCCGGGTGGATCTTGGTGGGGAAAGGCAGGGCAGATAGGCACTGTGTTGGGTGGGCTTCTGCCAGATCCCCGCTGCTCCCCAAACCTCTTGCCCTTGGCCAGCTCCTGTGGCATCAGGCTTAGCCCCTCCTGCCCACCCTGGCCTGTGCCTTGGGTTCCCACGCCCACACCCCGTAGGTCCTGGCCTCACCGCCGAGTAGTTGATCTCGCAGATGGTGTCCGTGTAAAGTGACTGCTGGTGGCAGTGGCAACGGCCACACTCACAGTGGCCACGTCCATTACAGATGCCCTGGGGTAGGAGGGGCACCCGTGAGCCAGCTGTGCCCCATCCCTGCCTGCTCCCTCTCCTCGCTCCATAGGGTTCTCTCCGGAGAGGGTGGGTCGTCCTGACAGACACCATCTGTCTTATGCCCAGGCCTACCCCATTGCTGTCGATGCAGGTGGCATTGCTGAGGGGACAGTCACAGCTTGGGCCTGTCCAACCAGGCTCACACACACACTGGCCCATGGAGCAGCGTCCTCGGTCTGCAGAGAGGGACAGGGAAGGGAGATGAGAGCTACATCTGCACCTGTAGTCCAGGCTGCCCACCTGGCAGGGAAGACCTGTGGGAGCAGAACTGTGGGAACTAGGATGCCACTACCCTGGGGTAGAAGTCATCACTTCCTCACTTTCCTGGAATCTCCTTCCCTGGAGATTCTGCCTCCATCCTGCCTACCTTCCACTCTGCAGCCAGAGTAATCATCTCAAAACAAATCCAATCATGTGGCTCCTGCTCCCCTGACTGAGAACCTCTAATGGGTCCTGGCCAATGCAATAAGGTCAGAAAAAGAAATAAGACGTACAAGCTTTAGAAGGTGAGAAATAAGGCCAGGAAAGGCCAGGCACGGCGGCTCACACCTGTAATCCCAGCACTTTGGGAGGCTGAAGCGGGCAGATCATGAGGCCAGGAGATCGAGACCATCCTGGCTAACAGGGTGAAACCCCGCCTCCACTAAAAAATACAAAAAAATTAGCCGGGCGTGGTGGCGGGTGCCTAAAGTCCCAGCTACTCAGTAGGCTGAGGTAGGAGAATGGCGTGAACCTGGGAGGTGGAGCTTGCAGTGAGCCGAGATTGTGCCACTGCACTCCAGCCTGGGTGACAGAGTGAGACTCCATCACAAAAAAAAAAAAAAAAAAGAAAGAAAGAAAGAAAGAAGGCCAGGCAAGGTGGCTTACTCCTGTAATCCCAGCACTGGGAAGCTAAGGCGGGCGGATCACGAGGTCAAGAGACTGAGACCATCCTTGCCAACCTGGAGGAACCTCATCTCTACTAAAAATACAAAAATTAGCTGGGCGTGGTGGCGCATATCTGTAGTCCTGGCTAGTCAGGAGGCTGAGGCAGGAGAATCGCTTGAACCCGGGGGGCGGAGGTTGCAGTGAGCCAAGACTGCACTCCAGCCTGGTGACAGAGCAAGATTCCGTCTCAAAAAAAAAAAAAAAAAAAAAAAGAGAAAAAGAAATAAAACTGTCAGCTGGGCGTGGTGGCTCACACCTGTAATCCTAGCACTTTGGAGGCCGAGGCGGGAGGATCACTTGAGCTCAGGAGTTCAAGACCAGCCTGGGCCGGGCGCGGTGGCTCAAGCCTGTAATCCCAGCACTTTGGGAGGCCGAGACGGGCAGATCACGAGGTCAGGAGATCGGGACCATCCTGGCTAACACGGTGAAACTCCGTCTCTACTAAAAAAAATACAAAAAAACTAGCCAAGCGATGTGGCGGGCGCCTGTAGTCCCAGTTACTCAGGAGGCTGAGGCAGGAGAATGGCGTAAACCCGGGAGGCGGAGCTTGCAGTGAGCCGAGATCGCGCCACTGTACTCCAGCCTGGGTGACAGGGCGAGACTCCGTCTCAAAAAAAAAAAAAAAAAAAACAACAAACAAACAAACTAGCCGGGCGAGGTGGTGGGCACCTGTAGTCCCAGCTACTTGGGAGGCCAAGACAGGAGAATGGCATAAACCCGGGAGGCGGAGCTTGTAGTGAGCTGAGGTCTGGCCACTGCACTCCAGCCTGGTGATAGAGCGAGACTCCGTCTCAAAAAAAAAAAAAAAAAAAAAAAAAAAAAAAAAAAAGACCAGCCTGACCAACATGGTGAAACCCTGTTTCCACTAAAAAATACAAAAATTAGCAGGCCCCTATAATCCCAGCTACTTGGGAGGCAGAGGCAGAAGAATTGCTTGAACCTGGGAGGCAGAGGTTGCAGTGAGCTGAGACTATGCCACTGCACTCCAGCCTGGGTGACAGAGCAAGACTCCATCTCAAAAATATATAAATAAATAAAATTGTCATTGTTTGCAAGTATCAAGAACATGTCACAAAGTATGCAGAAGAATCTACAGATAAATTATTAGGTTCCATAAGTGTGCTTAGCAAGGTGGCTGGATACAAGGTTAATATATAAATAGTTAGAAAATGAAATTAAAACCTCCAGTGACTCCCTTTTGTCCAAAGGATGAAGTCCTGCTCTGAACTAGAACTGAAGCCCTTTGTACTCTGGCCCTGCCTCCTTTCCCAGAGGCACCTTCCTCCCTTCTTCTCTCATACCTCCCTCTGTGCCACTTGTCTGCCTTTTTCCAGTGGTGCCCAGTTTTCTCTTCTGTTTCTCTGAGCACACTCAGGAACAGACAGTTGAAGAGAATAAATGGTGAACAAAAGCAAGAACGGAAGAAAGAGTAGCCGGGCACGGTGGCTCAAGCCTGTAATCCCAGCACTTTGGGAGGCCAAGACGGGCGGATCATGAGGTCAGGAGATCGAGACCATCCTGGCGAACACAATGAAACCCCGTCTCTACTAAAAAAATACAAAAAACTAGCCGGGCGAGGTGGCGGGCGCCTGTAGTCCCAGCTACTCGGGAGACTGAGGCAGGAGAATGGCGTAAACCCGGGAGGCGGAGCTTGCAGTGAGCTGAGATCCGGCCATTGCACTCCAGCCTGGGCGACACAGCGAGACTCTGTCTCAAAAAAAAAAAAAAAAAAAGAAAGAGTAGAAAAGCAGGGGCTTGGAAAGTATACAGTGAGGGCTTCATAAGTGTTTGATGAGTAGATTTTCATTCATCCTCCTCCATTCAACTACCAATCCTTCCACATGCCGCCGTGTCTGAGTCCTGTGACCCTGCCTAGATCTGATGTTCCTGGCCAGACTGTGTGCCTATGGCCTGGACCCATGGGAATACAGAGGAAGCTCCAGGCCCTCCAGCTAGAAATTTAGCATCTTTGGACTGGGTGCGGTGGCTCACGCCTGTAATCCCAGCACTTTGGGAGGCTGATGCGGGCAGATCACCTGAGGCCAGGAAGTCGAGACCAGCCAGGCCAACATGGTGAAACCCTGTCTCTACTAAAAATACAAAATTAGCTGGGCATGGTGGTGCATGCCTATAGTCCCAGCTACTAGGGAGGCTGAGGCAGGAGAATTGCTTGAACCGGGGAGGCGGAGGTTGCAGTGAGCCAAGACTGTACTATTGCACGCCAGTCTGGATGACAAGAGCAAAACTCTGTCCCAAAACAACAACAACACACACACACACACACACACAAATTTAGCATCTTTGGAGAGAGGAAAGATCATAATGCCATATATCTGCCAGCCATTGGAGGACTGAGCAGGGGGCACCCACTCTAATGAGCTAGGGGTGTGGAGAAGGGGGTTGGGCATAGAACGGAACTGCCAGAGAGAACCTCAGGGGAGTTGGACTTTTAAAACCAGGGGAAATTCCTGCCAGCAGTGGCATGGACGTTGCAGATGAGGGAAGTGAGGCCCAGGTTGGGGCAGGACTCGGGGGCAGCCCTCAGGGCATCCAGAGTGGGCTGGGCCTGAACTTGGGGATTCTGATTCCAAGTCTGGCTCTCCCAACCTGGGTCATGACGGGAAGGTCATGCTCGCTGTCCACTACCTACCCCGCCGTCAGCATTGGCCACAGCTGTTGTGCTCACCATTGCAGAGGAACCCGGAAGTGCGGGGACACTGGAAGTTGTCATACTCGCAGAACTGACCCTCGTAGCGGCCTTCGCCGTAGCACACACAGTGCCCGCACTGGCACTCCCCACGGCCCGAGCATGGCTTGTCCTCACCCTCCCGCAGGCAGGGCTGAATGTCACTCAGAGAGCCGGTGGAGCAGTTGCAGGTCTGGCCACTCCTGAAGGAGGAACTGGTCACTTCCCCGAAACAGCCCAGAAGGAAAGCTGGGGCTTTTACTGTCCCATTTTATTTTATTTTATTTATTTTTTATTTCGAGACAGAGTTTCGCTCTTCTCACCCAGGCTGGAATGCAGTGTCATGATCTCAGCTCACTGCAACCTCTGCCTCCCGGGTTCAAGCAATTCTGCCTCAGCCTCCCAAGTAGCTGGGATTACAGGCATGCACCACCAAACCCAGCTATTGTATTTTTAGTAGAAATGGGGTTTCACCATGTTGGCCAGGCTGGTCTTGAACTCCTGACCTCAGGTGATCCACCCACCTCGGCCTCCCAAAGTGCTGGGATTACAGGCGTGAGCCACCTTGCCTGGCCTGCTGTCCCATTTCACAGATGAGGAAGCTGAGGCAGCTCCTAGTCATGCAGACAGAAGTGGCTGAGCTGAGACCTAAACCCCAGTGCCCTGTCATGCCATCCCTTCCAGTGTCCTTTCCTCACTGCTCTGCCTCAAGTTGTGACAAGCTCGTCCAGTGTTGTGAAGCTAAAGTCCTTACTGCCATGCATTTATGAGCTCTCTTCTGATCAGGCAATATGACACAGGACTCAGAATACCAAAGGCACGGAGCAAAAAGGAAGTCTTCCTCCTGTGCCTGTTCCCCAATATCCAGACTCCAGCCCCAAGAGTCACTCCCGTCTCAATCCTCGCATCTCTTTCTAGAGACAGCCCATTTATCTCTCTATTTGAAAGTGCTTTGAGCTGGGTTTGATCAACAACTGGGTGTGCCCCACCCTTAGCCATTTCTTTGATTGTCGCCCCACCCCCGGCTGGGTGTACAAGGTGCACCCAGGGTGAAGTCCCTGCAGGAGCCCAGCCTTCCCATCAGGGGCCACTGGTGTCCTCGATGCCCAACTCTCTTCCCCACTCACCAGCCCTCACTGCACACACACTGTCCACACATGAAGTCTCCATTGAAGTTGCAGCGAGCTGACCGCACCTCTTTTTGCTGGAATAAGAAAGACCATGGTGGGGTGTGTTGGGGGAGCAGGACCGGGACCACTGGACACTTCTGCTGCCCTGTGTTCCTCAGGACATCCCACAAGGGAGATGGGGCACAGGTACAGGAGTCCCGCTTCATTCCTCGGGTCCCTGGGGTGCTTGGCTCAGCTCTCCCCTCCCACCCAGCGGGGCTGCGTCATACCAGCTCGCAGGGGCACACATCACAGATGATGCCCGCGTCCATCTTGAGGCCATCAGAGAAGGAAGGTTTCAGATGGATGTTTCCCTTCTGGTCCTCCTTCGGCAGCTGGCACACGTGCGTCCCATCCACGTGCTCGATGGCCCGCAGCTGCACCTGGTATATGCCCTGCAGGGGCCCCGTGGTCAGCCAAGGCAGGCCCAGCCCCAAGGACCAGAGGGCCACTGATGCCTGAAGGCCCTCAATCACCAAGTTCCTAGGAGATGTCTGGATCCCTGATAGGAGCTCCTGCTCACCTCCCTCAGGGCTGAAAAATCCCTCCTTCCCAGCCAGTCACAATCACAGCGACAATGACAGTGGCCAGGGCCTCTGGGCTTCCTGACACTAACCCATTTACTGCCCCAGCAAGCCTCGGGGCTCGACGCTCGCATGCCGAGGAAGCCAACAAGCAGAGGAGCATGCCAGGCTCATCCAAGCGGCCAGGCCCAGGGATCTGCACCCAGGCCTGCCTGATTCCAGGGACCACGCTCTTGACTGCTGTTTTAGACGATTCCACTCCGTGCGGGGCGCTATGCCTGTCCCCCACCCCGCTGCCCCCACAGAGGCGTACCACTTCCCCTCGCTGGATCTGAAAGGACCCAGTCTTCATCTTCTGGAACATCTTGGAGGTGACCTCTGTCCGAAAGCCTCGGGGGCTGTCTAGGGCCCGGATGTCCAGGTTGGAGCGGATTCGCTAAAGGAGGAAGGAGGTTGGTCAGTGCTCTGTGGGGGGCCTGGCTGTGCTCCACCCCAACCCCCAAGTGCGACAGGCATCATGTGGGGTACTATAGAGCCTGCAGGAGCCAGGGCCAGGCTCAGGTGGCCCCTTGGGACTTCAGGGATAACCAGAGACCCTTCCTCACTGGCCTGTCCCAGACCCTATTTGCAACCATGACCCAAGACACCTCTTGCCCACCCTGCCCACCTCCTGCCCTGCCCCAGAAGGGCTCAGACTCTGGAGCCCGAGCTGCCCTCACATTGAAGGCCTCCTCCAGCAGCTCCACGATGTTGGACGAGTCCTCCTGCAGCACCCCCAGCGAGGAGACGGGGAAATAGGTGTGAAGCTTCTGTGGGAGAGAAGGCCAGGTCTCAGGCTAAGCATCTCCATGAATCTGAATGGCTCTAGGATTCTTCGTACTTTGAGGATGGGGAAACTGAGGCCTGGAACCTGCTGTGGTGTTGCAGAGCCTGCCCTGTTAGCCCCCACCTGCCTGGGCGTTGGGGTGGAGGATGGACACATCACCTCCCCTTCCCACCAGGGCCCACTTTTGGTGGAGTCTAAAAGCTTTGGGAAGGCAGAAAGGAAAGAAGGGAGGGAGGGAGGAGGAAGGGAGGAAGAGAGGAAGGGAGGAAGGGGAGGGATGGAGGGGGAGGAAGGAGGAAGGGAGGAAGGGAGGCGGGAGGGAGGAAGGGAGGGAGGAAGGAGAAAGGAGGGAGGAAGAGAGGAAGGGAGGGAGGGAGGAAGGGAGGGAGGAAGGGAGGGAGGAAGGGAGGAAGGAGGGAGGAAGAGAGGGAGGAGGAAGGGAGGGAGGGAGGAAGAAGGAGGGAGGAAGGAGGAGGAAGGGAGGAGGGAGGAAGGGAGGGAGAAGGGAGGAAGGAGGGAGGAAGAGAGGGAGGGAGGAAGGGAGGAAGGGAGGGAAGGGAGAAGGGAGGAAGGGAGGGGGGAGGAAGGGAGGAAGGGAGGGAGGGAGGAAGGGAGGGAGGGAGGGAGGAAGGGAGGGGGAGGGAGGGGAAGGGAAGAGGGAGGGAGGGAGGAAGGAGGGAAGGAAGAAGGGAGGAAGGAGGAAGGGAGGGAGGAAGGGAGGGAGGAAGGGAGGAAGGGAAGAAGGGAGGGAGGGAGGGAGGGAGGAAGGGAGGAAGGAGGAGGAAGGGAGGAGGAGGGAGGAAGGGAGGGAAGGGAGGGAAGGGAGGAGGGAGGAGGGAGGGGGGAGGGAGGGAGGGAAGGGAGGAAGGGAGGAAGGGGGGAGGGAGGGAGGGAGGGAGGGAGGGAGGAAGGGAGGAAGGGAGGAGGGAGGGAGGGAAGGGAGGAAGGAGGGAGGAAGGGAGGAGGGAGGGAGGGAGGGAGGAAGGGTAGAAGGGAGGGAAGGGAGGAAGGAGGAAGGGGGAAGGAGGAGGGAGGGAGGAAGGGAGGGAGGAAGGGAGGGAAGGGAGGGAGGGGGAAGGGGAAGGGAGGAAGGGTAGAAGGGAGGAGGGAGGAAGGGAGGGAGGGAGGAAGGGAGGAAGGGAGGGAGGAAGGGAGGGAGGAAGGGAGGGAGGAAGGAGGGAAGGAAGGGAGGAAGGGAGGGAGGGAGGAAGGGAGAAGGGAGGGAGGGAGGAAGGGAGGGAGAGAGGGAGGGAGAAGGAGGGAGGAAGGGAGGGAGGAAGGGAGGGAGGAAGGGAGGGAGGAAGGAGGGAGGAAAGGAGGGAGGAAGGGAGGAGGGAGGGAAGAAGGGAGGGAGGGAGGGAGGGGGAAGGGAGGGAGGAGGGAGGAGGGAGGGAGGAAGGAGGAAGGAGGGAGGAAGAGAGGGAGGGAGGAGGGAGGGAGGGAGGAAGGGAGGAAGGGGGGAGGAAGGGAGGAGGAAGGGGGGAGGGAGGAAGGGAGGGAGGGAGGAAGGGAAGAAGGGAGGGAGGGAGGAAGGGAGGGAGGGAGGAAGGAGGGAGGAAGGGAGGGAGGAAGGAGGGAAGGGAAGAAGGGGGAGGAGGGAGGGAGGGGGAGGAAGGGAGGGAGGAGGAGGGAGGGAGGAAGGGAGGGAAGGGAGGAAGGAGGGAGGGAGGAAGGGAGGGAGGAGGGAGGGAGGAAGGGAGGGAGGGAGGGAGGAGGGTAGAAGGGAGGGAGGGAGAAGGGAGGAAGGGAGGAAGGGGGGAAGGGAGGAAGGGAGGGAGGAAGGGAGGGAGGAAGGGAGGGAGGGGGAAGGGTAGAAGGGAGGAAGGGAGAAGGGAGGGAGGGAGGAAGGAGGGAGGAGAGGGAGGAAGGAGGGAGGAAGGAGGGAGGGAAGGGAGGGAGGAGGGGGAAGGGAGGGAGGGAAGGGAGGAAGGGGAGGAAGGGAGGAAGGGAGAGGGAGGAAGGGAGGGAAGAGGAAGGGAGGGAGGAAGGGAGGAGGAAGGGAGGAAGGAAGGGAGGGGGAAGGGAGGAAGGAGGGAGGAAGGGAGGGAGGGAGGGAAGAAGGGAGGGAGGGGGAAGGGAGGGAGGAAGGGAGGGGAAGGGAGGAAGGGAGGGAGGAGGGAGGGAGGAAGGGGGAGGAAGGAGGAAGGGGGAGGGAGGGAGGAGGAAGAGGGAGGGAGGGAGGAAGGGAGGAGGAGGGAGGGAAGGGAGGAAGGGAGGAAGGAGGGAGGAGGGAGGGAGGAAGAGGGAGGAAGGGAGGGAGGAGGGAGAAGGGAGGAGGGAGGAGGGAGGGAAGGGGAAGGGAGGAAGGGAGGAAGGGAGAAAGGAGGGAGGAAGAAGGGAGGGAGGAAGGGAGGAGGGTAGGAAGGGAGGGAGAAGGGAGGGGGGAAGGGAGGAAGGAAGGGAGGAAGGGAGGAAGGAGGGAAGGAAGGGAGGGAGGAGGGAGGGAGGAAGGGAGGGAGGGAGAAGGGAGGAAGGGAGGGAGGGAGGAGGGAGGAAGAGAGGAGGGAGGAGGAAGGGAGGGAGGAAGAGGGAGGGAGGGAGGAAGGAGGGAGGAAGAGAGGGAGGGAGGAAGGAGGGAGGGAGGAAGGAGGGAGGGAGGAAGAGGGAGGAAGGGAGGAGGGAGGGAGGAAGGGAGGGGAGGAAGGAGGGAGGAAGGAGGAAGGGAGGGAGGAGGAAGGGAGGGAGGGAGGAAGGGAGGAAAGGAGGGAGGAAGGGAGGGAGAAGGGAGGGAGGAGGAAGGAGGGAGGAGGAAGGGAAGAAGGGAGGGAGGGAGGAAGGGAGGGAAGGGAGAAGGAGGGAGGAAGAGGGAGGGAGGAAGGGGGGAAGGGAGGAGGGAGGAAGGAGGGGGGAGGAGGGAGGGAGGAAGGGAGGGAGGGAGGAAGGAGGGGGGAGGAAGGAAGGAAGGGAGGGAGGGAGGAAGGGAGGAAGGGGAAGGGAGGGAGGAAGGGAGGGAGGAAGGGAGGAGGAAGGAGGGAAGGGAAGAAGGAGGGAGGAGGGAGGGAGGGGGGAGGAAGGAGGGAGGGAGGGAGGGAGGAAGGGAGGGAAGGGAGGAAGGAGGAGGGAGGAAGGGAGGGAGGAGGGAGGGAGGGAGGGAGGAAGGGTAGAAGGGAGGGAGGGAGGGAAGGGAGGAAGGGAGGAAGGGAGGAAGGGAGGAAGGAAGGGAGGGAGGGTAGAAGGGAGGGAGGGAGGAAGGGAGGGAGGAGGAGGGAGGGAGGGAGGAGGGAGGGAGGAGGGAGGGAGGAAGGGGGGGGAGGAAGGGAGGGAGGAAGGGAGGGAGGGAGGAAGGGAGGGAGGAGGAAGGGGGAAGAAGGGAGGGAGGGAGGAAGGGAGGGAAGGAGAGGAAGGGAGGGAGGAAGGGAGGGAGGGAGGAAGGGAGGGAGGAAGGGAGGGAGGAAGGGGGGAGGGAGGAAGGGAGGGAGGAAGGGAGGGAGGAAGGGAGGAAGGGAGGGAAGGGAGGAAGGGAGGAAGGGAGAGATGTCTGAGAAGCTCCGTGGACCCCCTGCCTTGACCACCCCCCGCCCGTGGGGCCCAGGCCCCGCACCTCGTAGTAGCTATAGGAGTAGTTGGTGACAGCAAAGATGGGGATGATGTTGTGCTTGGCGAGCAGGCGCACCAGGGTGGGCACCGACGGGTAGTCCTGTGTCCTGTACTGGGTGTAGGTGCCCGTGGCGTCCAGGTGGCACTGTTCATCGTTGCGGCTCATGATGCCAGCCAGCACGTTGGCACCGTCAGCCTCATAGTGGAAGGCCGACTCGGTGGAGAAGACCAGCAGGTGGGTGCTATCTGGGCGCCAGCCAATGTCCCTCTGGGGAAGGCAAGGTGGGGCGTGCCCACTGAGCAGGCTGCCTGCTGACACGCGTCACGGCATTGTGTAGGACGGGGAACGCAGGTCCCAACATGGGGCTGGGCTTAAGCCACTGGATTCACAGCAAGTACCCTCATGCAAGATGCATGTGACGATGACTGAGTGATAACGCTGAGAAACAGGAGCCGAGGATGCGGCCCCCCAAGGAGCTGGGGCCACAGGTGTGCATCACATCCAGCTAATTTGTGTGTTTTCTATAGAGACAGGGTCTTGCCATGTTGCCCAGGCTGGTCTCAAATCCTGGACTTAAGCAATCCACCCACCTCAGCCTCCCAAAGTACTGGGATTACAGGTGTGATCCTTGCTTTTTGTTTTCTTTTTTTTTTTTTTTTTTGAGACGGAGTCTCGCTCTGTCACCCAGTCTGGAGTGCAGTGGCCGGATCTCAGCTCACTGCAAGCTCCGCCTCCCGGGTTTACACCATTCTCCTGCCTCAGCCTCCCGAGTAGCTGGGACTACAGGCGTCCGCCACCACACCCGGCTATTTTTTTTTGTATTTTTTAGTAGAGACGGGGTTTCACTGTGTTAGCCAGGATGGTCTCGATCTCCTGACCTCGTGATCCGCCGTCTCGGCCTCCCAAAGTGCTGGGATTACAGGCTTGAGCCACCGCGCCCGGCCTTTTGTTTTCTAACGTTAAGTAATATGGATATGTTATTTTAAAAATGAACAAATGGATGTACATATCAAAGGTAATGGCTTCTTTGGATGCCCAGAACAGGTGGAGACTGGGCAGCTGGTGGGTTCAGGGTACTAAAGATTCCAGAACCCTAAAGCCCAGCTGACACGAAACCAGGCTGTGACTGCTCAGGCCAGGGGACCGTGGCTCCCGGCACATCTGAACTCAGATTGTAACTGAGACCTACTCACAGAGTCTGAGCTTGTCTTAGGGCGAAGGGGTTGCAGGCTCCCAGGCTTTCCCGCAGGACCTGTGAGCCTGGCGCCAGAGCAGGCCAGGGGGCAGCTCAGGCCCTTGCCCAGAAGTGCTCACCCCTGACCTGGGCTGGCAACGCCCTTCCCAGTGCCCACCGTGCACACGGCCGTCTGCAGGATGGCATCGAAGCCACCCTCAGGAGCGTCCAGGTTGCCTGAGATCCTCTCTCCCTGCAGTTTATTCCGGAACTCATCCACATCCTCTGTTAGGCTGATGACGTTCTTGAAGGAGAAGGGGGGGTCACTGTTGGGCCAGGGCTCCTTCAGCCTGGGCAGAGGTGGGAGGGAGAGAGAGTGTCACAGGGGGAAGACACTGCAGATCCCAGTGCCCCCAGCCCATTTCAACTAGAAGGAAAATTTATTTTTTATTTTATTTTATTTTTTGAGACCAAATCTCGCTTTATCGCCCAGGCTGGGGTGCAGTATGCACGATCTCAGCTCACTGCAACCTCTGCCTCCTGGGTTCAAGTGATTCTCCTGTCTCAGCCTCCCGAGTAGCTGGGATTATAGGCATGCCCCACCACGCCCAGTTAATTTTTTTTTTTTGAGACGGAGTCTCGCTCTGTCACCCAGGCTGGAATGCAGTGGTGCGATCCTGGCTCACTACAAGCTCCGCCTCCCAGATTCATGCCATTCTCCTGCCTCAGCCTCCTGAGTAGCTGGGACTACAGGTGCCCGTCACCATGCCCGGCTAATTTTTTGGTATTTTTAGTAGAGACGGGGTTTCACCGTGTTAGCTAGGATGGTCTCGATCTCCTGACCTCATGATCCGCCTGCCTTGGCCTCCCAAAGTGCTGGGATTACAAGCGTGAGCCACCGCGCCCGGCCAATTTTTGTTTTTTTAAATAGAGACAGGGTTTTGCCATGTTGCCCAGGCTGGTCTTGAACTTCTGACCTCAGGTGATCTGCCCGCCCTGCCTCCTAAAGTGCTGGAATTACAGGCGTGAGCCACCATGCCAGGCCGTAGAAGAATTTTAAGTTGTGGGTGACAGAGGAGTGGGGGTCACATGGCCTGGACCCTTGCCCACCCACGGGGCGCACCCAATCACTTACTTCTCAGGCCTCATGTCTGTCTGCGGGACGCTGACTTTGTCCACGAACTTGCCAAATCCAATAGTGTAGTCGCTGGTGAGCTGGCTCAGGACCTGAGCTGGATGTGAACAAGACAGAGAGGGGATAGCTGAGCCGATGCCCAGCATAAACACGGGCTCCCCGCACCAAAGCCTGGCTCAGAAGGGAGGAAGAGGGAAGTTAACACTTTGCATGCTGGACAAAGGCTCACAACATCGTCTCTTCCTATTTACGGATGAGGGAAATGGGCCTGGGGGTCTGGAGTTACACACACGGCAGGGGCAGGGTGGCTGGTTATGCAACCCAGCTCGGAGGAGCAGAAGCTTCCCCACAGCCTCGTGGCAAGGGGTACCCTCCTTGTCAGGGCCAGCTGGCTCCACTGCCTGCCTGCCCTGGCCTTCTCAGAAGTCCCCAGCGGTGAATAGGGTCTGGCTGAGATTATTCCCTTGAGAATGGAAGGGAAGGTTTTTGGGGGCTCAAATGTCCTGTGTTTCCTTCTGGGTGGGTACAGCTGTCCTGAGTCCTGGCCTCCCAAGCAGACGCCCACCCTGTCCCCCTCCTGTCCTGCTGTCCTCCACTCTGGCCCCGCCGCACCCAGGTTCTGTCCCATCTTCTTGAGGTTGTCCAGATCATCGGACATGGAGTTGGAGAAGTCCATGAGGATGTACAGGTCCACGGGGCTCTCCCGGGGCTCAAACACCTCCAGCTCAAAGTGCCGCTCCTCACCGGGCCGCAGCCGGACCCGCAGGCCCTGGGGGGACATCTGGCTGCGCCGCAGGGTGGTGTCAATCTGGGTCTCCTGCAGCCAGTGGAAGGGGACAGCTGGCTGGAGGGTCACTCCAGAGGCCCGATGGGGGCCCAGCCCAGCCAAGGGGCACTATATACCCCCATAAATAGCCAGGCTGAGCATGGGGAGCCCCCACCCCAGTCCCCGCACCAGGCACCTCTGTAATCTGGAAGCTGCTCTCCATGACCACGATGCTCTTGCGCTGACAGCCCGCGGCCAGCAGCTCTGCCTGGGTGTTGCAGCGCCGGTCCCTGAACATCTGGCCAGAAGGACAGGGGGTCAGTGGGGGCAGCACCCATTCCCTGGCTGCCCCAACCCCAGATTCATTCCCACCAGCTATTCCTGACCCTTGCCCGTTCCACACCGACCCAGGCCAGGTCCTCACCTCGTCCGTGCAGTAGGCGCAGTCCTTATCCACACGGACACACTCCGTGCAGCTCTTCACTGGGGCCTTCTTGCAGCGGTTTGCTGGGGGGCGGAGGTGGGCACATGAATGGGGAGGCGCTCAGCAAAGGCAAGCACTTTCCCACCTGCACCCTCACCTGGAGAGGTGGGGATTCCCTCGCTATGTTATTTATGTATTTATGCATTTATGTGTTTATTTATTATTATTTTTTTGAGATGGAGTCTCGCTCTGTCGCCCAGGCTGGAGTGCAGTGGCGCAATCTCAGCTCATTGCAAGCTCCACCTCCCTGGTTCATGCCATTCTCCCACCTCAGCCTCTGGAGTAGCTGGGACTACAGGTGCCCACCACCACGCCCAGCTAATTTTTAGTATTTTTAGTAGAGATGGGGTTTCACCATGTTAGCCAGGATGGTCTTGATCTCCTGACCTTGTGAGCTGCCCGCCTCGGCCTCCCGAAGTGCTGGGATTACAGGCGGGAGCCACCGTGCCTGGCCTACGTATTTATTTTGGTTTGTTTTTGTTGTATTTTTATTTTATTTTACTTTTTTTTCAGACACAGTCTTGCTATGTTGCCCAGGCTGGAGTGCAGTGGTGTGATCTCAGCTCACTGCAACCTCTGCCTCCCAGGTTCAAGTGATTCTCCTGCCTCAGCCTCCCAAGTAGCTGGGATAATAGGTGGGCACCACCATGCCTGGCTAATTTTTGTATTTTTAGTAGAGATGGGGTTTCACCATGTTGGCCAGGCTGGTCTCGAACTCCTGACCTCAAATGATCTGCCCATCTCAGCCTCCCAAAGTGCTGGGATTACAGGTGTGAGCCACTGTGCCCAGTCTGCATTTCAATTTTATTTAGTTTTGAGATACGGTCTTACTGTGTTGCCCAGGCTGGAGTGCAGTGGCATGATCATAGCTCACTGCAGTCTCGACATCCTGGGTTCAGGCAATCCTCCCACCTCAGTCTCCCAAGTAGCCCAGCTAATTTTTTATTTTTTGTAGAGACAGGGGCTCCCTGTGTTGCTCAGGATGGCCTCAAATTCCTGGGTTCAGTCAATCCTCCCACCTTGGCCTCCCAAAGTGCTGGGAATTATAGGTGTGAGCCACTGCACCCAGCCCTTCCCTATTTTACAGAGGCTAGGGTGTGTGGTCTACCCCAGGTAGCACAGCTAAAAACAAGCTGTGGTTTCAAACCTGGGACTTCCCACTCAAGCCAGAAGGACAGAAGGTGGGGACTGAGACAGTGGCACTGGCACATTCAGTGCTGGCACACCTTGGTCAGCCCCTGGCCTGCTGCCTCCTCAGGTCCAGCAGACGTTCCTCAGCCTTCCCCATGACCTTTGATGAGCTGCACCTAACACTGGGAGCTTTCCAGGTCCCTCCTCCATCACAGCCTGTGCCTCACAGTGAGACCACTGCCACACGGCCTGTCTGTCCTCTGAGCCTCCTCTAGGGTGAAGGGAACGGTGTCTTGTTTATCATGGTAGCCCTAGCACCCAGCACACCCGGCACACAGTGGGTCCTCAGTAACGAATGAAGTAAAACTCTAGATTGCCCCATTGACTCTGCTCAGTTAAAAATCACAGTGAGGACCTACTGTGTACACCTGGTATACACAGTAAGAGGTCTCCTAGGTTTCAGGCAATGGTGTGCTAGTCAGTGTTTAACAATAGCTCTGGTGGCCAGTGAGGTGGCTCACACCTGTAATCCCAGCACTTTGGGAGGCCGAGGTAGGAAGATTACTTAAGCTCAGGAGTTTGAGACCAGCCTGGGTAACACAGTGAGATTGTCTCTACAAAAAAAATTGTTTTTAATTAGCCAAACATGGTGGTGCACGCCTGTGGTCCTAGCTACTCGGGAGGCTGAGGTGGGAGGATTCCTTGAGCCTGGGAAGTTGAGGCTGCAGTGAGCCATGATGGCATCACTGCACTGCAGCGGGACGACAGAGTGAGAGCATGTTTCTACATATACATTGAATTAAATAAATAAATAAATAAATAACAACGGCTCTGGTCTCTGGTGCTTGACCTATAGCGTTTGCCAATTTCTGTGGTGTAGACATTTCTGTCGTGGTCTATTTCAAGCCACCAGCAGGACCCCCTCTGACAGACAAAATTCAAGTGGTAGGAGCCTGCTCCAGTGATTTGTCCACTAGTGACACTCAGCAGGTGACATGTCAGCAGTCCCTCTCTTCTCCAAATTCCTATAACCCTCTCGACTCTGCCTCTGAGGCCTCAGTGCATCCTCTGGGTGCCTCAGTCCTGGGTGGGCGTCTGCTGTCTCCTCTAGACACAGCCTCCTTCCCTCCTATTCTCAGGCCCTGTGGCCAGTGCTCAAGATTCTCTAGGCTGAAGAGCTTGGCGCCTCAGGTTTTCCAGCTCTGAAGGTGGGCAGTGGTCAGTTGCTGAATGGCCAAGATGTTTAGGTGAGACTCTGTGAGAATCCGTGCAAGGGCAATGCCTGCCCAAGGTATGCCAGGAAGGGGCTGCAGGGCAACGTGGACTCACCCAAGGTCCCAGAGAGGCTGACGCTGAGCAAGGCTGCCAGTAGCAGCTTGGCCCATGGGCTGGGGCGTGGCCCTGCCATCCTCTTCCTCCTGCAGAACAACAACAATTGACACACGAGGCCTCAACAGCCATGGTCGGTGCCTTCAGCGCCCTCTCACTGCACAGCTGTGGGAACTGAGGCTCTGAGCGCCAGGGATGGGACCAAGGGCGTCCAGCTGCGAGAGGTAGGGCCCTGGGCCTCTGACTCCTGCCTTTTCCACTGCCTTGTTCCATGCCATCCCTGCAGTGGCCGGATGCCCTGCCCAGGGAGGCCCCTCCAGCCCTCAAGGACTTTGGTTTGCAAGTCTGTCCCAGTGCTGGGCCTCTCAGCCTGGGCTCCTGAGGGCAGATCCGGGTTTATTCTTCTTTGCCTTTTAGCTCCCAGTGGGCCTGGGTCAGGCTTGGCCATGATAGGCCCCAGTGAGAACTCACCCTGAGAGGGGGCCACGGCTCTGCCTCCTGCTCCTTTTGTCCTGGTCCACTTACCCTTTCGTGAGGGTGGCACGGCCAGGAGGAGAGGGGCCCCTCCCAATATCTGGGGCCTGGGGCTGGGCCACAGCTGCACGCAGTGGCTTACTGCACCGGGTTGGGTTCTGCGGTGACTGCCTGGCCCATCAGGGTGGGGTCTGAATCCTCTGCCCTACCCTGTACCTCTGCCTGCTCCAGAGTTAAGTTTTCAAGGCCCCTGAGCTGTTCACCCTTTCACAAGTTAGCCCAGAGTGAGACACACACACACTGTGGCTTGCCCCGAGGCACCCCCGGTGGCTGTGGGTTCAGTATTAAACCATCCCAAGTCCTCAGCAGACTTCAGGGCAGGCCTGGGCATCCCTGAGGCCCTCTAAGAGATGCTCAGCCTGAAGCCTGGACAAGAAAAGAGGCTGGCAGCAGAGCCACCCAGGCCTGCAGGGCCGGAGCAAAGGTGAGCACCTTGCCTCTTTCTCTAGGGCCAGGTCTCCCAGGGGCCCAAGCCTCTGCCCTGCCCACTGGCCCTCCCCATCGAATCCTTTCTCAGCCCGGCTTCTGGGGCACTGGCCACCCCAGGGGCTGGGGGCTGGGGTCCCTGAGTTGCTGGAGAAGACCTTCTCAGGCCAAGGGCAGGAGGGTGTAGCCTGCCTCTAAGGCGTGCAGCCTGGAGGAGGCCTCAGCAGTGACAACACAGGTAGGGCAGTTGTGGCACAAGGGCCAGGAGGCAGCCCTGAGCCAGCAGGGAAAGGGTGGGGACAGCAGGGTTCCTAGAGGGAAATGACTTCCTTGCGGCCTCGGGGTGTAGGCGCCACACCCACATGCTACACAATGCGGGCTGCAGGCTCAGGCCTCCCAGGCATCATTACACAGGCAGGTACAGGCCCGGAGAGCTGAGCCCAGCTCTTCCTCCCACTGCCCCAGCCACAGCCCCGCAGGCAGTGCTGATTCCCACGCAGTGACTGCTACATGTGCCCAGGGCTTCACGGAGGTGACTGCTCAGCACAGGACCTGGTGGGGAGATGCTTACATTCTGCCCGTTTCCCAGATGAGAGACCAGGCACAGAAGGCTGTGGAGCTTCCCCATCCCACGGCCAGCACTGGGAAGGCCAGGACAGGGCCCTGCTCTGCAGGCCCTGCCTTCAACCTCCATGGCAGCCTCCATGCAGAGGCTACAAAATGGCGGTTAGAGGGTTGGCGAGGCACCCAAGAGTGTCTGACTGGACTTAACTTGTTTAGAAAGTTTTAAAAGTAGGAGCCAATGTTAGAAACAACGAGATTTCCCATAAAAGTTAGGAATTCGTGTTTATCATTAGATGCGTCATGATGGGCTGGGCCCAGTGCTCAGGACACCCACTCTCCAGGTGGCCCGGACCCCACCAGGCTGCCCCAACTGTATGTACCAGCAGTTCCCTGAAGTGTGTGACTGCCACCCTGAATGCCATCACACTGCAGCACAGGCAGCTTCCCACACACAGGGACACACACACATACAGGCCATGCCCACCCACCCATGGGCTCAGAGCTCCCTTGGCCCCCATCCCAACCCCTAGGGACCCCTCTGGCCACATCTGTTGCTGCCCACCATCCCTTCCCGCTGTCACATCTCCTCCCCGCAGGGACCCAGGCCATTCCCTTGCCCCCCAGAGGCAGCTGGCCAGAAGCCTGGGGACCCTAGACCCTTGGCTGCTGTGTCATCCCTGAGCAATCAGGGTTGAGTAGACAGACATACCTCCCCAGCTGTCCCTCCTGCTGTCCTTCCCTCCGTCCCCAGGATGGAGACTCCAAGCCTTCACTGCCAGCTCTGTTGGAGACAGCAACAACCATGCCACCTGTGCCTGGTCCTTGTCCTCAGGGTGTGGCAAGGCCACAGGGGTGGAGGAGGAGCCCTGTCCCTGCCCCTGGGAGTCACCAGGAGCCCCAGAGCCCCAATCCCAGCCAGAGGGCCACCCCAGAGGCCGAGCCGTGGGAAAGAGGGCCGATGCTGCAGGAGGTGGCAGTGTTGGGCACAGCCCCAGGGCTGGTGGGTGAGGCCAGTAGAGCTTCCTGAAGGAAGGCGCCTAGGGCTGACTTTGGGAGGAAGGCAGGCCTGTGCCTGGCCAAGAGAAAAGGAAAATCAGGGAGTCCCCAGCCCCAGATGGACTGTGGCACCACACAGAGCAGCCCTGCCTGGAGCCGGGAGGGCGTCTGCCTCTCAGGGTGGCTTTTAAAAGTAGCAGTCAATGTTGGAAACAACGAAACTTCACATAAAAGTCAGGAATGTGGGTTTATCATTAGATGCGCCATGACGGGCTGGGCCCATTGCTCAGGGTGGCTTCTCCTCCACCTTCTTCGCAAACCCCAGAGGGACCGGCCCCAGAGGCCTCCCAGCCACTGACCTCTGCCCACTTCTCCCGCAGGCGCACCCAAGGCGCTCCTCTGGCCTGGAGATCTGATGGGCACCACCCTTCTCTAGCTGCCCTGTCCCTCAGCTCCCAGTTGCCCCCGGCACACTCCAGGGAGGCTGGACCCCTGTCCTGGGCAGCGTGGACGGAGGGACCCGGGCCTGCCAGCCTTCAGGGAGGGGAAGGGGAGATAAAAGCCACCGGCCCTGCCCGACTAGCTCCCCTGCGCGGCTGCCCAGCTGGGGCGGGCACTCACCCTCTCCGGGCCAGCCTCTGCTGCTGTCGTGCGCCCGTCCTGGACCTACCTCGGAGCGGACTCGCTCCCTCTGCGCCTGGGCTGCCGCTAGGAGATGGGGCTGCAGCGCGCGGGCGAGCCGGGACGGTCCGAGGGCGGGCACGGGGGTTGAGGGGGAGGACGGGGCGGGAAGCGCTTTATGGGGCGGGCGCGCAGGTAGGAAGGAGGCGCTGGTGAGTCAGGCGGGCCGCATTCCTTCGCGCGGCGCGCACCTGTCGGGGCAGGAGCTGGGTGCCGCTGTTGCCGGGTCCGCCCCCCGGAAAGGGCTGCGGCTCCCGCGGCGCCCGCCCAGCGCTCCGATCGGCCGGCGGCGGGGGCTGGGGGAGGAGCCACCGCTCTCCCTCTCCCTCCAGTTTGGTCCCGAGCTCGGGGTCCCCTCACCCTTGCAGGCTCCGGGCTCCAGGCTCGGGTGCACGGGCTGCCCCGGGTTGGAGGCGGCCTCTTAGCCCCCCGCCCGCACGGGAACCTTCCCTGCCCCGAGTCTGGGCGGCGAGCCACCGCCGGGCTGTGCTGCTGCTGCCCCGACGGCCGTCAGCCGCGTACCCCACTACCTGCTCCCCGTGCCAGCGCGAGGCATGGGCCCAGGGAGTGTCCCCGGCCCGATCGCGAGGCCTGACTCCCCGTCCCAGCTCTGCTCTGCAGTTCACGGGGTCCTCTCAGCCTCCTACCCCCTAACCTCACTTTGTGTCCAGAGGGAGATCCGAGGAAGGGTCGGGTCCTCGGTGCACGCTTGAACAAGCTACTTAAACCTCCTTACAATGTGAACAATGATACCCTGGAGAGGCCCGCGCCGACCTGGCATGGATTGGCACTCGATGCCTTGTTACAGTTGTTCTTGACAAGCTGGTTACGGAGCTGCTCCCTCCCTCCAGTCAGTCCTCTGAGAGCAGTCTCTCAAGTGCCACTAGTTACCACGGGTGTTCAGGTCAGAGCCTCTCAAGGAGCTCCATGATCCCAAAGGGCTCCATTTTTCTTTTTCTTTTTTCTTTTCTTCTTCTTTTTTTTTTTTAGACGGAGCCTCACTCTGTCGCCCAAGCTGGAGTGCAGTGGTGCAATCTTGGCTCACTGCAACCTCCGCCTCCTGGGTTCAAGCGCTTCTCCTGCCTCAGTCTCCCGAGTAGCTGGGATTACAGGCACCCGCCGCCATGCCCAGCTAATTTTTGTATTTTTAGTAGAGACGGGGTTTTGCCATGTTGGCCAGGCTGGTCTTAAACTCCTGACCTCAGGTGATCCGCCCACCTTGGCCTCCCAAAATGCTGGGATTACACGTGTGAGCCACTGCGCCTGGCCCCTTTTCACGTCTAAGGAAATTAATAATGTCTCCATTAAATGATGTGTGATTCAGTTCATATTCAAATTTTCTTAGCTGTCTCCAAAATGTCTGTTATAAAGGTTTCCTTTTGAATTTGAGTCCAATCCATGCTGCCTATTGCATTTCTTTCTTTGTTATTCTAAAATAGAACCCTCACCATCCCATCCCCTTCCCCACATTCACTTTTTTTTAGACAGTCTTGCTCTGTCACCCAGACTGGAATGCAGTGGCACGATCTTGGCTCACTGAAACCTCTGCCTCCTGGGCTCAAGTGATTCTCCTGCCTCAGCCCCCCGAGTAGCTGGGACCACAGGTGTGCAGTACTGCACCTGGCTAATTTTTGTATTTTCTTTTTGGTAGAGACGGGGTTTCGCCATATTGGCCAGGTGGGTCTCGAACTCCTGGCCTCAAGTGATCCACCCACCTCAGCCTCCCAAAGTGTTGGGATTAAAAGCATGAGTCACTGTGCCCGGCCCCCACATTGGCCTTTTAAGGAGCTGGGCCAGCTGTCCTGCAGAACGCTCCCCTTTCTGGACTTGTGTTCCTCATGGGAGGCTTCCTTCATGGTGTCGCTGGGCCTTTCTTTCAGCCCCTTGTAAACTGAAGGATACGACTAAAGGTCAGATTAGAATTAAGTTAAATATTTTTGGCAAGGATGGTCACAGGTGGTGCTGTGTGGTTTGTAGGTGGCAATTGATATCAGGTGCCTAGTAGTGAGGTTTAAGCCAATCACTTGGTTAAGGAAGTGACTGCCATCTCTCCCAATGTAAAAACACCAACTTTTACTTTGTGATTAAGAAGTAATCTACCAGGCCGGGCGCGGTGGCTCAAGCCTGTAATCCCAGCACTTTGGGAGGCCGAGACGGGCGGATCACGAGGTCAGGAGATCGAGACCATCCTGGCTAACACGGTGAAACCCCGTCTCTACTAAAAAAATGCAAAAAATTAGCCGGGCGAGATGGCGGGCGCCTGTAGTCCCAGCTACTCGGGAGGCTGAGGCGAGAGAATGGCATAAACCCGGAGGCGGAGCTTGCAGTGAGCTGAGATCCGGCCACTGCACTCCAGCCTGGGCGACAGAGCGAGACTCCGTCTCAAAAAAAAAAAAAAAAAAGTAAGCTACATGTAATCCCAGCACTTTGGAAAGCTGAGGCTAGAGGATCGCTTGAGGACAGCAGTTCAAAGCTAGCCTGGGCAGCACAGGGAGGCCCCAGCTCTGCAAAAAATAAAAATAAAATTGGCTGGGTGTGGTGCCATGCACCTGTGAGGTAAGGCAAGAGGACCCCTTGAGCCCAGGAGTTCGAGGTTGCAGCAAGCTATCAAGCCACGACACTCTAGCCTGGGAGACAGAGTGACATCTTGTCTCTCTAAAAGAAAAAAAAAATAAAATTAAACAATAAGCCGGGCACAGTGGCTCACGGCTGTAATCCCAGCACTTTGGGAGGCCAAGGCAGGTGGATCACTTGAAGCCAGGAGTTCAAGACCATCCTGGTCAACATGGAGAAACCTCGTCTCTACTAAAAAAAAAAAAAAGTCTGGGCGTTGTGGCTCATGCCTGTAATCCCAGCACTTTCGGAGGCCGAGGCAGGCAGATCATGAGGTCAGGAGTTAGAAACCAGCCTGGCCAACATAGTGAAACCCCATCTCTACTAAAAATACAAAAATTAACTGGGCAGGGTGGCAGGCGCCTATAGTCCCAGCTACCCAGGAGGCTGAGGCAGGAGAATCACTTGAACCCGGAAGGCAGAGGTTGTGGTGAGTAGAGATCGCGCCACTGCACTACAGCCTGGGCAACAGAGAAAGGCTCTATCTCAGAAAAAAAAAAAAAAAAGACCTGGGTGTGGTGGCATGTACCTGTAATCCCAGCTACTTGGGAAGCTGAGGCATGAGAATTGCTTGAACCCAGGAGGTGGAGGTTGCAGTGAGCTGAGATTGCACTACTGCACTCCAGCCTGGGCAACAGAGCAAGACTCTGTCTCAAAATAATAATAATATAATTAAACAATAAAAAGAAAAAAAAAGGTGATCTAGAGGAGGATGATCCTTTGTCTCCTGTCCATCTCCCAACAAGCTTTCACTGAATCATTTTAGCACTCATTGGTAACCCTGGCTTGAATCAATTAGACTGTCCCCAACCTAGATGATTTGATTTAGAATTTTTTTTTTTTTTTTTTTTTGTTGAGACGGAGTCTCGCTCTGTCGCCCAGGCTGGAGTGCAGTGGCCAGATCTCAGCTCACTGCAAGCTCTGCCTCCCGGGTTTATGCCATTCTCCTGCCTCAGCCTCCCGAGTAGCTGGGACTGCAGGCGCCCGCCACCTCGCCCGGCTAGTTTTTTTTTTTTTTTAATAGAGACGGGGTTTCACCGTGTTAGCCAGGATGGTCTCGATCTCCTGACCTCGTGATTCGCCCGTCTCGGCCTCCCAAAGTGCTGGGATTACAGGCTTGAGCCACCGCGCCCGGCCTAGAATTTTTTAAGATGGGGTTTATTGGGATGTAACCTTATCATAAGTTGAGCATTTGGACTTATAATGATTTGACTTAAGATTTTTTTTTTACTTTACTATGGATTTATCAGGGTATTAAATGCATCTTCCACTTACATTTTTCACTTACAATGGGTTTATCTGGACATAACCCTATCATAAGTCTAAGGGCACCTGTATTATTTTGGGGGCTGAAAAATTGCAATTTTCTGTTTCTACCTTCTTTTCTACATTTTTATTTATTTTATTTTATTTTTTTGAGACGGAGTCTCGCTCTGTCACTCAGGCTGGAGTGCAGTGGCACGATCTCGGCTCACTGCAAGCTCCACCTCCTGGGTTCACGCCATTCTTCTGCCTCAGTCTCCCGAATAACTGGGACTACAGGTGCCCGCCACCACGCCCAGTTAATTTTTTTGTATTTCTAGTAGAGATGGGGTTTCACCGTGTTAGCCAGGATGGTCTCGATCTCCTGACCTCGTGATCCACCCACCTTGACCTCCGAAAGTGCTTGGATTACAGGCATGAGCCACTGCGCCCGGCCCTATTTTTTTAACTTTTAATTTTTTTCTTTTTTTTTTGAGACAGTCTCACTCTGTCGCCCAGGCTGGAGTGCAGTGGCGTGATCTCAGCTTATTGCAAACTCCACCTCTTGGGTTCAAGTGATTGTTCTGCCTCAGCCCCCCGAGTACAGGTGCATGCCACCACACTTGGATTTTTTTTTTTTTTTTTTGAGATGGAGTCTCACTCTGGCGCCCAGGCTGGAGTGCAGTGGTGTGATCTCGGCTCACTGCAAGCTCCGCCTCCCGGGTGCATGGTATTCTCCTGCCTCAGTCTCCCGAGTAGCTGGGACTACAGGACCCCGCCACCATACCTGGCTGATTGTTTGTATTTTTAGTAGAGATGGGGTTTCACCGTGTTAGCCAGGATGGTCTTGATCTGACCTCGTGATCCGCCCACCTTGGCCTCCCAAAGTGCTGGGATTACAGGAGTGAGCCACTGCGCCCCGCCTTTTTTTTTTTTTTTTTTTTTTAGTAGACTTGGGGTTTTGACATTTGGCCAGGTGGTCTTGAACTCCTGACGTCAGGTGATCTTCCCACCTCAACCTCCCAAAGTGCTGGGATTACAGGTATGACCCATTGTACCCAGCCCCTTTCTACATTTAATAAGTGTCTTTCTGATTAAAAATAAATAAATAGAGGTTCCCTTAATCAACTGGGAATGAACTATGTTCCCCTAAAAATGCAGGGTAAATGCTTTTTTAAATAAAGTTTTGAGTTACAGAAACTTTAAAAAATCACTATTGCAGGCCGGGCGCGGTGGCTCAAGCCTGTAATCCCAGCACTTTGGGAGGCCGAGACGGGCGGATCACGAGGTCAGGAGTTCGAGACCATCCTGGCTAACACGGTGAAACCCCGTCTCTACTAAAAAATACAAAAAGCTAGCCGGGCAAGGTGGCTGGCGCCTGTAGTCCCAGCTACTCGGGAGGCTGAGGCAGGAGAATGGCATAAACCCGGGAGGCGGAGCTTGCAGAGTGAGCTGAGATCTGGCCACTGCACTCCAGCCTGGGCGACAGCGAGACTCGGTCTCAAAAAAAAAAAAAAAATCACTATTGCAAAGCAACCCAAAACATTTTTTTAAAAAGATAGGCTGGGCGTGGTGGCTCCTGCCTATAATCCCAGCACTTTGGGAGGCTGAGGCAGGCGGATCACGAGGTCAGGAGATCGAGACCATCCTGGCTAACACGGTGAAACCCTGTCTCTACAAAAAAAATATATATTTTTTGAGACGGAGTCTCACTCTGTCTCCCAGGCTGGGGTGCAGTGGCCGGATCTCAGCTCACTGCAAGCTCCGCCTCCCGGGTTCACACCATTCTCCTGCCTCAGCCTCCTGAGTAACAGGGACTACAGGCGCCCGCCATACAAAAAAATATTTAAAAAATCAGCCGGGCATGGTGGCGGGTGCCTGTAGTCCCAGTTACTCGGGAGGCTGAGGCAGGAGAATGGCGAGAACCTGTGAAGCGCAGCTTGCAGTAAGCGGAGATCACACCACTGCACTCCAGCCTGGGTGACAGAGCAAGACTCCGTCTCAAAATAAAGAAATAAAATAAAAAATAAAAAATAAAAAGATGGTAAAAACACGTTAAAGTTCACCATTTTTACCATTTTTTAAGTGTACAGTTCAATATATGTACTGTTGGGTAACAGATCGCCAGAACTTTTCATTTTGCAAAACTAAAATCTTGTACCCATTAAGCAACTCTCCATTTCACCCTTCTGCATCCCCAGTTCCCAGCAACCACCATTCTACTTCCTGTCTCTATGAACTTGTCTACTCTGGATGTCTCATATAAGTGGAATTATACAGTATTTCTTATTGTGACTGGTTTATTGCACTTACCATAATGTCCTTGAGGTTCACGCATGTGTTGAATGTGACAATTTCCTTCCTTTTTAAGGCTGAATATTTACATATGCGAGTTATGTATATTGTATGTATATATCATTATTTGTTTATCCACTCATCTGTCAATGGACATTGATATAGTCTACTACAATGGATATAGTCCCAGGTACTTTGGGGGATGAGGCAGGAGGATTGCTTGAGCCTAGGAGTAGGTTGCAGTGAGCCAAGATGGCACCACTGCACTCCAGACTGGTCAACAGAGTGAGACTGTCTTAAAAAAAAAAGAAAGTTTTGAAGAACTGCCATCCTGCTTCCACAGCAGTTGCACCACTTCAAAATCCCATCTACGGTGCACAATGGTTAATTCTTCTCAGCTAATTATCAATTTCAGAATAAGGAGTAGATATATTCAAGTCTAATGGTGGCAAATACATTTTTTTCCCGCAAATTATCACTATGAATGAAAGGATTTTTATTTGCTCAAAAGTTTATAATTCATTGTAGGCCAGGCGCAGTGGCTCATGCCTGTAATCCCAGCACTTTGGGAAGCCGAGGAGGGTGGATCACCTGAGGTCAGGAGTTTGAGACCAGCCTGGCCAACATGGTGAAACCCCGTTTCTACTAAAAATACAAAAGTTAGCTGGGCGTGGTGGTGGGCACCTGTAATCCCAGCTACTTGGGAGGCTGAAGCAGGAGAATCGCTTGAACCCGGGAGGCAGAGGTTGCAGTGAACTGGGATCGTGCCCCTGCACTCCAGCCTGGACAACAGAGTGAGATGCTGTCTCAAAAAAAAACCCCAAAGAACACACAACTCATTGTAATCATTCTTCCTTCATGTTCAAATGCAACCAAATTTGGCCAGTAGGAGATCCCTTCACCCTAGCTTCTTTGACCTTTCCATCTGACTTCCGTGTCTTCCCTGCTTTCCAGAACCGTCCCAGTCCTACTTAGATTTCAGGATCTGCTGTTTCTCCAAGGGGCCCCGGTGTGGTTCCTTTCAGCAGAGAATGGTATTAGAGACCACGATGGGAGTACTATGTGCTGGATGCTATCAGGGTGTCACTGCTTTCAGGTCTTTTTTTTTTACTCACCATACACAAAGCAGGAGGTCCTAGCTCCTTGCAATGGACAATAGGAGCTGTTGCCCAGGCTGGAGTACAGTGGTGAAATCTTGGCTCACAGCAGCCTCCAACTCCTGGGTTCAAAAGATACTCCCATCTCAGCCACCTGAGTAGTTGGAACTACAGGTGCATGCCCCCACGCCTGGCAATTATTATTATTTTAGATAAAGTCTCGCTCTGTTGACCAGGGTGGAGTGTAGTGGCATGATCTTGGCTCACCGCAACCTCTGCCTCCCAGGTTGAAGTGATTCTCTTGCCTCAGCCTCCCAACTAGCTGGGACTACAGGTGTGCACCACCATGACTGGCTGATTTTTGTATTTTTAGTAGACATGGGGTTTCACCACGTTGGCCAGACTGGTCTCGAACTCCTGGCCTCAAGTGATCTGCCTGCCTCCTCCCAAAGTGTTGGGATTACAGGCATGAGCCACCACGCCCAGCCAATTATTTTTTATTTTGTATAGTATTTCCTTCCTTCTTTTTTTCTTTTCTTTCTTTCTTTTTTTCTGAGACAGAGTCTAGCTCTGTCGCCCAGGCTGGAGTGCAGTGGCCGCATCTCAGCTCACTGCAGCCTCTGCCACCCGGGTTCAAGCAATTCTCCTGCCTCAGCCTCCTGAGTAGCTGGGATTATAAGCGCCTGCTATCACGCCCAACTAATTTTTTTATTTTTAGTAGAGATGGGGTTTCACCATGTTGGCCAGGTTGGTCTTGAATTCCTGACCTCGTGATCCGCCTGCCTTGGCCTCCCAAAGTGCTGGAATTAAAAGACGTGAGCCACTGCGCCGGCCCTTCTGTTTTTTTTGGGATGGAGTTTTTGCTCTTGTTGCCCAGGTTGAAGAGCAATGGCACAATCTCAGCTCAATGCAACCTCTGCCTCCCGGGTTCAAGCTATTCTCCTGCCTCAGCCTCCCAACTAGCTGGGATTACAGGCATGCACCACCACACCCAGGTAGTCTTTTAAAAATTATTTAGTAGAGATGGAGTTTCACTATGTTGGTCAGGCTGGTCTCGAACTCCCAACCTCATGTGATCCATCCACTTTGGCCTCCCAAAGTGCTGGGATTACAGACGTGAACCACCGCACCTGGCCCCTTGTTCTTTTTTGCCTGGTTTAATAGCCCTCCAACCCCCTCAGCCCGAGAGGGAGTTTCGCTCGTCGCCCAGGTTGGAGTGCAATGGCGCCATCTAGGCTCACTGTAACCTCCGCCTCAGTGACTCTCCTGCCTCAGCCTCCCGAGTAGCTGGGATTACAGGGGCCTGCCACCACACCCGGCTAATTTTTGTATTTTTTTTTTTTTGAGACGGAGTCTTGCTCTGTCGCCCAGGCTGGAGTGCAGTGGCAAGATGGCTCACTGCAAGCACCACCTCCCGGGTTCACACCATTCTCCTGCCTCAGCCTCCTGAGTAGCTGGGACTACAGGCGCCCACCACCATGCCCGGGCTAATTTTTTTTTTGTATTTTTAGCAGAGACAAGGTTTCACCATGTTAGCCAGGATGGTCTTGATCTCCCCACCTCATGAGCTGCCCGTTTCGGCCTCCCAAATGCTGTGATTACAGGCGTGAGCCACCACACCCGGCCTAATTTTTGTATTTTTAGTAGAGATGGGGTTTCGCCATCTTGGCCAGGCTGGTCTCGAACTCCTGACCTCAGGTGATCCACCCACCTCAGCCTCCCAGTGTTGGGATTCCAGGCGTGAGCCACCACGCCAGGCTCAACAGCCCTTAAAAAATCCTTTATTACAGAGATTTCCAAATAGATACAAAATTAAAAACACTGAACCCTCCTGTACCTATCACCGAACCTCAGTAATTGTCAATGCAGTGCCAAGTGACAACAGCCGTTCAGAATCCAGCCCTAGGTGGCTTGAGTGATGCTGCGAGCACAGGTTTGGGAGCTGGAAACTTTCATTTCAGTGACCATAGGAGCAGAGAGCACCCCTTCAGAAGATAAGCAAACTCACCTCTCCTTTCATCCCTCCATCCCCTGAATCACTTGTGTCCTTATCTCATGCCAGGCACTGGGGCACAGTGTTATTTACGCCTGCTTTGTTCCTGCTTACAAGAACTAGGAGACATGAGCTGTCTCATCCCCATTTGTGGGCAGAGGTTACAAGGCAGTGAAGTGTGATCCTAAAAGCAAGGGGGTGCTGCAAGCATTGAGAATGGAGCGCCTCGCTGTGCAGGAGTCAGGAGGGGATTATAAAAAGCTGAGACACATCTTGCGGTACTACATGTGCAAGGTGCGGAGCTAAATGAATCCCGAGGCCCTCCCGAGGCCCACCCAAGATCAGAGCCCTAGGGAGAGGCAGCCGGTGTGTGAGTGGGGGACAGTAGGAGCCGTGGACAGAGCTCAGTTTGGACACTGTTCTCTGGTGAGCAGACACACACTGGTCAGAAACAACTTTGGCCCCCAGTGCCTGGGCCATCCACCCACAGCAGGAACTGTTCACACACCTCTGGGCCATCCTTGATGGGACTAAGGTGGGCAAGCACCATTTTAGAGAAGAGGAAAGTCCAGAAGGATTACAAACCTTGACCCAACTCACGAGGCCAAGTGGGGCAGCAGTTTTGGCCTGTGGCGGCCCAACTCTAGGCCTGTGTTCCCTCTCCAGGCCCCCCACCTCTGGGGGCCCGCAAGAGACAGTCATCACTGCTTTAACTGAACAGATAAATGGCAGGGCCGGGGCTGCGCAGAGGAAAGCGGGTAGGGGAGAGACCTGCCAAACCCCATCCTCCCTGACAGAGCATGAGGCGGGGGACAGGCCATGCTTCTCTCCTTGGTCTACAACAAAACAAAATTGGATTTAGCCAAAAACAAACACTGGCAGGAACTTTACAGTTTATAAAGCTTTTGCATAAGCCACCTCTGGTTCCTCCCAACCAACTTATGACGCTTTATTACCGTGATTTCAGACAAGAAACAGGCTTACAGAGGTAAGGGTTGGAGACCACTCAACTGGTTTTAAACAGAAACTGGCCAGAGGTGCCGGCTCCACGTCTACTGCCCTTTCCGCAGCACCACGCTGCCTCCCACGAAACACCCACAGCGTCCTTGGCTAATGAGGGCCCCTGTCGGAGGCCACAGGAAGCCTTTTCAGAGCCCCTCTGGGGCATGAGTGGGGAGCGGCTCTGCTCCCCAGAGCTTCAAAGCCCCATCAAGGAAGGGCTGAGAACTGACCTGCTGAAGTGGCCGAGTGTGTGTATGAGGGGAGTGGACTCAATTTTTATTTTTGAAACCTCACGCACAGAGTTCCTTATATTCCTCAGGTTCCACAAGAATACCAGGTGCAATTTCAGAACCACCTTTCTAAACCTCTGCTCACCGACTGAAAGCAACAGGGCCCTTCACAGCCCGGCTTCCTTCTTTTGACACACAGCTCTTCCGCTCCAGTGGAGAGTCGCCAAAGATCACGAAGGGAAAACAGTCTCCTCTGGACTCCGGTCTGGGAAACCCGTTTCAGCCCGGGGGGGAGCCCAGTGGCCACTGGCGCTGCCCAGGGGCTGCTGTGGGGCAGAGATAACACACACAGGAAGGGTGGGGTGGCAGGAGCCCTCCCAGGAGCAGGGCTTGCCCGTAAACAATGAGCTGCCGCCTGGCCAGGGCAGGAGGTGATTCATCTCCCCCGCTGCTCAGCTCCTGGCTGGCTGCGCTCACCGGGCACCGAGGGACTGGGGAAGCCCTGGCCAGGCGCTGACGCCTCCCCACTCCCTGCACAGGTCGGGCTCTCACCCCAGCCCTTCTGCAACTGGCTTGACTTCAAAAGCCTGGGTGTGTCCAAGAAGTGATCTGGACTGGGGAGTGCTCAAGTGCACCCCAGGGAGCACAGCTCCACCATCACCCAAGAACTGGCTGGGTTTTGGGATCAAGGCGGCACATGGAGCGAACATGGAGCTTGGGGGCTCCCGCCTGTCCATGTCCAGAGGCGTACACGGGTAACAACGGTGACTTCCTGGGCCACCCCTCTGAACAGCGTCCCAGGCCTGCATCAGCCTATCGTCAACCCTGAGGCAGTAGTCCCAAACCAAGATGGGGGGACATGTGAGCTGAAGCATTTGCCTGCAAACAGAATGCAGGAGAGGCCAGTGCATCTGAGATGCCAAGAGGTAAGAAAACGGTACTTTTAATGGGCGGCAGACCCCAGGAGGGGCGTGGACAGACCCTGTCCACAGCGCCTGTCTCCCGTGCTGCCTGTCCTTCCATCTGGAGTGCCACATAGGAGCTCCTCTCAGGTGCCATCAGGGGAGCAGGTCCCAATCCTGAAATATACAAAGTGGCGCCTCCCACTGGGCGGTGGTCACTGGGCTGCACAGTTCTTTCGAGTCCTAGGGTGGCCCCTCAGGTCACTGCTTGGCCTTCTTCACAATGGTGCCCACAGCAGAGATGACGGTGGTCTTGGAGCCGCTGGCGCTGGTGGTGACTGTGACGACAGCTGGCAGGGTGGCTGTGGTGGTGAGGATGGTGGGCTGCGCTATCGTCGTCACTGGGATAGCCGAGTCCCACTTGCTCTTTCTCTTCTGAGCATCTGGAGATAAAGCAGAAGTCAGGATCATGATCCACTCATGAGCAGTGCCCTCTTTCCCTTCCCCCTGCAGGCCAGCAGGGGCCTAGGGAGCAGAAACCAAAGGGGCCCACCCCAGACTCCAAAGCTGGTTCTCAAAGTCCTTGCTTAGAAAAGAGCAAGGCTGAGCCTAGGCCTGGATCCATGTGTTGTCTGTCGCCCAAACTAGCCAGGGAGAGCCTGGCTCCATGTGTGTGGCAGGGAGGCAGGGCAGCTCTGCAATCTACCTGCAACAGCTGTGCTGGCGGTGGTAGTGGTGGTGGCCGTGGCGTTGGTCGTGGTGCCTTTCTTGGTGCCCGTCACAAACTCAATCTGGAGAGGGAGAGGGAAGAGAATAAGGCTGGGCAAAGCTGGGTGTCCACAGCCTTTTGCCATCCGTCAGCTCCTGGGGGACAGGAGCTTGGCACTACACAAAAAAGGCATTGGAAATGAACTTTGCTCTGACCATCTGGGGGAGGGCGAGGTGTCTAAGAAGAACCCAAAGGGGCTTTTCGCTCGTAAAAGAACTTTCCAAACAGTACTGGATCCCTCCCGGCATCACCAGGTCGCTGCACATGCCCGGCACCCCCGGCCCACCGCCCCACCTCACATGCCCAGAACCGTTTGGCCAGGCCCCTCCTCCTCACACCCAGGAGGAGGCGGCGCCCGCCCGCACAGGGGAAGGACAGCTCCGGTCCCCAGGCGCTGCAGACACGTCCCTGCAACAAGCCTGGGGTTTGAAAGGGAGAGGGAAAGAGAGAGAAGGGAGATTCAATCAAGGGTTAAGAATGAGAAACCCCGATTATCCCCTTGCACCAGCTCCCATGCTCCTGGCCCAGCAGCCAGTGACTCCAGAGGGCCACCAGCATGCCCATGCCCCACAGCCCCTCTGCCTGGGGTGAGGGAAACAGTCTGGAGGCCGCAGCTGCTTGAGGATGGTCAGGCCAAGCCAGACGTGGGAGGAGCTGGTGTCCTGATGCCTGGCTCCGAGACTGCTCACAAAGGGAACAAGGCCCAGAGATAACACTTGGGTCTCACAGCCAAACTGATGTTCCTTGAAGAACCCAGACCACACTGCTGGGGAACAAGTGGCACTCAGGGCCCTAACATGGGACCTAATAGGTAGCACCCAGGCGGGCCACTGAGGGCAGCTCTGGAGGCCAAGAAACTCACTGAGCAGAGGAAGCTGGGCCCGGCACTCTCTTAGGGAGTTACTTCCCTCCCTTCAGGCCACAGAGGGCACCCATGACCCGAAATAGACAAAGCCCCCAAAGGTTCTGCAATTGGGGGGAGGAGGGGGGCACAACACAGCAAGCAAGACTCTAAGGGCAAGGCGGCAGGCGAGCGCCATGAACCCAGCAGGCCCGCTCAGTGCACAGGCCCTGCTGAGGGGCTCAGAGCATTGCCAGGCGATGACATGGGGCCAGGGCAGGGGCCAGCCTGGACAACCTCTGGGCGCAGCCAGCAGGACCCATGCATTCCACATCTGCCTTTTTCATCTAGGAGGTCTGCCATCACTTACTTTCGTTCGCTCCTTTTTGGCCTTTTCCAATTTGTCCATCTCAACCTTCTGGGCCTTGGCTATGAAGACAAGAGAAGCTGTCACAAAGGCGGTCCCCGAGCAGCTCTGGGCTGAGGGAACCGACTCTGATCCCTGCGTTCTTTTCAGTGGGCTAAAGGTCTTCATGGGCGCTGTGTTCTTTGTGCTAGGCAAAACGAAGCCAGCCCTTGCTTGGCGTAGGGCAGGGGCCTTCAGCTCCAGACTGGAGGGCTGCATGCCCCGTGTCTGTGTATGGAAGGGTCAGCTACTCCTGAGCTCCTGTGAACTGCCGCACATGGAAATACAGGCCCAATGGGAACTACCTTCCTACTGACTGAGAGAAGCTGGAATCAGAGATTATTATGTAAAATGTTGGCAATGAATTCAAATTAAAAGACAACAAAATTCATGAAGGCCAAACAAAGCACCTCTATAGGCCAAGATCTGGGCCATGGGCTGCGGGCTAAAGACCTATAGTCCAGGGGTTTGGGCCCTCTGACATTCCTCCCAGTTCTCCCAAACTGGTGCCTTAAGAATAAGCCATCCTCTCACTGGCCTCAGAACACTCTGCCTACACCTGCCTGGCCCCTCTGCCTCTTAAAACCTCAGCTTGAACACAGTTTTGTCAGTGAGACCTTCCCATCCCTTTGGCCAGATTAGATGACCATGCTTGCCAAAGCTCCCCTGTCCTCAGCAGCTCTGTCATCACCAACACTTCATCGATGCTGGCATTACTGGCATGACGTTGTCTTCTTTGCTGTGGCATAAGCCTCTTAAGGCAGGGATGGGTCTGTCTCATTCAGGTCTGTACCCAGCCCCTTGAACGCGGCCTGACGCACAGGAGACCCTGAAGTGTGTGTTGCCTGGATAACCAACTGACTGGATAAAGGGACAGTTGGGTGGGCGGATGAGATATATGGAAGGAGGGATGAAAGGCTACCTAATGCCTCATAGTAGGAGTCCTCAGACCAGCCATGGGGATCAAACATATCCTGCAAAGGAAAAGGCGACAGTTGCAGTTAGGAACCATCAGATGACAAATGATTCAGAAACCCAAGTTCCTTGCCTGAGTCTTTCCACAGAGCTTCGTGGTCTGGGGTCCCCTTACCTGGGGCTTGGCTGTCATCCCTGGTCTCTAGCCAAGGGGCAGCTGGCAAGTGCTGAAGAACAAGGGAGCATGAAGCCCCCATCCAGTGACCCCCAGGAGCAGCAGGTCCACACATGTCCCCACCAGTCAGGGGCCAGACACCAGGTCGGCCACTGGAATCTCTTTATTGGACTATTTCAGAACAATAGGGACTCAAACACAAGACATGGGGACTGTGCTTTCAAACTAGTGGTGCCACTACATGGACCCTTCTGTGGCTGCAGGTCAAATCCCATGGAACAAGCACAGGACCCCGGGTGTCCCCATCACCCTCCAGCCCCGTGTGCCAGACGCACCTTTGGGTAGTTGGTGCCAAGCTCGTCAATGGCACAGAACTGGATCAGCTTCTCGTAGATGCTGAAAAAACAGCACAGGCATTGAGCAGGCACAAGTCCACGTCCCTGCGTAGGACCTGAACCATCCAGCTCCTGGGGCTGACACAAAACCTTCAAAACCTTTAAATCCAGCTCAGCTGCTCTAAGCAAGCTTCCTGATGGCCCTACACCCTCCCAGGGAGATGGACCTGTTAACTAAGGGCCGGGAGGAGATGGGGTCAAGGTGATGGCTGAGTTTTGTCCCACTGACCTTCAGTCTGTATGGCTGGGTTGGGCTCACCACACTCAGGCCCACACAAGGGAAAGGGCCTACTCTTTCCCCCGTAAGTCACTAGCTTGAGCATTAAATGGAATAAGACCAGACATAGCTCTGGTCCTAAGACCTCTCACCTATATGCAAAAATCAGCTTTTTAGAGTTGTAAGATGAACCTGTGGTAACTGTCTAGTCCAATTCCTTCCATGAGGACAGGGGCCTTGAGAGGTCATGTGCTTTAGGCTCAGAGCAGGGACGAGAACTCAGCCAGGTCTCCCTCATCCCCGTCTGGGTCTTGGTATGGATTGCTTTGTGTTTTGTCAGGATCTGAAATGGCAAGCCTCTGGCTGGGTTAGCATAGTCTGCTGTGTCCAGCAGGCACTCAGTGTAATGACAAGTCTGGGTGATGGTTTGGGCTCAGGGCTTTTCCTCACCACCTCCTTGGGGACGTCTTCGTCCTTAATCCAACATTAATAACTCAATAAACTCTGCAGGCTCAAGGGAAACTTACCTGGGGTTCCGAAATTCCTTCTTCCTTTGGATAATGTAGTTCATATCCATTCCCTCCTTTATCTTTCGTTCATAAAGCTTCTGGATCTTGTCCTATGGAAGAAGAGCAGAGGGGGTGTATGACAGAAGCCCACCCCTCCACCATCCCAGCCCCTGGTCACCAGCTATGTGTGCAGCATGAACGTGAGGCTCCAGAGCCACGCAAAGCCCAACTTGACCTCATGTTAAAATTTAACCTATTCTTGGCCGGGTGCGGTGGCTCATGCCCATAATCCCAGCACTTTGAGAGGCCAAGGTGGGTGGATCACGAGGTCAGGAGATTGTGAACATCCTAGCTAACACAGTGAAACCCCATCTCTACTAAAAACACAGAAAATTAGCTGGGCATGGTGGCGGACACCTGTAGTCCCGGCTACTTGGGAGGTTGAGGCGGGAGAATGGCGTGAACCCAGGAGGTGGAGAATTTAACCTATTCTCAGCCAGGCGTGGTGGCTCATGCCTGTAATCCCAGCACTTTGGGAGGCTGAGGTGGGTGGATCACAAGGTCTAGAGATTGAGACCATCCTGGCCAACATGAAACCCCGTCTCTACTAAAAACACAAACAACATTAGCTGGGTGTGGTGGGGCGCGCCTGTAATCCCAGCTACTTGGAAGGCTGAGGCAGGAGAATTGCTTGAACCTGGGAAGTGGAGGCTGCAGTGAGCTGAGATCATGCCACTGCGCTCCAGCCTGGTAACAGAGTGAGACTCTCTCAAAAACACAAAACAAAACAAAAAATTAACCTATTCTCTTTTTCCACCCTACCTTTTGCCCAGAACTGCACACAAGTAAGATAAACCAAGACCAGGCCGCTTTCACTGCTGAGGTTTCCTGACGCTCTCTGGATGACAGTATAGTGAGCAGTGAAAAGATCACAGCAGAGGAGCCATGGAGAAAATAATGAACAAAGCCCCAACTGGTTAATCAGTTCCAGAATCATCCGAAGCAGGGTGTAGGGTACTGGTGTTGATATGCAGGGAATGAATCCTGGTTTTAAATTTTAACATGAGGTCAAATTTTAACATGAGGTCCCCAGCAGAACTGTGAACCACAGGAGACTTCAGAAGGGCTATGGCCTTTTGATGGGAGGTAGGAATAGTTTTTTGGATTCGGTCTTGCAAACTTTTTAGAATGTGTCTTTTACGGGGAGGCGCACAGGTGGCTGGTCCACGCTGGCTTATCGCGGGCATCAAGGGTTAACTGCCTCTCTCTCACCCAAATTTCCCCACAGGTCATGCCTGGCTTTCAGTGGGAGAGTGGAGAACCACCTGGGGGGATGCAGGCTGACCTACTGCGGCCAGTGCCACAGGCGTCCTCAGGAAGGGGGTCCTCCCCAGCCCATGGACATGATGCCCAAAGTAGATGGCATCAGCATGGCCCGGTGCCAATGAAGAGGGCCAAGACACCAGAGCCACCTCTGGAAAGAGCAGTCTCAGCCAGGAAGGCGGGCACTGGTCCAGGGCAAGATCCACCTGCAGCCTTCCCCTGCAGTGGGGCTTAAACTGAGATTCTCCAGAAGGGAAACACCTGAGGCACTGTGCCAGCAAAGCGGGCGGGCAGGCCTGGAGGGCCCAGGTGACAGCATTTAGGACATGTCAGGAGGGGTGATCCGCTCCCCGTATTAGAAGCCAAATCTTTCTACCGAGACTGGCCAGAGCAAGAGCTGAACCGCAGAGGGAGGTCTGTGATATCATCGCCGAGACTGAAGAACCTCTGTCCTCCAAGCTATCTCCTCCAGGGTCATGGAGGGAGCCATATATAGAAGGCTCAGCAACTTGAGGAGAACCCATGTCATACAGATGACCTGGCTGCGTCTCCTGGGTGGTAAGATCAGTTCTACCACCCCAGATGAACTAAAATGTTTGCTCAAATGCCATGGTTTCCACCATCAGGAGGGTCTAAAGAGGAGGCACATTCGGCACTGCAGGCTGTGCGCCAGTTGTCTCTGCCTGGCGGGCTGCTGGAGTTGTCCTTACAGGCTAGAGCTTGCTGTCTGGTTGTCTGGCATGGAGGGTGACGTGATTCTGGAGGGCGGTGGTGGGGAGAAGACTCAGCAATGGGAGGAGACTTCCGGGAAGGGAAGATAATCTGCCCTGCACCCCCAGTTCTGACTCTGGCCCTCCCCCAGCTTGCTGCATTCCTTAGCCTCAGGTCCCATTAGTCATCCATCCGTTAGGGTGGTGTCACAGCCTTGCTGTGCAGCCAGAGGCCCCCAGTGGAAGCTCCAGGATCAAAGGTGAAGCAGGTGGACCAGGAGCCATGACTGTGCAGCCTTGGGTGCCTGTTCTATTGTTCATCACAAGGGAACCCACAGAGGGACAAGGAGAGCCACGGGCTGAACCCCAGCTGTCCCCGCAGGGAGTGTAACTGCACAAAAGCTTCGACTCCTTGGGATTTGAAAACTTCCCGTCAGTGCTGCACATTCTGTCAAGCAAGAAGCCACTGAATCAGCATTTTAGAAATAGATTAGCATAGAAAAATGTATATATAAACGCTTGTGATTTTTTCATTTCTGTAATTTATTTTACATTCTGAGGGTTCCTGTTTCTTAGCAAAGCTCTTTCTCAGAAGCTCCCATTGGCCCAGCAGGGCTGCAGAGAAAAGGTTATGTTCTTTTCTCTGTCTCTGCTTAGGACTTCACTGAGGGCAAGCCAGGGCCGCCCTGCTGGAGCAGAACCAGGGTACATGGTGGTGGGTGTAGGAGCCAACTCCTGAGATGAGGCTAATAGGAGGTAAAGGGGACTGCAGGATCCTTCCCACCTGTCAGTTTCTTTTATAGAAGCCTCAGTCCCTTTCCCTCCCATGGTCTCTTAAGGTTAAGACCGAACCAAACACATAACCCAGGCTATCTAATCTATCCGACCTCAGTAGCCAAACCTCATGCTTACTTGTAAGTGATTTGAACATCTGCCAGGGGGTTCTGGCGGGATCTTGATTTCATCAGGCGACATGTTCCGAACTCTTTCAGAAAAAGAGGCTATTGAGGGAAGAAAGAAGAATTCTGTAGGTGGGGATCAAACAAGGGACAGACATGGACAAAAAAACATAAACACATAAAATGTTATCAGGTAGGGATAAACACTATGAAAACAGTACAACTGAGTGTTCAGATGTGGCCTCTGTGAGGTGTTATCTCAGTTGAGAGTGAATGACCAGAAGAGGTGGGCCGTGTACCAGCTTGGGAGAAGAAAAGTTCAGACAGAGGATATAAATGTATACAGTAATTAACTTTTCCCTTTTTTTTTTTTTTTTTTAAAAGAGACGGGGTCAGCTGGGTGTGGTGGTTCGCACCTATACTCCCAACATTTTGGGAAGCTGAGGTGGGCAGATCATTTGAGGTCAGGTGCTCCAGACCAGCCTGGCCAACATGGCGAAACCCTGTCTCTACTAAAAATACAAAATCAACTTGCAGGGTGATGCATGCCTGTAAACCCAGCTACTCGCGAGGCGGAGGAATGAGAACTGCTTGAACCCGAAGGTGGTGGCTGCAGTGAGCCAAGATTGCGCCACTATACTCCAGCCTGGGTGACAGAGTAAGACTCTGTCTCAAAAAGGAAAATACAATACAGAAAATGAAATAGAGACAGGGGTTTTAGTCTGCAACCCAGGCTAGAGTGTAGTGGTACAATGATAGCTCACTGCAACCTCAAACTCGTCTCAGCTTCCCAAGTAGCTAGGACTACAGGTTCATGACACCATGCCTGGCTCACCGGAAGTTCTGGTAAAGACAGGGTCTCGTTACGTTACCCGGGCTGGTCTGGAACTGCTGGATCAAGCCATCTTCCTGCCTTGGTCTCCTAAAGAGCTGGGATTATGGGTATGAGCCACTGTGCCTGGCCCACAACAGTTAACTTTTAAGGAAGAGTCAGCAGTGTGCTGGTAAACGTTTAATCACCAGCTGGGTGTGGGGATGGGGAAAGAGGGGAGGCGCCATGATCTCTGGCATTTGCCATTTCTTGTGGTGTAAATTCTTCTGCCATGGCCAATTTCAAGCTACCAAGGTAAAGTCACTGAACTCAAGGCTGGGAAGAGATGTACACAAGAGGCTCACGACGTGAGCCAGCTGCAGCCACCACTGCATGTCTCTAAACCAGCTCCAGCCACCACTGGATATGTCTCTAAAATACTTGCAAGACTTTGGAAACTCAGAGGTGCTTGGTGTCACCCATCTCGTCTATGGCTAACCTGCCTAGGCTACAGGAGAAACAGAATTCAGGGTTCCCTAAGTTTTGGGTCCCAAAGTAAACAAAATGGCCTTAATGCATAAATGATACTTACTACCGTTATCAGCTGAGGATCTTTTAAAAATAAACAAATCAACTCTCTCTTAGCCCACCTCATTCCTGAGAACAAAAGGCCCGTTCTGGTGGGAAGAACCACAACCCCCAGGGGACAATTTCCTCAGAGATCTGCCAGGGCGGGCAGGCCTTGCTCTCTCCAGCCCCTTCCCCGTGGCCTCGGGCCACCCCGCAGCCTTGGGCCACCCGGGCACTGCAGTCTTGCTTTGGCTCGCTGGGACAATGTGCTATTTGTTGTTAAAATTCTGTCTGCTCTTCAAAACACTCTCTCATGAAAAGGATCATACAATAAGCAAAGAGCAGGCAGGCAGGGTGGGGCAGGATGAAGAGAAAGAATGAACAAACCACCAATAACACTCAGCAAGCACTTACTGGGCACCTACTGTGTGCAGGCCTGCTAACCCACTGCTGAGCTGCCTGGGCTGGCTTCGCAAGGCCAGTCCCTTCTCCTCTCCCCAGGCTGGGTTAATGTTTGCTTAGTACATAAGGTGCTTTGATCTCTGCCTGGAGTTTCAAGTTACTGTAAAGAACACAGTGCTGAGGAGGGCTGGGGACAAGGCTCCCAGACTCTGCCAGTCCAGCTGCTGCAGGACAAGCCTGTGCACACTGCAAATACACTCTGAGACAGGGGTCGAGCCTGGGGCCATCCTAAAAACATGAGGTCATGTGCTGATTTGCACTGCTGTCAGTGGATTCTCACTGGAAGCGCCCCAAGAACAGAGCACCAATCTGCCATTTTGGATGAGGGCAAGAGGACAGAGACTGGCTGACACATTCATCAGAGGTCCTGCTGTGGATCCCAGATGCCAGTGCAGCCCAGGAGCCGGGGACGAGGTGCTTCTCTTTGCCCAGCACCTTCCTGTGGTCTCCTGACTCCTCAAGCAAAGCTGACACTCAAATATGGCTGGAATTCAACTCTCCTCCAACTTCCTCCTTCCTCCCAGCCCTGGAATACGTGAAAGTGCTAAGCCTGAGGTTGCAGAAGCTGGTGGAGAGTGGAATCAGCTGCAGGGAGCTAGTCCTAGCTCACAAGCAGCAGCCATAAAAGCAAGGAGAGCCTTGGCAGGCGCTGGGTACATAAATAAGCAGGGTTAACTTCTTCCCTCGGCTGGAGAGTGCGTATGTGTGCATGTGACAGAGACAAAGAGTGCCCTTTGGCATTTGCCAGGAAAACCTTTTGGAAAAACAGGGTGTGACCCTGTTGCCACAGCAACCCAGCCACACTCTGGGGCTCACATGGTGTACAGTGTAAGAGGAGGGGAGCCCCTCCTGAGCCTGGGGCTTGAAACAAGATAATTCCTAGGCAGTTACTGTCAAATAAAGAGACACATTCAGGAAAACTAGATACAAGTATACGACACAGAGCGTGGAAGCAGCCTTCAGTGACCCTCTCCTTCCTGAGTCCTGGAATGAATCTCATGTGGAAGATGCCAGCCCCACATTTGTTTATTTTTTTTGAGATGGAGTCTCACTGTGTCACCCAGACTGGAGTGCAATGGCGTGATCTCAGCTCACTGCAACCTCCGTCTGCTGGGTTCAAGCAGTTCTCTTGCCTCAGCCTCCTGAATAGCTGGGACAACAGGCACGTGCCACCATGCCTGGCTAATTTTTTTTTTTTGTATTTTTAGTAGAAATGGGGTTTCACCACGCTAGCCTCGAACTCCTGACCTCGTGATCCGCCTGCCTTGGCCTCCCGAAGTGCTGGGATGATAGGTGTGAGCCACCGTGACCAGACCAGCCGAGCCCCACATTTCTTGTGAGCAGACAGAGCCTCAAGCCATGTCCCCAGGACATCCGTAGAGCAATGTGTCCACAGTCTCTTGGAAGCAGTGCTGGGTCTGTGGCTGCTGCCTGGGCCTGATGGGGGTGTTCTCAGAGGCAGCCGCAGTTAGGACCTGAGAAGCCAGCTGTCAGTGTGAGTTGCCCTGGTGCGTGCCCAAGTCAGAAAACACCCAGAGTACCCACAGCTGCCATGGAGGGATCTGGGCAGGAGTAGCTAGTTGGATGGGCTCATGGGACGGCAGGGAGTGAGTGAGCTGGGGGGCTCCAGGGGACAGTGGAGTATCTCCAGCTCCTAAGTGACACAGAGAACCCACGCCCACTGCCACACTAGCACCACTGCTCCAGGCTCAGCCGTGGGCATCGGTGAGGCCCTGGAGGGCACTGAGAGGGTGTGCATGCTCGGCTCTGTCAAGGGGCTGCAGTGCTGCAGACGCCTGTGGCTTGGCTTCTCTGCTCTCCTGCTTGTTCTCTTAAAGCTGGGGCTGTCTACATGCATGGACATGCTTCCCATACCTGGTAAGCAACCTGAGTCCTGACACCAGAGCAGACAAAAGCAGCTTAGGCAGACAGGCTGACAGGCACCGCATCATGAACGGAAGCCACTGTCCTTCAATTAATTACGTCTTTAGTAAGGGGAGCTAAACTAGCTACTTGTTACTGAGGAATGGCGAGTAATCAAAATGATGCCGTTTAAAGATCCATTTTTGTCCTCCACGGGTGAATGAGAAAACAAACTGTGGTGTATCCCTACAGTGAAATATTACTTGGCTACAAAAAGGAACTCTGGACATGCCCAACAACATGGATGAGCCTCGCAAGCGCCGTGCTGAGTGAAAGAAGCCAGACAAAAACCCTAGTTCCCTTTCTACCCCTGCTTCTCAACGGCAGGTGATTCTGCCCCAAAGGGACATTGATCACTGTCACATCTGGGGGAGGAAGAGTGCCTCTGGCATGCAGTGAGTGGGTAGAGACCAAGGACACTGCTAAACACCCTACAAAGCACAGGACAGCCCCACCACAAAGAATTATCCAGCCCAAAATGTCAGCAGGGCCAGGGCTGGGAGATCCTGATTTACAGGAAATTCTTTTTTTTTTTTTTTTTTTGAGACAGAGTCTCGCTCTGTCGCCCAGGCTGGAGTGCAGTGGCCGGATCTCAGCTCACTGCAAGCTCCGCCTCCCGGGTTCACGCCATTCTCCTGCCTCAGCCTCCTGAGTAGCTGGGACTACAGGCGCCCGCCACGTCGCCCGGCTAGTTTTTTGTATTTTTTAGTAGAGACAGGGTTTCACCGTGTTAGCCAGGATGGTCTCGATCTCCTGACCTCGTGATCGGCCCATCCGTCTCGGCCTCCCAAAGTGCTGGGATTACAGGCTTGAGCCACCGCGCCCGGCCTGATTTACAGGAAATTCTAAAAAAAGGTAAAGCTATAGTGAGGAGAGTGTAGATCACAGCTTGCCCAAGGTTGAGGGAGGGAATCAGCTGTAACAGGGTCGGGGCAGAAGGGAACATTTTGGGGTGATGGGCGCGTTCTGCATCACGATTACGGTGGGGCTCACACCACGATATGCATCTGTCAACATTCATCAAATGGCACACCTAAAATTGGCAAGTCTTGCTCTATGTAAATTATACCTCAAAAAAGCTATTTCCAAAAAACGGCACAGGGAGGAAAAGTGACAAGTTGGCTTTGGAAGCGACTGGGGGCTGAGATGGCTGATGCCCACACACATTCCACTGCCTGCTCAGCACTGCTAGCAAGAGCGACGGCATCTCTGCCTTGGCACGCGACAGGCTGCTCTCTGATCCCCGGCCGTGCAGTTTCTCACAGTGAAATGCACGGTTGGCTCAGGTGATGGTGGGGTAAGAGGCCGAGGTTCCTGTCCACATCCTGCTGGTGGATCGCCTCCTTAGGGCAGGCCATCAGCTTCCCAGCAGATGTGAACTCTGCTTCCTCTGCCCTCAAAGCCAAATGTTGCATCCCTACGGTGCCACTTTCTAAAGAACAAACTCTAGGTTTTAGGAAAGTCCTGGTTTGTATAGGATTTGAAAGACTGAAACTCCACCAGAGAAGCCAGGAATTAAGGCCCTCCTGCTGAGGGTCTGGGCTGCTCAGCGTTACTGTGTTCCCACCCAATCCTTTTTTTGAGACGGAGTCTCGCTCTGTTGCCCAGGCTGGAGCGCAGTGGCCGGATCTCGGCTCACTGCAAACTCTGCCTCCCAGGTTCACGCCATTCTCCTGCCTCAGCCTCCTGAGTAGCTGGGACCACAGGCGCCCGCCACCTCGCCTGGCTAGTTTTTTTTTTTTTTTTTTAGTAGAGACGGGGTTTCACCGAGTTAGCCAGGATGGTCTCGATCTCCTGACCTCGTGATCCGCCCGTCTCGGCCTCCCAAAGTGCTGGGATTACAGGCTTGAGCCACCGCGCCCGGCCCCTAATCCTTCTTTAAAAGACAAACAGAATCAACGATTCCTAGCTCCTTTAGTTCGGGAAAAGGAGAACAGGCTCCGTAGCAGAACTCCCAGCAGAAAGGTCTTCCTGGGAGAAAGCCTGGGTGGGAGGGACTGACTACTGGGGCAGCGCTTCCAGGTGGTCCCTGGGCTCGGAACCCCCAGGGCTGGAGCCAGTGAGCCACCGAGGCAAGACGGCAGGAGGGAGGAGCCTGTTTGAGAGCCAGTAATGGCCGCCACAGAGAGGGAGGGCCAACTCCACCAAGAGCTCTGACTCAGCTGCCGGGAACTCCCCTGGGTCGGGTTTTGGGAGCCACATGAAAGGAGCTGGGGGACTTTCTAAAAGGATTAAAAGGCTGGGGCTAGCACAGGACTTGGATGATGTGTGCTGTTTTCCAGAAACATAGTGTCCCCGCTCCTCCCAAATCTCAAAGAGCCCCAGACTCCAGGGCTGTGAGGCATGTTCCTGCCTGGGGACAGAGCAAAGTGCCAGCACAGGCCACACGCTGACTCCCTAAGCAGCTCGGATATGCCAGCAGAGAGGTGGATGAGAGGGTGCAAAGACAGAAGACAAGCCTAGGGCACTAGGGGAAGCAGAGACCAAGACACGCTCCCAGCTGAGGGGCCCTGAACTCCCTCTTGACAGTGCGGGCAACCGACCCAAGCCCAATAAAACACACCACAAATACGATTTTCAAAGAACTGTTCCCTGGGCGTCTCACCCGGGCATCCTAGGAAATGCCAAAGGCCCTGAGAGGGAGCCGAAGGGACATGGTGCTCACAGCAGACAGAAGCCCTGTGGGGCGGAAGGCCTGGCATGGCCGGAAGCCAGGCTGCTAGTGGCAAGGCTGAGAAACGTGCCCCCAGGATCCCCCAATACTCACCCACGAGTTCCTGGGGGTCTCGCTTTTCTGCTTCTGTATTATCCTGCAAAAGAGAAACAAACACGAGGAGGTAAGACTGCGGCTCCTGAACCAGCTACTCTCCACTGAGACCACTCAGGGTTTTTAAGGAAGGAGAAAAAGTAAAAGCACTGCCAGGAACACTAAGGGTAAGCTGATGTTTCAGGGGCCTCTGGCACCCTCAAGCCTCCGAAGCCTCTTCTTCTTGCGTCGCAGCAGCCGGATGCTCTGGAGCCCCACGCCGGTCTCTCCTCCAAACCTCTTCAGTGACCAAACCCACCATCACTGAGGAGAGCACACGCCAGCAAGCCTGCTGCGGCCACCTGGGCAACGCATACCCTGCCTGTTGCTCTCCTCTGGGTCCGAGGAAGCTTGCCTGAATGGAGTGCAGCGTTCAAGGCCCCGGCCAGCCCAGACATCACCACCTCTACTGCTGGTACCAAGGAAGCAAGAGGGGACTGCTTTCTAATAGCAGACTCCCGAGATGAAAATGCAGACTAGCCGCTCCCAAGATACTTCTCTGATTTTTAGTTCAAAAAGGGAGGCTTCATCATGAGGATAAAGGGGCAGCTCACAGAACCTGAGCAAACGTGTAGCGAACCTTGAATAAGCGGCAGAATGGGGATCCGAGAGAGGCCCGAGGATCAAGGCAGCCTCTCCCTGGCTCTCAGCTCCCTTTCCACTGGCTTTATACTCCCTCCAAAGAAAAGCTTCCTCCAATCCCTAATGCAAACAGCATCCCATGACAGCCACGTCCACAAGTCCTACAGAAACCTGACAGCAAAGGCTTCTGAGACGTTTTTTGGATTTCACTGTTCCATAGCAAATGTTTCATCTAAACCAAAGTCAACGTTGAGAAAGCCACGGTCCAAGTCCTACATCACAAGTCTTCCCTTGCCTCCACTGTCTCAAGTGTAAAAAGGCAAGAACACACGTTTCCCCCATTTCTGGGTTGCTGACATCCAGCCCCTCAAACCCAGTCAGATCAACAATCTCAAGGGCCACCCGTGCTCATGATCAAAACGGCAGAAGCGGAGTTCACAGAAAGCTGTCGGGCCCCATGTCCTTTCCCTCTGATGAGCAAGGGAGGAGATGAGACAGGAAGACCCTGCAACAAGACCTCGAGGACAGGTGCAGAGCTCTGCCGGCTCCACTTCCACAGACATGGCACACCACGCCACGGCTCCGAAAGGAAGGGGCCAGGAAGGCCACCCAGTTCCCCACACCGAGCCTAGACTCAGTCTTAGCCCCCTTCCCAAAAAGCCCCTCCTGATGCTGGGACAGGCCAAATTCCCCATTCCTCAGAACACTGCAGCTATTCATTCAACCTGGCAGGGCACTGCGTCCAGGCCAGGCTGCTTAGCAACCCATCTCTTTGAGCCACTGCCCCCTGCCAATCAGGTGGGCAAAGAGAAGGGTGGGAGCGGGCAGGGAGGCGTGCCTGGAGGACTGCCACACCAACTTCAGGTTGCAGTCATAAATCAGCGGCTCTCTAGAGACGGCCAGTCTCTCAGGGGACAAACAACAATCCCTTTGTAGCAGTGACTCTGAGGAAACCAATGTTCACAAGTGTTAGTAACAAAACATGGGACTGTAAAATGTCCTTACATTCTCCCTCTAGAGAACAGCTTTCTGGGTGCTGATTGTGGGAAAACATCAGCTCTTCCTCCACATGCCAGCTGGCTGATCATACAGGGACTGACCGTTCATTAACTCTCCCTCCAGCCCCCACTCACCCTTCCCCAAGGCTCCGCACCACACCACACCCGCCCCTTCTCATGGACTCAACTGCCGAGGCCCAGTCATCACGCGGGGAGTCTACCGTGTCTACCCAGAGCCACAGGAAGTTAGTCACCAAACACGCAACGGCTCTTCAAAGGGAAACACACTTGCCACTTCAGAGGCTCCTTAGGTCAAGTAAGAGGCCAGGAGCCTCCCCGTGGCTTCTTGTGGCTTTTGTGACCCTGGAGATGGAAAGGTGTGTGGGGTGTGTGTGCTGCCAGGCTCAGCTGAGGTTGTTGAGTCACGTCTCTGGAAAAAAAGAGATGATGGGGCAAAATCACAGGAAGGATTTTATCCCTTTATTTTCGTCTTTCCCTTTAGCTTGGCTCTTCCGTCCCCCCTCAATTATTCCTTCTATGCCTAAGAAATAAATAAACTGGATAGTTGGGTTTCAATTTGCCAACTAGTCTGGTCTTTGCTTTTCTAACCTCTTAGCACAAAGAAAGGGCATGGCATGCCCAGAGCACCCCTTCAGCTCGCAACAAGAGGACTCTCATTCAGTACTGAACCTGAGGCCCAGAAACAAGGCCCACCCAACTTCCCAGCAGCAGAATCCAGCTCCACGGGCCCTCCCACCCTCAGTGCCTCTGAACAAAGTAATGACCGATGGACCACAGACCCAACTCCAAGTTCAAGAAGATTCTCCTGCCTTACGAGAACCCATCAAACCAAACGCATGAAGTAGCCTGGCCAGCTCAGAAGCCATACGAGCATGCACGCTCAGGAGGCGGCCAGAGCTGCTGCACTAGGGTCTCCTAAGAAGACTCTGGAGTCTGTGCTGGTTTAGATTCCCACTGGTGTCAGGCACCCTTGGGGCCTAGACGGCTCTGGAGAATCAAGCTGGGAATCTGCCTCCTGCTGGCTATACCTTGTCATGTTTAGAACGTGATTCTTCTGCCCTTTGAGTACAACAAGCTGGGTCGTGAGCTTGCTGAGCCCTGGGCGCCTCTGTCACTGTGCCGAGCTTCTCCTGAAGAAGAAAGACAACAACCTAAGTTCTCTGGATCCTGAAGCGCCCACTTGGCCAGGTGCAGTGGCTCACGCATGTAATTCCAGCACTTTGAGAGGCTGAGGTGGGCCGGACTGCTTGAATCCAGGAGTTTGGGACTGGCCTGTCGTCCCAGCTACTTGGGAGGCTGAGGCGAGATCACCTGAGTCTGGGAGGCTGAAGCTGCAGTGAGCTATGTTTATGCCACTGCACTCCAGCCTGGGTGACACAGGGAGAACCTGCAATACCCCAGAGCTGCTTTTTAGCACCATTTACACACAACTATCCACGGAATCAAGTTTCATTCAATGAAAGTGACCTCTATTCAAACAGTAACGACATTCCTCTATAACAACCTCCACCACAGGGAGGACAGGACTAAAGAGATACCCTCTTACCAGTCATGTCTCAGATACCAGGTATTCAGTATGAAAAATGAGGCCGGGCGCGGTGGCTCAAGCCTGTAATCCCAGCACTTTGGGAGGCCGAGACGGGCGGATCACGAGGTCAGGAGATCGAGACCATCCTGGCTAACATGGTGAAACCCCGTCTCTACTAAAAATACAAAAACTAGCCGGGCGAGGTGGCGGGCGCCTGTAATCCCAGCTACTCGGGAGGCTGAGGCAGGAGAATGGCGTAAACCCGGGAGGCGGAGCTTGCAGTGAGCTGAGATCCGGCCACTGCACTCCAGTCCGGGCAACAGAGCGAGACTCCGCCTCAAAAAAAAAAAGAAAAATGAACCAAGCACCCATGACAGTTATCATGGAAGCCAGCCACGTATCAGAAAAAAATCTGTGATGAACAATTTATTTTATAATTTAAAAAAATTATTTTTAGATTTGGCGGTATATGTGCAGGTCTGTTACATGGATACATTGTGTAATGTTTTTTTTTTTTTTTTTTTGAGGCGGAGTCTCGCTCTGTCGCCTGGACTGGAGTGCAGTGGCCGGATCTCAGCTCACTGCAAGCTCCGCCTCCCGGGTTCACGCCATTCTCCTGCCTCAGCCTCCCGAGTAGCTGGGACTACAGGCGCCCGCCACCTCGCCCGGCTAGTTTTTGTATTTTTAGTAGAGACGGGGTTTCACTGTGTTAGCCAGGATGGTCTCGATCTCCTGACCTTGTGATCCGCCCGTCTCGGCCTCCCAAAGTGCTGGGATTACAGGCTTGAGCCACCGCGCCCGGCCATTGTGTAATGTTAAGTAAGGTTTGGGCTCCCGGTGTACCCGTCACCCAGAAAGTGAACACTGTACCTGGTAGGTAATTTTTCAATCCTCACGTCCCTCCTAATGAAATATTTTAAATGATAGAACTAAGGAGATGGAAAAAAGGCTCAATTATTAAACTGCCAGTTGTCCAAGGCACTGGTGTTATACCACCTGCTCTAGGGGGAGAGTCTCACTATGCCCTTAAAGAGGCAGGAAGTGGGAAGAAGGGCTATGAGGATACAAGTAAAAAGCAACAAGAAAGCACTGTTCATCTCTTCCCCGCCAGCAGCCTTTTGAAATGCACAGGAAACACCTGTCTTGACTCGTACGAATCCACCCACTGGCCTCCAGGTAGAAATTCTCAGTTGGTTAAAGTAATGAACTCATCCTGGATGTCTACTCACCAGGCATCCGTCTACATTAGCCAGAGGGCATGGAACCCGCAGCCCAGACACATGAGCAACACCACAGCCAGAACAGGCTGAGGGCTTTTCACCTCGTTCCTAAGGAAGGTGAAAACAAAGCGCCTCACCTAGGAAAGGAGGGCCGCTCCTGGCAGAAAACACAGCCCCTCATTCAATTCCAATCAAGACACAAGGAAAAATAGGCTGGGCGTGCTGGGAGGCTGAGGCGGGCAGATCACTTGAGGCCAGGAGTTTGAGACCAGCCTGGACAACACGGTGAAACCTCCTCTCTACTAAAAATACAAAAATTAGTCGGGCATGGTGGTGCATGCCTGTAATCCCAGCTACTTGAGACGTGGATGTTGCAGTGAGCCGAGATCGCGCCACTGCAGTCCAGCCTGAAAGAGCAAGATTGTCTCCAAAAAAAAAAAGACACAAGGAAAAACAAGAAGACAAAAACAAAAGCCAAGTTAGAAAATAGAAGGGAGGAAAGAGGAAGTATGGTTTAAATGCTGAGCTGGTGGACAACACTAATCTGAGCCGAGGTCTCCTCCTCCGCCTGCACCCCTTATCTACCCAGACCCCACCTGAGACTAAAGGCCCAACAACCAGAGCGGAAGGCGGCTGCAGCAGGCTGGGGGCTGTCCCTGGAGAAGAATAGTGATCTCAACCTGCCAATTTGGTTTCTTAACCAACTGTGACTGAGACTTGGAAGATGCAACAGCCATGGATGTAGGTTCTCAGGAATTACAGAACCTGCAATATGGTTCCTCCTGCAGAGAATACAAAAGTCCAGCCACTGATGAAGCTGACTGGAGTGCAGGAAGGAAGCAACAACAATATAGACCCACGAAACTGGACAAGCTGCCATTTGAGCTGGGAGGATTTACTCAGCAGAGAAGTACCAAGTCCTGAGTAAGAGAATGGAGGTTCATTTACAGCCAACAATGCTTCCTCAATCCTTCCTGAAACCGGCCCCACAAAGCTCCAGTGTCAAACTTGAGTTCCGCAATGGCAGCCACCAGCATCTAGATCCCGCCAAATCTAAATGTCACATTTTCCTTCCAGCTTGGGGAGCAGTCGGCACAGAGAAAGCACTCTCAACAGGGGCAGAGGGCAGCCAGCCCTGAGGCCATGAGCGAGAATGCTACAGAGTGGGGGTTTCCTGTTGGACAACGTAATCTTGCATCTTACAAGTACGTGGCAGCTAGGGAGGCAGATTAGTAAAATGACTCCTTTCAAACCTTTATTCTCTCACACCTGGGACAGCCCATGGCCTGATGAGATCTCACTTCACGAGCACAGTGGCTCCTTAAAAACAGATCCTCACTGTGGCCCATGAGCCCTGAGGATCCCCTGCCAGCCATTTCAGCCTCTTCCTTCCCTTTCTGCACCTAGGATCTTTGCAATGCCTACTCCCGGAAACTGCCTTCTCCCCACTCCTGCCTAGAAAGCCCTGTGTAGGCCTCAGCCCAGCCCAGGGAAGCCTTCCTCTACCCTCACGCCCACTTGGCCAACGAAGAGAAACTACCCTACTCTGTGTACTCACAAAAATCACCACTTGTAACAGTCTGCCTGGCCCACAAAAGGTGCTCAAGCACTGATCTCTCTCTCTCTCTCTCTCACACACACACACACACCCACCCAAACATTGTCAGTTTGTCTTGTCAAGTTTAGGTTCCACACCTACCTTCAGCTGTTACGTTTTAACTTCAGACTCCCAGCCTGGTCAACTCCACAGCGAGTTTCATGTGTAGATTCACTAGAAATGTCAGATGGACGGGCAGTAGAAGAGCAGCTAACAAAAGGGCTAGGCTTGCAATAAAAGTCTGCCAAGGAGCAGGAGAAGGTGGGGAGGCGACACCAATGCTGAATTACAAAAAAATTTCAAACCCAATTCTTTATTTATCTTTCTGCATCATCCTTTTTTTTTTTTTTGAGACAGGGTCTCACTCTGTCACATAGGCTGGAGTACACTGGCGCAATCATAGCTCACTGCAGCCTTGACCTCCTGGGCTCAAGCAATTCTCTTGCCTCAGCCTCCCAAGTAGCTGGGATTACAGGCATGCACCACCATGGCTGGCTAATTTTTAAATTTTTTGTATAGATGGGGTCTCACTATGTTGCCCAGGCTGCTCTTGAACTTGTAGGCTCAAGCAATCCTCCTGCCACAGCCTCCCAAAGTGCTGGGATTACAGGTGTGAGTCACCACATCTGGCCCTGCATCCTGTTTCTGAACACTGGGCCTAATGCTCTTAAATCTTAAGACAAGAAGAATTACTATACAGTTAATTCATTTATTTTTTCAAGATAATTTATTGAGCATGATTTATACACCAAGCAATGGGCCAAACATTGAGGATAAAATATGAAAACTCAATCTAGGGGAATAAGTTTAGGTATTACGCTAAGCTCTTCAATTAAGAATCTCATGTAATTTTCACAACAGTCCCATGAAACCGTGCTCTTAACCATCAGGCAATACGACTGCTTCAGAACAACTGCTATGCCATCCTCTAGAAACCCTCTTGCGGGGGCATCAAAGTAATAGTTAAAACAAGGTTTTCTGAGATCAATGTGAGTCACTTCAGGGTGCCAAGAAGGCAATAATGCTGGATTGCCTTTATAAAATACCTCCAAGTTCCAGAACAAAATGATGTTGGTTTGACAGAGACATGGCTGGGGGCTAGGAGTGAAAGCTGTCAACAGTTCAGTAAAGCCTCCAAACCCAGTGCTGCATGGGAACATCACACCCTGGGGGCCAGATGCCAGCCACCCCCACTGGAGAGCCCCAGAGAAAGCCCATCGCTAGCACATTTCCTTTAGTTGTATCCTGTCGGCCAGGACTAAGCCACTGCCGTGGGCACACTGCCTGCCTGGGAATGGAAATACTCCATTTATCAGAAAAATGGGCGGAAGTTGGTGGGGCCCTTTGGGACACATTGGGGTTGCCTTTGCTCTTAGACCGCTTATTGACAGGAAGACTCTGCTCTCAACCACAGGTTTCTTTTTTTTTTTTTTTTTTGAGATGGAGTCCCGCTCTGTTGCCCAGGTTGGACTGCAGTGGTGCAATCCAGCTCACTGCAAGCTCCACCTCCGCGATCATGCCATTCTCCTGCCTCAGCCTCCAGAGTGCTGGGACTATAGGTGCCCACCACCATGCCCAGCTAATTTTTGTATTTTCAGTAGAGATGGGGTTTCACTTTGTTAGTCAGGATGGTCTCGATCTCCTGACCTCATGATCCTCCCGCCTCCGCCTCCCCAAGTGCTGGGATTAGAGGTGTGAGCCACTGCGCCTGGCCCCAACCACAGAAGGTTTCTCTACGAATGGGTGAAACAGGAGTTTGCCAAGTTTGCCAGCTATAGAATTGGCCTTGTAGAGTGAAGACAAGGTAGGCAAGGGGAAGGGAAAGTTTCTCTATTTGAAAAATCCAGCTAAATGTACAAAGCCCACATGGCTCAGCATAGCTCCTGATGTTCTGTTACATGGAACATGTTGCCATCAACTAGACTTCAATGTAAATGCACGGAGCAGTTTCCAAGAGGAGACTTTTGTTATTCGACTATTCTAAGTGCAATCTACATTTGATTCAAGACACTTTAAGATTTTTGGTTTTGGCCGGGCGCGGTGGCTCAAGCCTGTAATCCCAGCACTTTGGGAGGCCGAGACGGGCGGATCACGAGGTCAGGAGATCGAGACCATCCTGGCTAACACGGTGAAACCCCGTCACTACTAAAAATACAAAAAACGGCCAGGCGCGGTGGCTCAAGCCTGTAATCCCAGCACTTTGGGAGGCCGAGAAGGGCGGATCACGAGGTCAGGAGATCGAGACCATCCTGGCTAACATGGTGAAACCGCGTCTCTACTAAAAATACAAAAACTAGCCGGGCGAGGTGGCAGGCGCCTGTAGTCCCAGCTACTAGGGAGGCTGAGGCAGGAGAATGGCGTAAACCCAGGAGGCGGAGCTTGCAGTGAGCTGAGATCCGGCCACTGCACTCCAGTCCGGGCGACAGAGCGAGACTCCTCCTCAAAAAAAACAAAAAAACAAAAAAAACAAAAAACTAGCCAGGCGAGGTGGCGGGCGCCTGTAGTCCCAGCTACTCGGGAGGCTGAGGCAGGAGAATGGCGTGAATCCGGGAGGCGGAGCTTGCAGTGAGAGGAGATCCGGCCACTGTACTCCAGCCTGGGCGACAGAGCGAGACTCCGTCTCAAAAAAAAAAAAAAAGATTTTTAGTTTTTTGAAAATTACAGAAGATGGTTAAAGAGAACCATTCCCTTTCTGTCTCATCCCCAGGGTGTCAGGAACGGCTGTATCTCGGCCCAGAGGTTGCCTCACACCAAGGATCTGAGTCAAACCCTTGGTAGTGAGGCTACGACAGGCTTTTTCCCTTCAAGACTTCCACAAGAACAGTATCTCTGTGCTTTAGGTTGATATATTTGGGGGGTTAGGGGGAGCCAGAAAAGGACAAAAGACAGCTTTGTGAGGCTGAGAATGCAAGTCTGGAAGGCACACAATTCTACATGGCTACCAAATTACAAAAGCATTCCATCTGAGAGGCTGGTTGACAAGCTGAAGAGTTAGTTACATCAACATCTCAGGCAAATATACTCGCAGTCCCTGAAAGTCAGGGTGGCAGAAATGCAAACTGGTCATCATTGACACGGGTAGGAAGGGGACTGAGTCACTGAGAGGGCCAAAAAGAACGCCAGCATCTTTAAAGCACAGCCCAGAAAATATTTACCTAATTCCAAAGTTAGGAATAGAAATGAGCAGAATCCTATCCAACCCAGAAATCACACAACAGCATTTCAGGAGACATGGATGAAAATACAGAATGAAGGTCGGAAATGCTGGATCCCTAAGGACAGGCAGTTCTCTGCATCATATAATTTCAAAAAGATGAGTCCCAGATGGGGAAGGAGGGGCCCAGCCACACCTCAGTTAGCAATCCATGGCATCTGGCCTGAAGGGAAGGTGGTCTGTTGGGACTTGCACGGCTGCCGGGAGGGTGGACCAGACATAGCGGTAGCTCCCCGTGGGCTGCGGAACCACAGGAGTGAGGTGGGGCTTCTGGGAGTGTCAGCTTCAGGTTACTTGGATCAACTGCCATCAAGAAGGTCCCTCTGGCAGTGCAATGGAGCCAGGGAGGGGTCAGAGGGAGAATAATGAATAATGGTCATTGTTCCGCTTTGCATGAAATCACAACTTCCAACAACTACCAGAGTTTCTACCAGCAGTGTTCAGCTTACGATGTAGTGAGGACTTCCTCGGAAGGTGGCAGGACAAAGTCATAGCAGGCTTGGATTTCTTTCCCTTGGGACAATCAAAGAGTGACTTTCATGGCCTGCCTGCCTTTCTGTCTCCTGCGCAGATGTGGTCACCACCCAGCAGGTCACTCCACGAGCTTCTGGAAGTTCCGTGTCTCCCAGTTGTGCAAGGCAACCCTAGTGTTGCTGAGGAAAAGTCTAAAAAAGACCATCCATCGTGTTGAGTGCAGAGAAGTGCCAAATGCTAGGCAGGCTTGAGCATTCTCAACAGTTTAAGGCCCACATTACACTTCCAAGAGAAGGGTGGTAGATGGGTCACAAATCAGCAATGATCAAGGGCCATTTCCTTCTCTGTTCCTGGGTGAGTCATATTGTCATTCTGTTCCCTTCTAATCAGCACTCAAAAGATTACAGGGTATGGGCCGGGCACGGTGGCTCACGCCCGTAATCCCAGCACTTTGGGAGGGCGAGGCAGGCGGATCATGAGGTCAGGAGATCAAAACCTTCCTGGCAAACATGGTGAAACCCCGTCTCTACTAAAAATACAAAAAAATTAGCCAGGTGTGGTGGCGGCGCCTGTAGTCCCAGGTACTCGGGAGGCTGAGGCAGGAGAATGGCGTGAACCTGGGAGGCGGAGCTTGCAGTGAGCTGAGATCACATCACTGGACTCCAGCCTGGGAGAGAGAGCAAGACTCCGTTTCAACAACAACAACAAAAAAAAGGGCCGGGCGCAATGGCTCAAGCCTGTAATCCCAGCACTTTGGGAGGCTGGGACGGGCGGATCACGAGGTCAGGAGATCGAGACTATCCTGGCTAACACGGTGAAACCCCGTCTCTACTAAAAATACAAAAAAAAAAAACTAGCCGGGCGAGGTGGCGGGCGCCTGTAGTCCCAGCTACTTGGGAGGCTGAGGCAGGAGAATGGCATAAACCCAGGAGGCGGAGCTTGCAGTGAGCTGAGATCCGGCCACTGCACTCCAGCCTGGGCGACAGAGTGAGACTCCGTCTCAACAACAACAACAACAACAACAACAACAACAACAAGAGATTACAGGGTATGGGAGATAGAACACAGGGGCAGGTGGACTAATAAAACCAAGACTGAGGATGAAGCATATACTCTCCCACTCACATAGCACCCCATATGACACCCTAAACATAGAACCCACTACAAGCTAACCACTATTCAAGTCTCACAATAACCCTATGAGGTAGACATTATTATTTCCATTTTGCACACAAGTAAACTGAGGTAAAACACAATGAAGCAGCTGACCCAATAAATGGCAATGTTGAAATTCAAGGCCAAATCTGTTTGGCTCCAAAGCCCAGTTATCCAGCTTCCCAACTTCCCACCTTCTCTCTCTAGACTAAGAGGCTGCAAAGGGTAGCAGTCTCTAGGAAGCTGCTGGTTTAACCACTGCGTAAGCCAACAACAAAGACCAAGAAGGAATAGCACCTCTCTAGGAATGATTCTCTAGCAGGTCAGACTGAAGCAGGTATGAAAACCCTGGACTTAAGGGAAGACAGCCAGAATTATTATATTTCAGCTATGACGATCAGGGGAAACAGCTCTAGAGTCCATGGGGCCCCAGTAAGTCACATCTGAGTTAACTTGTTCAGATGGGTTGGTCCTGCAGGTTTAATCACACAAACCGTGGGTGCTACCACCCCCTATCCTTAGCCTAGAAACTTCCTGGGGACTCACAGAAAAAATGCTACGAAATCCTGAACTCTATACTCAGTTCTTCTCCCTTCCTGGGTGAACAACCATGTGGACTTCCAATAAGAACACGAGCTTAAAGGATGAGTTATTCCTTCTGACCCAAGTAAAGAACATGGCCCGTTTCCTGTTCATCAGAGAACTTCATTAGAGGGAAACTGCAGACAGAGCATCCAACTATAAAAACCCATTCAGATTTTGCTAGTGTAATGTGCTTATTTCTGGATTTAACCTATATAGCTGAAGAAAATATGAGAATGAGGGAAATGATGTGAAAATCTGTGGGGCTAATGATTCGCGTCACCACTAGAACAAAACTTGGTGGATCTCAACTTTTGAGATCCAAAGTCCAAGCTTAAGCTCTGAGAGCTCCAGTTTGCTCTTCCATTCTGCAGAGTAATTCTCAATTCTCAGGGCTCTCCAGCAGTACATCAACAAAGGCACACAAACAACCTGTTTGCAATGGAGGTTTTTAAAAAAATCTCCATTTGGAATATTTTAAAAATTAATTTTTTTTTTTTTTTGGCGGCCACCACGGTTTATGCTTATAATCCCGGCACTTTGGGAGGCTGAGGCAGGCAGATCACTTGAGGTCAGGAGTCTGAGACTAGCTTGGCCAACATGGTGAAATCCCAGCTCTACTAAAAAAATACAAAAATTGGCCAGGCGTGGTGGTGTGCACCTATAGTCCCAGCTACTGGGAAGGCTGTGGCGGGAGAATTGCTTGAACCCCAGGAAGGAGGTTGCAGTGAGCTGAGATCACACCACTGCACTTCCAGCCTGGACGACAGAGTGAGACTCCGTCTCAAAAAAAATAAAAAATAAAAAATTTATTTTTTCTTACAGCAGTTTTATTGAGATATAATTCATACCTTACAACTCCTTTTTTTTTTTTTTTGGGACGGAGTCTCTCTCTGTCACCAGGCTAGAGTGCAGTGGCATGATCTCGGCTCACCGCAACCTCCGACTCCCTGGTTCAAGTGATTCTCCTGCCTCAGTCTCCTGAGTAGCTAGGATTTGTGCCACCGTGCCCGGCTAATTTTTGTATTTTTAGTAGAGACGGGGTTTCACCATGTTGGCCAGGACAGTCTCGATCTCCTGACCTCGTGATTCACCCGCCTTGGCCTCCCAAAGTGCTAGGATTACAGGCATGAGCCACCGCGCCTGGCCTCATATACCATACAATTCTTCAGTGTTCGTTTTTAACTGTTCATTTGTGTCATATTGCTATTATAATTACACAGTACAGCAACACTGAAAATGTTTATATATAGATAGAGACAAAGCTGGATGCAAAACATATGTTATTACTGGCAAACATAAAAGAAGAATAAAAATGGTTGTACGAGGCTGGGTGTGGTGGCTCATGCCTGTAATCCCAGCACTTTGGGGGGCCGAGGCGGGTGGATCATCTGAGGTCAGGAGTTCGACACCAGCCTGACTAACATGGAGAAACTGTGTCTCTACTAAAAAATACACAAAATTAGCCAGGTGTGGTGGTGCATGCCTGTAATTCCAGCTACTCGGGAGGCTGAGGCAGGAGAATCGCTTGAACCAGGGAGGTGGAGCTTGCAGTGAGCCGAGCTCATGCCACTGCACTCCAGCCTGGGCAACAAGATTAAAACTCCATCTCAAAAAAAAAAAAAAAAAAGTTGTATGGTTAGCACCATGGGATTAGGTGATTTTTATCCTTTCGCAACATACTCAATCTTGCTACAATAATTTGACAAAAATAAAAATAAACACAAATTGTATTTTTATAAAAATGTAACTCTGTCCATTAAAAACAAAGTCCAAGCTTAAGCTCTGAGAGCTCCAGTTTGCTCTTCCGTTGGGCAGAGTAATTCTCAGTTCTCAGGGCTCTCCAGCAGTGCATCAACAAAGGCAATGCTGCAAAAGCACTCGGGACTCCTATCTCCTACCACATCACATACCCTCCTAAACATCCTTCAATATCAGGAGGAATGCAACCCTTTGCTGCTTGTTTATGAAAAGCAACAGCATCTTCCTTTCAGATCCCAGAGTCCTGGAAGGGCAGCAAATACACCAGGAGCCCAGATGGGAAACACTTGTGCCCTGCAGCCACCCTGCAGAAGCTGCCCATGTTCTGGAGCCTGTGTTCAATAAAGAGAAGGTAAGATTTCAACCTGCAATGCTGCCTGCATGCAATTGCTGGCAGGCTCCTCAAAGTTCTTCCTATAATCAGCAGTCAACAACAAATTCCTGGGAGATTAGCCCCTCAGGCAGTTTTCAGATATCTGATTTTGGTACTTCAAAAGATCAGTAGTAATGCAAGGACAGTGGGAAGGAGTTGAGAGGAGAGTGGATGAGGGAATTACCGAGTCAGCTCTGCCCAAAACAAATCCTCGTCTAGACTGTGAGTCAGTCACTCCAGTCAACTGGGAGACCTGGTCTTCTTCAGGGTGGATGTGAACAGCCACTGAGGCAGAGAACCACTCACTCGGCTGAGCCTCCAGAGAAGGCTAAGTGAGGACTTATCAAGGCCCCAATCGGCTGGGCACGGTGGCTCAAGCCTGTAATCCCAGCACTTTGGGAGGCCGAGACGGGTGGATCACGAGGTCAGGAGATCGAGACCATCCTGGCTAACAGGGTGAAACCCCGTCTCTACTAAAGATACAAAAAAACTAGCTGGGCGAGGTGGCGGGCGCCTGTAGTCCCAGCTACTCGGGAGGCTGAGGCAGGAGAATGGCGTGAACCCGGGAGGCGGAGCTTGCAGTGAGCTGAGATCCAGCCACTGCACTCCAGTCCGGGCAACAGAGCGAGACTCCGCCTCAAACAAACAAACAAACAAACAAACAAAAATCAAGGCCCCAATCTGGAAGTCTAGGACAATCTGCTGCCACAGTTCCCAAATTGTTACCTGGGGTAACCCAGCAAACTCACAAAGGTGCCACAGGATATTTAACAAAACTGTTACAGGAAACACAGCCTTACTCCACATGTCCCATACCACACACACACTTACATATATATTTTTTAAGCAGCTACTGAATTGTGAGGACTGCAGTACTTATTGTCTGAAGCTAATGATGTAAGAAACAGAACCATTCGTTAGGCATTTTTTTTCTTTTTCTTTTCAGACGGGGTCTTGGTCTGCTATCCAGGCTGGAGTGCAGTGGTGCAGATCTTGGCTCACGGCAACCTCCGCCTCCCAGGACCAAATGATCCTCCCATCTCAACCTCCCAAGTAGCTGGGACTACAGGCACACGCCACCATGCCTAGCTAACTTTTGTAGTTTTTGTAGAGACGGGTTTCACCATGTTGCCCAGGCTGGTCTGAAACTCCTGTGCTCAAGCAATTCTCCTGCCTCGGGTATCCCCAAGTGCTGGGATTACAGGTGTGAGCTCAGCCGTCAGGCATTTCTTCTGGTTCTGGAGGTCTGTGAAAAACTATGGAGACACAAAGGGCAGTGAGCCAAGAAACTGTGGCACCTTCTGACCTACAGGATGAGGGCATATAATCGGACTTAGTTACACTGCAAAGGCCAAGCACTGCTAACAAGTGCACTGTACACTGTGAAAAGCACCTTCATGTACATTCTCTCACGCTGCAGTCATCACCACCTTGTAAAGCAGGTCTCACGGCCCTCATTGCCCAGATGGAGCCGAGTGAAGCTTAAGTTATAGGCCTGTGGTTCCACAGCCAGAGGCCAGGGCACAACCCAGGTCTTCAGACCACGAGTCCACCAGACCAGCTCTAAGTTGTTTGTGAACTCCACATTTTAGTACTACTTTAGGGATCTAAGAATTTTAAAAATGTCTTCTTTTAACTGGGGTTATACACGCCTTTAAAAAAAAAGCCAGAATAATTCCCCCCAACCCCCACCTGATGCCACCTCCTTGACCCAGAAAACGGAACTTTGTTTTTACAGATGTGCACTCCTGGGCCGGGAGGATTCTTTTCCTAGATCAGCACCTCAGGGAGGCCGGCGATCCCAGTTCCTCCCAGTTAGCTGGCAATAGGCTGCTCCATCTTTCTTGCTCCAGGCCCTCAATCCCCATGTTTGTTTTCAAAGGAAGGGTGTGTCAGGGACAATGAGTGAGTGGAAACAGCTTCATCCACAGGAACTGTAGGAGTGGAGAAAAAAATAAACAAGGGAAACCAGCCAGGGCAACCGAGGTAAAAATGGACAAAGGAGAGTGGCAAAAGGGATGCTCGGGTGCCAAAGGTAAACGGGGGGAGGAAGCACTTCAGCCATCAGGCAGGCACACCTTTCCCGGAGTGAGGGGCTAGGCCCAAGACTGTCACTTCTGCTCTTTTTCCAGAACAGCAGTGCCACCTCCTGTTAATTTGCTGCTTACCGAAAAGGTAAAACCAGAAACTTGAAGTCAGAGACAAAAAATAATGGAACAGAAGTACCAAGGCTTGTTTCCTATGCAACGCCCAGCCTCATTCTCCAATCTCCTGTTCACTAGTTTGGGGCAAACTCAGCACCTGCAGAGCCCAATCCCTGTTGCCCCAACCTAAAGGACAGGACCAAAGGCTCCCTGCACAGGTGGGCCAGGGTTAGCTCTTACTCACGCTCCCAAACGTGGGACTCTGCGTTCACAGGTAACCCCAAACATCAGAGCAATACAAGCTAGGGCAATTCCACAGTCTGTGCTTTTTTTTTTTTTGAGACGGAGTCTCGCTTTGTTGCCCAGACTGGAGAGCAGTGGCGCGATCTCGGCTCACTGCAAGCTCTGCCTCCTACGTTCACGCCATTCTCCTGCCTCAGCCTCCTGAGTAGCTGGGACTACAGGCACCCGCCACCACGCCCAGCTAATTTTTTGTATTTTTAGTACAGACGGGGTTTCACCGTGTTAGCCAGGATAGTCTCAATCTTCTGGCCTCGTGATCTGCCCGTCTCAGCCTCCCAAAGTGCAGGGATTACAGGCATGAGCCACTGCACCGGCCCAGTCTGTGCATATTTTAAAGTCATCAGATTATAATAAAGTCAGAGAATACTCAACTTTGCTTATGTATAATGCCCAAGTCCTTTCCTAGGGGGTTCCCAGGGAACTCCTTGGCGTTTAATCCAATCTCTACCCACGCATTTCTTTTATGATGTTGATGACAAGTCATTTCTTAAAACTTGCCTGAGGCGGGTGGATCACGAGGTCAGGAGTTCAGGACCATCCTGGCTAACACGGTGAAATCCCGTCTCTACTAAAAATACAAAAAATTAGCCAGGCATGGTGGCAGGTGCCTGTAGTCCCAGCTAGTAGGGAGGCTGAGGCAGGAGAATGGCGTGAACCTGGGAGGCGGAGCTTGCAGTGAGCCAAGATCATGGCACTGCACTCCAGCCTGGACGACAGAGTGAGACTCTGTCTCAAAAAACAACAACAACAACAACAACAACAACAAACTTCCCTGAAAAACCTCTAGAGACAGGGAGCTCACTACCTTATGAAACAGCTCAACCACTTTTGGCCAGAGATCACAAAAGGTCCTTCGTTACGTGAAGGTAAACTGTGGAATTCTACGCATAGCTTCCAGTCTGCCTCAGGCTGCCTTAGCTTTCCCTCAGCAGACCTTCAGACACCAGAGCGCAACCCCGGCTCTTCCCGAGTCTTCTCTCTTCCAGTTCTACCTTTTCCTCAGGTGATGTGCTTTTGAGTCCCCTCATCTTTATGACTGCTCTTCTCTGAGTGCACTCCAGTTTAAAACATGGAATCTGCTCTTCCAAAACAGGCCGACGACATGGTGTGACCACCCTGGGAAGTGTGCACAGGAGGAACTGGAAATGATGGTCAGTTCAGCCAATGCTACTGAACAAAGACACTCCAGACATATTGAGCTGAGTGCAGCCAGCCCGCTGGATCTGTGGTTTCGAATCCATGGCCAAAACTCACCTCCAGTTGAAAGTGTGTGTGTGTGTGTGTGTGTAATCGCACGCGTGTGTGTGTAATCGCGTCTGTGTTGACCATGTCAGACTTTTTTGCTTGTGTCATTATTCCCTAAACAACATAGTCTAACAACTAGTTACAAAGCAGTTACATTATATCAAGTAGTATAAGATGATTTAAAGTACACAAAAGGATTCCCAAGGCTAAATGCAAACACTACACCATTTTATACCAGAGACTTGAGCATCTGGTGGGGGGTCCTGGAACCCCTACAGATAGTGAGGGACAGCTGCGTTTTACTTTTACTTAGTTGAACCTTGTAAAATCAATGAGACAGATTTTATGATGATTATTTTCCCGATGAGAAAAACTGAGGTTAAGGGACTTCACCAAGAAAACCCCGGTCTCATTCCAGAGTTTGATCTCCCCCCACTATGCCAGGGCTGAATCATCTTACTCTGAATACTAACCCATCCTCAAAATGGCTCAAGACCCCATAAGGCTAACAACCTAACAGACATTTTCAGAGCAATAAAAACAGTTCTCAAACAACTATTGAATCACTGACCCATGATTTCCGTTTTAGAATAATAGTAGTTTTTCTAAGGGGTCTGCAATGTCAAAACTGTTTTAAGTCATTATTTTGTCTTTTTCATCGTGTTGACATTTGCACAAGCAATGGTGGGTAAACCGCTAAACTTTAGAACAAATTGAGGCGGCAGTACTAAACTGTAGCCGTAGTCGTTATATGCTCAGTTGATTTTAAAAAAACGGCTGGATGCAATCCCATGGGATTCCCATGCCTGTAATCCCAGCACTTTGAGAGGCTGAGGTGGGCACATCACTTGAGGCCAGGAGTTCCAGACCAGTCTCACCAACATGGTGAAACTCCAACTCTACAAAAAAACAAAAATACAAAAATTAGCCAGGCATGGAGGTGCATGACTGTAATCCCAGCTACTCGGGAGGCTGAGGCAGGAGAATCGCTTGAACTGGGAGGTGAAGGTTGCAATGGGCTGAGATTGCACCACTGCACTCCAGCATGGGCAACAAAGCGAGACTTCGTTTCAAAAAAAAAAAAAAAAAAAAAGCCAGTTTCACTTAAGAACTGTCTGCCATAGGCCGGGCATGGTGGCTCGCGACGTCTGTAATCCCAGCACTTTGGGAGGCTGAGGAGGGTAGATCACGAGGTCAGGAGTTCGAGACCAGCCTGGCCAACATGGTGAAACCCTGTCTCTACTAAAAATACAAAAATGAGCCGGCCACAGTGGTGCGTGCCTGTAGTCCCAGCTACTCTGGAAGCTGAGGCAGGAGAATCGCTTGAATCTGGAAGGCAGAGGTTGCAGCGAGCCAAGATTGTGCCACTGCACTTCAGCTTGGGCAACAGAGTGTCTCAAAAAAAAAAAAAAAAAAAAAAAAGTTCTGCTAGAACAGCAAAAATGATTAGTTTTATTACATCTTGACATTGGAAAATACATCTCCTTAATATTTTGGGCACTGACACGAGAGGCATGCATAAGCACTTCTGAGGCATAACAAAGTCAGATAAATGTCTCAGGGAAAAGTACACATAGCAACGCCCCCTTATCCCTGGGGTATACGTTCCAAGACTCCCAGTAGATGCCTGGAACCTCTGATAGTACTGAGCCCTACACATACTATGTTTTTTCCATATACATACATATCTATGATAAAGTTTAATTTGTAAACTAGTAAGAGACTAACAACAATAATTAGAAAGATATACTGTAATAAAAGCTACGTGAATGTGAACTCTCTCTCAAAATAGCTTACTGCATGTAATATTTTCAGACTGCAGCTGACCTCAGGTTACTGAAGCCACGGAATAGGATGGACTACCGTTTGTGATTATTTCAGTTACCAGTTGAACTGGCACTTTTCTTCAGGAAACACCACTTATATTTGAAAGAATGACAAACTAGTTATCTAGACTTGGTTATTTGGCAGACATTTTCTCAAGACCAAAGCCTGTTACTTCAAGGAAAACTCTGATAGTACATATTGAAAATGATAAAACTCAAGTTTTCAAACAAAAATTATTAGAAACACTTTATCTTGAAAAATGTGTGGCCGGGTGCGATGGCTCACACCTGTAATCCCAGCACTTTGGGAGGCCGAGGCGGGCGGATCACCTGAGGTCAGGAGATCGAGATCATCCTGGCTAACACAGTGAAATCCCGTCTCTACCAAAAAAAAAAAAAATTAGCCAGGTGTGGTGGCGGGCGCCTATAGTCCCAGCTGCTAGGGAGGCTGAGGCAGGAGAATGGTGCGAACCTAGGAGGCGGAGCTTGCAGTGAGCCGAGATCACGCCACTGCACTCTAGCCTGGGCGACAGAGCGAGACTCCGTCTCAAAAAAAAAGAAAAAAAAAAAGAAAAATGTGTTGCTCCTTATTGTGGGCTTGCTAAAAGGTTTCTAACATTTAATGATTTTCCGATGAGATTAGTTACGTCACTAAAAAATGCTACTTTTTTGATACCACAGAACAAAACGTGTCAACATTAAGATCTGTATAACTCAGTAAACCATCAATTTTCAAATCACCAGTGCCTGATGATATAAAATCATTTATGGGTAAAAGACCCATTCAAAGGGCAAGACAGACTATTGGATTTTAGGGAAGCAGAATACAAAGTTCACTGGTAAGGGTTCACATTCCATGATGTAACTAATCTTTCAAGGAAACTATCACCTGTTGAGTTCTGATAAAGTATCAAAGAAGAATACCTATAATGACCTGAATGTAAAAGCATTTATACATACCCAGTCATATTCTATTAAGCCAGACATTAAAGATTTGTAAAATGGTGACACAGTGCCACTCTGCATTAACATTTTTTGGGAAATGCTTAGTTTTTCTAAAAATGTTATTTATGTTAACACGTAATAGGTTTGTTTGAGACAAGGTCTCAGTCTGTCACCCAGGCTGGAGTGCAGTGACAAGATCACAGCTCACCGCAACCTCTACCTCCCAGGCTCAAGTGATCCTCCCACCTCAGCCTCTTGAGTAGCTGGGACCAGAAGCATGCGCCGCCACACCCGGCTAATTTTTGCATTTTTTATAGAGATGGGGTTTTATCACGTTGCCCAGGTTGGTCTCAAACTCCTGGGCTCAACCAATCTCTGCCTACCTCGGCCTCCCAAAGTGCTGCAATTACAGGCATGAGTCACTGTGGCCGCCCGGGTTTGTTATTTTAAAATAAATAATTTAAAATTTTCTCAGTTTTAACTTATAAAATAGTAAACATCAATAGATAAAACCAAAATGAACAAAAACTCTGAAATCTTCAATTTTTAATTGTGTAATGTTTTGAGAACTACTGAAAAAAAATTAAAAGATCTTAAAAAACCAAAGTAGAGGCCGGGCGTGTTGGCTCACGCCTGTAATCTCAGCACTTTGGGAGGCTGAGGTGGGCAGATAATGAGGTCAGGAGATCAAGACCATCCTAGCCAACATGGCAAAACCCCGTCTCTACTAAAAATACAAAAATTAGCTGGGCGACATGGCATGTGTCTGTAATCCCAGCTACTCAGGAGGCTGAGGCAGGAGAATCGCTTGAACCTGGGAGGTGGAGGTTGTAGTGAGACAAGATTGCGCCACTGCACTCCAGCCTGGGCAACGAGAGCGAAACTCCTACTCAAAAACAAAACAAAAAACCAAAGTAGAAAGGAGAATGCCATCTAGTGGAGACGACAATTATGACAGTAATCTAATTCTTAAAATAAACGACACTTCTAACGAAGATCCACACTTGTAACATATTCTATTGTTAGAAACTTCGTATGTTCATGTGCACTGGGCCTGGTGGCTCACACCTGTAATCCCAGCACTTTGGGAAGCCAATGTCAGCAGACTGCTTGAGCCCAGGAGTTCAAGACCAGCTGGCGCAACATGGCAAAACCCTTTCTCTACAAAAAATAAAAAAAATTGCCAGGTGTGATGGCACACACCTGTAGTCCCAGCTATTTGGGAGGCTGAGGTGGGAGGATTAATTGAGCCTGGCAGGTTGTGGCTGCAGTAAGCTATGATGGCACCACCGCACTCTAGCCTAGGTGACAGAGTGAGACTTCATCTGAAAAAACAAACAAAAAACCCAAAAAACTTCACATGCTTAAAGCAGAATGTTCAAAATTAAGAGTTTTTAATGTAAAAAATATTGTTACACATCAATTTTTTAAAATGTGGGCTGGGTACAGTGGCTCATGCCTGTAATCCCAGCACTTTGGGAGGCTGAGGCAGGCCTATCACTTGAGCCATGAGTTCAAGACCAGCCTGGCCAACATGGTGAAACCCTGTCTCTATTAAAAATACAAAAAATTAGCTGGACGTGGCGGCTCACACCTGTAATCCCAGCTACTCAGGAAGCTGAGATAGGAGAATCACTTGAACCCAGGAGGCAGAGGCTACAGTGAGCCGAGATCACACCACGCACTCCAGCCTGAGCGACAGAGCAAGACTGTCTCAAAACAATAAATAAATAAAATAAAATAAATAAAAATAAAATGTAAATGTGCCAGAGAGCTCTGGATTTCAGGTATATGCTATGTGGAAGACAGTCTGAGGCCAGCTCAAGCAGAAAGATGACAGGGCCAGGACTAAGATAAGAATATCACAGAAGATTCATGCTGGGGATCATCTGTAGTCCTTGGAGAAGACACGAGGACTCCTAAAGGCCTGGCAGCCACTGGGGATTGGAGAACATTGAAGCTGGCAAGCTCTATCTAAATCCTTCTCCATCACCCTCCGAAAGAACTAAATCAAGTGACTTTGAGGGTTGGATTTTGTGTTCTGATTTCTGAGGGCTCCTCAAGAGGAATGGAAATTATTCCATGAAAACGTTTCATTCCACAGTAAGACTTGAAATGCACAGGAGTGAATGAGGAACAGCGGAGCACATCGGTCAGGGAGGAGGCAGGAACGACGGGGCTGTCAGCCATGATGTGGGGCTGAGAAGGGAAGCCTAAGCACAAAGGTATTTCCACAATCTTTCCAGCTTCACCTTTTCTGGGTCCCTCCCACCTCGTTCTTTAGTGACTGCTACCAGACAGTAGTCAAGTCTATTTTGTTTTTCATGTGGCCCTTACCTTGACTCACAAAGCCATGTCATTTCCCCAAGGATCTGATGCCTGTATCACAGGATTTTAGAAGGGGTGACCGTTAAGTGTACGTACCCTTCTCTCCAGCCAACTTCCCCAGGAGGCCTTCCAGCCCTAAGAAAAAGATGCAACTGTACCCAGAAAGACTCTAGGACCCACATCCTCCTTTCCCTCCACAACTGAAGCCCAAACACTTAATGGCTCCCTGAGCATGTTTTCCATGCAGGCTCCAAGTCCTATATACCCTAAATATTAGGACAGATAAGACTATCACTACTGAGTGTTTTCGTTCTGAAAGCCCGAGCAGAGCTGTGACTGACTTTGAACTATGGGGCCATACCATCTTGCCAGTTCTCAGGCAGGGCGAGTTCTTTGGCCTGGGTTTCAGGTTTTTCACTCAGCATAGAAAGTAGGTTGCATCTACAGTTTTCAGGGGTTCTTTTTTTTCCCTCCTGGATGCTCGTGCCAAAACTTTCTTTCTTGGTAAAACACACTCTTACCTTTCTCACTCACAACCTCTCATAATTTTAGTGGCTACACACAGTTCTATCCAATAACAGAATCAGCTCAAATATGGAACAGCTCACACTATATTTTCAAGTATATTACTGTTTTAGATTATAATTTGGCATACATCTCCTAAATTTTATTAGGTCATCTTGAAAGTTACAGCTGGTTTCCAAGCAGTTTTTTTTTTTTTTTTGAGACAGATTCTTATTCTGTTGCCCAGGTTGGAGTGCATTGGCAGATCTTGGCTCACTGCAACCTCTGCCTCCCGGATTCAAGTAATGCTCCTGCCTCAGCTTCCCCAGTAGCTAGGATCACAGGTGCGCATCACCCACCAGTCTCACCAGTTAATTTTTGTATTTTTAGCAGAGAACGGGTTTCGCCACACTGGCTAGGCTGGTCTTGAACTCCTGACCTCAAGTGATCCTCCCACCTCGGCCTCCCAAAGTGCTGGGATTACAGGCGTGAGCCACTGCGCCCGGCCTCAAAGCAGTTTTTAACTGCAAAACGTGGTCCTTATTCCCCGGAGCTCTAGAGTGATAGAATTAAGTCTTTTTCTTTGGGGGCACGGGGGGGGGGGGGGAGTTTTTCCTCATAAAGAAATGACTCTTCAATAAGTACACATTTCTAATGGCCAATGCACAGCACAGCAGCTTAACCAACACAAGGGTGTCTTAACCTTCACGACAGATCATTAAGGAATGTGATAGGAATTGCTACAAACTACTCTTGGCTGCTACTAGGATGGAACTATGAGAATAGTTATGTTGTTCTGAAAAAGACCATTCCGCACAGCTTGCCCAAAAGCGGATGGACACACCCCCGGGAAAATGAGAATGAGACCCACCATTCCCGAGAGCTGGGGAGAGGCCTCATTTTGGTCTGACCTTCTTATAGCCTGTTGTTCACTTCTAGATGACTAAAGAGAACCCAAAGCACGCGAGGCGGCCCTTACACCTTCCTGAGTCTAGAAACAGACTAATCCACCTGCAGGGCAGAGACACTTAAAGCCCCACCTGGGATGCAGAATGCAAGTGGGTTGTTGGACTCAGCCAAGCCTCTCGCCTTTCTAGTCAGGAGATATGGCACAATCTGAAAGGCTGGAAATCCAATGTGTCTCAGGATTTGTTCATTCCCGAGTCGTCTCCAGGTTCTTTCTTTATAGTTTATTTTATCCCAGAAAATGTCCACACAGTTGCACAGTTTGTCAGTGAGACAGATCTTGACCAGACATACGAACTGAGCCATAATGTTCAAACACCTTGTTTGCATCCAGCCACCCACCACAGCCAACACCAAATACCTTTGGGTCATCAGCCTCAGGTTTTTCAGTCTCTGAATCGTCATCTTCCTACAAGACAAAGAATTTAGAGGATTAAGCTTAAAGGAGCGGGCCTGAGGAGTCTCACATGCATAACTAGAGGCTGCAGCAAACAGCCCATTTACCCAGCTGGGGTCATCCCACCAAGAATCCCTCCCCTACTATATAACTCAGAACCAGAGAAAAATAAGGGGAAAAAGAGATATTCTGGGGGGGAGGGGGGGAACCAAAAAAGCATCAGTAGCTCAAAGTCAAGTTACTCTAGTGGTGAGACAGTCCACATCAATGAAGATGCCCGAGGTAAAAATTGCGTACATAAAAATGGAGAAAGATTGCAATATGTTTCAGGAAAGAGTAAGATCAGGCCATACAATAAAACAGGCATCATGTTTCCACTGAAATATCAGTTATTTCAAACCAGGATTATGAGCCTTCTTTCTGTTTCTTATACATATGTACATCAGACTTAGACCTACTGTAACACTGTTCAACACCAAGTGCCAAGGCTTACACACAGCTATATCACAGCACAACCAGCATTTGCACTAACATCAACACAGGAAGGTAGGCATCAAATGACCAGAGCAAGTGACCTGGGAAAGGCAGGACTAAAGGGCAATGCCCAACCTTTCAGGAGTCCCAGTTGAGTGGGCTCTGCCTCCACCCAAGTGCTCCCAGAACTGCCAAAGACCCATTCTACCCAGTCCTGTTCCTTATCCAAATGAGGTCAGCCTGACACAAAGGATCACACATGGTAAGACATTCTCCAAAGTGAGCCCGCCATTCCACTGAATACTAACACTGATGCTATGAAGGTCAAAGGTCAGGAGCAGATGCTGGACCAACTACCTTATTAGCTGGCTAAATCCATGTCACCTTCACTGCCCAGAACACTCCCAATGCACAGAAACCTTTAACTAAATACCCAGGAAAAAACGGTTTCATTTGAAACTGCTATTTTCAACAAAGCTACACTTCAGCCCAAATGTTACAGAGCACTCCATATATTAATATAAATACCACTTGAGATTTGAACAAACTAGACTGATGATTTGGAGACTTAACTGTCCTGTAAGGTGCCAGTGAGTCCAAGGCTTTAAATGCAATCTCCATAATCTCCTTAAAATGAAATCAGTCATGCCAAATAAACAGAGATGGAGCTCAAATACAATCACATTTCAGAATCTCTACAATAAGAGCTGATGAGAGGATTTTACTAAAATATGAAATGAAGCTTAAACATGATGAAAATTCTAAGCAAAGCAAATATGAAACGCTTCAAAAACACATTATGCAAATGTACTAAGGAGTTATGAATATTAAGCCAGAATGTGTGTACTTCAGAAAAGTCAGAAAACAACTTGCAAAACTTTTCTGAATAATTTCAGCCAACTCTGAATTATCAGTATTAATGGATGGGGCTAAAGGCATAAAAATATCTCCCAAAATGCATAATGTACAAAATGCATTTCTGTTTGTTGTGGAAATAATTTTTTTTTTTTTTTTGAGATAGAGTCTGGCTCTGTCATCCAGGCTGGAATGCAATGGCGTGATCTCGGCTGACTGCAACCTCTGCCTCCCGGGTTCAAGCTATTCTCCTGCCTCAGCCTCCCGAGTAGCTGGGACTACAGGTGCGCGCCACCATGCCCAGCTAATTTTTGTATTTTTAGTAGAGACGGGGTTTCACCATGTTGGCCAGGACGGTCTTGATCTCCTGACCTCAGAATCTGCCCACCTCAGCCTCCCAAAGTGCTGGGATTACAGGTGCGAGTCACCCTGCTTGGCTGGAATGAATTTTAAATGCTAACATTTACATACCAACATGTAACAAAAAATTCAAACAAATAATATATTTTAAGTGTTTCAACTAAAACTGTTGCTAAGTAGTCAGATTCGACATCGAGACTCAACTCTGCGTGTCTCGTGCTAAGAACCAGCCTCAATTTCTTTGCATTTTCTGCAAACTTAAATTCTGACTCATGCTGCTCAGGTGATTATGTGTCTAAAACCTTTTTTGTTAATAATAGCACAGATTCTCCTTTCTCCAGCACCTACTGAATTTCAGGCAAGATTTGTGATCAAGATCTAAGGGCATCATAATAAAAAGTGCCAAGTAAAATGTCAAGAAAGAAGAAGGCCAGGGCCGGGCGCGGTGGCTCAAGCCTGTAATCCCAGCACTTTGGGAGGCCGAGACGGGCGGATCACGAGGTCAGCAGATCGAGACCATCCTGGCTAACACAGTGAAACCCCGTCTCTACTAAAAAATACAAAAAACTAGCCGGGCGAGGTGGTGGGCGCCTGTAGTCCCAGCTACTTGGGAGGCTGAGGCAGGAGAATGGCGTAAACCCAGGAGGCGGAGCTTGCAGTGAGCTGAGATCCGGCCACTGCACTCCAGCCTGGGTGACAGAGCGAAACTCCGTCTCAAAAAAAAAAAAAAAAGAAGAAGGCCAGGCATGGTGGCTCACACCTGTAATCCCAGCACTTTGGGAGGGTGAGGCAGGGGAATCACTTGAGGCCAGTTTGAGACCAGACTGGGAAACATAGTGAAATGTCGTCTCTACAAAAAAATTATTTTAAAATTTTAAAAATTGGCCGGGTGCAGTGGCTCACGCCTGTAATCCCAGCACTTTGGAAGAATGAGGTGGGTGGATCACCTGAGGTCAGGAGTTAAGAGACCAGACTGGCCAACATGGTGAAACCCCACCTCTATGAAAAATACAAAATTAGCCAGGCATGGTGGCAGGTGCCTGCAATCCCAGCTACTCAGGAGGCTGAGACAGGAGAATCGCTTGAACCTGGGAGGCAGAGGGTGTAGTGAGCCAAGATCGCACCACTGCATCCTAGCATGGCCAAAAGAGCAAGATTCCGACAAAATAAGAGTATTAATAATAAGTCAGCTAGGCATGGTGGTGCCCACCTGTAGTCCCAGCTACTGGGGAGGCTGAGGTGGGAGGATCACTTGAGCCCAGGAGTTCAAGGCAGGAGTGAACTATCTATGATCACACCAGTACACTCCAATCTGGGCAGCAGAGTGAGACCCTACCTCAAAAAAAAAAGAAGAAAAAGCAGGTGAAAACGAATTTTCCTTTCTTATCTTGTTAACAAACTGACAAAATTTAAATGAGCCCCAACCAAGATTAAAAACAATGCAGAGTTGATTGTAGATATAAATGATACACCAATTAGGATGAATGCCTGCTATAAATAGAGTAAATAATTTAAACTGGGAAAAATCAACATAAAACACCCGTTGATATCTGGGTTAAATAAAATAATCCACTATCTTTCCCCCCAAATTTCAACTCAAAGATTAATAAAAAAAGATCCATGTGAAAATAAATTTTCAAACAGAACTGTTATCCAACCCAGTTTCTTCCAGTAATACTAAAACAAAAGTGGAGCGCAAGGGATGAAGCTAGCCGTGAAATGGAACACTGTTGGCACAGTTCCAAAATTTGACGAATGAAATTGCGCTTTCAGTAGCTCTGGATCTGGGAGATTTACCTACCGACTGTCTACTGTTCTCATCCTCTTCTTCTTCATAACCATCTTCATCACCCCCTAGACGAGAAAAGTCATCCTCCCCATAGGCATCAGATACCAATCCGCCTTTCTCCTCTGAAAGGTTAAAAAACAAACAAAAAAAAAAAGCAGGAAAAAAAAAAATCAAGAGTTACAATGCAAGAAAAAATGTCTAGAGATTTGAGTGGCCAAGACTATCTCTGAAGATACAAGGGGAACCTAAATCTCATGTTAAGTGACAACAGGCCCAGATTCGGCTCTCTGAGAAGGGCATTATTTAGTGAATAAAATCTTTAAAAGGTCAGGGAACAAAACCAAGGACTAAATTCTGTTTCTAATGCTATAAACACTAAGCAAACACTATAGTGTTTACAGCAAACTATCAGAGAATTTTCTGACTGGAAGAGACCCCACAAAATCACAAAACATGAAAGTATCTAACCTAATCCAATCCCCTTCACTTTCCAGATGAGGAAGCTAAGGTCCATATATGTTGTTAGGTAACTTGTGCTCTATTCTCCCAAAGAAATCTATTTCCATTGTCTAACATTGTGCTTCTCAACCTGAGGAGGAGAACATCACCGATAGGCTTTAAAAACTCACAAAATAAGAAAAATCACCCGGGATCCTTAAAAAGTTCACAAATGCCCACATCCTACCCCAGTTCTACCGAATTAGATTCTCTCGCTTTGGGGATCAGATACGTTTTTATTTTTAAAAGCTCCAAGATGTGTTTAGGGCACATTCTTAACTAAAAGCTATAAATTTAACAAACACAATCTTTACCATCTTCCACGTATGTTTTACTCATCGCTCTCCCTCATCAAACAACGAGCCCAGGGGGAACAGGCTAGCAGCCACTCCCTCTTCGTCCATCCCTCTGTCCATCACTATAACCGGCACGGAGACTTTCAGTAAGTTTAGGCAGATTAATCGAAACAATAGAAAGGAGATTCTTCATTCTTAGTCCAGAGTCTCTAATGCTCTATCTCATCTAGGACCCCGGGCCATTCTTCGGGGTCCGGTGCTTGGAGCACAATGACCATCTAGTTCCCTCCCGCCCAGCGAGGGGTACAGCATTCCGCGCAGACACCAGATTCCCTCTCCCAGCTTCCCACTTGGGCCTTACCAGCCGCGCTGCCCATCGCCTCGATTCCAGCCTCGCCATCAGACTCGGGCTCTGAATCTTCCGCGTAAACTGCAAGGGACGACAGAACATTCTTCTTCCCCGCCATCTTATTCCCACAGCCCCGGCGTGGCTCACTCCTATGACTCAAAGACGCCGACTTCCGGGCGGAAAGGCAGGTTCTCTCGGATCCCAGGAGACCCCGCGGCACACTGGAAACCAATGAAAACGGCAGTTTCCTGCGCCTGGCTCCGCCCTCATGCCAGCGCTCGCGCACGTCATCACTGCGCGACGGATATAAGATTGTGTGGGTTCTGGCTAAAGCTTAATTCCCAGCGCTTTGGCTTCTCTGAGTTGGGATTGTGTACAGGGGTCTTCGAATAGTTCCGGAACCAGCCAGCTGCAGCGGCCCAGTAAGGGCCTTTAATTCTTGGGCCGACCACTGCCGGTTCTGATATCTTAGGGTGAAGAGAGGGAGGTGTCGGCCGGCCAAGAGAGAAAATTGCGGATCTTGGGCTCAGGAAGAAGGGAGAAGGGGGTCGGGGTCCCAGGGTGGAATAATGGTTGTCGTGGTTGCACTTATAGAAGAAGGAGCAGGTGGTGGATCTTAGGAAAACGGTTCCCCGTTCTCCAAACTGTTCTGAAGACATTTGTGTTTCTTCTCTTGATCTGATTTCTAGCTCTGTGCTATACCGTGGCCTGGAATAGTTCAATGTATTTATTTTCATTGAGCGTAAAAGTGGAGATGTTAATTACCCAGGAATGTATTAGCTTGAGGCAGTTCACTTTCAGCTTTAATACTTAAAAATAATATATTATTTAAGTATAACATAGCAATTTGTTACAGAAAAATAAGCTGTATTTTTAAAGCAAAACAGAGGGTTCTCGTGGCAACCTTTTACCACCTTTGCCTTAACCTTTGGCCACTGTTCTTGGCTAAAATGAGCAGCCACCATACCACCTTTCCTCTTGACCCTGAGCGGCGAGTCCGGAGTACGCTGAAGAAGGTCTTTGGGTTTGACTCTTTTAAGACGCCTTTACAGGAGAGCGCGACCATGGCTGTAGTAAAAGGTAACATTACCAAGGTACCTTCCTTTAAATTTATGCTGGCTATACCATAATGCTGTGGCAGAACACCCTCCTCCTGATCCTTCGCACTGCCTCACCTTTGGTCCATAACTGGATTTGGAAATCTTTAGAGTTGTCACCCAAAGCTTGTAGTTTCATTTATTTGTTTTAATTAGAGACACAGGGTCTTGGCATGTTGCTTAGGCTGGTCTCCAAATCCTGGGCTCAGGCAATTCTCCCACGTCGGCCTCCCAAGGTACTGGGATTACAAGCATGAGCCACCACACCTGGCCCAAAGCTTGTAGTTTTAATGGCAGAACCACCCGGCTGGTCTATAGTTCATAGCCAGATCTACACATGGTCTTTGAAAACACTTCAGATTCTCATTATTGTTCGTTTGTACACACAAACGAACAGCAACAGTGAGGGTGGCAGTAGTAACTTAACTTGGTCACTGGCCTTCTAGGTAATTCCCTTGTTGAAGATTGAGTGGCCTGGGTCCCAGATAGAGAAGGAAAGAGTAATAATGTTATAAACCTGAGATATGGTGACAAATGGAAGTTGCCAAGAGGCGAGCAGCAATGTAATATTAATGATACATGTCTAAACAAAAGCTGTCTGAGTAATGTTCTCCCATGTCTACACAGATGTGCCCACTCATCTAGCAGTACTCTGCTTTCATGGCTGTTTAGTTAAATCATCCATGTCACAGCAGACTCAGACTTCTTTTTTTTTTTTTTCCCTGAGACAGAGTCTTGCTCTGTCACCCACGCTGGAGTGCAGTGGCGCAATCTCGGCTCACTGCAAGCTCCGCCTCCCAGGTTCAAGCAATTCTCCTGCCCCAGCCTCCCGAGTAGCTGTGATTACAGGCACATTCCACCATGCCCGGCTAATTTTTGCATTCTTAGTAGAGACAGGGTTTCACCATGTTGGCCAAGCTGGTCTCAAACTCTTGACCTTGTGATCTGCCTGCCTCGGCCTCCCAAAGTGCTGGGATTACAGGCGTGAGCCACCGCGCCCGCCCCAGACTTTTTAAATCTTGTTTGTAACCATTACTAGAAATGGTTTGGGCATGTATCCAAATTTCCCAGGATCCTTGCCTTTTTCATAGAAAGGACAGGAGAGGTATTAGCATTGCATTGAGACCCTTCCATGTGCCAGACACTTTGCTAGGTACTTTTCCTACATTCTCATTTAATTTTCAGCAACTTCAGTGAAAAGGCAGGAAGCACTGAGATATTGTTGTCTTGTATTTTTGCAGGTAACAAGGATGTTTTTGTGTGCATGCCCACAGGGGCAGGAAAATCCCTGTGCTATCAGCTCCCTGCTCTGTTGGCCAAAGGCATCACCATTGTAGTCTCTCCTCTCATTGCTTTGATTCAGGTGAGGATGGTAGCCCAAAAAGATTTGGGGAAGGTTTTTTGAGGCTGGAAATTTCACTTCTCTATTGGTCTTTTGCCTCTTCTTTTCTTTTTTCTTTTCTTTTTTTGAGACAGAGTCTTACTGTGTCGCCTAGGCTGAAGTGTGGTGGTGCGATCTCGGCTCACTACAGCCTCCGCCTTCCGGCTTCAAGGAATTCTTGTGCCTCAGCCCCCCAAATAGCTGGGATTACAGGTGTATGCCACCATGTCCGGCTGATTTTTGTATTTTTGGTAGAGATGAGATTTCACCATGTTGGCCAGCTGGTCTCAAACTCCTGACCTCAAGCGATCTGCCTGCCTGGGTCTCTCAGAGTGCTGGGATTACAGGCGTGAGCCGCTGCACCCGCGCCTGCCTCTTGTTTTCTATGATTTGCCTATCTCATTTGCTGTATTGGGTTTCTGTTTTTCCCCAATGTAGTGTTCTCCACTGGTGCATATGACTCTGGGGGGTTATGAATGACTCCTCTGAGGTCCTTCACCCTCCCTTGTTATTTTTTGTCCAGAGGAGTATGAAACTGTATTTGTACACACATATACACTCAGTCTCACGTATATACACGTGTGCACTTGTGATGTTGGGATAGAGGTTGCAGATGGATAGATAGCTAAGTTGATATGGGGAATCCCTGGTGTCCTGCTTATTTTGGTAAGGGCACAGTATGTGAAACAGAAAAAAAGATGAGAAACTGGCTGGGACCTTATTAACATCTGCTCTACAGGTGTTCTGACTATTTAAGGCCTGCAGATGGGCTGATAGAATCAGAATTGAGGAAGTGTGGCTGTATGGGTAAGAGTCATCCACCATGAAGAAAGGTAGAGAGACAGGGAACAACAGCAATAACTTGGTGAGTGTTCACCAGGCCCCAGGCTTTGTGCTAAGTGCTTTACATACATTAATGTCACCTCTGAAATGTAAATTTTAAGTTATACAACAATTCTGTTAGATAGAATTGTATAAATTGTTCAGAGGGTAAGAAACAGCCAGCGAGCATGTGGTGATTAAGTGAGCCAGGATGAATCTAAATCTGAAGTCTGTTTGACTTCAGAGCCTGTCCTCTAAACCACTTTACCTTCCATAAAGGTTGAGCATCCCCAATGCAAAAATCCGAAATCTGAAATGCTCCAAAGTCCAAAAAATTTTAGTGCTGACATGACGCCACAGGTGGAAAGTTCCACACCTTTCTGACCTCATGTGATGGACTGCGGTCAAAATTCAGTCAAAACTCTTTTTTCATGCACAAAATTATTAAAAATATTATATAAAATTACACCTAGACTATATATATAAGGTATACATGAAAAAAATGAATTTCCTTTTCAGACTTGGGTCTCATCCTCAAGAGATCTCATTATGTATATGCAATCTGCAAATATTCCCAAATCTGGGAATATCTGAAATCTAGAACACTTCTGATCCCAAGCATTTGATAAAGGATATTCAACCTATACTACTTCTATGCAAAGAAAAGACATAGTGGAGGGTGGGAGCAGCACAGTTTATGACTGGGAAATCCTCCAGGGACTTGCAGTGACGTTTACCTGAGTCCTGAGGGCCAATTATAGCCCCTTTCTCTTTTCTTAGGACCAGGTGGACCACTTGCTAGCCCTAAAGGTACGAGTAAGTTCCCTGAACTCAAAGCTCTCTGCACAGGAAAGGAAGGAGCTGCTTGCTGACCTGGAGCGAGAAAAGCCCCAGACCAAGATTCTGTACATCACCCCGGAGATGGCGGCTTCCTCCTCCTTCCAGCCCAGCCTGAACTCCCTGCTGTCCCGCCACCTGTTGTCTTACTTGGTGGTGGATGAGGCTCATTGTGTTTCCCAATGGGGGCATGACTTTCGTCCTGACTACTTGCGTCTGGGTGCCCTGCGCTCCCGCCTGGGACATGCCCCTTGTGTGGCTCTGACTGCCACAGCCACCCCACAGGTCCAAGAGGACGTGTTTGCTGCCCTGCACCTGAAGAAACCAGTTGCCATCTTCAAGACTCCCTGCTTCCGGGCCAACCTCTTCTATGATGTGCAATTCAAGGAACTCATTTCTGATCCCTATGGGAACCTGAAGGACTTCTGCCTTAAGGCTCTTGGACAGGAGGCTGATAAAGGGGTGAGGCACTGAAGTGGAGGCCAAGCAGCTGTTAGAGCAGTGGGGTGTGACATGCAGCATGGAGATGGAGATTGGTCTTCTAAGACCTTTGCTTTTTCTAGCTTTCTCAGCCAGGCTTCTTAAAACTCGGGCACAAAAGAATTGTCCCTTTGGTTTCCTGGCATTGTCCTCCTTACCATGGTTTCCTTGTCCTGGATCCTTCTGTGGAAGGCAAGCAGCCAGCCCCTCTGTGTGAGGCCTCTGCAGACCCATGCAAAGTTCGTGAAGAGGAGGCAGAGAAGTTAAACAGGTTGAGTTTTGAGCAGCTTTTGGCCTGCCTTTTTTTTTTTTTTTTTTGAGGTGGAGTTTCTCTCTTGTTGCCCAGGCTGGAGCGCAGTGGCGCGATCTTGGCTCACCGCAACCTCCGCCTCCCAGGTTCAAGCAATTCTCCTGCCTCAGGCTCCCAGGTAGCTGGGATTACAGGCATGCGCCACCACGCCCAGCTAATTTTGTATTTTTAGCAGAGACAGGGTTTCTCCGTGTTGCCCAGGCTGGTCTTAACTCCTAGCCTCAAGTGATCCTCCCACCTTGGCATCCCAAAGTGCTGGGATTACAGGCATGAACCAGCCTGGTCCTGCTTTTTATAAAGTGAGAGAGACTTACTGGGTGTCCTGCCTCAGAGGAGACTAAAACTGACGAGGGAAGGAACACAGAGCTGCTTTTAGAGCAGGGTACACTACACTGGGCCTATTGTTCTGTTCTTGCCATGCTTATTTTCTTCCTGCATCTCCCCATTCAGTTGTCGGGCTGCGGCATTGTCTACTGCAGGACTAGAGAGGCTTGTGAACAGCTGGCCATAGAGCTCAGCTGTAGGGGTGTGAACGCCAAGGCTTACCATGCAGGTAAGGGGCGCCCAGGCCACTTGGTTCTCTTCACCCTCAGAGGCTTCTTGGTGGGTCTCTTGTTCTTTACAGATCCTGATTATCAGGTGACCCACCATCTTATTACAGATACTCAGGCAGAGCTAAAGTGATTCACTTAAATCCCCTAAAATGAGTCTAGACATGAATGAGGTCTAAAATGAGAATTGTGACTCCTGAGTTCTTCCCGCTGTATATGCCTCCCCAGCAGCAGGTGATAAGTTTTTACAAACCAAGGTAATGCTGTTGTAGGAAGAGCACAGGCTTTGGAGGCCAGCAGGCTTGGGCTTGAATCATGGCCCAAACCTTTGCCAAATGCTCTGTGCCACACATAGGCTAGGGTCTTTGTGCCTGTCAGCTGAGGCTCAGTAAAGTTAAGCGCCTGATGTAAGGTCGGACAGCTGGGAAGTGAAATATTCAGGGTTTGTGAAGTGCCTAGCACACAGTGTCAAACCCAAAATAGACCCCGGGTAAACCCAAGGGAAATGTGAGTTCCCTTCTCCATCTTTCCCTTCTTTACAGGGCTGAAGGCCTCTGAAAGAACGCTGGTGCAGAACGACTGGATGGAGGAGAAGTTCCCTGTAATTGTTGCAACCATTAGTTTTGGGATGGGAGTGGATAAAGCCAACGTCAGGTGAGCTTTGATTATTGCCCTGCCTTCTGGTTTGGGCCTGGCTCAGGGTGGATTGCCTAGTGCTATGCCCAAAGGACGAGGTGCATGTACTCCTTCGAGGGCCAGAGGGGAAGGAAGCTCCAGGAGACAGTCCTTAGAATACAGCCTGAATGCTGACAGTTCCTGTGCGGCCTGCTCCCAGGTGACTGCTCAGCATGATTCTGTCACCTTCGCCCAGGACGGGGCAGCATGCAGTCCATCAGGCTTGTCCTTTAACACAGCCCTGTTCACTCACATCTCAGTAGGTGGTTCCTATGAGGAGGTGGGAATAAAGGAACTGTAGTCATGCACCTCATATTAATGTTTTGGTCAATGACTGCATAGACTGAGATCCTGTAAGACTGTAACGGAGTTGAAAAATTCCTATCGCCTAGTGATTTGCGTTACAGTGTTTGTGTTATAGTATTTGCGTTTCAGTTGCCTACAATATTCAGTATAGTAACACATGATACATGTTTACAGCCTAGCTGTGTAGGCTACAGTACCATCTAGGTTTATGTAAAGATTATCCACTATAATGTTTGCACAATGATGAAATCGCCTAACAAGTCATTTCTCAGAATGTATCCCTATCCCTGGTCGGGCACAGTGGTCCATACCTATAATCCCAGCACTTTGGGAAGCCAAGGCAGGTGGATCGCTTGAGTCCAGGAGTTTGAGACCAGCTTGGGCAACGTGGCCAAACCGCCATCTCTACAAAATATACATAAAAATTAGCCAGGTGTGGTGGTGCGTGCCTGTAGTCCCAGCTACTTTAGGGGCTGAGGTGGGAGGATTGCTTGAGCCCGGGAGGCAGAGGTTGTAGTGAGCTGGGATCATGCCACTGCACTTCAGCCTGGGCAACAGACCAAGACCCTGTCTTAAAAAAAACAAAAACAGGCCGAGCGCGGTGGCTCAAGCCTGTAATCCCAGCACTTTGGGAGGCCGAGACAGGTGGATTCCAAGGGCAGGAGATCGAGACCATCCTGGCTAACATGGTGAAACCCTGTCTCTACTAAAAAAATACAAAAAACTAGCCAGGTGTGGTGGCAGGCGCCTGTAGTCCCAGCTACTCGGGAGGCTGAGGCAGGAGAATGGCATAAACCTGGGAGGCGGAGCTTGCAGTGAGCTGAGATCTGGCCACTGCACTCCAGCCTGGGCGACAGAGCGAGACTCCGTCTCAAGAAAAAACAAAAACAAAAAACAAAAATACACAATATGTATCCCCATCGTTAAGTAATGTGTGACTGTATTTTAAGCTACTCCCTGTGGAAGGTCAAAGGCAAGGCTCTTAGGACCATAATTCCTTGTTATTGCTTACTAACAGTCTAGAAGAGTCGGGGTGCATCCCAGCCTCCTAGCCCCACACTGGCAACTGTTAGGAAGTCTTTTTTACCTGGCCATGATCGTCAAGAGGCATTTTGGGCTACAGCCTAAAGCCCTTTGGTCTGATTAACACCAAGTAATAATACCTTGTATGATTTACGGAGCATGTTTGCGTACATGGTCTTGGTGAACCTCATAGTAACCCTGACTTAGGGCAGAAATTTTATAGTGCATTACAGTTTGAAAGAATACCGACTTTTGGCCGGGCGCGGTGGCTCAAGCCTGTAATCCCAGCACTTTGGGAGGCCGAGACGGGCGGATCACGAGGTCAGGAGATCGAGACCATCCTGGCTAACACGGTGAAACCCCGTCTCTACTAAAAAAAAAAAAAACTAGCCGGGCGAGGTGGCGGGCGCCTGTAGTCCCAGCTACTCGGGAGGCTGAGGCAGGAGAATGGCGTAAACCCGGGAGGCGGAGCTTGCAGTGAGCTGAGATCTGGCCACTGCACTCCAGCCTGGTCGACAGAGCGAGACTCCGTCTTAACAACAACAACAACAACAACAAAAGAAAGAAAGAATACCGTCTTTAGAATCAGTTCGAACCCTGGGTCTGCAACCAGGTGTAGTGGTTCACACCTATAATTCCATCACTTTGGGAGGACCAGATGGGAGGATTGCTTGAGCCCAGGAGTTCGAGACCAGCCTGGACAACATAGCAAGACTCCATCTCTGTAAAATTAAAAATTAGCCAGGTATCTTGGCATGTGCCTGTAGTCCTGGCTACTTGGGAAACTGAGGTGGAAGGATTGCTTGAGGCAAGGGGGCTGAGGCTGCAATGAGCTATGATTGTGCCACTGTACTCCAGCCTATGCAACAGAGCAAGACCCTGTCTTAAAAAATAAAAAAACAAGGCTGGGCATGGTGGCTTATGCCTGTAATCCTGGCACTTTGGGAGGCTGAGGCAGGCGGATCACGAGGTCAACAGATTGAGACCATCCTGGCCAACGTGGTGAAACCCCGTCTCTACTAAAAACACAAAAATTAGCTGGGCGTGGTGGTGCACACCTGTAGTCCCAGCAACTCAGGAGGCTGAGGCAGGAGAATCACTTGAACTGGGAAGGCGGAGGTTGCAGTGAGCTGAGATCATACCACTGCACTCCAGCCTGGTGACAGAGCAAGACTCCATCTAAAAATAAAAAAAAATAAAATAAACAAAAAACAAAATAAATAAAATGAATCCTGGGTCTGTGGTATCTTATTAAGAGCTAGTTTTGAAGGCAGACACCCCTAGGCCCAAATTCTAGCTCTGCTGTCCCTTTACTGTGTGGCATTGTACAAATTGACCTTTCTGAATCTCCAGTTCATATTCTGGAGAATGGGCTACCTCACGTGATGGTGACTAACAATTAAATGAGACATATAGAAACGGACTCATTGTAGGGCTTTAATAAATATTATTCGTTTCCCACTTCAAAGAAGTTATAAATAACTTACTCAAATTTGCAGAGCTCATAAGTGGCAGAGCCTCATGTTGTTTCTTTAGGTCCAGTATTTTTTCCACTGGGCCCTGGCTGAGTTTTTTGGTCCCTCATATGTGCTGATTGCCACCCTTCACTCCTGCTGTGGCCTCTTACCTGGGTTGCTCCTAGAAGGGAGACGGGCTGCCAGTATCTTAACCATTCTAACTCTGGGACTATCCCTCTCCCTCCCTATCTACTGGCCTCCCTGCTCTCCTACTCATGATTATTCCTCCAAAGGACACTCAGTTTCTCCACCATCTCATGCTCCTTGTCCCTTTGGATCCTACAGGTTTGTCACTCATTGGAATATTGCCAAGTCTATGGCTGGATACTACCAGGAGTCTGGCCGGGCTGGCAGGGATGGGAAGCCTTCCTGGTGCCGTCTCTATTACTCCAGAAATGACCGGGATCAAGTCAGCTTCCTGATCAGGAAGGAAGTAGCAAAACTCCAGGTAAGGCCTGGGCAGTAGAAGGTCTTTCAGTCTGACCCACCACTCTCTAGTTTTGTGAAGCTGATTTCTGAACTCAGATGATGCTTGTATACGCTAGAGAAGGCTGCTCCCAACCTGTAAGTATAGCAAGGGGAAATGGCATGTTGGATAGGTAGGCAGCTTACACAAACTAGACTAGACTTTTTCCTTTATAAATATTTAAATATTTAAATTATCTTAACACCGGATTTTTTTTGTTTTTGTTTCTTCTTTTTGTTTGTTTGAGACAGAGTCTCTTGTCATTCAGGCTGGTGTGCGATGGCATGATCTCGGCTCACTGCAACCTCCGTCTCCGGGTTCAAGCGATTCTCCTGCCTCAGCCTCCTGAGTAGCTGGGACTACAGGCATGCACCACCACGCCCAGCTAATTCTTGTATTTTTAGTAGAGACAGTTTCACCATGTTGGCCAGGATGGTCTCAATCTCTTGACCTCGTGATCCACCTGCCTTGGTCTCCCAAAGTGCTGGGATTACAAGCATGAGCCATTGCACCCAGCCTTTTTTTGTTTGTTTTTTTCCTGTTTGTTGTTTTAAGAGACAAGGTCTCACTGTCACCCAGGCTAAAGTGCAGTGGCATAGTCATGGTTCACAGCAGCCTCTAATTCCTGGCCATAAATAATCTTCCCACCTTGAGTAGCTGGGACCACAGGTATGTGCCACCATGCCCAGCTAATTTTTTTTTTCAATTTTTTTGCAGATATGGGGTTTTTTTTTTTTTCTTTCTTTTTTTTGAGATGGAGTCTTGCTTAGTCACCCAGGCTGGAGTGCAGTGGCGCGATCTTGGCTCACTGCAAGCTCTGTCTCCCGGGTTTACACCGTTATCCTGCCTCAGCCTCCTGAGTAGCTGGGACTACAGGCGCCCACCACTATGCCCAGCTAATTTTTTTTGTATTTTTAGTAGAGATGGGGTTTCACCATGTTAGCCAGGATGGTCTTGATCTCCTGACCTCATGATCTGCCTGTCTCGGCCTCCCAAAGTGTTGGGATTACAGGCGTGAGCCACCTTGTCCAGCCTCCAAGTACTTATTTCTAATCTCTGCCAAGATGACAATAAAGGGACAAATATATATAAATTCACAAGGATAACGATAGTAGGCGAGAAGACAACAGCAGGTAGAAATGATAACACATTGTGCCTAGACACACAAAGACCCTACTAGAAATCTACTCAAATTCGTAAGAAAACCTGGCAAACTGGCTGAATATAAGAGAAATAGTTTAAAGATTAGTAGCTTTTCTCTAGTCAGATGAGCGCCAAGGAAAAAAAAAAAACAGTAGCTTTTCTCCACTGTACCAGAAATACCTAGAAATAGAGACAAACAAACAAAAAACTTAATTTGCAACAATAAAACTTATAAAATACCTAGGAATAGGTGTTACAAGCTGTTAACGAGTTTTTTCAGAAAGCTCCCTAGTAGGCTAGGTGCAGTGGCTCACACCTGTAATCCCAGCACTTTGGGAGGCCGAGACGGGCAGATCACCTGAGGTCAGGAGTTTGAGACCAGACTGACCAACATGGAGAAACCCTGTCTCTACTAAAAAAATCTAAAATTAGCTGGGTGTGGTGGCGCATGCCTGTAATCCCAGCTACTCAGGAGAGGCTGAAGCAGGAGAATCACTTGAACCCACGAGGCAGAGGTTGCAGTGAGCCGAGATTGCGCCATTGCGCTCCAGCCTGGGCAACAAGAGCAAAACTTGGTCTCAAAAAAAAAAAAAGAGGCCGGGCGCGGTGGCTCAAGCCTGTAATCCCAGCACTTTGGGAGGCCGAGACGGGCGGATCACAAGGTCAGGAGATCGAGACCATCCTGGCTAACACGGTGAAACCCCGTCTCTACTAAAAAATACAAAAAACTAGCCAGGCAATGTGGCGGGCGCCTGTAGTCCCAGCTACTCGGGAGGCTGAGGCAGGAGAATGGCGTAAACCCGGGAGGCGGAGCTTGTAGTGAGCTGAGATCCGGCCACTGCACTCCAGCCCGGGCGACAGAGCGAGACTCCGTCTCAAAAAAAAAAAAAAAAAAAAAAAAAAAAAAAAAAAAGAAAGAAAAAGCTCCCCAGTTGCTTTGAATATATGGCCAGGGTTGACAACCACTGATTTAGATGAAGAAAACTAAAATCTCATCAAGAGAAAACAAGCTCTAGGGCCAGGAGCAGTGGCTCATGCCTATAATCCCAGCACTTTGGGAGGCCAACGCAGGCAGATCACCTGAGGTTAGGAGTTCAAGACTATCCTGCCCAACATAGTGAAGCCCCTGTCTCTACCAAAAAATAACAAAAATTAGCCAAGCATGGTGGCGCACACCCGTAGTCCCAGCTACTGGGGAGGCTGAGGTGGGAGAATCACTTGAACCTAGGAGGTTGAGGTTGCAGTAAGCCAAGATCGCACCACTGCACTCCAGCCTGGGTGACAAAGTGATACAGAAAAAGGCTAGGCAGGCCGGGCGCGGTGGCTCAAGCCTGTAATCCCAGCACTTTGGGAGGCCGAGACGGGCGGATCACGAGGTCAGGAGATCGAGACCATCCTGGCTAACACGGTGAAACCCCGTCTCTACTAAAAAATACAAAAAATTAGCCAGGCGAGGTGGCATTCGCCTGTAGTCCCAGCTACTCGGGAGGCTGAGGCAGGAGAATGGTGTGAACCCGGGAGGCGGAGCTTGCAGTGAGCTGAGATCCGGCCACAGCACTCCAGCCTGGGCGGCAGAGCGAGACTCCGTCTCAAAAAAAAAAAAAAAAAAAAAAAAAAGAAAAAGGCTAGGCATGGGAGCTTACGCTTGTAATCTCAGCACTTTGGGAGGCCAAGGTGGACGGATCACTTGAGGCCAGTAGTTCCAGATCAGCCTGGCCAACATGGAGAAACCCCGACTCTACTGAAAATATAAAAATTAGCCAGGTGTGGTGGTGGGCACCTGTAATCCCAGCTACTCAGGAGGCTGAGGTAGGAGAATCGCTTGAACAAAGGATATGAAAAGCAAATAATATGAAAAGAAAGTTCCCAGAAAAATTTATCAAATGACATGTTTAAACATACTCAAAGTTTAGGCTGGGTGAGGCGGCTGGCTCATGCCTGTAATCCCAACACTTCAGGAGAATGACATGGGAGGATCTCTTGAGACCAGGAGTTTGAGTAGTTTGGGCAATGTAATAAGACTTCATCTCTACAAAATATTTAAAAATTATCTGGGTGTGTTGGTGTGCACCTGCAGTTCCAGCTACGCGAGAGGCTGAGGTTTGAAGATCACTTGAGTCCAGGAGGTCAAGGCTGCAGTGAGCTGAGATCATACCATTGTACTCTAACCTGGGTAACAGAGTGAGACCCTGTTTCAAAAAATAATAATAATAATAATAAAATAGCTGAGCATGGTGATGTGTACCTGTAGTTCTAGCTACTCAGGACGCTGAGCCAGGAGGATTGCTTGAGCCTAGGAATTCAACGCTGCAGTGATTTATGATCGTGCCACTGCACTCCAGACTGGGCAGCAAGACCCTATCTCCAATAAATAAATAAATAAAAATTCGAAATCCTGTATGTGGAAACTTGAAAGAAAAAAATAAAAGACATCTTCAGATACAAAGGTTTCTTTTTTTTTTTTTTTTTTTTTTTGAGGCGGAGTCTCGCTCTGTCTCCCGGACTGGAGTGCAGTGGCCGGATCTCAGCTCACTGCAAGCTCCGCCTCCTGGGTTTACGCCATTCTCCTGCCTCAGCCTCCCGAGTAGCTGGGACTACAGGCGCCCGCCACCTCGCCCAGCTAGTTTTTGTATTTTTAGTAGAGACGGGGTTTCACCGTGTTAGCCAGGATGGTCTCGATCTCCTGACCTCGTGATCCACCCGTCTCGGCCTCCCAAAGTGCTGGGATTACAGGCTTGAGCCACCGCGCCCGGCCACAAAGGTTTCAAAAACTTTCCCCTGGTATGTCATGTCTCAGAAGCTATTAAAGGATGTTCTCCATTGTAGAGAGGCAGTAAACCTGGAAAGCAAAGATGGAGACTCACCCAGGAGTAAGTCTTGGCACAGGACGATATTGGAGGGTAGTCCGGAAAGATAGCTGTGTCCTAGGCCTAGGGAAAACTGGTCCAGATTGCACTAGGGGGCAGAAGACTCCAGGAAGGTAGGTTCCAAAAATCAGAGTGGAAGCTGGCATCTCTGGCTCCTATCGAAATGAATTGTTCATTATGTTAGGATAGTTAGAGGTGAATGAATGACATACTAAAATCTCAGTAAATGGAGAAAAAAAGTTATTTCAGGGGAAACACAGTTACACAAGAAAGGAAATGTGATCACGGCAAATATAAAAATGCAATCACTCGGTTTAGCTGTGAACTCTGTGGACATAATCATAATAAGGAAAATGTGAACTTAATAAGAAATTGTGTTGTAAACATATTGGGAAGTTGGGGGTACAGAATCTGTGTGCGTGTGTGTGTATTGGTGGGGATGAGTTACCTGCCCAAAGCATACACTTGATAGACGATGTCTCAGATATCAGTGTCTGGTTTTTGTTTTTTTGGTTTTTTTTTTTTTTTTTTTTGAGACAGAGCCTCTGTCATCCAGGCTGGAGTGCTGTGGTGCAATCTCGGCTCATTGCATCCTCCACCTCCCAGGTTCAAGCAATTCTCATGCCTCATTCCCTCAAGTAGCTGGGATTACAGGTGCTTGCCACCACGCCTTGCTAATTTTTGTATTTTTTAGCAGAGACAGGTTTCACCATGTTGGCCAGGCTGGTCTCAAACTCCTGACCTCAAGTAATCCACCTACCTCAGCCTCCCAAAGTGCTGGGATTACAGGCATGAGCCACCATGCCTGGGCTTTTTTTTTTTTTTTTTCCTTTTCTGTATTAAATAATTCACAGTATTTTAAAAGGATATGTTGGCAAATAGATATGTACACAAAAAAGGCCACTGATGCATAATCACATCACTCACAAATGCTCACTGTTCTGCTAGTTGATTCAGCCACAAGTCCATAGACAAGCTTGTAACAGAGTGAAGCCAGGAACAGTCTCTGAGCAGAGCTGCACCAGAGCTTTGGTCAGTAAGAGGGGAATTACCTCCAGGAGTGGGCAAGGAAGGAAGTTGGCTGCCATCTTTAGAGTTCCACTGCCCTGACCAAGTGCCCACACTTGAAATGTATAGTGCCTATTCCTCACCTAATAGTGGTTCCTGGCCCAAGGTGAGACTGTCTTTTCAATTGGATAAGGGTGCAGAGATCTTCCTGGTGGGAAGGCCAGGAGCTGTTGCTTAGCTGTGGGGACCACCTGCTATTGCCCTACTCCCCGCTAGTGGGAGCCAAAGGGAAGGCTGGCTGATGAGTGTCTGCGGATTGAGGATGTGGCAGGGACTGGTGCCCCCACCTCCTTCCGTCCCACCACCAGAGGTGGGGCTTTGCCCGCTGTGTGCTTGTCACCAGCCACCAACAGTCATGCCTTGGGTTTCCCAGGTGGGGAGGTGGTAGGCAACATTTTAAAAAGAAAACAGGAAACTCTATTGTACTAGGGGAGGCAGGAGTGGAGATGAGAAAATGATTTGGATTTTGTGAGAGGGGCTTTGGGGGAGTTTGGTAGTGGTTGGTAACTTAAGTGCTTTTTCTTCCTTTTACGTTAGTTGCAGGCTTTGGCTTAGAAAGCCCCAGGGACATGGGGTGGGGGACAGAAACCTGAGGCTCTTGTCCCTTTATCTGCCTTCACAGTACCATCCCCTTCCCCCAGCTTTATCCTGTGCCTAGGAGCCAGGCCTCAGAGCTTCCTGCTATCCACTCCCCATAAGCCACTCCTCTGATATTAGTCCATAGCCAAAGGAGCTGTGGGTCCAGGCCTGGTGGCCAGCCCGGCTCAACCCACTCATTCAGGGTGCTCCTTACCTGCAGGCAGGAGGCAACACCCTGTCTGCTACCATTAGCACCTTCCAGAGCCCACCTGCCCTGCCCCACCATACCCTGCCCTGCCCCACCATACCCTGCCCTGCCCCGCCATACCCTGCCCTGCCCCGCCATACCCTGCTCGGCCCCGCCATACCCTGCCCTGCCCCGCCATACCCTGCTCGGCCCCATCTGGGACGCTGTGCTCAGGGATGAGCTGGCAGGGCTACACCTAGCCTCCCTGGTAAGTAGAGACTCAGGAAACCTTTTCGGTCCTCCTGTTTTCTGATTGCGTGATCCAAGGGGTACACACTGGCCCCTTGGGTGCCAACAGAAGGGCTTGGGAATCTTGCTCTCCTGATGCAGTTGACTGCCCACCCCTACCCCACATGGGTTTCTGAGGCGGCAGGTCAAGCCTTATTTTATTTTACTTTACTTTATTATTTTATTTGAGACGGAGTCTGGCTCTGTTGCCCAGGTTGGAGTGCAGTGCCACAATCTCAGCTCCCTGCAGCCTCCGCCTCCCGGGTTCAAGTGATTCTCCTGCCTCAGCCTCCTGAGTACCTGGGATCACAGGCGTGTGCCACCATGCCTGGCTAATTTTTGTATTTTTAGTAGAGATGGAGTTCCACCATGTTGGCCAGACTGGTCTCAAACTCTTGACCCCAGGTGATCCGCCCACCTCAGTCTCCTAAAGTGCTGGGATTACAGGTTTTTGTTTTGTTTTGTTCTTGTTTTTTTTTTTTTTTTTTTTTTTTTTGAGACAGAGTCTCGCTCTGTTGCCCAGACTGGAGTGCAGTGGCGTGATCTTGGCTCGCTGCAAGCTCCGCCTCCCAGATTCACGCCATTCTCCTGCCTCAGCCTCCTGATTAGCTGGGACTACAGGCCCCCACCACTGTGCCCAGCTAATTTTTTTGTATTTTTAGTAGAGACTGGGTTTCACCGTGTTAGCCAGGATGGTCTCAATCTCCTGACCTCGTGATCCGCCCATCTCGGCCTCCCAAAGTGCTGGGATTACAGGCGTGAGCCACTGGGCCCAGCCGGGATTACAGGTTTTAAATTGTATTTTAAATTCATGTTTTAAGGTTGTCAAAAATAATCACTTAACATTAATGTATCTCCCTCCAATATACACAGTATGTATGTTCATATATGTTAAGTTTACAACATTTATGCATGTGTTTACTATTATTAAAATAGGTGATGTTATAGTGCTTCCTAGATGCTAGTCTGTGGGCCCTTTGCACGAGAACCTCCTGAGAAGCTTTTGGGAAACTCTCAAAAGCTCATCCCAGAAAATTCAGTTCAGTATTCTGGGGGTTATGATAAATAGTCAGGTTTGGGGACACTTTTGTAAATGGCTTTATTACTGTCATTTAATATTTTTCTCCCTTGTTACTTTTTTTTTTTTTTTGAGACGGAGTCTTGCTCTGTCGCCCGGGCTGGAGTGCAGTGGCCGGATCTCAGCTCACTGCAAGCTCCGCCTCCCGGGTTTACGCCATTCTCCTGCCTCAGCCTCCGGAGTAGCTGGGACTACAGGCGCCCGCCACCTTCCCCGGCTAGTTTTTTGTATTTTTAGTAGAGATGGGGTTTCACCGTGTTAGCCAGGATGGTCTCGATCTCCTGACCTCGTGATCCACCCGTCTCAGCCTCCCAAAGTGCTGGGATTACAGGCTTGAGCCACCGCGCCCGGCTTACTTTTTTTTTTTTGAGACAGAGTGCAGTGGCATGATCTTGGCTTGCTGAAACCTCCACCTCCTGGGTTCAAGTGATGCTCCTGCCTCAGCCTCCCAAGTAGCTGGGACTACAGGCACCCACCGCCACACCTGGCTAATTTTTTTGTATTTTTAGTAGAGATGGGGTTTCACCTTGTTGGTCAGGCTGGTGTCGAACTCCTGGCCTCAAATGATCCTCTTGCCTCAGCCTCCCAAAGTGCTGGGATTACAGCTGTGAGCCACTGTGCTCGGCCTCCTCATTACTTTTTGTGCCTCTAAGGTAGTCCAATTCTGTAAGATTTGCTAAGGTGTCATTTTTTGTCCGCAGGAAAAGAGAGGGAACAAAGCATCTGATAAAGCCACTATCCTGGCCTTTGATGCCCTGGTGACCTTCTGTGAAGAACTGGGGTAAGTAACTTATTTCGTGTGTGGAGCAAAGTGTCAGTGAGATCATTTACTCCCCTGGCCCCCCTAGTTAAGCAGCTGACATAAGACAGCCCGTAGGCTATCAAGGGACCCCTGCCTGCAAAGGCTGTTGTGTTGGGCAGTGTGGAAGTCAGGACCTTGCTCTTCTCTATTGGAGTCCCCAGGATCTCTGGCAGTGTGGGGATTTGCTCAGTCTTCTGAGTGGTATCCTTCCCTCCACTCCCCCCTCTTCTGGAATGGCTGGCCTCACAGGCCACTCAGTTCCAAGGGATGTCACCAGCTCTGAGCTGTCGGTTTTGTGGTCATCATGTGCCACCGAGCTGGGACTTCTGGCATCACTTGAGTAGTCCTCACCCTTATCCAGGACCCACACAGAAGCCTGTGGCCCCGCTTACCTTGGGGAGTCATGTGCTTTGAACCCACGCATCTGTTTTAGCTGCATCTGCAGGCGATGGGGCAGGGGCCACAGGAAGAGCCCAAGGGCTGCTCAGTGTAGTCAGGTCATGTCCAGGCATGCGGAGCTATGAGTGCCTGGGTGAGAGACACCCGGGAGGAGTCTTTACATTTTGATCTAAAAAATTCTTGGATTCATCTCATCTCATGGAATAATCCTGTCGGGATGACGCTGACGTGATTGCTTCAGACTTAGAGGTGAATAAATCGAGGTCCAGAGAGGTCACAGTCACGCAGCTCGTGGTAGACTGAGGCCACTAAACACCCGGCTCCTGGTTTTCAGCGGCATGCTCATTTTCATACACCTAGGCCATCTTGGTTTTTGCAAGAAAAAACCAAGGAAATCAGAGAAGCTCTTCTTTGGGCTGTGTGTTTTTATTTCCACCTCCTCCTGTTCACCAGTGAGTCGGTGGCTTCTGGACTGAAGCTATTTTCTTCTCCAAACTGCCGCCTCTAATTTGGCCTCTGTGGCAAGACCACGCCCAGCAGAAGTGGTCGGCTGCAGTGCCAGGACCACCCTTGCCTGCAGCCATTGCAACCAGAGCCCTTTTCAAGCACAATTAATACGGGAGTTGCTAAATTTGGCCTTCTTAGGCTTCTTGAGTAGAGCTCCCATTTCTGGTGAGGAATGAAAGGGCCAAGTGTTCCTGTTCATTGTGAGTCCTTTTTGCTGAAAAAAGCTCTGGGGCTGTCCGAGGCTCTAGAATGCTCTCTGGAGGGTTAACTCCGCCCGTCCCCAGGGTCTGCTCAGTCTGCCAGGCAAGGGAACAGGTCCTCCCAAGGGCTTCTGCCTTTGTTTCTCCGTCACCTTCCGGGGAGCTGGGACTTAGTGCATCAGTGGCCTGGTTGCCAGGGGCTGGGGTCTAGGCATCTCTGGACCCAAGGAGTCCAGGTGACAGCATCGTGCTGCCTCTTGTGCAGCCTTGTAGATGTCTCCTTTGCTACATGTGATGATTCTGAAACCCAGGCGGCAGCCTGGAATAAACACTGCTGGTATGTCTGTACTGGCTACTGTTCTTTGAATAAGGGAATGTTTGTTTATTTCGGAACTGGTGTGTAGCACAAAGAAAAAGCCCCTTCTCCACCAGATATTTGCTCCCTAAGAATAGTTCTCGTTGGAGGCTGAGGTCGAAGCAGCCTCCCACCAGCGTTCCCTTGGGGTAGGCACCTGGCAGCGAGGGACAGAGCCAGTGGGGTGGGCTCAGCAGAAGTGGGTACATTTCTGCAAAGGAAGCTGTAAGTTTCCGGTCGGTTTATTGTGGGGTCTGAGGCGCATGGGAGTGGGACCAGCAAAAAAGATACTCAGGTCAGTTAACTAATGAGGCAGGGCTGTGGCAGCCAGCAGTTTTCCTCTCTTCTCTATCTGTAGCTACTTTCTCTGGGCTATAACCTTGAAAAAGCAGTGTTTGATTATTCATGACCATGAGTGTCTTTTAGTGTCGTAGGGAACAGTTATTAGGTTTGAAGCAACCTCCAGCTTGAGGCCTCGGCATTTTGAGGTGGAAGAGCAGCCTTGTGTTTAGACCTGGCTTGTGTTGGGCCCTGTTGTCTCCTGGGATCTTGGGGCTGGGGGTGCCCAACAGCCCCGCATCTTCTTGTTTATCTGTGTGTTTACTCATTCATTCATTTATTCAGCCGACAAATATTGACTGATGCCAGCTCTGTGCCAGGCACATTGGACTTAGGGGATACACTGGTGGGCAGAAATAGCCCCGTTCCCTGCTTTATGGTGCTTGGTCCAGTGGGGAAGAGAGCACTGCAGATAGTCACAGTAGAGACATGTGAGTCCCAGAGCCGGCCATGGTGGCTCACCCCTGTTATACCAGCACTTTGGGAGGCTGAAGTGGAAGGATCGCTTGAGCCTGGGAGTTCAAGACCAGCTTGGGCAACATGGCGAGACCCTGTTTCTACTAAAAATACAAAAAACACACAATTAGCCAGGCATGGGTGGCACACGCCTGTAGTCCCAGCTGCTCAGGAGGCTGAGATGGGAGGATCATGTGAACTCAGAAGTCTAACATGCAGTGAGCTGAGATTGTGCCACTGCACTCCAGCCTGGGCGACAGGAGTGAGACCCCATCTCCAAAAAAAAAAAAAAAGGCCGGGCTTGGTGGGAGGCCGAGGCAGGCAGATCATGAGGTCAGGAGATCAAGACCATCCTGGCTAACATGGTGAAACCCCATCTCTACTAAAACTAGGAAAAAAATTAGCCGGGCATGGTGGTGGGCACCTGTAGTCCCAGCTACTTGGGAGGCTGAGGCAGGAGAATGGTATGAACACGAGAGGCGGAGCTTGCAGTGAGCTGAGATCATGCCACTGCTCTCCACCCTGGGCGACAGAGCGAGACTCCGTCTCAAAAACAAACAAAAAAGACATATAAGTCCTGTAAATGGTGTTTCGAGAGTATAAAACAGGTGGCTTTACCCTAATCCTCGAGGCTTAGGGAAGATTTACCTGAGAGAGTCAGGTTCAAACTGAGATATGAAGGATGAGGAAGGACTAACTAGGCCATGGAGTCAAGTGTGGTGTGAGGGAGAGCATCCCAGTCAATGAGAATAGCATGCGCAAAAGCCTTGTGGTGGGAGAGAACACGGCATATTCAAGAACCAAAAGACACGCTGAGAACCCAGGGGCAGGGTGGGGTGGGGTGGGCGAGATGGCTGGAGACAGGCCAGACTGTGCAGGCCCTGGTGAGGCTTTGTTCGGGAAGCGTGCTCTGGTGGCTCTATCTGGATTAAAAATGAGCTCTCACAAGTTAGCAGATTTGTAAAGGAATTTTTACTTCATTTGGTTGTGTCTTTCTCTGTCAAGGATTTGTGAAATTGCTGGCTGGGCCTGTGAGCCAGTTAGAGAACCTTGTTAGCCATCGCTCCTTCCACCTGAGGCAGCGGAGCCGTCCTCTCCTTGTGCTTTTAGGGTTCTGGTCGGGGAACCCGAAAACCAATAGGATCAAGGAGCCAGAATTGGTCTCAGACCAGCCTCCCCATCTTACTAGTCTGACCAACCCTAAGCCAGATGGAATATTTTACTAGACTCTTTCCTGGTGGGAAAGGAAGGCACCAGGGCCTGGTCCCTGAGCCAGAGGGGACCATGGAGGGCCCACCACCGGAATGGGGAAGGTCAGCTTGCCTCCCCTGCTGCCGTCTCAGTCCCCAGGAAGTCAGGTCACTCCTCTTCACCCTCTTCATGCTGAGTGTTTTCTGTGGAAGTGAGTAAACCAAACACGATGGCAAATAAGATGAGAAGCAGGACAGCGGTGATGAATAAGATAATCACTGCCAGGCCCCCCTGGTCCCAGGGGTTCTGCCAGAACGCATCATTCCAGATTGTCTCTTTGAATACCAGTTGGTCCATGAGAATCTGGAAAAGAGGGACAGAGGACCTGAGCGCAGGCAGCCCTCCCAGGCCCTGTCCCAGGCGCTATGCTCTGCCCGCTGACTCCAGCCTCTGTAGCAGCTTCTGTGAGCAGCCGGCCCGCCTGGCGGCCAGGGGACATGAAAGAGCTGGAGTCTGTGCTCGATGCCTGCAGCCAGCAGCAAATGGCATTTCCCCCGCTCTAGATACAGAAGCCAGGACTGGCGTAAGGAGTGGGGCCCTGGATTTTTCCTGGGGGCTGCCCCTGGATTCTCTAGTCCTTCTTTCCTGAGTAGCAAGTGTGAGCAAGGACTCTCTCTCATCCCTGAAACCTACTTGGCTTAAAATCTAAAAAGCATCACGATAGAGCCTCACTGTTTTTCCTGCACCAACTGCCAAACATTTGGGAGGCGTTCGAGAGAGCATAAAGGAGTGGCCAACTCTAGCTGAGGCCTTGGTGGGTTCCTTGGAGCAGCCGAGAACAGAACTTACCAGTCTTCTAGAAGTGGAGCTCCTTATCACAGACTGCAAGCCCATAGCCAGGTGAGGGCAGCCCAGGTGAAGGAGGAGGGAGCCATTACCCGATTCGGCTGGTACCTATTCTGGGTCCTACAAGGGCAATTCAGGGTGGTCCTTCAGGCTCACACTTTGCGGGAGGCTGAGCTGAAGAGGCCGCCAGGTGACCAGAGCTGCACCCTGACTCAAAGAAGCAACTGTTGAGAGGAAAAGGTGTGAGCGTGGCCAAGTGGCCCTGACCAGACCCTTCGTTGCTATCACCAAAGCAAACAAAGGTGGGCTAGGGCTGGTTGCCTGGCAACCACGGCTCCCTTTCTGCCTTTCACATTCCCCCTTTGGCTCCTTTCTGCCCTTGTGTGATGTCATTTTGGGGGTGCTCAGTGCACATGTTCATTAGTCCCTCCTGAGAGAAGTCAGACTTGGGGTGGACGGGGAAGAGATTGGACCGAGGGCCTTTGCCCCAGGCCATCGGGCCACCTCACCTGTAGTTGGGCTGGGCTGTCCTCTGTCTGGATGATGTGTGGACTGCGGACTTGCCCTGAGTTCAGGAAGCCCTGGGGCTGGGACTGGCGTAGGGCTCACTTCCTGTGTTGTGGGGTGAATGATTAACTGCAGCCCTGGCTGGCGCCTGGTGCCTCTTGGAACTGTTTCTGGGGGAAGGGTTGCTCCCCGCTGAGGCTTCCCATTGGTGCCTTTGTCTGCCCCTCGGGCACAGCCTCAGCAACATTGTGTGGTTGGTTTCTGCCCACTGGCACAATAGGGAAGCTGGGAAGAGGGAATCAAGCCTGTGCCCTGGTGCTTGAAACCTAATGGCCACCATTTACTCCTTTAAAAGCTAGGATGTGAGGGCTCACTGTGGCCAGGAAACAGGCACTGTGTGTCCAGTTGTGAGATCAGAGAGGCGGGCCCTGCCCTCCAAGCACTTCCCTTCTAGCCCTCGGGTGCTTATCACAGCTGGTAAAGATCTGGGAGCTTTTAGAAATGCCCAGGCCCCACCTGGTACCACTTACATCAGCCTCTGGGGGGTGCCAGGACGTCATATTGTTTACACATCCCCAGGTGATTCTCCCCAGGTGTGGCCAGGGTTGGATGACAGATGATGGCAGATTTAGAACAGTCGTTCTTAACTATCATTGGCGTCACTGACCCGGGTTACCTGATGTTTTCCGTTTCCTTGTGTGAAACTTACTGACTAAGGCCCTTGGCATGCTGAATGCTCACAGCAGTGGGCCAGTCTCTAGCTCACCCTTTGTGTGCAGCTCCGTCAGTTAAGTCAGATGCTTATCAAGAGTCAGGTGTTGGTTCCCAAACCTGTTCATGGCAGTTGTACTTGTAATTACATAATTGAATTTAACATCCCGGGAACCAATGAAGCAACAATAACAGCTGAAACCCCAATTTTACATGTGGGGAGCGGGCACAGAGAGGTTAAATAACTTAGCCAAGGTCATCAGCTAGTAAGTAACTGAGTTGGAGTTTGAATCCAGCAGCACACAGTCTGAGCTCTAAAGCACCTCAGAGCGAGTGGAGAAAGAAATTGTTTCTAGAAATACCTGTTGACCACTTTGGGATGACTTTGGAATCACTCAGATAATGTTCCTGTTGAAAAAGGTGCAGACACGATAACTAAACATTGGGGACATTTTGTAAAAACCCAGAAGGCTTTCACACCCAGATTCCTTTGCCTTTAGGTTCCGATGACTTTAAGTTTTTGTTCTGCTTTAAAGAAACCAAAACTAGAAAGTAACAATACAGGAACTCTGGCTGGCAAGCCCACACTCAGAGAAAAGGCCAGGAAGACCGGCCAGGGAATAGGTGTGTGTATATTTCCATTTAATGTGAGATATGTAAAAAAGTAATAGATGTTTAGAGAACTTAGGTGCTCTTTAACGAAGGTTGCTTTGACCAGCTCTTTCAATTAACTGCCGGCCCCAGTTGGATATTTTTTTTTTTTTTTTTTTTGAGACAGGGTCTCACTCCATAGCCCAGGCTGGAGTGCAGTGGTGATCTCGGCTCACTGCAACCTCTGTCTCCCAGGTTCAAGCGATTCTCCTGCCTCACCCTTCCTTGTAGCTGGGATTACAGTTGTGTGCCACCATGCCCGACTGGGAGAAAACATATATACTGTCTGCCAAGTTTTTCTAATGAGATTCTTGTATCCGTGGCTTTATTGTCTCTTCTTTTTTTTGAGACAGGGTCTTGCTCTGTCACTCAGGCTAGAGTGCAGTGGCACTGTCATGGCCTAGGCAGTCCTCCTGCCTCAACCTCCACAGGAGTAGCTGGGACCACAGGTGTGTGCTACCATGCCTGGCTAATTTTTTTTTATGTTTGTAGGGACAGGGTCTCCCCATGTTGCCCAGGCTGGTCTCAAATTCCGGAGTTCAAGGATCCTACCTCATTTGGCCTTCCAAAGTGCTGGGATTACATGCATGTGATATACTGTGCTGGTCTGTTGTAGTTTTTTGTTTGTTTATTTGTGACAGAATCTCGCTCTGTCACCCAGGCTGGAGTGCAGTGGCATGATCTCAGCTCACTGCAACCTCTGCCTCCTGGGTTCAAGCAATTCTCCTGCCTTAGCCTCCCGAGTAGCTGGGACTACAGGCATGCACCACCACACTCGGCTAATTTTTTTGTATTTTTAGTAGAGACAGATTTTACCATGTTGGTCAGGCTGGTCTCAAACTCCTGACCTCAAATGATCTGCCTGCCTCGGCCTCCCAAAATGCTGGGATTACAGGCAGGAGCCACGATTGTAGCTTTTAATCAGGCATGATGTACAGACAGTACGGCACACAGGTCTTCAGAGTAGAGTGCAGCCCTTTTGAGGAGCCAAGAGCAGCCTGCCCTGTGGTGGAAGCGGAGGGCATAGCTGGGGGTGGGCATGAAGAGGCTGGCCAAATGATTGTGGGGACCTCTTAGGATGCTGCTGCAGTGACCAGAGGTAAGCATTGATGGCAGCGTGGTCCAGGATGGCACAGTGGCGGGAACAGAGAGGTGGTGGCCAAGTCAGACGTCCTCTGAACCTGAAACCAGCCTGATGGCCACGCCTTCCATGGCTCTCGCCCATCTTCGGGCTGCCCAGGTCTGCAGCATCTTTCTGTTTATTCTTTCCCACAGTCGGGCAACTGCTGCCACCTTTCCATGCCCGTCTTCCCCAGGGAAGACCGGCACGAGAAGCTGCTTCTTGAAGGAGTGGGCCAGGCTATTGTCGGAGAGCAGGTCTGGTTAATCTCTGTGGGTTTGAAGCCTGCAAAGGGGTTGGTCTGAGAGCCAGGCCCGGTGTGTGCCAGTTGGCGAAGGAGCAGAGAGGAGTGAGTCCTGTGAGGGCAGGGACCGAATCCTGTGTGGACTTAGCAGTTGTGTACCGCCTGCCCTGGAGCGGCCATTTGGCCTGTCCGTGTCCGGGGCTGTCTGTGGTTCCCACCTCGAGCAGCTGGGCTGGGGAAGCAGAATATTTTCTAGCAAAGGGCCTCAGCCTCAGCTGCCCTGGAGCAGGGCTATTCTTATGCTGATGAAAACTGGCTTATGAAAAAGTTACCCAGGCTGCTTCCCTGTTGACCATCTCCCAAACAGAAGGCTTCCAGAGACCCCCCAGCCCTTGGTGCTGGGAATGAAAAATGCGGGGTTTCCTGTCCGTCCACTCCCCTGTGTTTTTCTTCTGGGAGGGATGCCTCATTGGGCACCACCCCAGCTCTTACCTGTTGGGTCCCACCCACTCCTGTGAAGGTTATTTTGAGACGGAGTTTGGGGTGGGGGTGTTTTGGGTATAGGGTTGGTCGATGGAGGATAATGGGATTAGAGCGTTATCTGTCCTGCATCCAGGAGGCCAAGTTCTGGGTCTTGGAGCCCTGGGTGTGGTAAGCAGAGGCTCTGGAGCCCGATAGGCTGGACTCAGGCAGGCTCTGCTGCTTTTCAGCTAGTTGAACTTAGACAAGTCACCCAGCATTGCTGAGGCCCAGTTTCCTCATCTCTAAAATGGGGGTAACAGTGGTATCTTCAACGTGGAGGTACTGTGATGAGTAAATGAGTTTATCTGCACCAAAATGCTGAAGACAATGCTGAGTATATGTAACCCCTCAGTAAATTTAGCCATCTTCATCATCATCATCATTCTGAATCCTGTTCTTTGGAGGGGGCTGAGAATGGGCAAATTTTTGAATTTCTTTTCTTTTGTATGAAAACACTTACTCTCCAGGTCTTTAACCTAAACCTGTCAGACAAGTCCGTGGACACTAGAAAGTGAAACCAGAGGGTGAGAGCTTCCCCTCCCTGCCCGCTATTGCCAGTGTGGCCTGGACTGCCAGCTGGAAATGGCGGGGTGTGGCGGGTCGGCATTTCCCTGTCCATGACATGTTTCCCAGGTAGACAGGGCTCTGCTCCCAGGTGCCAGAGCACAGCTACGCAGGCCAAGATGATGGAAGCTTGTGAAAAACACAGACTTCTCGTGACTCTGGGGAAGCCCCGGGGAGGCACCTCAGGATGCTCTGTCTGGACCCATTGGCATTTCTGGAGCCTCCCCTCACTCCTGGGTTCATAGCTCTACCTGGAAAGTTCTCTGGAAAGTGTGGGGTGTGCAGGCCAAAGGCGCAGGCAGTGGACAGAGTGAAGTGCTGTTCCCAAGCCTAGCTGCTGCCTTTGGGCAAACGCAGTCTCTGCCACTCTGCAGAGTAGTGCCTCGGCCTGGCAGAGCTCATTAGCAGCTGATGCATGACAGGAATTTCATGGCACCATCCACGGGTCCCATGGTGTTACTGCCTGTGTGGCACGCTTCTCCGCGTGGTTTTCTAGCTTTTGTGGGCACAGGGAGAGCAGAGGCCTGGGAAGGACAGGCACCAGCTATACGCCCTCCCGATGCACAGAGCCCAGCCCAACCTCAGGGAGTCCGGCACCGCAGAAACATAACACAAAAGCTTTTACTTGGAAACCGGCAAATACTGGACTAGAATACTGACATGCTTACGCTCTGGCGGGAGCTCGGATGCAGAAGCTATTGCACAAAGCCCCTCTGATTGCCTTGCTCCTCTTTGGCATGGATCAGCAGAGCCCCAAGGGCCAATTGCCCACAGGTGGGGGCTGTTCTCCATCAAGGTATGGGGACCCCTACTTCCTTGTTTTGTTAAAAAGTGCAGGTAGGCGAAGAAGCCCAGGCAGTTGACCCAGTCTTTGAAACAGCTGACTCCCCAGCACCCAGTGTCCACTGGCAGATGAGAGGTTTGCACCTATACCAGCCTTGGTTTCCTTGGTAGGGCTCAAGTTGTCAGTGTCCAGGTACCTGGGCCGGGCCAGAGCTGGGGCCAGGGGAGCCTGGTCTTGAGGGGTGAGGGCTGCAGGGCCAGGCTGATGGCCTGTGTCATAGCGTTGGTCATCTCCTCTCCAGCTTCTCCTCAGCCATCCCCCGTCCGTCATGGTGGTGTCGGCTGCACCTGGACCTTCCTGCCTCTCTGCTCAGGGCAGCAGCAGTGAGCGCAGCAGCAGCTGCAGGCTATCAGCAGCAACAGCAAAACAGTGGCTGGAGGGCCGGGTGAGAGCACGGGACTCAGGCTGGGGAGAGAAAGGATGCCCGTCCTCCTCCCAGAGAAACCCATTGCGTGCCAGGGTCTTTCCCCCACAGGTCTGGTGGAGAGGTCAGAAAGACCTGAGAGGCTGGTGAGAGGTGTCGATGGTCCCCATGCCAGCCGCCAGGGCCAACCTCCTCCATGTTGTATCTTCTGTTTCGCTGCCCAAGCCTGGCTCCCATCATCCCCACGCTTGGGATCCCGGGGTACTGCGGGGCCCAGTCCCCAGCACCGCCCATCACCCAAGCAGCACATCAGAGGATGAGGGGACTCCCTTGGCTTCCCCCAAAGGACAACTGGTTTTCCTTCTTGATCCGGGAGACACCTGCCACCTCTGCCAGCCCTGTGGCTGGCACCATGGTGTGGTCTCTCCCAGATGCCAGGGAGAGCCATAGGGTTCTGAGTGCCCCAACTAACCTGTGAAAAGGACGATGACTGAGAAGGCCACGATCTCTACGGGCTCAGCCTGGGGCAGTCTCTGCAGCTTGAGCAGCAGCCTCTCACCCACGGCACGCATCTCCTGCACGAAGTCGGTGGCGGCCATGCTGCTCTGGCTTCCTGTCGGGGCTCCTGCCGGGCTGTGCCGGGGCAGAGAGAACACCTGGAGCCTCCACGGCTGGCCCCACACTTGCTGCAGCACTGAGATTCTACCCTCATACCCATCCGCAGCCCGCAGAACAAGTTTGTCAGGTCTCGCACATTGCACCCCTGGTGACTTCCACCTAGTGGTGGCCCTCAGTCCCCACCCAGCTGACACAGCTCAGGGTGGAGGAAACCGGTGAGGACAGTGAGACCAAGGGCTTGCTTCGGGGGCTGCCTGCCAAGGCCGAGGCTGGTGGTGGTTTCTGTCTTCGCCGTTCCATTCCCTTGTCTTGAGGTACCACTCCTAGGTTTTGCCCAGGTGCTTGGGACTGGCACAGCTCCCTGCTGTCACCCGGGTCCCCTCGGGGTGGGGAGACTGGCATAGGATGCCAAACTGGTTATCTTGCCTTCCATCAATGTGGGGACAGAAGGAGCAGGTTCTCCCAAGAGCAGGTTCATGGGGCTTCTGGCCAGGGTCAGTCAGAGGTGAAAACTGCCCCCCCTTGTCTCCCAGGCTGCCCAGCCTCTCCCACCAGCCCAGTTTCTGCACTCATGCGTGTTCTGCTGGAGGCAGGAGGCTGCACCCTGTCCCTCCAGGTTTTGCCAGGGTTTCTGTCCTGTCTGTTGGGAGGGGGTCAGGAGGCCCAGGATGTCAAGCCAGCCCTTCCCCTGCTGCCTTCATCTGTTTCTCTGGCCTGACCAGGAAAGTCCTCTCCACTCCCACCCCTGCCCCAGAAGAGCCTCTTCCTGTCTCAGGGTGCCCAAGAAGCCCAAGGTGCAGCTCCAGGCTGAGGCTGTCGGGCTGTTGTGTCTTTGAGCCGCTTTCCCCTTCTGCCTCTCCTGTGGGCATGAGGGAGCTGGTGCCTCTTTAGAGAGGGGCCAGAGACAGCCTTGTCCCAACCCAGCCTGATCCAGTTCACCAAGGCAGTTGCTCTAATCCAGGGTGGTGGTGGGGACAGGTGGCCAGGGGCTCGTGCCCTTGTAATGATCGTTGCCTCATCCCGGGTCTCAGCCGGTTCTCGCTGGGATGGCTGCAGTCAGTGAGGCCAGTCACTCCCAGTGCTGCTGCCTTGGCAGAGCTGGTTTAGAACCACCGTGAAGGTCACTGAACGGAGCCCTCCACCCTGCACTTGGCCTGCGGCCATCCTTGAGGCCATGTGGCGTTTGCATGAGCACCCAGGATGGTGAGGAACCCCCGCCTGCTGAGGCAGCCCACCCACTGCAGAAGGTCGGACTCCCTGCTGGCCCCCAGTTAGTCCCACTTGTGGTCACTTAGACCTTGCCCCCTCTTCTGCCTCATAATCCTTCAGAAGCAAGATGGCAGCCGGCATGTACCTTCTGGATTTCCTTCTCTACCAGGGGCCTGCTCTAGTGTTTCCAGCTGCCCCTCCTTGAAGGCCACCTCCACTTCTTCCTTTTGGGACATGAACAGGTTGCTTCATGTCTCTGATATGGAATGAGATGCCCATGTTTTGAGGCTGTTGGGAGGACTGACCATCTAGCAGCATGTTGTAGATAGCCAGGGGGGCAGTGCCCAGCACATGAGAATGCCCCCCTGGGAGGGATCTCACTGGCTTTGGGGGCTGTCACCCCTGTGCACCGTCACTAGCACCCCCAACACCTTTTAGGTGTCTGTCCTAGGATGTCTGTGGTGTGTGCCCTGAAGGAAGGTAGGCAAGCTGGAGGTGGGGAGCTATGTTTTTGTTTTTGGTTTTGGTTTTTTTTGAGATGGAGTTTCCCTCTTGTTGCCCAAGCTAGAGTGCAATGGCATGATCTCAGCTCACTGCAACCTCTGCCTCCCAGGTTCAAGTGATTCTCCTGCCTCAGCCTCCCGAGTAGCTGGGATTACAGGCATGTGCCACCATGCCCAGCTAATTTTTGTAGTTTTAGTAGAAACGGGATTTCACCACGTTAGCCTGGTCTCAAACTCCTGACCTCAGGTAACCCGCCCTCCTTGGCCTCCCAAAGTGTTGGGATTACAGATGTGAGCCACTGCGCCTGGCCTGGGGAGCTGTTTTTTTAAGTGACAATGAGGGTGGCAGGCAGAAGATGGCTCCGTGGAAAATTAGGTGAGTTCCTGTCAAAAGCGGGAGGTTCCCTGAGTTCAATCCACCCAGCTTCTCACACCTCACCTGGAGTGACTGCATTTCTGCAGAGGTGAGGATCTCAGTGTTCAAATGGACTGAGAGGCATAGGGTCCTAGACTGCCACAGATCATCCGTTCCCGCCTCCTTCCTTCTACACATGGGGAAACTGAGACCCAAGAGAGCAAGCAGCTTCTCTGAGGTTACACAGCAGGACAGGGCCCCAGCCAGCACCCCCACTGGTGCCCCACGCTATCTCCCCATGGAGGTCTGTCTGCAGCTTAGACCAGCAAGATAGCCAGGAGCAGCTCCCCTGAGGGCACTGCCCTTGCAGTGGGCTTAGTACAGCAGCGAGGGCCCAGAGCCCCCTGGAAGCCAACTGGCTGTGCTCAGCCAGCCCCAGCCCACGTTGTGGATCTGAAGCTGCTTTTATCAGCATATCACCACCAGGCCGGGGCCACACCAGGCCCTTTGAGACTCCCTGGAGTCCTTGTCACCACAGGTACAGGTCTTGTGTGCCTAGCCAGCCTGAGCGTAGGACTGTCCCCTCTGGTCAGACCGAATGGGACATTTCTTCTGGCCAGGTGGAGCAGGCTTGCACAAGGACAGTGGTCCCCTCTTGGTTCCGGTACCTCCGTGCCATCCTCACGCCCTAGCTTTCCAGGTTCCCTCATTCTTAGAGGGACGACAGTGCTGACAGTGTCCCTTACGGGACAGTTGGTGCGTGGTTCAGGAGCTCGGCTGCCTTTCTCCCCTCCCTCTCTGCACTTGGTCTGGCGTTTTCAGCTTGATTGGCACTGTGCCTACATGGCCTCGTGTAGCCCAGCAGAGACACTCCTTAAAAGAGGACGCAGGCAGGGAGAGATTGCAGCAGGGAGCTTTTCCTTATGAGCGAGAGGTGGCATGGAGACCTGGGGTCATGCTCACCAGAACAGGGAGGAAGATGGTTGGACTGAGGCTAAATTTATTGGTGCGGGAAAAGTGGGGTTTGTTGCTGAGGAGCTCTGGCCAGCCTCCTCCAGGGTCTGCAAAGTGGGAGAGCTGCAGACTCATGCTGGGTGGACCCCGGCCCCCAGCTGGGAAAAGTGTCAGTTCCCAGCAGCAGCAGGCTGCGGCTGTGGATAGTGGCATCGCTTTGTGCCCAGGGCTTCCCTAGGGGGCTGACTGGAGGCTGAATTTGCCAGCCAGGCATGGCCAGCTTCACCCAGCCCTAGGGTCTGACCCAGGGGTACTCAGACGATATCCTGTCACACAGTGAGCAGAAGTGGGACCGCTGGACGTGGCTGTTCTGCCCCCAGAGAGCTGGAGAGGAACCCCAGGACTCCCTTTGTTTTGCAGTTGATATCTTGTCCTTTGGAGCATAAGCCCGCGACTGAACCTTCATGGAGCAGGTGGGGGAACAGGGGGTTCCTGTTCTCTAAAGAGGCGGACGCGCATTCCAGCCAGTCCCCAGCCGGTCTTCCCAGCGGGCTATTTAAAGCCAGGCCAAGGAGTGCCTGACGCTTGGTGCCCAATATAACCAGCAGCCGTCAGGTGACTGTGTGGCATGTGCCCCAGCCGCTGCTCCTAAGGGAACCTTAGTGTTCCCAGCTGTGGCGAGGGGAACATGGGAGCGCTGAGGCTGGCCACCTCTCCTCGCCTTTCCCTTCCTAGGTTTGGCAGGAGGAAGGCAGGGAAACCCAGGAGGGCTACTGATGATCCTGTATTTTTCCAGTCTTTCTATCTCAGGTTCACCCAACACCTTCCGAAACCACCCTTCCCACCTACGAAGCAGCGCAACCAGTCCCTCCCAGCCCTGCGCTCAGTAGTGCCCACCTGTGAACCAGGGCAACTAGAATCCCTCCCAGCCCCATGCTCGGTAGTGCCCACCTGTGAACCAGGGCAACTAGAATCCCTCCCAGCCCCACGCTCAGTAGTGCCTTGGTTGGAGGTTTCTCAGGATCCTCAGGGATTCCTGAGTGGCTGCCAGAGCAAGTGGTGGCTTCCTCTGGCCCTAAGAGGGAGTGTAGCCCAGCTGCCACCAGGCCATCCTGCTGCCCAGGCTGCCCAGCCAGCCCTGCTTGGAGCCTTCAGAGGGCGCGCCCTGGCTGCAGTAGTGGTCGGCACAGGGGAAACGCGCAGGGCAGAGAAGGCTGACAGAGCCGGAGGGATGGGAAGCATTCCTTTGTGTGGCATCTCCTGGCACACGGAGCCTTGCGACAGGCAGGCATCCCGCAGGCCAGACAGCTGCCACTTGGTCCCGAAGCTTCCCTGTTTCCTCCTCGCAGAGCTGATACTACAACCCCAGGCGCCCCACAAGGAAGGGCTGGCAGCAGGCGGCGTGTTTGAGAGTGATACGTGAGGTGCGCTGGCGGCGCGGGGCCCCAGAGGGGTGCTTGCTCTGCCCTGTCGTTTCGTCATGGTGGGTTTCAGCCACTCTTGCCCTCCCGGGCATTATCTTGTTTGAGGTCCAACTAGAAGGAGGCATAACTGACACTTGTGGGAGATTTGCAGGGTCCTGTGCCTGAGCAGCCGGGGGGATGCCCGTTTCTGGCACCGAGCCTTTGGGTGACTCCCCTTTTTGCCCTGGCTCCAACTAGAAGTAGAAAGTGGTGCTTGAACCCCTGGCAGGCCCTGCTCCTGTAGCCACCCAGGACAGGAGGAAGCGCTTTCTGCTGCTGGTGTTAGAAACAGTAGGCGTTCCTTCTGCAGCTACAGAAACTGGCCGTTCATTCCCCTCCGTCCTGGTGCAGGAACTATGTTGGAGAGACCCTGTCCACTTGTGTCCTGTGGATGCAGGACAGGGATCCCCACCTGCCTGCCTGGGGCGTCTTATGAGTGACAGCCAGTGGGGTTTCCAGGCTCACCACTGTGCCCTCACCCCCACCTGGCCTGACTCTTCCCTGCTGTGCGCCTCCCAACACCACAGGAGCTCGTCTCCACAGGCACCAGCCCCAGCCGAAGCCCCCAGCCTCTGCCGAGCTGGGAACACGTGGGCTGGTCCTTGGTTTCCACATTTCCCTGGGTCATTGTTTTCCTTTCTTACTAGATGCCAGCTTGTTTGCTTTGAGGAAAACGTATGGGAGGTGGTGGCTTTAATGCTGGCTTGAAGACAGGGAGGCAGGAGGAGCAGGCAGCCTCGACTCACGGGCCCTGCCCAGGAGGGCTGCTCTCAGTGCTCCCCAAAGAACCAAACAGTCGGGCCCTGCTTCCTTAGGGGCGGTGTCACATCAACCTGTGCGTCACAGTGGCACAGCAGAAGTCCCGGTTGCCAGCGTGGTCCCTCCCAGCCTCATTTCTGTGACCTTCTCCCCACCTGAGCCTGGGTTGAAAGTCAGTCATCCAGGTTCCTGGTTTGGTGTTCAAGGCTCATCACCAAAGGGAGATCTGGAAGCTCATGCAGTTCTAGGTGGGCCCAGGGAGGAGGACCCAGGCCGAGCCCTGAACTGAGAACACCGGCAGTGAGTGGGCCAAGCCCCCGAACGGACACAGATGGGTGGAGTCCTGCTGCATCCTGGGGGTGCCACACACTGGCTGGGCAGACCCCGCACTGACCTCGACAGGGCTCTGCCCTAATCCTGGGAAAAAGGGAGGCTCAGCAGGCCAGCAGCCGTTCTCTTCCAAGCTGGACAGCCAAATCCCTCTTTTAAGCCCCCTGAATGAAAGAGCTGAAATGAACTTGCAGAATAAGCAGGCCCTCGGGGCCCCTCTGCTGCACAGCAGGCGGAGCGGGAGGCGCTCTGAGCAGAGCCCCCGGCCCTCCCCTAGTGCAGGGTCCCAGCAGGAGGGAGAGGGCAGGTGCGTGCAGGAGGCTGTGGTGTTGGGAGGCGCACAGCAGGGAAGAGTCAGGCCAGGTGGGGGTGAGGGCACAGTGGTGAGCCTGGAAACCCCACTGGCTGTCACTCATAAGATTTCCCTGCAGGAAAGTGGCCCAGCATGTCCCCCAAGACGTCTCCGTGTTTATGGTAGACTGTGGCCCTTCACCCTGGGGGCAGGAGGCCCTTGCTGCTCCCTCACCATCCTCCCTTCTTCTGTGGCCATCTCCACTCACCTGGGAGCTCAGGTGTCGGCGGCTGAGCAGCAGTGCCCCAGCGCGGAGCCTCCACGTGCTGTCCTCGTACTTCCTCCGTGGGTGCCGCAGCTCCCCTGGGCGCCTCAGCCCAGCCCCTCTGCTGACAGCCAGCTGCTGTCTCTGCCTGGCTTTTTTGTTGTTGGTCGTCCTGGAGATCCAAGTGTCAAATTACCGTCGCGAGGGGGAGCCCGAGGAAGCCCTGCGTGGGAACTTGCCCTCCAACTTCATGTCCCGGTGTCTCACCTCTGCCCTGAGAGGGCTGCTCGGGGACGGGATGAGCTCCCTCTCTCCTCCTTCTTCCTTCCCCCTCCTCTCCCTCTCCCCTACTCCCATGCTGTGGGCTGGGCCTGAGTTGGGAGCTGAAGAAGGAAGTCCGCTCTCTGCCTCCCTGGCCGGGAGGACCCTGGGGAGGCGCCACCTGAGCCTGTGGAGGGGAGTCCTGCGGTGCTCTCAGGTCTGGGGCACCCACCCTGCCCACGGGAAGGCCACCCCTTCTGTCCCTCTGGCCACTCCCTAGCTGGCCCCTCCCTCTGGCCTCTCAGGAACAAGAGTAAACAGTGGGGAGCTGGTGCCCTCCCAAGCCGAGCAGGAGGCTTTGCAGCGTCTGAAGGCATCTTGGGGGAGAATTTGGAATCCTGAGTGACCCGGGAGTGGCCTGCGCGCCCGGCAAGGCACCTCATGTTCCTCGTGAGGTGAGGGCCTTCTGCCGGGGCTGTGACCGCACTCCTGGCCCAGCTGTCAGGGCAGGGCTCCAGAGTCCAGGGGCCGGGCCCTGTGACATTTGCCTGGTTGTGCCACCCAGCAGGCCAGGCTGTGTGGAGAGAAACTGACCCCAGCCCCGCTGTCAATGGAGTTCTTTGAGTCCGAGCACAAAACCCCAGTGAGTCAGGGCTTGGGGAGGGCAGGGGGAGGAAGCCAGCCATGTGGTCACACCACTTGGATGCCAGAGCCTCCCAGAAGGCTGGACAGGCGGCCGCTGTGCAGACTCACGGACTCCTGGGGGTGGACCGTTTGTCGCATTTACTCTTTGGGCAGAGCAGGGGCAGGAGCACCCTCTGGTGGCCGCCTCGGCTGTCCCAGCCCAGGTCAGGCTTCAGAGCTGCGTTCACTCAGCTAAAGGAAAGTCAGCCAGGCCCTGCTTCCTTAGGGGGGTGTTACAATCAGCCTTGGATCTTTGAGCCTGCACCTTGGGGTCGCAGCCCCTCAAAGGGCTTCTTGCAGCCCCAGCAGTGCTCACACTGGGAGGAGTTCTAGTTACAGCAGTTAACACCAGCTATTCTCGTCCCTGGGATGTGGCACCCCAGATAGTCCTGCCTCTGTTCCAGCATCTCCTCTTGGGCTTTCCTACCCTGTGCCACGTTCCTGGGGGCAGGAGTGGCTGTTTGTAAGGAGCCTGAGAGAGCTATGGCCCCTCTTGCAGCCTCTGCACCTGCCCCAAGGGTCGACAGCCACCCCCATGCATAGGGAACAGAGATGCGACAGAGCCTCGTGGGCCAGCCAGAGGCTGCTCCCTGCTCCCAGCATGGGCAGAGGCCACTCACCCCAGGAGGGCTGCAGCAGGGTTGAGACAGAGGAAGACGAGAGGAGGACTCCAGGCAAGGCTGCGTCCCCCTGGCTAAAGGCCCCACCTGGGACACCCTCAGAGATTGATGATGGGACATATTACTACACAGTCATGCCTGCCGTAGCAATGCAAATAAGTTTTGAGAAATTTAACTTGTCATTGCACAGTCATATAGTATACTTAAAGAAATCAAATGGCAATTCCAGGGAAGAGAAGGAAAAAAAATATTAAGTGGCATAGCCTCCTACACACCCAGGCCATGTGGGACAGCTTGTTGCTCCTAGACCACAAACCTGTACATCATGTTACTGTCCCAAGTACCATATGCAGTTGTAACACGGTGGTATTCACATATCTAAGCACACATAAGCATAGAAAAGGTACAGTAGAAATACAGTGTTAGAATCAGGGGACCACCGTTGGCTATGCAGTCATTCCATGGGGTGTGACCACACTGCAATGCACTTCAGACATCTCAGCCATCTTCACTCAGTCCGTGAGGTCGGTGCCTTGCTGCACCATCTTTTTTTTTTTTTTCTTGAGATAGAGTCTCGCTCTGTCGCCCAGGCTGGAGTGCAGTGGCTGGATCTCAGCTCACTGCAAGCTCCGCCTCCCGGGTTCATGCCATTCTCCTGTCTCAGCCTCCCGAGTATCTGGGACTACAGGCGCCTGCCACCTCGCCTGGCTAGTTTTTTGTATTTTTTAGTAGAGACGGGGTTTCACCGGGTTAGCCAGGATGGTCTCGATCTCCTGACCTCGTGATCCGCCCGTCTCGGCCTCCCAAAGTGCTGGGATTACAGGCTTGAGCCACCGCGCCCGGCCTGCACCATCTTACTGGTGGGAATGCATGGGCTTTAGGAGGTAAAGTGTGTCACCCAAAAGACAGCCTTCATGGCAGAGCCAGCATCTGCACCCAGAGTCTGAACTCTGTGCAGTACATCCCATTGCCAGAGGACAGAGGGAAGGAGCAGAGGAGTAACTGGACAGAGTGGGGTTCATACCCTGCTTCCCGGGAGACCCCATGTGTTGCGTGACCTTGGGAAAGTTTGTTCACCTCATTGTCCTCATCTGTGTAGTGGGCAGAGCCAAACGATGCCCGGTGCGGCTTGGATGAGATGAGGGGTGTGGGGCTCCTGGCATGGTGCCAGACACGGCATGCTCGCTCGGCCAGCGATTAGGGCTCGGGTGAACAGACGCCAGCCGGCTGGGCTCTCCGCCCCTCACCTCTGCGGTGCTTCCTGCTCCAGGTGCCGCCATGCTGCCATTGCCAAGTACTTCGGGGATGCGCCGCCTGCCTGCACCAAAGGCTGCGACCACTGCCAGAACCCCATGGCCGTGCGGAGGCAGCTGGAGGCCTTGGAGCGCAGCAGCAGTTGGAGCAAGACCTGCATCGGGCCCTCCCAGGGGAATGGCTTTGACCCCGAGCTGTATGAGGGAGGCCGCAAGGGCTACGGGGGCTTCAGCAGGTAAGGGGCCAAGAAGCCAGGGACTCTGACCCACTGGAATCGTCCGGCATTCCCTTGGCGCTAAGCCCAGACCAGAGGTGCTACGATGCTGCAATCCCCCCTTGAGCTGGTAGGACATCAGGGACATTGCCGTCCTAGCAGCAGCACACATGGGGAGGGCAGAGTCCAGGCCAGGCCCACTCATGCCTAGTCTGTCCCTAGGTATGACGAAGGTTCTGGAGGCAGCGGGGATGAAGGCAGAGATGAGGCCCACAAGCGGGAGTGGAACCTCTTCTATCAGAAGCAGATGCAGCTGCGCAAGGTGAGGGGCGGTGCTCGGTGGCTTGTGCGGGGCCCCTGGTGGCCCCCTGCTCGCACCTCAGCCCCTTCTCTGGTGCTGGATGAGACTGTCCAGTGGCAGGGCAGGACGCCTCATGGACCCTTCATGTTGTCCTCCAGGGCAAAGACCCCAAGATAGAAGAATTTGTACCCCCAGGTCAGTACAAAAATGTTCCTAGAGGCTTGTGGGCTCTTCCCGGGGCATGGAGGGAGGATTCTCATCTGGGGCGTGGGGGACCTCAGAGCGCAGAAGGTGGAATGAAAGGACCAAGGACCTTCCCCGCCAACAGATGAGAACTGTCCCCTGAAAGAGGCTTGTAGCAGGAGGATCCCCAGGCTGACTGTGAAGGTAAGAGACGGGCAGCTCCTCAGACACCCCCTAGGGCCCTCCCCCAGCCTCGAGGCCGTGTGACCAATCTTACTCCCCTGTGCCAGGCACGGGAACACTGCCTGGGGCTTCTGGAGGAGGCGCTGAGCAGTAACCGCCAGTCCACACGCACCACTGATGAGTGAGTTCCACAGTCACTGGGCAGAGGAGCCCTCCAAGCTCTCATTCCCTTGGAGACTGCAGGACCCTATCAACCCTGGCCTCTTTGGGCCACCTCTCCCCAGATTGTACCTCTCCTACTCCAGGGGACTGCCCCTAAACCCCACCAGAGCCAGGCATGGCTGCAACTTAGGTGCTGCCAGCAGCTGCTGAGGGACAGTAAACCACAGGGTGCCCAGAGAGTCCTAGTCAGAATCCCTGTGCCCAAGGCCTACCCCACCAGGCCTCAAGTCCCACAGGAGCTTAGCAGGGAGAAGCCCAGGCCCACCTGATACCTTGTGCCTGTTACCTTGCACCCACAGAGCTGACCTCCGGGCCAAGGCCGTGGAGCTGGAACATGAGACATTCCGGAATGCTAAGGTGGCCAACCTGTACAAGGCCAGCGTGCTGAAGAAGGTGAGCCTGGTGCAGGCGGACCAAGGGTCGTTGCAGGGGCCTCTCCATGCTCTGAGGCAGAAGCTGTCTGCCAGCTCTCCGGGCACGGGCACCCCAGAACCCACCCTCCCCAGCCTACCCCAGAGACAGCTTATGGGGGTAGAGCTCCATTCTCCATTAGCCGGAGGTGTTTTTAGCCAACCCTGTGAGGATGGGAGGCCTAAAACTTGCCCAGTGGTTAGTTGTCCGCAGCCACTGGCCACAGAAACCCACTTCTAGTGCCTAGTGGAAAAGGAGGGCTGGGTGGGGCATGTCAGGAGGAGCTGGCGGGTGCCACAGCCTCCCTGCCCATCCCTCTCCAGGTGGCCGATATCCACAGAGCCTCCAAGGATGGGCAGCCCTATGACGTGGGAGGCAGTGCCAAGAGCTGCAGTGCCCAAGCTGAGCCCTCCGAGCCCAATGAGTATGACATCCCACCGGCCTCCCATGTGTACTCGGTGAGCTGTGGCCCAGTGGCCTCCAGACCTGTGACCAGGAAAGGCTCCACTTCCCCTCTGCCCTCAGGGGTGCACCTCTTGCCATGGCCTGGCTCCCCAGCAGGGTCCTGCCTGCCTCTTCCCTCCCACACTCCCGAGAGCCCTGGCCCAATGTGAGCGACTGGTCCAGCCAGTGGAGCCCTTGAGGAGGCCTGGTGGGCTGAATCTCCTCTCCTCCTGCTCACATTTACAGCTCAAACCCAAGCGGGTGGGAGCTGGTTTCCCCAAAGGCTCCCGCCCGTTCCAGACGGCCACGGAACTGATGGAGACGACTCGGATCAGGGAGCAAGCCCGCCAGCCCAAGCGGGGAGGCGAGCACGAGCCCCTGAGCCGGCCCTGTGGCCTTTTGGATGAGGACAGGAGTGAGCCCCTCCCTGGGCCCAGAGGGGAGGTCCCCGGAGGCAGTGCTCACTGTGGGGGGCCCTCCCCTGAGAAGAAGGCAAAAAGTTCCTCTGGGGGCAGTTCCCTTGCCAAGGGCCGGGCTAGCAAGAAACAGCAGCTCCTAGCCGCAGCGGCCCACAAGGATTCTCAGAGCATCGCCCGCTTCTTCTGCCGAAGGGTGGAAAGCCCAGTTCCGCTGGCATCAGCCCCAGAGGCAGAAGGTGCCTGCCCCTCCTGTGAGGGGGTTCAGGGACCGCTGATGGCCCCAGAGAAATACACAGGGGAGGAAGATGGAGCCGGGGGACGTTTGCCTGCCCCTCCCCAGACTGAAGAGTGCCTCAGGGAGAGGCCAAGGTAAGGGTAGAGGTAGTCATAGAACCTTCTGGAATCCACATGGCAGCATCCCCTTTGCTCACTGGGCGTCTGAAGCTCAGAGCTCACCCCTAAGATGGGCTCTCCTAGGCCTCCTAGGATGAGGGAGCCGCTAGGACCCAGAGCTGTGATGTCTGCTCTTCCCTCCACCAGCACCTGCCTGCCCAGAGATCAGGGCACCCCTGAAGTCCAGCCCACCCCTGCAAAGGACACATGGAAGGGCAAGCGGCCTCCATCCCAGCAGGTGCCGGCAGGAATGAGGCCGTTGGAAAGGAGAGGAGGGCTGTGGGCGAGGCTAGGAGCTGTTGTGCCTTGGTCAAGGGGTCAGGGAAAATCAGCGCTGCTCTCCACACCCAGCGGCAGATGGGCTGGGCTGGTGTGGGGGCCTAGTCTTTGGAGGAGGGGAGCAGGTCAGTGGAAGGGAACTCAGGAATGACCCTCTGCTGTGGCCCTTCTCAGGAGAACCCAGAGAGCCAGCCTCAGAAGAGATTGCGCTCCTCAGCCAAGCCCTCCGTCTTAGCCGAGGTCAAGGGCAGCGTCTCGGCCAGCGATCAGGGCACCTTGAATCCCATAGCTCAAGACCCCTGTCAGCTCTCAGCTCCTGGCATCTCCTTGAAGGAGGCTGCAAATGTTGTGGTCAAGTGCTTGACCCCTTTCTACAAGGAGGGCAAGTTTGCTTCCAAGGTAGGGGGAGTGGGTGGGCTCTGCCTTCTCCCAGGCCTGGGGTATGTGGGTGTAGTGGGGACGGGAGGCAGGGAGTGTGAGCCCCAGAACACGGTGGGCCAGAGAAGGCTGGGCCAGGGCCAGTCCCGCGCCCGTCCTCCCCGGGGCCTGCCTTGCCGTCGGGTCGTGGCTGTGGGTCGCTCTGGGGGTCAGGGCAGGGTCCTGCTCTCTGCTTCTCTTCTCCCTCTCCCTTCCAGGAGTTGTTTAAAGGCTTTGCCCGCCACCTCTCACACTTGCTGACTCAGAAGACCTCTCCTGGAAGGAGCGGTGAGCGCTGGCATTGCCGGGGCCAGGAGGTACTCGGGAGGGTGGTCTACAGGGAGGAGGCTGACACTCACCTCATGCCCCCACCCTGAATCTGTAGTGGAAGAAGAGGCCCAGAACCTCATCAGGCACTTCTTCCATGGCCGGGCTCGGTGTGAGAGTGAAACTGACTGGCACAGCCTGTGTGACCCCCAGAGATGACCAAGTGGTGGCTGGGCAAGGCCCGCGTCCTCCACCAGATTCTAGCATGGGCCAGCCTGGGCCTCGCCTGCTGATGCCAGTGCCATCGCCTTTTCTCAGTCCTCCCTTCCAACCATACTTGGCTTTGGGGATGACCCCAGACACCCCCTGAATCCAGGTCAGAGGTCAGCCCACCTTTCTTTCTGCTTGCAAAGCCTATAGACCCTCCTCAGAGCCTCCCTGCCTCTCCTGGCCCTCATGGCTGGGTTTTCTAGGACACATGTCCGGGACAAGGTGGAGAATGGTGGAGCTGCTGCCAGAAGGCGGCGAAGGAAGAGTGGCCCCTCCCCGAGTTTTAAGTCAGGACAAGGCCCACCTGTCCAAGGTATTGGGACCTATTCAGGGGAATCTCAGGTCCTCCACCCACTCCCCATCCATTACGATGCCAGCTTCCAGCCTTGCCCAGGTCAGAGCTGTGCAAGGAGAGCTCTGCACAGCTCTCCTTGCAGCCAGGCCCCGTTTCTGCTCAGCTCCTGCTCAGGAAGGCCAGGCCTGACGAGGTGTTTGGGAGAGGAATAAAGTCGTGTGGTGGCGCATGCACTCGTGCACACAGCCCTTTTCTCCAGGGAGTTTTATTTCCTCAGCAGCTGTTTCTCCCATGCCTGGGATTGTGCTAATGTGGGGCCTGGGCGGAGCCTGGGGCCGGTGGGCATCTCCCTCAGACTGGGCAACCTCAGATTCCCCAGGCGAGTTCCTGCAGCCCTCTTTGGGCCCAGGCCATCCTGGAGGGGGTCTGGCTGTTTTCTTTGCCTGTTGGTGACATGATAGCAGCCCCTGCCTCATGGCCTGCATGTGGGCCGGCTGTGCTGTGCTGTGGCAGGTTCTGGAACAGTGATCTGATAGCATCCAAGGCAGACCATCTGGGTGAGACTTGGGCCAGGGGAGGCCTCACCCTCGTCTCTCCCTGGCCTACACTCCTCTCAGTTGACGCTGGGCCACTCAGTGCAAGAGGCACTGCTGTCTATCAGGAAGACAGTGGTGTATAGCAGCTCCTGGGCCTGCCCAGAGAAAGGCCTGTGACAAGAGGGCTCCCCAACCAGCCCCTCGCCTCTGCCCCAGCCCACAGCACTCCGGAGCAGTGGGCATCGGCCTGGGCCTGGGCTCCTACTGCATGCCATGCCGGGGCGAGGCCCTCACATCCACCTTCCCAAGGTGGCCAGAGGCCTGGCCGCTCACCTGTGGCAGCTCAAACCAGATGGTCTGGGGGTTGTCAGCTGAGCCATAGTTGACTTCCAGGCCAGGGGGCCCCTTCTCCTCCAGTGGGCTTAGCAGGTGGAGCCGCTGCAGGCTCCTCAGGGCAATGCGACAGTACAGATTCTGGGGGCAGCAGAGAGCAGGGCTGGTCTCCTCTCCAGGGAGGGGTCACTGTGGGTGATGGAATGGCCCAAGGGTCCCTAGGCCAGAGCTGGGACAAGAGCGCTGCCCACCTGGGAGCTGGGATCCATGAGGATGAGATGCTGGCGACTGAGCCCCAGGAGAGCGGGTCCCGACAGGGCCTGCATGCTCACTCTCAGCACTATGTAGACGGTATAGCCGAAGAGGGGCAGCTGGCTCACGGCCTCTGCAGGTGGAGAGGGCGCAGGCAGGAATTCTGACTGCTAGGGCCCTGGAACCTGCGCTGCTTGGCCCCTCAGGTCAGCTGAGAGGGACAGGGCAGGTGCAGACCCCTCCTCGCCCCTCTACCTGCATTCCTTCCCTCTTGGCCTCCAGCCCCCACCCCAGCGGTCCCTAGCCCCAGACCCACCAATGAAGCTGATCTGTGCTTCCTGGGGGCTGTGTCCTCCCAGCTGTCTCAGCTCCTGATCCATCAGGTTCTTGATGGAGGCCGTGTTCACCTGCCGTTGCAGCTGCTGTGGCACATAAGCTAGCAGGTCCTGCCTAGGATGCGGGGCCAGGGTCAGTTTGGCCCCTGACCACCTGGTACAGGGCTGGGCATACAGCATGTGCCAAATAACTGAAACAGTGCCTATTGTGGGCAAGACTAGGGATCCATACACATAAATGAGGTGAGGGCCCTGAACCAGAGGAGCTCCCGGTGGGGTGGAGAGGACAGATGTCCACCAGGCCCCGCTGCTCTGGGCCAGTCCAGTTAGGGCCAGGAAGGGTACCAGTCAAATGGCCTTGACCTTGGAGAAGGGGAGGGGCTTAGGGGCGGGAGGTGCCCCCACTCACTCTGAGGGAGTGTTCCTGTTGGCCTTGCTGAGGTGCTGCAGGGCGGCCAGCCTGGCGAGCTGCGTGTCCGCCTTGGCGCTGACCGGCAGCTTCCCCTGGAGGTAGTCCCGCAGCACCTGTGTGGGGAGCATGGTGAGGAGGGCAGTGGTGGCCCAAAGCCCCCATCAGTTGGTGGCTCTAGGGGCTCAAGCCTAGTTTTGCCACCGTCACCCCCCAGCCACCACAGACCCACACCCTTGTGGGGAGGGGGGCTTGGAAGTCGCCCAGGCAGGAAGCCGCGCCCTCAAACTGCAGCAGCGGCTCGGAGGCAGGCAGGCTGACCTGGCTGTAGTGGGTGCTGATGTAGGTGGAGTTATCGAAGTGCAGTGGTGTCTCCCAGCCGAGCCGCCGGCTGTGCAGGCTCACGTCCTGGGCCACTGCCACACTGTTGAGGTATTCAGCAGGCCGCAGGGGCCGCACCAGCTTGCCTGCATGGAGAGCCTAGGTCCACCACGGCTCAGACCACGCACACCCCACCCTGCCACCCCAGCAGAAACCAAACCACCTCACCCCGGGCGGAGGAGTGGCCCCACAGTGAGGCTCCGTCCCCAAGCTCACCCTTCTCTTTGATGAGGAAGAGGGCGAATTCCTGCACTTCCTGAGGCTCTGTGATGCCCATTTGCTGGCATAGCTCCTCCTGCACGTCTGCTGCCACCTGGGCATGTGGACAGGCTGTGATGAGGGGGAGGGACGCTGGGGGGCCCAGAACTGATGCCCAAGGCCGCCTCCCTCGGTGGCTCCCAAGCTCACCGTGAAAGTATGGATATTCGTCCTGTAATCCACACCCCCTGGCAGGTGAATAAGAAGCTGGCGAGTGGCTTGTCCTTTCTGCCAAGGCAGGTTGCAGGGTCAGTCGGCCAGTGGTCAGTTGGCCAGTGGTCTCCTGTGGGGGACACCCCCCACCCCAGGGTGTCCCACAATGCCCATCCGCCACCCCCAGTACCAGGAAAGCCTTCATTTCACCCGGTGGGGGCATCCGCCGGCGCCCCCCATATTTGACTGTGCGCTGGAGGTGCTCCTGGCTGCTCCGGGCCAGCTCTGCAGAGGAGCCAGGCTGGGGTTATGAGGTGGCCAGGCCTCCCCAAGCCCTCCAAGTTCCCAGTCCTAGAAACCCCTGCCCCTCCTCCATCTCCCCCTCCCATGGGCACCTTGGCTGGGGCCTGAATCCTGCAGGAACTTGGTCAGGTAGGGCATCAGCCTGGTCGACGGAGAGAAGCAGCCTGTGAGAAGGCTGAGGAAACTCCAGCCTCGAGCGCAGTGTTCCCTGCAGGGCAGAGAGCTCGGGCTTCAGGCTGGCCAGGCCACGGTGCCCAGCTGCCCCCAGAAGCCTCTCCACCCCACCGGTCCCCACTCACGGCCGGGGGTGTCCTGTGACCTGCTTGATAACCTGGCAGTAAATCTCATCCCTCAGCTTCTCCTCCTGGCACAGCTGTGGGGATAGGAAGGGCAGGTGGGGTGAGGGATGGGAGCGGTGAGCCTGGGGTCTGAAGCCCTGGAGAAATCCTGCTAGGCCATGGGCGGGGGCTGGGTCAAGATGTCTCCCTCAGCTTAAGAGCATCACTGCACTGGCTACTCAGTCACTTTCTTTGCTGCTTCCCTGTCTCCCTCTGTCACGCAGGCTGGAATGCGATGGCGTGATCTCGGCTCACTGCAATCTGTTTCCCAGGTTCAAGCAATTCCCCTGCCTCAGTCTCCTGAGTACTATAGGCGCGCGCCACCACACCTGGCTAATTTTTGTATTTTTAGCAGAGGTGGGGTTTCACTATGTTGGCCAGGTTTAATCTCTGACCTCAGATGATCCGCCCGCCTTGGCCTCCAAAGTGCTGGGGTTACAGGTGTGAGCCTTCGTGCCCGGCCTTTTCATTTATTTATTTTATTTTTTGAGACAGTCTTGCTCTGTCGCCCAGGCTGGAGTGCAGTGGTGCCATCTCGGCTCACTGCAACCTCCACCCTCCTGGGTTCAAGCAATTCTCCTGCCTCAACCTTCTGAGTATTACAAGAGTGCTCCACCACGCCCAGCTAATTTTTGTGTTTTTGGTAGAGACGGGGTTTCACCATGTTGGCCAGGTTGATCTAGAACTACCTCAGGTGATCCACCCACCTTGGCCTCCCAGAGTGCTGGGATTACAGGCGTGAGCCACATGTCCAGCCCCTGCTTCTCTGATCTCTTAGTCATCTCTGCTGGCTTCACCTTAATTCCTTGACCTCTGAGCAGTGCCGTGCCCTTGAACCTCTCTCTGTCTGCCCTTCTCCTGTGGCCTCAGCTGCTCCCATCTGATGAGGTGCCTGCCTCCAGCCTTCTCTCTTGAACCCCGGACTCCTCCACTGGGAAGTCTGGGATTTCAGACTTCACGTGTTCAAAACAGATTCCTCCACCAGCCAAGACCTGCTCCTTGAAGACAGTAGTTGTCCTCCTTCCCGTAGCCCACATGCGATTGATCAGCACATTCTGCTGGGTCTGAATCTTCTGCTTCTCCCTTGCTGTCAGCACCATCCCTCACCTGGGACCACTGTGATAACTTCCTTTTGCTTTTAAACTTAGACCCCCAGAATCTCAAACAACAGCCGAGTGACCCTGTGAAATGTAAGCCGAGTCTCTCTCCAGAATCCTCTTGGTGGTTTCCCATCTTTCCAAAAATCAGAAGCCAATGATGGCTACAAGGCCTGTGGTGGCCTGGACCCACCGTCTGCTCCCTGTCCTCATCCTTTGTTCTCTGTGCTGCTCACTAGGCTCAGCCACACTGGCCTTGCTGGTGCGTGATGATGCCGAGGCTTCCCACCACATCTGAACTGTTGCCTGCCCTTCTGTGTCACCCCGTGCTCACTCCTTCCCTCCCTGTAGGAGGGCTCCTGCCACAAAGCCTTCTCCACTCCAGCAGCCCCTTCCCTGCATTCTTACTCTCCAGTGACCTGTCACTCCCAGACACATAAGTTATCGTAAGCACTGCAGAGACTTAGCCTGCTGGCTTCACAGCCACGCCCCCTGCACGCAGTGGGTGCTCAGTAAATACTTTGGAATGATTTGAAGGACAGTGACCAAGAGAAGGGGATCTCCTTCAGGCCCAGACAGGAAGACAGGCACAGGTGCTGGGGGTCACACAGCCCAGGCTTACCTTTAGCAGTTCATAGAGCAGATCCATCTCATTCTTGCCCCGGGGCTTGGACTGGTCCCCCATAAACCGCATCAGGGCTGCAAGCAGGATAAGAAGCAGGGCACAGAGCTGGGGCTGTGCTGGGGCTGGCCCCAGCTCATGCTGTTGCTGTGCAGGGCCTTCACCTGCCATCTGATGCCTCACTCTCAAAATGCATGGATGCCAGCCAGGGCAGCTGGTTGCAGCTCGACTCATGGGGAAACTGAGGCTCCTGGGTACCCAAGGCCCCAAGCAGCACATAGCATCCTCTGGACCATGGACTGCCTTCCAACCCCAGACTCCACACGACCCACAACCCTTGGGTGGGAGTAGTAGGTGGTGAGGGCCCTGGAGTCCAGGAACCACCAGTGAGCTTCCCGGAGTTGGCAGACTGGGATGGAGCCAGGCAGAGCTCAAGGAGATAAAGGGACCAGACACCCAGGTCCATGGCACTGCAGACATGGGGACCCAGGATGCCCATGGCCACTCACCCAGGAAGCTGGCCACAGCCAGCTTGTTCACGTCATCACTGAGGCTGAGGAGCGACTCCTGAATGGGAGCCTGTGGCCAAAGAGAGGAGGCCATGGGTGTGGGGGATGCGGGGGTCAGAGGGCAGATCCACGGGCCAGATCCCTCCTTGCCTCTCCCCCACCTTGGTGTACTGCACCAGGCTGTCTGTGTCCTTCCCTGTGGCAACTCCATCTGTCTGGCCCAGCCTGTGGGGGGCAGGGGGAGACAGCCCAGCTTGTTTGGCTCTCCTGCCCTCATCCCAGCCAGCCAGGTAGGGAGAGTGCTAAGAGCACAGCCCAGTGGTTCAGAGCAGGGCGCTCCCTCTTGGGAAGACTGAGGGTAGACAGCCACAGGGGTCTGCCCAGCGCACTCACAAGGCCTGAGACTTCCGGAAGTAACGCAGGGCAAATTCCCGCATGGTGTAGTTGTGGGAGTCGGTGGACAGAGAGGCATAGGACGCAGAAGAGGGCAGGCTGGTGGCCTCTGAGTCGTCACTGTGTGCCTGGCTCCAAGGGTGGGCAGGGCGCTGGGAGCACAAGAAACCTGGTGCCACCTGAGTGTCCAGTGCCCTGTCCCAGGGGTCCTGCCCCAGCCCCATCCCTCCTCAGCCAGACACCAAAGGAGCAAGACCAGAAGCCAGGAAAGTGAAGAGCTGTTTATTAAGCATCTGCTAGGGCAGCATTGAACTAAGTGCCACACGGGACCCAAGAGCAGCGCCAAGCCCAGCCCTGCCCTGCCCTGCCTGTAAGGAGTGCACAGTTTTGCTGGAGAGACAAGGCGAGCCATCAGGAGGGGGCAGAGGGGCAGCCACAGGAGACGGACAGCAGGGTGGTCCCACTGCATGGCAGCCTCGGGGGCGGTCAAACCCCTTTTCTTCCTCAGTCTCAGGCAGGCCTTGCCTGTGATTCTCCTTCTGCTATCTTCCTCACCTCTGAGGCCCTGTCCCACCGAGCCAGCCCTGGTTCCCCATTGGACAGCTGACCCTTGTGCCAGCCACTCCTCTGCTCCTTGGAGAAGGAAAAGTCGGGAGCGGCAGCTGGCTGCACTATGTCGGCAGGAAAGAGTCCGGAACGGCCCCCAGCAGAGCCAAACTGCCAGCCTGGAAGGCACCCAGAGATGTGGCTCACCCACCGGACCCTCCGCCCCAGGCAGCCTCTGCCAAGTGGATGCCCTCCCTGTGTGAGCCCCTGCCGGCCTCTGGCGATACCTGGCTCCAGGTTGGCCACCGGCAGCAGCTTGATGAGGTCCCCACGGTGGAAGCTGAGGAGGCTGCAGTTGTCAGTGATGTAGCTGCGCAGGGCGATGACATAGCCAGAGTCCTGCGGACAAGTGGGTGAGGGCCTGGAGCAGGGAGCCTGCCTGCGCCTCCCTGTCCTGCCTTCCCACCTGCTCCCCCTGCTGGCCTCCCCCTCCACCTACCACCCCAGACTTCCAGGGATTTAGCCCAAACTCCCAGCCCCTGCCCCCACAGGGAAGACGGACATGAGGAGATGCAGCATTGGCGAGGGCTGCCTGCCCGGCCTCCCAACCTGCACCCCACACTTGCCTTCTTAAGCTCACTGAGGAACAGTTTAACCAGCGCCTCGATGGCCCTTGCCCGGGCTGTGTGCAACACCAGCTGCTCGCTCTTCAGTGACAGCTGCAGGGTGGAGCTGCCCCGGCACTCCACACCCAGCACCTCCGCGAAGCTGCGCAGGAGTCGGGCATGAGCTGGGGTCACCTTGCCACCTGCCCCTACCTCTAGCCCAGGGTCCTGGGCCAGCGCACCTGTATGAGCAGAGAATCTTCAGCTGGTCGGGGTGGAGGCTGGAGGCTTGGGTTACCTTGAGCAGTCGCAGCCCGCGGTGGGACACGGCTAGCAGCTGCATGTCGCTGCCACTCTCACCCTATAGGAAGGTGGTGGGTCTCAGGCAGGCTCCTGGGTCCTGCTACTGCCCCAGATGCCCTGGAGCTGCCCAGGGCCGGTGGCTGGGCTTTGTGCTTCCCCAGGCGCCTGCCCCCCAGCTCTCCTGCTTGTGGAGGGTCTGTGCCCATGCACCCCAGGATCCAGGCTGGGGGCCTGGCATCCCAACTCCCTATCCCAGCACCACTGACCGAGACAGGAAAGAAGCGGGAGAAGTAATTGGCCCAGTTGTCCCGAGCAGCCACCACGATGCGCTTCTTGATGCCGTCTTCAGTGGTGGTGAGAGAATCCAGGTCCACCTCCAAGTCTCCTGTGGGCAGGAGGGACCCGGGCTGTCCTCTGCTCACACAGAGGGGGCTCTAGAGTTTGCTGCCATGCTGCTCCCTCCTTCAGGGCAGGCGCAGCCCCCAGCACTGAAGCTCCCAACTCCACGGTCCCTGGACCCATACCCAGCAGGTCTTTCATTTTCCGCCGCTCATCCTGGGAAATCCGGATACAGGACTCGGAGAAGGTGTCCCGCAGGATCTGGGGGCAGAGCTAGGTAGTCACCACTGGGTCCTGAGACAGAGCCCACCCCCAGAGCAGCCATCAACATGCATAAAGGAAAAGCTGGGGAGGCCGATGGAGGGCGCCCTGGCCCCCGCGGCCTGTATGCTAAGCAGAAGGCCTAGGTGGGGCAGGGAGGGACGGAGGGCTTGGGCCACCTCCATTCACACGTCTCACATGTCCCCTCCCCTGCAACTGCCAGCCCTCCCTTTTTACCCACTGCCCAGAGACCCCATGGTAACTGCCCCTGGGTCAGCCCAGGTGTATGATTGTTCGGAGCAGGGAGCGGCTGCTACTGCAGAATTTGGGGGAACAGAGGTTCACTTCTGGGAGCGTTCAGAGGTGGCAAAGTCACAACCATTTATTAAGTACCTACTGTGTGCTAGAGCCTGTGTTGTGCACTGTACACACTTTGCTTTTAATCTTTATCTATAAAACTATGTGAATAATGGTCCCTACTTGTTGTTGTTGTTGTTGTTGTTGAGACACAGTCTCGCTCTGTCACCCAGGCTGGAGTGCAGTGGCACAATCTCGGTTCACTACAACCTCTGTCTCCCGGGTTCAAGCAATTCTGCCTCAGCCTCCCAAGTAGCTGGGATTACAGGTGTGCACCATCATGCCTAATTTTTATATTTTTAGTAGAGACGGAGTTTCACCATGTTGGCCAGGCTGGTACCGAACTCCTGACCTCGTGATCCACCTGCCTTGGCCTCCCAAAGTGCTGGGATTACAGGCGTGAGCACCGCGCCTGGCCATGGTCCCTACTTCTTAGGGATGTTGTGAAGATTCAATGAAGGCAGGGCTGGGCACACAGAAGTGCCCCCGAGTGCTGGCTGCCAACATGCCCTACATGGTGTTAACCTGGCCCAGCCATTAGACAAAGAGCACCAGGGACGCTGTCTCTGCAGATGTCTCAGGCTGGCAGGTGGGCCAGCTCTCACCTGCTCACAGAGCAGCCGCAGGTAGTAGGGATGGCTCAAGTTCTCCCGTGGGTAGAACACCTGGAGGAGGGCACAGAACGGCAAAGATTGGTGGGTCTGGTGCCTCTGCCTAGCCAGCCTCTGCCCTCCCAGGCCTGGAAAATCAGCCTTGAGATGGTGGGCTGTGGGGAGGGGATGCTGGGGTCCCACACTGGGACACACAAAGCCTGCCACCTCCCTGCCAGCCCAAAGAGGCCAGGCCAAGGCCCCACCCTCATGCCCACCTCCTTGCGTAGGAACAACTTCCAGGGCTTGCCAGTGTAGGAGAAGCACACGCTGCCAGAAGGTGCGAGTAGCTGGGTGGAAACCCCCTGGTCCTCCATGGGCTGTGTCAAGCCTGGCAGAGAAGAAGGGGTGAGGAGCCTCAGCGAGGGGCTTCAGAGCCAGAGTGATGGGGGCACGAGAGGGAAGACCTTTGTCCCCAAGAACCCGCCAAGGGCCCGGCTCTCTCAGCCTCCAGCTGCCTTACTCCTTCCACGGCACCATCTCCTGCCTCCATTTCTGGCCCTAAACTTTCCCTGGAGTCCCTGAGACTCGTGGGCCCTCTATGACCACGTCAGCCAGGCCACTAACTTCCTCACAGAGCTGTCGGGTATGTGTCAGGGGTAACACCCTGTGTGTGATGCCACTGACTCCTCCACAGAGCTGTCAGGTATGTGTCAAGGACAACACCCTGTGTGTGACAACCTCTCAATGACAGCCCCAAAGATGCCCAGGCCCTGCCCTGGGTGGGAACACGGAAGCTGGGACTCCTCAGCTACATATGGCTCCAAAGTCCAGAAGCCCGAACAGCTGGCCTCAGCCACACCAAAATGCCTTCAGCCCTGGGCACCGAGAGTCTGTGCGAACCCTGCCTCTGCCCCAGTGAAGCCCACGGCGCAGGGGAAGTGTGGCTCCTTACAACGACGCTCAGCTGACAGGGTCCCTGGGTCCTCGGGCAGAGGCAGTGGTGGCGCTGGTGGAGGTGGGGGTGTCTGGGCAGTGGGCAGCTTCTGGCCAAACAGGTCCAGAAGGGGCCCCTGCTTTTCCTTGATGGAGCTAGAGAGCCCAAGCTGTAGTGGGGCCTTGGGTCGAGGAGCCACAGCTGGCGGGGGGCCCTTTCCTGGGCTGGGGAACAGCATCTGGGGGGATATAGAGAAAGCACACGGGCTGATTCACAGCACTAGGCCAAGTTCACCCCAGAGAGCCTTGGGCGCCCCAGTGCAGCAGCGCACACTCTCGGGCGGACGGGCTGGGGTGCTCACCGGCGGGGACGAGTGGGCGCCGTTGATACCCAGCTTGGCCAGAGCCTCGTCCTTGGGGCTGATTTTCTTCAGGAAAGCTTTGGGAGGCCTCGTGGGAGAAGCGAGAGGTCACTAAGTTCATAGGGTGATTCCCCGAGGAGCAGGACAGCCCTGGCCACCTCCCCCTGGGAGCCCACCTGGATGGCTGCACAGGCACAGGCACGGGGCCTGGGCGGCTCTGGTACATGCGGATGATGTTGGCAATTTCCCTGCTGGGTTGTGGCCGCTTGGACTTGGGGTCTGAGCTGCGCACCACGATCCCCCTGCCTTGGGCTGGCCCTTGGCCACAGCCCTTGGCCGCTGTCTCCTTGACTGGCTCAGCCTCAGCCTCTTTTGCAGCTTTGGCCCCACCTTGCTTCAATGACTTCTTCATGATGGGGGGAGGAGGAGGGGACGGCACTGACCAAGAAAACAGGAAAGACCGTTAAACACTGTGCACAGCCACAGGAGCCCCAGGCCCTGCCCAGCTCCCCACAACCTGCTCTTGTTTCCACTTCTTGCTCCTCCTGCTCCTCCTCCTCCTCCTCCTGCTCCTCCTCCTCCTCCTCCTGCGCCTCCCCCTGGGGGATCTGGACCTTGGCGGGAGGCTTCACTGTCCTCACTGTGATCTGCGGCTGTCCTGCAAGTGTCCAGATGGCCTTCCAAGTTACCACACTAGCCCAGCTGGGCTCCTGGATGGGCCGCACCAACTCCGGGGAGCAGAGCACACCTCACCCTCCCTGGCCCAGGCTAGGGGCACTGGCCGTGTTTCTACAGGGGCCTGCCGCCCCAAGTGCCCTCACCCATCTTCTGGAAATAGTTCCGTTTCTGCTGGAAGCTCTTGGGCCGACAGGGCCTGTCTTCAGCCTCCTCGGAGGTCTCCTGGCAGGAGCAGAAGTGAGCGGCAGCTCAGCCAGCCTGGGTGCCACACTCGCCACACCCCTCGGGTCTCCAGTCCTGGGCCAGCAGCCTCTTCCCTGCGCTTGCCTACTCACCCTGCCCATGTCCCCTGCCCCTGCAGCCCCCACCCCACACCCCTTCCTGAGGACACGGTCACCTCCTCACCCTCAGGCAGCCACCCTCTGATTCCAGGTCATGCTGTGGCTTCTCCAGGGGTGTGGGGGGCTTCCTGGGCTTGGAGGTGATGGCTGAGGGTGAGGCCTGGGACGCAGCCTCCGAGGCCCGAGCCTGCTGCTGCCGCTGCTGTGTCTGCTGCTCCAGGGACAGGGTCATGGCCTGAGCTGTCATCTGCTGGGCCTGAAGCAGGAGGAGCAGCTGGTTCAGACCCTCATCCCCGAACCATAGACCTCCCTCCACCAGGTAGCCCCAGGGCCCGGCCAGCGCTCACCAGGATCAGTGCCTGCTGGTTGATGAAGGTCTGCTGCTGGATGGCCAGCTGCCCTGAGTCTAGGCTGGGAAGCGGCAGCTGTGGCGGCACCACCATGGCTGTGAGGGCGGCAGGTGGCCAGAGCGGTGGGCACCATGGCCAAAAGCTCTCCTCCCACTGTGCACTCACAACTCCTAGCAGGACCCTCCCTCCTCCAGTCCCAGAGCTGGTGACTGCTCTCCTGAGAAGGGACTGTGGTGCCCCCAGCCCAGCCTTACCTGGCATGGCAGGGACCGTGCCCATTGCTGGCATCATGGGCATGGGTGCAGGGACCATGCCTGGCTGGTATCCAGGCATCTGAATCATTCCTGGGTACACTGAGGGAACACGCCCACCCCGTCAGTCCCTGCCTGGACCCACATGCCACCTCCCTCCAGCCCCAGGCACAGAGAAGAGCATCAGGCACCAGGGAGCTGGCCAGGGCACCGATCGCCACTGCCAGAGAGGTCCCAGGCCATGCCTGCCATGCTGCCGGGCCCGGAGGCCCTGGGTGAGGAAGCAGCTCCTCACTCACCCATGGGGTAGCCCTGCTGCGGGGGCCCGATGGCGCCCCCTCCCTTCATGCGGCTGCTCAGAGCCCAGCTTTGTTCCAGATCCTGAAGGGACAATGGTCACAGGTCAGAGCAAGAGCCCTGAGAAAAATGGAAGGGGCAGCAGAGACCCCGGGGGGTTGGGGCAGGGGTATGCAGGGGCTGTACTGGACTCACACTGAGGCCAGAGGACATCACTGGCTGGAAGATCTGGTCCAGGAAGCCGTCCAGGCTCCCTGGTCTCTGGACCTCCCCTGTAGGGCAGGGAGAGGGTTGGTGCCATGGCCCGGGGCGTGGGGCTTCCCATGCTCTGACAACCTCCATGTGCCCATGCCAGCCTTACCTGTGTGGTCCCTACTGGGCAGCGTTGGAGCTGGACCTGGAGGGGGTCCTGGGGGCAGTGAGGGGGCCTGGATGCTAGGAGCAGGGGGAATGGCCTCGGCTCTGCAGGAAACAGGATCTAGTTAAGGGGATGGCCAAAGCTGAGGGTCACCCAGGCTGGGGCAAGAGGTAGAAGCGGCTGTGGGGGTCGCCCCAGGGTTGGGAGGAGGCTGGGTGGGAGGGCTGGGCCTGTGGCAGCTCCTATAAACCCCTGGGTGTGGCAGGGTGGCTGTGGGGTTCCCCAGCAGGAGCAGGCCAGGGAGAGGGGTGCTGGGTGGCACCTACGAGCCAAGAGGAGTGATGGGGTAGCTGTGGGGAGCAGCTGGGTCCCCCAGGTCCTCAGTCTGGCTGATCAGGTCCAGCACAAAGTCGCAGCCAGCCAAGTCCTGCCATGTGTCCCTGGAATGCAGTGACACGGACCAGCCCCGGGGAGGCACCTCCAGGCCTCTGGGTGGGAGAGGAGCAGTCAGTGAGGCAGGCAGCCATCCAGAAGGGGCAAGGACCACAAGGCGGAGGACTGGGGAAGGGAGGGTGGCCCTGGAACCACCTGGTCTGGGACCCAGGTTGTCTTGGCAGCAGGGACTACTCCTCACCTCGCGGCCCTCCATTTCCACAAGGGCTTCAGTGTGGGCATTTATTTTCTGACCTACTGAGTTAGAATCTGGGCCGTGGGAGCTCCCATGCCCCTCATTTCTAATCTGCTCCTAGCTCCCCATCGCCATCTGCAGTCTGGCCCCTGCCCACCCCGGGGCACCTCCCCTCCCTGCCCCCCGAGACTGGGGGCACAATGATCACTTTGGCCACACTGTCCCCCATCCCCGGTCGCCATACCTGCTCTGCAGGATCCACCCAGCCAGCTGCTCCCCGGTGGTCCAGGACTCCACCTCGGCTGAGTAGCACTCCTCTATAAGGGCGCGGGGGTCGGGGGCAAGAGTGAGGGACAGCAGGGTCCACCCTGACAGGAAGGGGCTGCTGTCCCCATGAGGGTTTCAAAAGCAGGACAGAGGGGAGAGAGAACAGGGTCACTGAGGACAGGGCAGCAGGAAGACTGGGGCAGGAAGGGGTTCCAGGGAGGGCAAAGGGGTAGGGCTGGCCCCACTTCAGGCCTGGGAGGCGTCAGCCAGAGGCAGCCCTCACCGCTGAAGGTGAACACGTCCAGCGCCATGCGGCCCCGCCGCCATCCGGCCATCCACTCCAGCTGGGTTGGAGGGTGGGCCCGAGTGTTCCCTGGGGCCAACTGCGACTGCTCCAAGGCCCCCAGCAGCTTGTGCTGGCACAGTGCTGCCATGCCCCTGGGGGCCTGGTCAGACACGAACCTGCAGGGCAGGCACAGGCTGCAGTGGAGGCAGGGTGATCCAGCGACCCCACCTGCCAGGTCCCCACCTTCCAGGCCCCTTACTTGAGCAGCGGCTTCTGCAGGACAGGCAGTGGGGGAAAGGCGCTGAGCAGAACAGCCATGAGGACCCAGCCCCGCTGGCTCTGCTGTTCGTCTGGGTTCTGCCATAGCTGGGCCACCAGCTGGCTGAAGAGCTCATTCCGCAGCCCTGGCCGGCACTGCCCCTGCCGCACCAGGTATGTGCCCATGGTCTGCCTCTGCCAGGACTCCAGGGATCCGTCCCCCAGGAGCCGCAGCATCTGCCGACACAGCTGGGTAAGGACAAGACGTGCAGGGCTCCCAGGCGCCCATCCTGTCCCTTCTCCAATGTGTCACTCACCACTTTGTTGATGTCCAGGGCATGCTGAGGGTTCTCTCCGTCCAGCTGGGTTAGGGGCTTCGCCAGTGGCTGCCCTGGCCTGGGCAGGGATGGCTCCTGCAAGGAAGGAGGGCTAGTCCACGCCTACCAGCTGTCAGACAGACCCAGGGGAGCCCCACCGGAGCAGGCACTTCGGGAGAGGCAGAGGGCTGGACAGAAATGCATCTTAATGCTGGTTGTTTTTTTTTTCTTTTGAGGCAAGAGTCTTGCTCTGTCACCCAGGCTGGAGTGCAGTGGCACAATCTCAGCTCACTGCAGCCTCCACCTCCCAGGTTGAAGTGATTCTCCTGTCTCAGCCTCCTGAGTAACTGGGATTACAGGCACCTGCTATCATGCAGCTCCCTGCAGCCTCCACCTCCCAGGTTCAAGTGATTCTCCTGTCTCAGCCTCCTGAGTAACTGGGATTACAGGCACCTGCCATCATGCAGCTCACTGCAGCCTCCACCTCCCAGGTTCAAGTGATTCTCCTGTCTCAGCCTCCTGAGTAACTGGGATTACAGGCACCTGCCATCATGCCCAGCTAATTTTTGTACTTTTAGTAGAGACTGGGTTTCACCATGTTGGCCAGGCTGGTCTCAAACTCCTGACCTCAGGTGATCCACCCACCTCGGCCTCCCAAAGTGCTGGGATTACAAGCATGAGCCACAATGCCCGGACTGTATGTGCAGTTTTGAATCCTGCATTTGTATTTACTGCTGAAGTCTGGACAGGTTCCCTTGTCAATAAACATTATTTAAGGTCATGACTTCAAAAGCAGGGCACTACTGCAGGTACAACAAAGGTGTGGCATTGTGGATCTAAATAACTTCTCCCATCCAATAACACTGATAACACTCTATGGTGAGACATTTACATTCAACGGTTATTTTCAGAGCAATTCAGCGCTATTCACAGCCCTAAAGGCTGGGGATGGAGGAGGGAAATAGCTGAAAGTGGGGGAAAAAACGCAGCTTCTGCCAGGCAGGTGCTAACTCAGAACGGTGAGGCCAGTGGGAAGAGCTTAGGCCTGGGCGCCCACCTGAAAGCCGATGGAGACGAAGCTGGAGAAAGGGAATCGGTCAATGTCTGGTGGAAGAGTCAGGCTGGGCCGGGCAGGAACCTCAGGGGGCAGGCACTCTGTGATGCTCCCAGCCAGGGCATCCTGACGGCCTGGGAACAAGCACCGGGAGGCAGCCCAGGAACACCCAGGTGTGGTACCTGGCCCTGGGACCACCTCCACCCCTCCCCACGAGCCATCAGCCCCTGTCCACAGGGACCCGAGCAGTGAGCTCAGGGGAGCCTGGAGCATCAGAAGGAGGAACCACAAGGGACAGACACATCCCACAGTAAAGGGACTGGAGAGGGGGTCCTAACAAGAGGACACCAACAAGACTCACCTTCCACCGTCTTCAGCATGACGGCCAGCTCAGCCGGAATCTCCAAGCGCCCCAGCTCCTGGCACAGGGGGCCCATTTACCCAGGATCCACAGGAGGGGCCTAGGGACCAGTGTCCATCCCCATGCCCTCACCCCCAAGATTATAAACATCCCCTCCAGAGACCAAGTTTTTTTTTTTTTTTTTTTGAGACAGGGTCTCACTCTGTCACCCAGGCTAGAGTGCAGTGGTGCGATCATGGCCCAGTGCAGCCTTGACTTCCAAGGCTCAAGCTCAAGCGACCCTCCCACCTCAACCTCTTGAGTAGCTGAGACTACAGGTATGTGCTACTGTGTCCAGCTAACTTGTATTGTTTTTGTAGAGATGTTACCCAGGCTGGTCTCAAATTCCTGGGCTCAAGCAATCCTTTCACCTCGGCCTCAAAGTGCTGGGATTACGGGTATGAGCCACCACGCCCAGGCAAAGACCAAGGATTCTGACCCTGGACACTCAAACAAACAGAGCCCCAAGGACCCTCTGAGGGAAACCAAGAGCCAAGGGCACCCCGGTCCTCTTCTCAGGAGGTGCAGTGTATGGCCCTGAGGGACGGGACCCCATAGTAGCACCCTGGCAGCCCTCTCAGCCGTCCCAGTCTCAGCAGGTTCATAGTCCCATGTAGAACCCCCCACCTTCCAGGCCACCTACCATGCTTGGCACTCTCTCCACGGCCCTTTCGCTGCTGTGCCAGCCCTGCCAGTGCCCAAGCTGTTGGAGGAGAAGTGGAAAGAGCTGATGCCTCCCATGTGAGTCACCTGGGGGCACCTTCCCAGCTCTGAAGTTCCGCTGTCCCCTCCTGCCCCGGGAGGTTCTCAGCAAAGGAGCGAGAACAGATCAGGAGGGGTCACCCCTGGCCCTCCAGGGCCCTCACCAGCCTTAGCGCTGTGGGCGTCCGTGCCCATCTGCCAGGGTACCGGGAAGAGGGCAGGAAGAAGGGAAGAAATGGTCCCAGGGGACAAAGTCCAGCCAGGGAGGGGTCAGAGAGGGGGTAGCACATGGGCATTGACCTTTGAGCTGCTTTATAGACCTTAGATCAGAGTTATCAGGCAAAAGAGGGGAGCGGAAGGGGCCCAGGGGAAGCCTGGAGGGGATGGGAGCCCTAGGCAAGAGGGAAGAGCCAGGCCCTGGGGAGAGTGGGCAGGAATGGAAGAAGACAGCACCTTCCAAAGGCCCCAGCCTACCCCGGCCGGAGGGAAAAGGGATGAGTTCAAGGAGCACTGTGTCCAAAGCCACAGTCCTTGAGATGCTGGGCTGAGAGGGTCGATGCTGCTGGGATTTGGCCAGTGCGGCCAGCTCAGGCAGCCTGGCTTCTACCCTGAGCTGCCCCCCGCCAAGCCCCTGTACCTGCAGTCTCTGCCGCCTCCGGAGCAGGGGCTGGGCCACCAGCAAGACGGTGTTCAGCTGTCCCAGAGCTGCCCGCCGCCGGAGGCACCGCTTCCTGGAGGCCGGGAGAGGGCGGGGGCGAAATGAAGAGTCTAAACTTATGCTTCCTGCCTGGCACTGGAATCCCCTAAGCCTGGACATTCATGTAAAAACTGACTTTGGACCAGAGAAACCCTGGGTGCTTCACAGAAACAACAGGAAAAGAATAGGATACTTCAAAAGAAGAGCAAGGGCCGGGTGCAGTGGCTCATGCCTGTAATCGCAGCACTTTGGGAGGCCGAGGCGAGTGGATCACTTGAGGTCAGGAGTTTAAGACCAGCCTGGCCAACATGGCAAAACCCTGTCTCTACTAAAAATACAAAAATTACAGCACACCTGTAATCCCAGCTCCTCAGGAGGCTGAGGCATGAGAATTGCTTGAACCTGGGAGGCAGAGATTCAAGTGAGCCTAGATTGCGCCATTGTGCTCCAGGCTGGGTGACAGCAAGACTCAGTCAGGAAGGAATGAAGGAAGGGAGGAAGGGAGGGAGAAAGAAAGAAAGAGGAAGAAAGAGAAAGAAAAGAAAAGAGAAAAAGAAAGAGAAAGAAAAAAGAAAGAAAGAAAGAGAAAGAAAAAGAAAAAGAAAAAAGGAAGGAAGGAAGGAAAGAGAGAGAGAGAGGAGGAGGGAGGAGAGAGGGAGGGAGGGAGGAGAACAAGTAAATTGAGAGACTGTTTAGCCTGAGGGATTAAGATCTGACTTTGACTCTGGGCCTAGACTACCTGGGTTCAGATCAGTTCCCCGTATGCACACTGACCAAAAAAAAAAAAATCATTTCTGGCCGGGCACAGTGGCTCAAGCCTGTAATCCCAGCACTTTGGGAGGCCGAGATGGGCGGATCACGAGGTCAGGAGATCGAGACCATCCTGGCTAACACGGTGAAACCCCATCTCTACTAAAAATACAAAAAATTAGCCGAGCGAGATGGCGGGCGCCTGTAGTCCCAGTTACTCGGGAGGCTGAGGCAGAAGAATGGCGCGAACCCGGGAGGCGGAGCTTGCAGTGAGCTGAGATCCGGCCACTGCACTCCAGCCTGGGCGATAGAGCGAGACTCCATCTCAGAAAAAAAAAAAAAAAAATCATTTCCCTTAGCTGGCATGGTAGCTCATGCCTGTAGTCTCAGCACTGTAGGAGGCTGAGGAAGGGGAATTGCTTGAGACCAGGAGTTCAAGACCAGCCTGGGCAACATAGCAAGACCTCATCTCTAGAAAAAAGATTTTTAAAATTAGCCAGGCATGATGGCGTGTCCTTGTAGTTCTAGCTACTTGGGAGGCTGAGTAAGATCTATGATTGGGTCACTGCTCTTTAGCCTGGGTGACAGAGCCAGACCCTGTCTTGTAAAAAAAAAAAAAAAAAAAAAGCAGAACTATTAAAAAGTAACATCATTGGCCGGATGCAGTGGCTCATATACCTGTAATCCCTGTACCTTGGGAGGCTGAAGTGGGAGGATCACTTGAGACCAGGAGCTAGAGACCAGCCTGGCCAACATGGTGAAACCCCGTCTCTACAAAAACTCAAAAAAGGCCAGGCGTGGTGGCTCACGCCTATAATCCCAGCACTTTGGGAGGCCGAGACCGGCGGATCACGAGGTCAGGAGATCGAGACCATCCTGGTTAACACGGTGAAACCCCATCTCTACTAAAAAAAAAGAAAAAAAAATTAAAAAAACTAGCCGGGTGAAGTGGCGGGTGCCTGTAGTCCCAGCTACTCAGGAGGCTGAGGCAGGAGAATGGCATGAACCCGGGAGGCGGAGCTTGCAGTGAGCTGAGATCCGGCCACTGCACTCCAGCCTGGGCGATAGAGCGAGACTCCATCTCAGAAAAAAAAAAAAAAAAAATCATTTCCCTTAGCTTGGCATGGTAGCTCATGCCTGTAGTCTCAGCACTGTAGGAGGCTGAGGAAGGGGAATTGCTTGAGACCAGGAGTTCAAGACCAGCCTGGGCAACATAGCAAGACCTCATCTCTAGAAAAAAGATTTTTAAAATTAGCCAGGCATGATGGCGTGTCCTTGTAGTTCTAGCTACTTGGGAGGCTGAGTAAGATCTATGATTGGGTCACTGCTCTTTAGCCTGGGTGACAGAGCCAGACCCTGTCTTGTAAAAAAAAAAAAAAAAAAAGCAGAACTTATTAAAAAGTAACATCATTGGCCGGATGCAGTGGCTCATATACCTGTAATCCCTGTACCTGGGAGGCTGAAGTGGGAGGATCACTTGAGACCAGGAGCTAGAGACCAGCCTGGCCAACATGGTGAAACCCCGTCTCTACAAAAACTCAAAAAAGGCCAGGCGTGGTGGCTCACGCCTATAATCCCAGCACTTTGGGAGGCCGAGACCGGCGGATCACGAGGTCAGGAGATCGAGACCATCCTGGTTAACACGGTGAAACCCCATCTCTACTAAAAAAAAAGAAAAAAAAATTAAAAAAACTAGCCGGGTGAAGTGGCGGGTGCCTGTAGTCCCAGCTACTCAGGAGGCTGAGGCAGGAGAATGGCATGAACCCGGGAGGCAGAGCTTGCAGTGAGCTGAGATCTGGCCACTGCACTCTAGCCTGGGCGACAGAGCGAGACTCCGTCTCAAAGAAAAGAAAAAAAAAAAAATCTCAGCTACTTGGGAGGCTTGAAGCCGGGAGGCAGAGGTTGCAGTGAGCTGAGATTGTGCCATTGCACTCCAGCCAGGGCAACAAGAGCAAAACTCCATCTCAAAAAAAAAGAAAAGAAAAGAAAAAAGATTGTTCCCACAGTGTGGAAAACAGACTAGAAAAGAGAATGATAAAGGAGTCAGGACCATAGGTTCAGGTGGCCTCAGCAGGTAATGAGTTTCTCGTGACTGGGGTATTCAAGCAGAGGCTGCATGGGTATGGGGGGAATGCCGTCAAGGACAGTCACATGCCGATGGGATGGCACTGGGGCAGGATGACTTGCCTTGAGGCACTATGTTTCCCCAACCCTGCCCCACCACCTGGAGGATGAGCCCACAGCCTCACCCCACCCACTTCAGCCCTGGCTCCAGTGCTTGCAGACCTGGCCTGGAACCCACGCATGCGAGCCTGCATCCGGGGCAGGACGCGCTGGTGGGAGATGCAGGTGTGGAAGCTACGGTGCAAGTTGACTAGGGCCTGGGAGCGCTGCTGGTCCCGGAGCTCCTCCAGCCGCTGCCAGCCCTGCTCCTGCAGCAGGACCTGTGGGCAGAGGTGCAGGCTGTAGGCAGGAGCCAGGTGCCAGCCCCGCCTGCTCTCCTTCTCTGGTCTCAGCCTCTTCCCTTCCAGCCAAACCATTTCTTCTTCTGGGGTGCTGGGGCCAGCCTGCCGCCCAGTCCTTCTGTCTCCCACCACTTGGATGGATCCCCAAATCCTGGGTTTGTCCCTTTGGGCCCAGAATGCATCTCTCCTTTCCCATTCATGCTGCCCTCTGCACACAGGGATATACACACACCCACCTTGGTGGCTCCGAGGTGACAGAGAGCTGATTCGGCCCCCAGCACCTGGCTCAGGATGGAACCACACTTCTCCCGGTCAGAGAGGTCTTCCTGCCCTTCCGACCCCAGGGCCTGGAACCTGCTCCAAGGATGAAGCTGAGGTCAGAACAGCCAGAACCTCCTTTTACACTTTTTTTTTTTTTTTTTGAGACAGAGTTTCGCTCTTGTTGCCCAGGCTGGAGTGCAATGGTGCGATCTCGGCTCACCACAACCTCCACCTCCCAGGTTCAAGTGATTCTCCTGCCTCAGCTTCCTGAGTAGCTGGGATTACTGGCATGTGCCACCATGCCCGGCTAATTTTGTATTTTTGGTAGAGATGGGGTTTCTCCATATTGGTCAGGCTGGTCTTGATCTCCCGATCTCAGGTGATCTGCCTGCCTCGGCATCCCAAATTTCCGGGATTACAGGCGTGAGCCACCGTGCCCAGTCCTTTCACACTTGCTGTGCGACACCCTGAGTCCCTTGGTATTTATTCAATTTCTAGATCTTTAAAAAAATTGGAAGGTGCCTGCTCTATGCCAGGTGCTCAGCTGGGCACCGAGACAGTGCAGTGAACTTGGGCAGGGAGGGCCTCTGTGCTGGAGCTCAGGGGGAAACCAGGTGAACACGGTGTGCCCAGGAGGCATGAGGGCTGGTTCTGGGCCACGGGAGCAACAGGAATGTGGTTCCCAAGGCCTTAGTCTCCTTGCCACCCAACACAGTGGGTCTCAAGACAAGTTTGTGGGAAGGAGGGAGGGATGTGGAAGGGAGGGAGGGGTGTGGAAGGGAGGGAGGGGCATGACAGGAAGGGGTGGATGGGGGAGTGTTGAAGGACACTTCACAGGTCCAGATCATGGTACCAGTTTGGCTCAATGGACACTCAGTAGTTAGTCCGTACCAAGCAAGCACTCTGCAGGTTCTGGGGACACGTGGGTGACAGTCTGTGGTCACGGGATGCCACAGTGCATCCGGGAATGGCACAGATCAGCAGACCTGGTCTGTGCTGGGTGGAGAGTTGTACCTCGAGGTTCCTCTCACCCAGCTTCCAGGCTCAGGACTTCTTGTTGGAGGTGACAATTGCCGTAGCTGGTAGGTTTCCAGATGGCAGAGACTGAACATGCTCCGCCCTGGAGCCTCTCAGGGTCTGACTCAAGGCTGGGCACACCCATCCCTACTGCCTGCCTTCGGCTCAGTCCCCCAACCAGGCCATCCTCATTGCCAAGGCCATCACAGGCTAAGGACGTCCGCAGAGCCCTGGGGAGAAGCTGCTCCTAGCAACTGCCCCTCCCTTCTGGGCAGCCGCCAGCCCAGCTTGGCTGGAATCAACGAGAAGTGACTCCACCTGCCCACTCTGTCCCTGTCCTTGGGGGAAACTCCAGCCCTTCAGAGGATTCCCAAGAGGTCATCCAGTCAATAGCCAAAGGCCAGATAGGCAAACAACAAAACGGACAATGTCACCAGCTTTTCTCGAGGTTTCTGAACTCCGGGAACAAAGCCGCCTCCGGGATTTCTGGCAGCTCCGTGTGCCACCCCGCCCCTCCTGCCCTTTTGAAAAGCTCTTTTCTCACTCCGTCCCCCCTCCCATCTCACTGCTTCAGCCTGCATTTCCTGGACAGCTGCTGTGGGTACTAGACTGTGAGCCCCGCCCAGGGCAGGTACTGCTCCACCTCATCTCTGGTGCCGGGGCGTCAGCACAGGAAAGGTTTGCAGAGAGGAGGAGAAATGATGAAGGCATGGAGGGATGGTGAATGGTAGAAGAGAGCGAGATGGAGAGAGAGAGAAAGAGGATGAGAGGACGAGGAGATACAGGGAGGGTTGGGTGCTAGGCCCAGTCCTGGGCAAAGTGAGTCCACCTCCAATCGGAAGGACCCCCAGGGTTGCCGGTCACTCCCGGGGCCTCCTTGTCAGTCCTGCCCTGAGGTGCTGGGCCCCACCTGGCCAGGAAGGCCTCAAAGGGCACACGCACGGGGAAGTTGGCACTGCGGGTGCCCACGGCCTCCAGTATGGCTGCCTGGTGCAGTTGCTCTGTCACATGTCCCACGTCAAAGAGGCCTGGAAGCTGTGGCCACAAGACAGAGCCAAAGACAGCTGGAATCAAGGGGCCTGGAGCTGTGGGGAGGCAGGTGCAGGGCGGGGGAGGGCCCTGAGGCCAGTTGCTGGGGAGCTCACCTTTCCAGGGTTAGGGTTGAGGCATTGGATGAAATAGACATGGCTCCTGATGAGGGAAAGGGGGGTCACTTGGGCACAGACCAGCGCCCCATATAACTCCCCGGGGTCTGGTGTGGCTGCCGCTGTTCTCACCTGCCCAGCCGGGCTATGAGGTCCCCCAGGGCCTGCTGGAAGCGAGAGGCCAGTGTGGGTCTGCCTCGCCCTCCCCTGGACTGGGGCTCTGCCTCCTGGAACAGGCTGCCCACCAGCTGTGGGAGTGAAGAGCTGAGCCAGCTGGCTGCTGGGGCCTGCCCATCCACCCTGCAGCCCAGGAGAGCCAGAATGGGCCAGCCCTCAGCATCCAGACCCTGGCAAGCTCAGCCCTGGCAAGGGTGCCGCAGGCTTGAGGGCCAACCCTTGGGCAAGAGCACCCAGGGGGAAAAAGACAGAATTGGGGGACAGAGTATGGAGCAGGTGGGGACCTAGAAGGGCAGATGGGCACCTGGAGCTGGCTCTGGCCAAGCATCTCCACCACGGCAGGGTCCAGCTGATCCCGGTTTCTGTGTAAAAACTTGTGAACCTGCAAGAGACCATACAGGTGGGGAGGGAAGTGGAGAAAGGGAGGGGAGCAGGAACCAAGGAGGGGAGGCTGGGTATGGAGGAGAAGAATCCACCCCCTCCCCAAGTGACCTGAAAGGCTGCCTTGGTGATTTTCCAGTCCTTTAGCTAGCCATGGAATGTCACTGGACTTCCCATTCCACTCCATGGAAAGGTTCAGTCCCCAGCAATACCACGCTCTCCCAACTGGGGCTTTAACCTATGCTAGTCAATAGGTTCACTAGACAAGAACGTTGCCTGTCTCTCCATGTTAAAACTTTTTTGATCTACATTTTTCTAGCTTTCTTGAACTCCTTGTATTTCTTTTTTGGGGGGCAACTCCTGGGTAGTTTGTAGTTTTTCTTCTCCAAGCAAAGTGTGCCATCTCCTTCAGGGAGAACTGATTCTCCCTATTGTCCTTCCCTTTGTTCCAGCCCCCACTCCCCCATCCCCAGTGCCTCTCCTCCTGGGGTAGGCATGCGTGCAGCTTCTTGGTAGGCATAGAACTCAGAAGGGGGAAGGGAGGTTCATTTAGTGAGCACCTACCATGTGCCAGGCACCTGCCAGGCCATCTCCACATTAGTACATCTAACCCTCACAGCAATGCCAGAGCTTAGGTCTCCATGCCCATTTCACAGGTGAGGAAATGGAGGCTCAGAAGGTGAAGTAAACTGCCAAGGTCATCAGGTCCCATGCTTGTGCTCTGCCCACTTGTCTGGAGGGCCCCAAGGCTTCCACTCCCTGACCCCATAATTGTCACCTAGAACTCAGTAAACCACGCTCAGAACTGGGCAGGGCCCATGGCTCAGGTAGGGGCAGGTGTCCAAGCCTTGCAAGGGGCCTCCCCACACCCACTCCTCTCCGCTGTTGGGTGACTCAGCATGGGAGGGGACACTGCCCTCGCTGATTCACCCTGGTCTGTCCCTGAGGCCAGGTACCTGGTAGGTGACAGTCCCTGCATAATGCTGCACGGTGAACACGGGGAGGGGCAGCCGGGGCTTGGCATAGCTGGGGTGGTCACCATGGTGATAGTGGCTCTTCTGGAGAAAGGTGTGGTCCGTGGCCTAGGAGAGGAGCGACGCGCTCCCTTCACGCCTCTGCACAAGCTGTCCTTGCCTGGATGGTGCCCTCTCCCGGTGAGCACGAGTACTGCCTACACTGACTATAAGGATAGGTTTGGCTACCCTTATAGTAGCTTTGGAGGCTGAAGTGGTCGGATCATTTGAAGTTAGGGGTTTGAGATCAGCCTGGGCAACATAGTGAGATCCTGTCTCTACAAAAAATTTAAAAATTGGGCCAGGCACGGTGGCTCACGCATGTAATCCCAGCACTTTGGGAGGCCGAGGCAGGCAGATCACAAGGTCAGGAGTTTGAGACCAGCCTGGTCAACATAGTGAAACTCCATCTCTACTAAAAATACAAAAAAATTAACTGGGCATGGTGGCAGGCGCCTGTAAATCCCAGCCACTCAGGTGACTGAGGTAGGAGAAGCAATTGAACCCGGGAGGTGGAGGTTGCAGTGACCCGAGATGGTGCCATTGCACTCCAGCCCGGGCGACAGTGCGAGACTCAACTCAAAAAAAAAAAAAAAAAAAAAAAAAAGAATTAGCTGGGTGGGGCAGGCGTGGTGGCTCATGCCTGTAATCCCAGCACTTTGGGAGGTCAAGGCAGGTGGATGACCTGAGGTGAGGAGTTCATGACCAGCGTGGCCAACGTAGTGAAACCCCGTCTCTACTAAAAATACAAAAAAATTAGCTGGGCATGGTAGCTTATGCCTGTAATCCCAGCTACTCAGGAGTCTGAGGCAGGAGAATCGTTTGAACCTGGGAGGTGGAGGTTGCAGTGAACCGAGACCGCACCATTGCACTCCAGCCTGGGCAACAAGAACCAAACTCCGTCTCAAAAAAAGAAGAGAAAAGAAAAAAGTAAAATTAGCTGGGAGGAAGGAATGATTGAGACCGGGAGCTTGAGGCTGCAGTGAGCTATGGTGGTGTCGCTGCACTCCAGCCTGGGTGAGAGTAAGACCCCATTTCTAAAATAAATAAATAAATAAGTACAAAAAAAAAAAGAAAAGAAAAGAGGCCGGGCGCATTGGCTCACGCCTGTAATCCCAGCACTTTGGGAGGCCGAGGCGGGCGGATCACGAGATCAGGAAATCGAGACCATCCTGGCTAACATGGTGAAACCCCGTCTCTATGAAAAATACAAAAAAACGGCCGGGCGCGGTGGCTCAAGCCTGTAATCCCAGCACTTTGGGAGGCCGAGACGGGTGGATCACAAGGTCAGGAGATCGAGACCACCCTGGCTAATACGGTGAAACCCCGTCTCTACTAAAGAATACAAAAAACTAGCCGGGCGACGAGGCGGGCGCCTGTAGTCCCAGCTACTTGGGAGGCTGAGGCAGGAGAATGGCGTAAACCCGGAGGGGGAGCTTGCAGTGAGCTGAGATCCGGCCACTGCACTCCAGCCTGGGCGACAGAGCCAGACTCCGTCTCAAAAAAAAAAAAAAAATTAGACGAGCATGGTGGCGGGTGCCTGTAGTCCCAGCTACTTGGGAGGCTGAGGCAAGAGAATGGCGTGAACGCGGGAGGCGGAGCTTGCAGTGAGCCGAGATCATGCCACTGCACTCCAGCCTGGGCAACAGCGAGACTCGGTCTCAACAACAACAACAAAAAATCACCTTCAAAAAGTAACTCAGTTGGGAATGACAGTAAGAGTCAGTTAAAACACACATACACAAACACACACAGTAACTCAAGGGCAGGTGCAGTAGCTCAGGCCTGTAATCCCAGCACTTTGAGAGGCAAAGGTGGGAGGATTGCTTATGCCCAGAAGGTTGAAAACAGCCTGGGCAACGTAGCGAGACTCCACCTCTATTTTTTAAAATATAAAAATAAAACTAAAAAGTGGCTTGGTTGGACGTTATTTTACTGAGCTAGTGAACATAAAATAGCAAGTGCATGGGGGGACTTGCCTAATGTTACGTAAATGAGAACTTGAGTTTAGGGTAACAATTCCAGGCTCAGCACCCACCTCAGACTCAGAAAATGGTACATGTCACATAAGATAGACCTAAGTGATATTGCTGAGCCTTGGAAAACCATGCTGGAGGATTCCAAAAGTGGTGGGACCTCAAAGACACTCATGACAAGTTTTAACAAAATGTTATGAAATGTGAACTGGGAGAAACATCATTTATAAATTAACATGCTCTTAATTATTTACTACAAGATTTTACATATGTATAAGTATTAATAAATGAACATTATATATTATATATTAATGTGACCTGCTATATTATACATGAAGACATGTATTACATTAATATGACAGGGATCAATGAACTATTAAAATAACATATTTCACGACTTTACCATTATTTTTCACCTTTCATTTTCTTTTTTTTTTTTTTTTTTGAGACCCGGAGTCTCGCTCTGTCGCCCAGGCTCATGCCATTCTCCTGCCTCAGCCTTCCCAGTAGCTGGGACTACAGGCGCCCACCACTATGCCCGGCTAATTTTTTGTTTTTTGTTTTTTTTGAGACAGAGTCTCACTCTGTTGCCCAGGCTGGAGTGCAGTGGCGCGACCTCGGCTAATTGCAACCTCCACCTCCCAGGTTCATGCCATTCTCCTGTCTCAGCCTCCCAAGTAGCTGGGACCACAGGTGCCCGCCACCACGCCTGGCTAATTTTTTGTATTTTTTTTTTTTTTTTTTTTTTTTTTTTTTTTTTTTTTTTTTTGAGACGGAGTCTTGCTCTAGCCGGGGCTGGAGTGCAGTGGCCGGATCTCAGCTCACTGCAAGCTCCGCCTCCCGGGTTTACGCCATTCTCCTGCCTCAGCCTCCGGAGTAGCTGGGACTACAGGCGCTCGCCACCTCGCCCGGCTAGTTTTTTGTATTTTTTAGTAGAGACGGGGTTTCACCGTGTTAGCCAGGATGGTCTCGATCTCCTGACCTCGTGATCCACCCGTCTCGGCCTCCCAAAGTGCTGGGATTACAGGCTTGAGCCACCGCGCCCGGCCAATTTTTTGTATTTTTTAGTACAGACGGGGTTTCACCATGTTAGCCAGGATGGTCTCGATCTCCTGACCTCGTGATCTGCCCGCCTCAGCCTCCCAAAGTGCTGGGATTACAGGCGTGACTGCAACCTCTGCCTCCCGGGTTCACGTAATTCTCCTGCCTCAGCCTCCTGCGCCTGGCTCACCTTTCATTCTCAACCACTAATTGGGAAAATGTGGGAGGGTCGCCCCGTGTTCAGGATCTGTGGAAGTTATATTGAGCTTCCACAGAAACCCCTGCACCACATTCCAGCCACAGCTCCTAGAGGTTCATGACCCCCCAGCTCTCCCTGTCCCACAAACCCACCCACAGAACTGCGCAGGGGTGATTTTGTATTTGGCTCTGCGTGCTTTTTTTATATATACACATAATTAATTATTTTTTTTGAAACAAGGTCTCACTCTGTCACCCAGGCTGGAGTGTAGTGGCATGAGCATGGCTCACTGCATCCTTGACTTCCTGGGCTCAAGCCATCCATCCACCTCAGCCTCCCAAGTAGCTCTAACTATAGGCTCGCACCACCACACCAGGCTGATTTTTATATTTTCTGTAGAGACAGGGTTTTGTCATGTTGGTCTCAAACTCGTGGGCTCAAGGGATTCACCCACCTTGGCCTCCCAAAGTTCTGGGATTACACGCGTGAGCCACCGAGCTTGGCCAAGGCCTGTTTTTTAAAATTAACATTTATCTCCTGCTGCACTGCAGGCTGTAAGAAGGGAGAGACTGGGTCTAATTTTGTTCACTTTTTATCCTTAGCACAGTTCCTGGCACAGTTATTCATTCATTCATTATTTCCTTAACACCTGCTGCAAATAGAGCTCAAACCTTTCAGACAGGCACCCACCCTTGTGGAGCCCAGTCTAGTGTGGGAAGGAGTCAGTGAATGAATGGACGCTGTGACTGCATGTGGATGCGCGCTAAAACGTGAAACAGGGACGAGCCTGCTATTTAAGTCTGAGCAGGCAGGAGGCAGTCAGGAAGCTTCTGTGGAATGGGGGGCATGATGCCCTGGGGCTTGTCCCGGACTGCTCAGAAGCCTCAGTAGCCACCTGGCCACAATTGTGAGGGACCCGCAGAGGCCCTTCATGAGCCCCGTGCAGTCCCCACCACCTTGCCCATCGGGCACTATTGTCCCCCTTCTGTGGCAAGTACACGAGGAACCTCAGAGGACAGATGTCATGGTCAAGATCACCCGAGACAAGATGTGAATCCAGCTCTGCGGGAGCCCAGGGTTCTTCCCCTTCACTGCTGTTGTCCCAGGCTGTGCTGAGGAACTGTGGGCAGGGTCTCTGGATCCCATAACCAGGTCCCCTCTGGGAGGCTCTGCCAGCTATAGCCTGGACACCCAGGGCCACCACTCCTTCTTCCCGACACTGGATGGGGGGTCACCACCCTGGGCCTCACCTGGGACAGCCTTGTCTGGGCATCCAGGATACTCAGGAGGCTGTGGGGCTGGTCTACCAGGAGGTCCAGGCAGGACTCCCTCGGAGGCTGACGGACAGGCACCCACGACAGCAATTCCCGCCGACACTCCTCCTGGGAATAGCCGGCATTTGGCCATTTCACAGGAGCAGGGATAACCCTCCTATCTTATGGAATAGTACATTGAGGCTCAGAAGACTGAGACGCCTCATGGAAAGGGGTCTTCCAGGCAGAGCTCTCAGTTCCTGAATTTCCTTCACCAAGGATGGCTTCTGCCTGGGCAATGCCTAAGCGGCACCTGACACGTTCACGCCCAATCCCCTTACCTCTTCCTGCGCCAGCAGCATCTGGCTGGAGAAGAGCTGCAGGCGCTCGCTGGCGAGGTTGTTGCACAGTTGCTCCAGGCCATTCACCCGCAGGGCCTGGGGGCATGCGGCAGTGAGGTGGGCACATGGGGCTGGCAGGGGCCAGCACACAGGCCTGCGCCCTTCCCACCACCCCAGAGGCTTCCTTCATTCTGGCCAGGGCGCAGGGATGAGTAATGCCCAGGGCTGGTGCTGTGTAGCCAACAGGCTCATGTCCAAAGGCTCCAGCACAGCACATGGGCTACCTCAGCCCCGCCTAGCCCAGCCACAGGTCCCTCTAGTTGCCCACACCCCTGCCCTCTGCTGCAGCACTCCTGCGAGCCTTCAGGCCTCCTGTCACGGCCATCCTGTGGCTTGGAAGGCACCTTTCCCTACTAACTAGCAGGCTGGCTATCAGAGTCCCGCATCCTCATGAGCAGGACTCCAGGCTGCTGCCTCCAGGAAGCCTTCCAGGCTTTCTCCTATAGGGACTACAGGTGCCTTCCTCTGTGCTCCCTCAGCACTCTCCTAGGAAGCTTCATGCAGCTTTGTGCACCCTTGAAACACACACACAGGAGCTGGGCTGCACACACAGGCCACCGTCACCACCAGCCTCAGGGAGGGCACGGTCACAAGGACACACTAGAGTGTGGGACAGAACAGGGGGCCATGAATAGTGCCCGTCCAGAGACTGAGGGCAGGGGCCACCTCCTCTCCCTCCAGCCCCCTCCTGGCTGTCCCGAGGCGGCAGAATCCTCTGTAAAGGGATGTAGAGTCTCTGCCAACTCAGACAGATGGGGGACTCTCCCTCTTCCCTTTCCTCCTAGCGTGTGGGAAGTGGGGTTGCGGGCGGGCCCACCCTGGGGCCTCTGTCTTCCACTGCCTTTGAGGCTCCTGTGTCTCTGCAAGGCCAGGGAGGACAGTCCATGCTGAAGGCAGGACCGGCCAGAGTGGGACAGAACAGCTGCCCCGGAGCACACAGCTCTCTCATGGACCATCTCTATTAAGCCTCTGAAAGTCACCAGGTAGGTCCTGCTGGGATTTCTACTTTATAGATGGGAATGCTGGACCTCAGAGAGGTTCATTCACTTGCCCAAGGCCACACAGCTAGTGAGTGGCAGGACCACTCCGAACCTCTGCTCTGTCTGCTGCACTAAGCAACTCCTCCCAGCAGGAGGACAGCACGGGCCAGGCTGGGGCTTGTGGTGGGTTCTAGCCATCCCAGAGAAGCCAAGAGCGCTCCCAGCCCAGGCTGCCCAGCCCAACACCAGAGAAGGGAGCAGAGGCCATGCTTGGATGAACGTGGGTGTGGGGCGGGGGGCACTGTCCTCTGGAGGTGAATGGAAGCAAGAACTCCAAGGTGCGCAGCCAGTCGGAGTCCTCAAAAGACTCTAAATCTCCAGAGGCAGCCCTGCTCCTTTTCCTCTCCATCCCTGCACCCCACCCCAGCAGGCTCAGCCCAGCAGATGCAGAAGGAGCCCTGAAGGCGCCCTGCCAGACAGGCAAGCACCTCTCGAGCATCCCCAGGGAGAGCTGGAGCTGTGGGGGTCCCAGAAATCCATCAGAATTATATGCGTGCCCCCTTTCCTGGGCCCCACCCCAAGGGGTGACCTCAAAGCCGTAGGCATCCACGACAGTGATGGTGCCAGTGCTGCCTCCCTCCCCTGGTGGTGCCAGCCGTGCATTGGTCCGCCTCAGAAGCCGGTGGAAGAGGCGCGAATACAGGGCCTTGGCCAGGGCGTCCCTGTAGGCATGGCGGGAGGGTGAGCCACGTAGAGCCGTGCCCCGGGCCCTGCTCTGACTCTCACCCGTCTCTAGGGTCACCTGGCATCAATGGCGCCTTCCACAGGCAGGGATCGTGAGACCTGGCCATAGGGCGTCTCCTGGAGGGCAGAGGAGGCACAGCTAGTATGTCAGGCCCGCAGCTCTCAAGGTGCTCTCAAGGTGCCTGCGGGTCGGCCAGGCCAGGCCCCTCTCCCCAGGACCCTTGGGCTCACCGTGACCCTCTTGGTGACAGCCCCCTCCAGGCACTCTGGTGGTACCCGCAGCAGCCGGGCTGTTGTGTGGATCTCCGCCCAGCTAGACACAGCAGCCACCTCCTGGGACTCCCGCTACACAGAGAGGGAGGGACAGGGAGAGCTCTGCTTCAGGAATGCACACACTCCCCAGGCAGGGCAGGCCAGGCTTTGCCCGGCAAGTGGCCCTGTCACCCAAAGGGGAGATATGTCACATGAGGAGATCTGGGCCGTTAGGAGCCAGGCTGTGGTTCTCAGGGCCCTGAGTTTGAGTCCTACTTTCCCGCTTCGCTGGCAGACCGCTCTGGCCAGGCTCCTTCCTTCCTGCACTCCCATGGCCTCACTGCTAAAGGCGAAGCAGTAACCTTTGCTAGAGGGTTGTCTCACAAACTAAATTAGAAAACAAATGCAAAGTGATCTACACAGTGCTGGGTACATAATAGCTGCTTGTTCACTTCTTTTTTTTTTTTTTTTTTTTTGAGACAGAGTCTTGCTCTGTCGCCCAGGCTGGAGTGCAGTGGCCGGATCTCAGCTCACTGCAAGCTCCGCCTCCCGGGTTTACGCCATTCTTTCGCCTCAGCCTCCCGAGTAGCTGGGACTACAGGCGCCCGCCATCTCGCCCGGCTAATTTTTGTATTTTTTTAGTAGAGATGGGGTTTCACCGTGTTAGCCAGGATGGTCTCGATCTCCTGACCTCGTGATCCGCCCATCTCGGCCTCCCAAAGTGCTGGGATTACAGGCTTGAGCCACCGCGCCCGGCCCACTTCTTTTTTTTTTTTTTTTTTTTTGAGACAGGGTCTCACTCTGTCACCCAGGCTTGAGTGCAGTGGCACGATCACAGCTCACCGCAGCCTCCACCTCCCGGGTTCAGGTAATTCTTCCATCTCAGCCTCCCCAGTAACTGGGATTACAGGCGCATGCCACCATGCCCTGCTAATCTTTTTTTTTTTTCTTCCAAGACCGAGTCTCACTCTTGATGCTCAGGCTGGAACGCAATGGCGCGATCTCGGCTCACTGCAACCTCCGCCTCCCACGTTCAAGCAATTCTCCTGCCTCAGCCTCCCAAGTAGCTGGAATTATAGGCATGTGCCACCACGGCCGATTAATTTTGTATTTTTAGCAGAGATAGGGTTTCACCATATTGCTCAGGCTGGTCTCAAACTCCCGACCTCAAGTGATCTGCCCATCTCGAACTCCCAATGTGCTGGGATTACAGGCATGAGCCACCACGTCCGGTCTGATTTTTTTTTTTTTTTTGAGATGGAGTCTTGCTCTGTCACCCAGGCTGGAGTGCAGTGGCACGATCTTGGGTCACTGCCATCTCCGCCTCCCTGGTTCAAGTAATTCTCCTGCCTCAGCTTCCCTAAGTAGCTGGGACTACAGGCAAGTGCCACCACACCCAGCTAATTTTTGTATTTTTAGTAGAGACAGGGTTTCAGCATATTGGCCAGGCTGGTCTCGAACTCCTGACTTCAAGTGATCTGCCCACCTTGGCCTCCCAAAGTGCTGGGATTATAGGTATGAGCCACTGTGCCTGGCCTAATCTTTTGATATTTTTTGTAGAGACAAGGTTTTGCCATGTTGCCCAGGCTGCTCTAGAATTCCTGAGCTCAAGTGATCCACCCACCTCGGCCTCCCAAAGTGCCAGGATTACAGGCGTGAGCCACCACGGCCAGCTTTTTTTTTTTTTTTTTTTTAAAATAGAGATGGGGGCCGGGCGCAGTGGCTCAAGCCTGTAATCCCAGCACTTTGGGAGGCCGAGACAGGTGGATCACGAGGTCAGGAGATCGAGACCATCCTGGCTAACATGGTGAAACCCCGTCTCTACTAAAAATACAAAAACTAGCCGGGCGAGGTGGCGGGCGCCTGTAGTCCCAGCTACTTGGGAGGCTGAGGCAGGAGAATGGCGTAAACCCGGGAGGTGGAGCTTGCAGTGAGCTGAGATCCAGCCACTGCACTCCAGTCCGGGAGACAAAGCGAGACTCCGCCTCAAAAAAAAAAATAAATAAATAAATAAATAGAGATGGGGTCTCTCTATGTTGCCTAGGCTGGTCTCAAACTCCTGGCTTCACACGATCCTCCTGCCTTGGCCTGCCAAAGTGCTGGGATCACAGGAGTGACCCACCATGCCTGACCATAGCTGTTCATCTAATGCCATCTTAGGGGTGGCAGCTTAGAGGCACAGACATCGGGAGAGTGGAGAAGCTCTAGGTCTCAGCTTTCTCATCTACACAGTGGGGCTCTACCTGCTTTTCAGGGCAGCCCAGCGCTCTGTAGTCTCCTACACACAAGCATTTGGCGTCATTACCGCTGCCCTGATTCTGCAGACCTAGCACCCTGGATGGCCCCTGCCCACGGGAAGCCCACCTCTGAGGACGAGAAGCAGATGTTGCCCAGCTGCAGGACGGCGGCCAGCACAGCCCAGATGGCATTCAACTCCTCCGGGCACAAGCCCAGCCCCTGCAGTGCCTTCACCAGCCCCTCAAAGTCCTGGGCATCCTCCTTGCCTTGGAGCCTGCAAGCCTGGCCCTGTAGGGCACAGCAGGGGTGAGGGGGCGGGGCCTGCCACCCCATAGCCTCCTGCTACTTCTCAGACCCCTGAACCAAGATCCTCCTCTGGGCAGGACTTCTCCCCACCGCACCACAAGGGCTCCCCATACCTGGTTGAGGTAGTAGTAAGTCTCCGGTCCCTGCAGGGAGAGCCGCTCCCGCTCTATGGAGTCCAGCCCTGCCAGCAGCTCGTAAAAAACATGGAAGCTCCGCTCAGCCTGGGCCTTGGGGGCAGGACTGGCTTAAGGGCTCAGTGCCCTAGGGACTCAAAGGCCACACCCTCACAGTGGCACCCTCTGCCCTTCCTACTCTGGGAACTGGGGAGGGTGGATAGAAGGGCCGCCCTTACCTGAAACACCACCCTGGAGGTCTCAAGTAGATAATGAGACACAGAGGCTCCCACAACGACCCCTCTGTGGGCACAGAAGATGGGTGTGAGTGCCCAGGATGCAGACCACCCAGGGGCCCCGTGCACAAGAAGCCCTACCAGGGTCTGGACCCCAGGGAAGCAGCCCAAGGACCCAGCAAGGGTAAGTGATTGTAGGTGCCCCCTGTAACCCTGCCACTCACTGCTGTAGGTAGAGGCAGAAGACCTGGCCGAAGCGGCTGGCATTGGCATTGAGGATGGTCTTGGCATGGCCAAAGCTGTTGAGTATGGGCAGCACATCCTCCACCTGTACAAGGAGGGCTCTTTAAGCATCCCTGGGCAGCAGTAGCCCCCACCAGCAGGCATCCCAGCTAGGGGCAGGTCCAGGGAGGCGTCAGTCCCATCAGAAAGGGCAGTGCCTTCAGCTGACCCCAGGAGACGCCAGAGGCCTGGAGACCACCCATCTCCTGGCTGAAAGGAGAAAGATAATCCCTCAGACATGGTCAGCTGTCCCTGGAGGGAGACAGAGGGCCAGCTCGGCCCATGAGGTGCCTCCAGCCTGGCCCTCACCTGACACCCTCGGTTCCCCGTCTGATCCTGCTCCAGTCTGCTTAGGAATTGCACGATCTTTTTGGAGGCTTCTGTCTTCCCTGAGCCACTGTGCCCACTGCAGCGAGAGGAGCTAAGGATGTGTTGGTTGGTAGGGTCTCCTGGGAGGGGCACGTAGGACCACCCCACTGAACCCAGGAAGTGGGATGTGCCACCCAGAAGTGACAGCTAGCCTGGAGAGACCCTCAGAAATGTGGAAAGATAGTCCCAGGGCATGGACAGACCCAACAGAAAGAAAAGTCCCCAAGATGCCACATTCCAGGGGCTCATGCAATGATTTTAGCTGGGAGCTCGGCTCTGTGGAGTCCAGAACTGTAGCCCAGCAATGGAGCAGACCAGTGGCTTCCAGGGAAGACCTCAGGCCCCACCCCATCAAGCCTCAGCGTGGCCCGTGGGTTCAGCCATGCAGGTTGGCCACCACTCACCGCAGGAGGATGCATGTGTCCTGCCCAGTATGCTGAGCCAGGTCATAGGCTGATGCCACGATGGCAAAGATGTGTCTGAGGGAGATGAGAAGGTTGCCAGACATGGGGACCTGGGACCCTCCGAGGTGTAGCAGAGGTACTCACAGGCCCTGGGACCTCAGTCAAGGGGACATGCAGGGACTGGGCTGCCTGGCAGGTGAGCAGAGGGTCAGTGGGGCAGAGTCACATACGGGGTAGTGCTGAGGGCCTTCCCGGGATGGTAGCTTGCTCGGACCTCAGGTGAGAAGAGAGGCAAGGGCCGGTGGGGGTTCAAAACAAGCAAGAGGGGCCCCCCAAAAGTCTGGGGAGGAAAACAAGCTGTCATCAGAGTGTGGAGGGAGCAGGGGGAATGTAAACAGAGCCCAGCCCCCCAGTCCTGCTCTGCAGGGCTCCAGAGAGGGTTCAGCGCCCAGCCCGGGGAGGAAAAGGAAAGAGAACCTCCAGGGGTGCTGGGGAGCCCTCTGTCCCCAGAGGAAAGGGGATCCCGGCCCACTGTCCCTCCCCGTGGCTCCCCATACATAGATTCGGCCCAGGTGAAATCTCTTCTTGAGGCACAGCAGCACAGAGCTGTCACACATCAGCCTGTGGGGACAACAGGGTGGAGGGATGACAAATTGTGGCTGCAGGACGTTGTGAGTTAGTTCTGCTACCCACTACAGGGACACTTCGGGCAAGTCATTCAACCTCCCAGAGCCTGATCCATAAAATGAGGGCTGGGCTGTCAAGTAATGGGGAGGCTACAAGTAGGGCTGGCGCTAACCCAGAAGGAAGCTTTGTACTAATTAGAAAGGCAGTCCTGGGGAGGTAGCATCTGTCGCCCCTCACCTGCCCCTTCTTGCCAGGAGGGTTCAAGCCCATCCTTCTAAGGATTCAATAAGGGTCTACACGCAATTCACAAAGATGAGGGCAGGGTGGCTATGAGGAGCTGTGAGCCGGGGATGGCAGCTTTGGCACCGAGCCCGCTCACCGCAGGCGGGCCAGGTCCTCCATGTCTTCTAGGCCGTCTCCGAGGCTCCTGCCCTCGCCACCCGGGAAGGGCGGCACCTCCAGGCCCGGCCCAAGGCTTAGCTCCAGGTCTCTCTCCAGCACCGCCTCGTCCTCATCCTCGGGTTCCCACCGCTCCCTCAGCGACCCGCGGAGGCCCGGGTCTCCCTCCTGCTGCAGGCGGGTCTCCAGGGCGAGTCGGGGCAGCAGCACGGCGACGCCAAGCCTAGGACCCTTGCGGGGACCGGAGCCCTGCGCCCAGTGCACCAGGGGCTCGTCGTCCAGGGTCTCCGACTCCGTCTCACTGCTGGAGCCGCTCTCGTCGAGCGAGGGCCCGTCGGGGGCAGGCGGGGCGAGGAGGGAGCCGCGACGAAGCCCGGACACCCCTTCCCCACTCGCCCTGCGCCCCTCACTGTGCCCCCCTGCCCCTGCACGAGGCCAACCTCGGCCTTCCCCCGTGGGGGCATCTGTGGACGCTTCTTCAGAGCTGGGGCTGCTCGACGCCCGCCCTGCCTTGTGGATCCTGGGGAACACGACTGCGAACCTGGGATCTGGAGTCCCGTCCTCCTGATCGAAAGGGTCGTCGGGGACTGGGCTTGTCTGGACCTGCGGGGGGCGCGAGAGGACGCCAGGAGGAGCCCTCGGCCTACCCCCCAGCCCTGCTAAGCCGGCCAGGCGCAACGCTACACGGTGCCGCAGTCCGTACTCAGGGCACCGCCCCTCGTCTGCTCTCTCGCCGCCCCGCCCCTCGTCCGCTCTCTCGCGGTCCCGCCCCTCGTCCGCTCTCTCGCGGCCCCGCCCCTCGTCCTCTTTCCCGCGGCACCGCCCCTCGTCCCCTCGCTTGTGGCCCCGCCCTTCATCCGCTGTCCCGCGGCCCCGCTCCTCGCTTCCTCTCCCGTGACCCAGCCCGTCGTCCGCTTTCCCGCGGCCCCGCCCCTCGAACGCTTTTCCGCGGCCCCACCCCTCGCTCGCCCGTGGCCCCGCCCCCTGCCCCTTGCCCTCTGGCGGCCGAGGCCGCAGCCGAAGCCGCCGCCGCAGCCAGCGCAAGAGGCCCAGGGCTCGCGCTACATTTAGGAGCCGCTCCTTGAGGCCAGCGCGGCTGGGGCCCACGGCCTGGGAAGTGGCTCCTGGCGGGGACCTCGCGAAGAGCCTGCGGACCACCAGGAGGGCCGCCAGCGGGGCTGGGTCCTCCGGCCCCGCTCCCGCTGGGGCTCCTGCTTCGCCCTCCCCTGCCGCCGCTGGCACCCGCCCCGCCGCCTTTCCAACCGGGTGGCGCGGATCCCGGGCCGTCAAAGCCTGCATTGTTTCTGGCTTGGTGCCCCGCTGCGCCCGGTTGTCGCTCGCGTCCTGGGCCGGCTCGGTGTCCCGAGGAGCCCCCGAGCTGCCCTCGAAGGTCCTGGAGGCCATAGCTGCCCGGGTGCCCCGTCCAGGTCCGGTCTCCAGCAGACTCGAGTCGGAGTCCCCAGCGGAATGCTCGCTGGCTCCAAGAGGCCCCGTCCCCGACGACCTTTCCCGGCCCCAGGAATCTGCGCGGGGCCAGTCGCTGTCCAGGCCGTCGCTGCTTGGCTCCAGCGCTGACTCCGGCCCGGTTTTTGTCCCTTCCGAGCCCGTGACTGTAGGCTCCAGGGTGGGCCGCAGCTCCCGGGCTCCGCCGCGCTGGCTGCCGCTCTCCTGGGCCTCGCGGGCTTCGCTGTCCGGACAGGAGCTGCCTCCGTTCCCACCCGACGTGTCCCCATCGAGGCTCCGGGGCGCCCGGCGGCCTCGCTGAGCCGAGGGCCCCCGATCTTTCCCCTTCCTCCTACGGCGGCCGCCCCGCCCTTCTCCTCGGGAGAGGCTGCCTTCCAGGCGCCCCCTGCGGCCGCCCCTGGGCCCGCGTCCCTGACGCCGAGCGCTGCCTTGCCTCTCCTGGGCCTCTGGGGGCGACCCAGCCCCTGGGCGTCTGCAGCCGCCGTTCTCCTCTGCGGTGGGCTTCCTGCGGCCACCAGCGGTCCCCTGGCCCCCGGCGGTGGCGGGCTCGGCGGCCGGTCTCGCCCTGACCGCCTGGCCGCGATCGGATCGTCGTTCCTGACTGGGCGCGCCGTCCGCGCTTGCCGACCCCGACTCCTGCTCCCCTGAGGCCGGCCTCCCGGGCCTCGCCAGGCGCTGGGGCGTTTTGCCCTGGTTCCTGCCCATGGCTGGCCCGGAGGAAACGGGCTTCGCGACGCCCGGGTCCTCGCCCCTCCCTGGGGATCTGCCCGACCGCGGTGACCCTCTGTGCAGTGTACTACCTCGGCTCTGCTCTCGCAGGGGCTACAGGCTCCTCCTACTCCCCAGGGTGCCCGCCTTACAGGACCATCAATAATGCAGAAGGCGGCGGGTCCTGACCCCCTCGGCCAACAATGGAGCAGAGGCTCCCAGGAAACAGGAGACGCTGCAGCTGCGGACAGGGCAACCGTGCCACCAGGAGGCGCTGCCAGCCAGGCCAGCCTGGCACCGTGCCAGATTGAGGGGGACCCATGCTCCACTCCCACTTCAGTGCTTGCCCAGCAGGGAAGGGCCCAGAGAACCTGTCTGGACCTCTTCCTTCTGGGGGTTCCAGGGGTCTGTGACCAGGCCCACCCTGGCACATGGCAGCACTCCATGAGTCGTTAGGGTTTTTGTTCTTTTCAATCGTGGAATAAATACAATTTACCGAAAAGTGGATAAACCATAAATGTACATCTTGAACTGGTGTAAAACATGCCTGTCTACATCCTTGGAGTTATGGAACAGAACCACACCCCATAAATTCCTGATTGCCCCAATGTGTGTGTTTTTAAAATACCTATTTTTAAAACAGGTAATACATTCACATCATTCAAACATCCAAGCATCACGAGATAAAAGTCTCCCATTCCTGACCCTCAGCGTACTCAGTGTTCCCCTGAGGTTACCCATTTCTATATTTCCTTGCAAAACTTTCCATGCTGGCCAGGAGTGGTGGCTCACGTCTGTAATCCTAGCACTTTGGGAGGCCGAGGTGGGCAGATCACGAGGTCAGAAGATCGAGACCATCCTGGCTAACACAGTGAAACCCCGTCTCTACTAAAAATACAAAAAAATTAGCAGGGTGTGGTGGTGGGTGCCTGTAGTCCCAGCTACTATGGAGAGACTGAGGCAGAAGAATGCCGTGAACCCAGGAGGCAGAGCTTACAGTAAGCTGAGATCACACCACTGCACTCCAGCCTGGGCAACAGAGCAAGCTCTGTCTCAAAAAAAAAAAAAAAAAAAAACCTTTCCATGCAGAGAAAAGCAAATATATTTTTCCCATTTAGCATACGTGGCAGCTTATGTAGCTCAGGGGTCTCCACTTTGCCTTTTTCACTTAACGATGTAACCTGGTGATTTCATAATAATACCATAAAAAGCCAGCATGCCTTCCTCCCTTCTCTCCTCCCTCTCTTCCTTGCAAATAAATGCACCATGGTTGAACCAATTCCTTATTGATAGGTTTTTATATCTAAAGTGGATCCTGACCAAGCGAGGTGGCTCACACCTGTAATCCCAGCACTTTGGGAGGCCGAGGTAGGTGGATCACCTGATGTCAGCAGTTCAAGATCAGCCTGGCCAACATGGTGACACCCCATCTCTACTAAAAATACAAAAATTAGCTAGGTGTGGTAGCTCATGCCTGTAACCCCAGCTACTCAGGAGGCTGAGGCAAGAGAATCGCTTGAACCCAGGAGGCAGAGATTGCAGTGAGCTGAGATTGTTCCACCCTACTCCAGCCTAGGTGACAGAGCAAGATTTCCTCTCAAAAAAAAAAAAAAAAGTAGATCCTGCCTTCGTCTCATCTTTTGCTTAAGTTACAGCCAATATTGGAATAGAATTTCGCCAGCATCTGCGTAGAATCAACTATGAGTAGAATTGCTGCACCATAGGGCACATGCATTTGCAATTTTGAGGTTTCCAAATTTTTCTCCACAAAGGTTGTGCCGATTTATATTACCACCACCACAACTGGGGAGACCACCATTCTTTTCCAACACTCTGAAACATGACAAAATTTCAGTGCCGCTTTGAAGAAATAAGATCTAGTGTTCAATAGATCAGTAGGATGACTATAGATAACATTAATCCATTGTACATTTCCAAGTAGCTAGAAGAGAACTCTTGGGAGAAAAGCTGAGTTTTGGGAGAGAAGCTGAGACAGGGCTTGCATGTCTGCTAGACTTGAGCTCCTTGCTTCTAGCACTCCCATTATCTCAAGTAGCCATATGTTTCTTGTTCACTTGATACACTGTTTCCTTTCAACCCCCACATCCTCACCACCGGTTTCTTTATTTGAGCACCAATAAATAGCCTGGGCTCCCAGAGGTAAGAGGCCTTTGCAGCCTCCACAATCGCGATGGCCCCCTGGTCCCACTTTCTCTCTCAAACTGTCTTTTTCTCATTCCTTTGACTCTGATGGACTTTGTGACTCCCATGACCTGGTGTTGGGTCTGATCACCCCAACAGAAAATGATTCAAATATTCCTAGTATTAAAAAAAGAAAAATAGCCAGGTGTGGTGGCTCACGCCTATAATCCCAGCACTTTGGGAGGTCAAGAGATAGAGACCATCCTGGCTAACATGATGAAACCCTGTCTCTACTAAAAATACAAAACATTAGCTGGGCATGTTGGCAGGTGCCCGTAGTCCCAGCTACTCAGGAGGCTGAGACAGGAGAATGGCGTGAACCTGGGAGGCAGAGCTTGCAGTGAGCCGAGATCGCACCACTGCACTCCAGCCTGGGCGACAGTGGAGACTCAGCCTAAAAAAAAAAAGAAAGAAAAGAAAAATAACGTGACAGATACCCCAATTTTGATTATATGAATATATCAAATTATCACATGTACCCTCCAAATAAGTACATCTAATATGTATCAATAAAAAATAATTTTAAAAAATAAAATAAAGGCTGGGTATGGTGGCTCACGCTTGTAATCCCAGCACTTTGGGAGGCCAAGACTGGCGGATCACGAGGTCAGGAGATTGAGACAATCCTGGCTAACATGGTGAAACCCCGTTTCTACTAAAAATACAAAAAAATTAGTCGGGCGTAGTGGTGGGCACCTGTAGTCCCAGCTACTTGGGAGGCTGAGGCAGGAGAATGGTGTGAACCCAGGAGGTGGAGCTTGCAATGAGCTGAGATCATGCCACTGCACTCCAGCCTGGGCAACTGAGCGAGACTCCAAAAAATAAAAAATAAAAATAAAATAAATAAATTAATTAAATAAAAATAGACCGGGTGCGGTTGCTCATGCCTGTAATCCCAGCACTTTGGGAGGCTGAGGCGGGCGGATCACGAGGTCAGGAGATGGAGACCATCCTGGCTAACAGGGTGAAACCCTGTCTCTATTAAAAATACGAAAATTAGCCGGGTGTGGTGGTGGGTGCCTATAGTCCCAGTTACTCAGGAGGCTAAGGCAGGAGAATGGCGTGAACCTGGAAGGCAGAGCTTACAGTGAGCCAAGATTGCACCACTGCACTCCAGCCTGGGCAATAGAGCAAGACTCCATCCCCCCAAAAATTAATTAATTAATTAAAATAAAATAAAAATAAACTCAGTGCCTCTTTAAGTTCATTTCTCTGTGAAAATAAGCAGCTCTCCTGCTCTTAGAGCCACTTTGCTTCCTTTTCTGAGACCACTCTTTTCTCATCCTTCCCCATCTCTCTATTCAGTGTGAGCAGGTCTGTTTCTTTTTTGAGACGGAGTCTCGCTCTGTTGCCCAGGCTGGAGTGCAGTGGCGCGATCTCGGCTCACTGCAACCTCTACCTCCCAGGTTCAAGTGATCCTCCCACCTCAGCCTATAACTGGGATTACAGGCGTGCACCACCATGCCCTGCTAGTTTTGTATGTTTAGTAGAGACGGGGTTTCACCATGTTGCCCAGGCTGGTCTTGAAGGCCTGGCCTCAAGTGATCTGCCCAACTTGGCCTCCCAAAGTGGTGGGATTACAGGTGTGACCCACCTCGCCCGGTCAGGACTGTTTCTTGATGATTAGACTGTTAAACCTGGGCAGGATTTGTGCGGCTACTTGAGGGCTTTGGGGCCAGGCAGCTGTGCAGGGGCAGGTTCAGGGGACCCACGATGGAATCAGATGAGTCATCCAGGTGAGGCCTGTGACCTGCCCCACAGGGACCTCCATACCCCCATGTCCCCGCTGACCGGCTTGCTGTGGCCTTTCCTCACCAGGAGCAGCACCCAGCACGGAGCAGGGGAGGTGACATTCCAGACTGCGGCACTTTCCCTCAGAACGCTCTTGTCAGCCCACACCTGCCTTACGCCCATCTCTCTGCATACCTCCTAGAACCAGTCTCAGACCTCGTTGTAGCTGTTGCCAGCACCCACATTGCCTGAGAGGGCTGTTCACAGCCCAGAGGCCTGGTTTGAGCAACAAGTTGACAGTGATCTGGCCTTTGCAGTCTACATGCTCAAGGAGGCAGCCTTCTGGAGAGGGAGGCAGCTGTTCCAAGGACTACGAGCTCACGGGTAACCTCAGCCTGTAGATGTCTGCAAGCTGTACTCCCCCACTGCCAGCTGTGCTGGGGCAAAGGACAATGATATTCTGAGCACTCGTTTCTCCTGCAAGAAGCAGAACAGGGGTGAGGTATTCACCCGGCGGATTAGTACATAGCATTGAGAACTGTCTACAGCTGTCAGCAACAACATGGATAATCTTGCAAGCATAGTGGTGAGTGAAGGAAGCCAGGCATGAAAGAGTATCCACTGCATTCTATTTACATAAAGTACAAAAACAGGCAAAGTGGGGCCGGGCACGGTGGCTCAAGCCTGTAATCCCAGCACTTTGGGAGGCCGAGACGGGCGGATCACGAGGTCAGGAGATCAAGACCATCCTGGCTAACACAGTGAAACCCCGTCTCTACTAAAAAATACAAAAAAACTAGCCGGGCGAGGTGGCGGGCGCCTGTAGTCCCAGCTACTCGGGAGGCTGAGGCAGGAGAATGGCGTGAACCCGGGAGGTGGAGCTTGCAGTGAGCAGAGATCCGGCCACTGCACTCCAGCCTGGGAGGCAGAGCAAGACTCCGTCTCAAAAAAAAAAAAAAAAAAAAAAACAGGCAAAGTGATCTACAGAGTGGTCCCCCCAGGGTCAGTAGTGACTCAAAGGGGACACAAAGGAAGCTCTGAGGTATGGGTGATGCTGTTTGTTCAGTTTGTGGGGATTTGCTGAGTCTTCTATGACTTGTGCACTGTTGGTTTGTATATTTTTTTTTCTTTTGAGACGGAGTCTTGCTCTGTTGCCCAGGCTGGAGTGCAGTGGTGCAATCTCGGCTCGCTGCAACCTCCACCTCCTGGGTTCAAGCAATTCTCCTACCTCAGCCTCCTAAGCAGCTAGGAATACAGGTGCACACCACCACGCCCGGCTAATTTTGCATTTTTAGTAGAGATGGGGTTTCACCATGTAGGCTAGGCTGTTCTCAAACTCCTGACCTTGTGATCTACCCACCTTGGCCTCCCAAAGTGCTGGACTACAGGCATGAGCTACCATGCCCAGCCTGATTTGTATCTTATAGCACAGATAACACAGTGGGCTGGGCATGGTGGCTCACAAATGTAATCTCAGCACTTTGAGAGGCTGAGGATTACTTGATCCGGGAGTTCCAGACCATCCAGAGCAACAGAGCAAGACCCCGTGTCTACAAAAAATTTTCAAAAATTAGCTGGAGGCCAGGCGCAGTGGCTCATGTCTGTAATCCCAGCACTTGGGAGACCGAGGTGGGTGGATCACTTGAGGTCAGGAGTTCGAGACCGGCCTGGCCAACATGGTAAAACCCCATCTCTATTAAAAATACAAAAATTAGCCGGGTGTGGTGGCTCATGCCTGTAATCCCAGCTGTAGGGTCCAGCCCCACAGTGTCGGTGGGTTTTACTCCCCGTGTGCAGAAACGAGGGATTATAGAAATAAAGACACAAGACAAAGAGATAAAAGAAAAGCCAAGTGGACCTGGGCGACCACTACCACCAAGACGTGCAGACCGGTAGTGGCCCCGAATGCCAGGCTGCACTGTTATTTATTGGATACAAGGCAAAAGGGGCAGGGTAAGGAGTGTGAGCCATCTCCAATGATTGACAAGGTCATGTGAGTCACATGTCCACTGCACAGGGGGCCCTTTCCTGCCTGGCAGCTGAGGCGGACAGAGAGAGGGAGACAGAGAGACAGCTTATGCCATTATTTCTGCATATCAGCGACTTTTAGTACTCTCGCTAATTTTGCTACTTTTTTTTTTTTTTTTTTTTTGAGATGGAGTCTCGCTCTGTCGCCCGGGCTGGAGTGCAGTGGCCGGATCTCAGCTCACTGCAAGCTCCGCCTCCCGGGTTTACGCCATTCTCCTGCCTCAGCCTCCCCAGTAGCTGGGACTACAGGCGCCCGCCACCTCGCCCGGCTAGTTTTTTGTTATTTTTTAGTAGAGACGGGGTTTCACCGTGTTAGCCAGGATGGTCTCGATCTCCTGACCTCGTGATTCGCCCGTCTCGGCCTCCCAAAGTGCTGGGATTACAGGCTTGAGCCACCGCGCCCGGCCTTTGCTACTGTTATCTAAAAGACAGAGCCAGGTGTACAGGACGAACATGAAAGCGGACCAGGAGCGTGACCACTGAAGCACAGCATCACAGGGAGACGGCTAGGCCTTTAGATAACTGTGGGTGGGTAGGCCGGGCGCAGTGGCTCAAGCCTGTAATCCCAGAGCTTTGGGAGGCCGAGACGGGCGGATCACGAGGTCAGGAGATCGAGACCATCCTGGCTAACATGGTGAAACCCTGTCTCTACTAAAAATACAAAAAACTAGCCGGGCGAGGTGGCGGTGCCTGTAGTCCCAGCTACCCGGGAGGCTGAGGCAGGAGAATGGCGTGAACCCGGGAGGCGGAGCTTGCAGTGAGCTGAGATCCGGCCACAGCACTCCAGCCTGGGTGACAGAGCGAGACTCCATCTCAAAAAAAAAAAAAAACAAATAACAAAAAAAAAAACTGTGGGTGGGCCTGACTGATGTCAGGCCCTCCACAAGAAGTGGAAGAGTAGAGTCCTCTCTAAACTCCCCTGGGGAAAGGGGGACTCCCTTTGCCAGTCTGCTAAGTAGCGGGTGTTTTTCCTTGGCAGTGACGCTACCTCTAGACCACGGTCCACTTGGTAAAGGGCATCTTCCCAGATGCTGGCGTTACCACTAGACCAAGGAGCCCTCTGGTGGCCCTGTCTAGGCATAACAGACGGCTCACACATCTTCTGGTGACTTCTCACTATGTCCCCTCAGCTCCTATCTCTGTATGGACTGGTTTTTCCTAGGGTGTGATTATAGAGCGAGGATTATTATAATTTTGGAATAAAGAGTAATTGCTGGCCGGGCGCGGTGGCTCAAGCCTGTAATCCCAGCACTTTGGGAGGCTGAGGTGGGCGGATCACGAGGTCAGGAGATCGAGACCATCCTGGCTAACCCGGTGAAACCCCGTCTCTACTAAAAATACAAAAAACTAGCCGGGCGAGGTGGCGGGCGCCTGTAGTCCCAGCTACTCGGGAGGCTGAGGCAGAAGAATGGCGTAAACCCGGGAGGCGGAGCTTGCAGTGAGCTGAGATCCGGCCACTGCACTCCAGCCTGGACGACAGAGCAAGACTCCGTCTCAAAAAAAAAAAAAGGAGTAATTGCTACAAACTAATGATTAATGATATTCATATGTAGTCATATCTATGATCTATATCTAGTAGAACTATTCTTATTTTATGTATTTTATTACATTGGAACAGCTTGGCCCTCGGTCTCTTGCCTTGGCACCTGGGTGGCTTGCCGCCCACACCCAGCTACTCAGGAGGCTGAGGCAGGAGAAGTGCTCAAACCCGGGAGGCAGAGGTTGCAGTGAGCAGAGATTGCGCCACTGCACCCCAGCCTCAGTGACAGAGTGAGACTCCATCTCAAAAAAAAAAAAAAAAAAATTATTAGCTGAGCATGGTGGCACATGCCTGTAGTCCCAACTACTTGGGAGGCTGAGGTGGGAGGCTGAGGTGAGTATCACTTGAGTCTGGGAGATGGAGGCTGCAGAGAGCAGTGATTGTGCTACGGCACTCCAGCCTGGGCAAGAGAGCAAGACCCTGTCTCAAAAACAAAAACCAGGCTGGGTGCGGTGGCTCTTGCCTGTAATCCCAGCACTTTGGGAGTCTGAGGCGGGCGGATCATGAGGTCAGGAGATTGAGACCATCCTGACTAACATGGTGAAACCCTGTCTCTACTAAAAATATAAAAATTAGCCGGGAGTGGTGGCATTCGCCTATAGTCCCAGCTACTTGGGAGGCTCAGGCAGGAGAACAGCTTGAACCCAGGAGGCAGAGGTAGCAGTGAGCCAAGATTGTGCCACTGCACTCCAGCCAGGGCGACAGAGCCAGACTCCGTCTCAAAAAAAAAAAAAACCAAAACCACAAAAAACAAAAAAATTAAGATAGCATAGAGAAAGAGCTCACTGTTTTTGTTTGTTTGTTTTTTGTTTTTTTTTGTTTTTTTTTTTTTTACGTAGTCTCACTCTGTCGCCCAGTCTGGAGTGCAGTGGGGTGATCTCAGCTCACTGCAACCTCTGCCTCCCCGGTTCAAGCGATTCTCCTGACTCAGCCTCCCAAGTAGCTGGGACTACAAGCGCATGCCACCATGCCCAGCTAATTGTTTGTATTTTTAGTAGAGACGTGGTTTCACCATGTTAGCCAGGATGATCTTGCTCTCCTGACCTCATGATGTGCCCCTCTCAGCCTCCCAAAGTGCTGGGATTACAGGTGTAAGCCCCCACACCCGGCCAGAGAGTTCACTGTTTTGCCGTGGACAAACAACGACAATAATAGTAGCAGATAGCTAGCACCTCAGAGCTTCTTATGCTCCAGGCATCATGTTCTAAGCACTTTTCTTTTCTTTTTAGACAGAGTCTCGCTCTGTTGCCAGGCTGGAGTGCAGTGCCATGATCCCGGCTCACTGCAAGCTCTGCCTCTCGGGTTCATGCCATTCTCCTGCCTCAGCCTCCCGAGTAGCTGGGACTACAGGCGCCTGCCACCACGCCTGGCTAATTTTTTGTATTTTTAGTAGAGACGGCATTTCACCATGTTAGCCAGGATCTAAGCACTTTTCTGTGAATTTATTTAATCCTGAGAGCACTGTAAGAGGAAGATGCTATCAGGATATTCATTCTACTGATGATACCATGGAGGCATACAGCTAGGGAGTGTCAGAGCTGGGATGCCAGCTCAGGCAGTCTGGCTCCAAAGACCCAGATGGAGAATGGATGTGAGAGAAGTGTCAAAAAAATTGTAACACATTTAGTTAAAAGATCTTCGCTGGCAGGCTGGGCATGGTGGCTCAGGCCTGTAATCCCAGCACTTTGGGAGGCTGAGGTGGACAGATCATCTGAGGTCAGGAGTTCAAGACCAGCCTGACCAACATGGTGAAACCCCGACTCTACTAAAAATACAAAAATCGGCCTGGTGCGGTGGCTCATGTCTGTAATCCCAGCACTTTGGGAGGCCGAGGCAGGCAGATCACGAGGTCAGGAGATCGAGACCATTCTGGCTAACACAGTGAAACCCCATCTCTACTAAAAATACAAAAAATTAGCCGGGCGTGGTGGCGGGTACCTGTAATCCCAGCTACTCAGGAGGCTGAGGCAGGAGAATGCCATGAACCTGGGAGGCGGAGTTTGCAGTGAGCCGAGATTGCACCACTGCACTCCAGTCTGGGCGACAGATTGAGATTCTGTCTCAAAAAAAAAAAAAAAAAAAGAAATACAAAAATGAGCCAGTATGGTGGTGTGCACCTGTAATCCCAGCTACTCAGGAGGCTGAGGCAGAAGAATCACTTGAATCCAGGAGGCGGAGGTTACAGTGAGCCAAGATCACACCAGTGCACTTCAGCCTGGGTGACAGAGCAAGACTCTGTTTAAAAAAAAAAAAAGTGGCCGGGCGCGGTGGCTCACGCCTGTAATCCCAGCACTTTGGGAGGCCGAGGCGGGCGGATCACAAGGTCAGGAGATCGAGACCACGGTGAAACCCCGTCTCTACTAAAAATACAAAAAATTAGTCGGGTGCGGTGGCGGGCACCTGTAGTCCCAGCTACTCGGGAGGCTGAGGCAGGAGAATGGCCTGAACCCGGGAGGCGGAGCTTGCAGTGAGCCGAGATCGTGCCACTGCACTCCAGCCTGGGTGACAGAGCGAGACTCCGTCTCAAAAAAAAAAAAAAAAAAAAAAAGATCTTCACTGACCTTTACTTGTGATTCTAGAATAAGGCAACATCTCATTCTATAAAATAGAATTATATAAAATAGAATGAATGTTCTCATGAGCCGAGCAGAGGAGCCTGGTTTTGTAGACAGAAAAGGGGCGAGGGAAACAGACACAGAGAACAGAAAGCACGTGGGTGTTTTTTGTTTTGTTTTTTTTTGAGACGGAGTCATGCTCTGTTGCCAGGCTGGAGTGCAGTGGCACGATCTTGGCTCGCTGCAATCTCTGCCTCCCAGGTTCAAGCCATTCTCTTGCCTCAGCCTCCTGAGTAGCTGGGATTACAGGCACACGCCACCACAGCCAGTTAATTTTTGTATTTTAGTAGAGACAGGGTTTCACTATGTTGACCAGGCTGGTCTTGAATTCCTGACCTCGTAATCTGCCCTCCTCGGCCTCCCAAAGTGCTGGGATTACAAGTGTGAGCCACTGCGCCCTGCCCAGATGGATGGTTTCAAAGTGATTTTCCTTGTAAGGTTAACACAGAGGGGACTTCCTTATCACACTGGCTAAAACTGGCCTGTTTGGGGATTTGGCTGTTATCTCTCTCTCTCTCTCGATTTCTTGGCAGGTCAGATAAACAACTTAGTTTCAGCTTGGTGGTGTGGAACTTGAGCAAGAGTGACTCCATTTTGGTTTGGTTTACTGGGTCTAGCACAGGAACTCAGTACAAACCAATGGCTACAAGTTTTATTTAAAAGGAGCTGGGCCTACGGATCACGAGGTCAAGAGATTGAGACCATCCTGGCTAACACAGTGAAACCCCATCTCTACGAAAAAAAATACAAAAAATTAGCCAGACATGGTGGCAGGCGCCTGTAGTCCCAACTACTCGGGAGGCTGAGGCAGGAGAATGGTGTGAACCCGGGAGGTGGAGCTTGCAGTGAGCCGAGATCGTGCCACTGCACTCCAGCCTGGGTGACAGAGTGAGACTCTGTCTCAAAAAAACAAAACAAAAAAAAAGGGAGCTGGGCTGGGCGCGGTGGCTCACAACTGTAATCCCAGCACTTTGGGAGACCAAGGCAGGCAGATCACCTTAAGTCATGAGTTCAAGACCAGCCTGGCCAACATGGTGAAACCCCGTCTCTACTAAAAATACAAAAATTAGCCACGTGTGGTGGTAGGTGCCTGTAATTCTAACTACTCTGGAGGCTGAGGCAGGAGAATTGCTTGAACCCAGGAGGTGGAGGTTGCAGTGAGCTGAGATTGCGCCACCGCATTCCAGCCTAGAAGACAGAGTGAGATTCTGTCTCAAAAAAAAATAAGGAGCTAACATCACTCCAAACAGAGCTCGAGTTCCTTGGTGGCCCACTATCATGCATTCTGCAGGCTCTCGGGACCAGCTCTTCAGCTCTGTGCCCCTGTCCAATCTCCTGTCCCTTTGGGTGCCCTCCTCTTCTTTTTTTTTTTTTTTTTTTGAGTCTCGCTCTGTTGCCCAAGCTAGAGTGCAGTGGCACAATCTTGGCTCACTGCAACCTCTGCCTCCCGGGTTCAAGCGATTCTCCTGCCTCAGCCTTCCAAGTACTCCTGCCTCAGCCTCCCAAGTAGCTGGGACTTCAGGCGCACACCACCATGCCTGGCTAATTATTGCTTTGTTTTGTTTTTGAGATAGAGTCTCGTTCTGTCACCCAGGCTGGAGTGCAGTGGCGTGATCTCGGCTCACTGCAACCTCTCCCTCCCGGGTCAAGCAATTCTCCTGCCTCAGCTTCCCAAGTAGCTGGGATTATAGGTGGGCGCCATCATGCCTGGCTAATTTTTGTATTTGTTGTAGAGTCAATGTTTTGCCATGATGGCCAGACTGGTCTTGAACTCCTGACCTCAAGTGATCCACCTGCCTGGGCCTCCCAAAGTGCTGGGATTACAGGTGTGAGCCACTGTGCCTGGCCTGGGTGCCTCTTCTACTTTCTGCTGACCCGGGCTGGTGCTTGTATCTCACTCAGCTCAGTGGGTGTGGCAGGCTTCTTACCCTCTGAGCTTCAGTTTCCTTCCCAAGTACCACTTTATTTAAACCTCCTCTAACCTTAGGAATGAAATAGGATCACATTTTACAGATGATAAAATGACTCGGAGAGGTTAAGTAGTTTAAGGAGCCAGGTGTGTGCCTGTAATCCTAGCGCTTTAGGAGGCCAATACGGGAAGATCGTGAGAGGCCAGAAGTTTAAGGCTGCAGTGACCCATGATTGTGCCACTGTACTCCAGCCTGGGTAACAGAGCGAGACCCTGTCTCTGAAAATAAAAATAAAAACAAAATTAAAAAGTAGTTTAAGTGCCAGGCGTGGTGGCTCACGCCTGTAATCCCAGCACTTTGCAAGGCTGAGGCAGGCAGATCATGAGGTCGGGAATTCGAGACCAGCCTGGCCAACATGGTAAAGCCCCATCTCTACTAAAAATACAAAAATTAGCTGGGCATGGTGGCATGTGCCTGTAGTCCCAGCTACTCAGAGGGCTGAGGCAGGAGAATCACTTGAACCTGGGAGACGTAGGTTGCAGGGAGCCAAGATCACTGCCACTGCACTCCAGCCTGGGCGACAGAGTGAGACTCTGTCTCAAAAAAAAAAAAAAAACCCAGTAGCTTAAGGACACATAACCAGTAAATATGGACTTGAGGACCAAGCCCAGGCCCTGTGGCCCTTAATACCCACTTTTCTGCTGAGCCCACATTGTGGAGCTCCACAGCGCCTCTGCTGGAATCAGCTTTGGAACCAGACAGCCTTAGTCCTCCATCCTAGCTGCACTGCTCCACCCTCCTGGCTCTGACCTTGAACAACCTTCAGGGAACAGCTTGGCTAATCTCGACATGCGGGGAGATGGGCCGCACCCCCGAGCCTGGCTCTCCCCTCCGCTTCCCACTTTCCCATTGACTTCCGTTGCCTGCTTTCCTCACCAGTGTACAGTGAGCTCCTCCCTGGGGCTGTGTGTGGACTCTGGACTTCCTTCCACACTCCCTTCCTCTGGAGCTATCTCCTTCTCTCCTGGCCTCACCCACCATCCACAGTAACTTTCACCTCCTAGGGCTGGGTGTTTACTAGGAGTCAGGTGCTGTGTGATTTTACAGCCTCTCATTGAATCCTTTACAACCCTCTGAGGTAGGTCGTATTATTATCCCTCACTTTACAGAGAAGTAAACTAAGGTTCGGGAGTGAGGTCATGCACCAAGGTCACGCAGCCAGTCACGTGAAAGCCAGTGTAAAAGAGCTGGATCCGCCTGGCCTCAAAGGCTAAACGAACACCAGGTCTCCACCACTTTGAATGCCCAAGACCCTCACATCTAAATCTGCAGACTGGCAGAGTGTGGCAGCTCATGCCTATGATCCCAGCACTTTGGGAGGCTGAGGCAGGGGTATCCATTGAGACCCAGGGTTTGAGACCAGCCTGGGCAATATAGGGAGTCCTTGTCTCCACAAAAAATTTAAAAATATGGCCGGGCGTGGTGGCTCAAGCCTGTAATCCCAGCACTTTGGGAGGCCGAGACGGGCGGATCACGAGGTCAGGATATCGAGACCATCCTGGCCTACACAGTGAAACCCCGTCTCTATTAAAAAATACAAAAAAACTAGCCGGGCGAGATGGCGGGCGCCTGTAGTCCCAGCTACTCGGGAGGCTGAGGCAGGAGAATGGCGTAAACCTGGGAGGTGGAGCTTGCAGTGAGCCGAGATCACGCCACTGCACTTCAGCCTGGGTGACAGAGCGAGACTCCATCTCAAAAAAAAAATAAAATAAAATAAAATAAAAAATAAAAAATTAGGCCTGGTGCGGTGGCTCACGCCTGTAATCCCAGGACTTTGGGAGGCCAAGGCGGGCAGATCACGAGATCAGGAGATCGAGACCATCCTGGCTAACACAGTGAAATCCCTTCTCTACTAAAAATACAAAAAATTAGCTGGGTGTGGTGTCGGGTGCCTGCAGTCCCAGCTACTCAGGAGGCTGAGGCAGGAGAATGGCGTGAACTGGGAGGCAGAGTTTGCAGTGAGCCAAGATCGCACCACTGCACTCCAGCCTGGGTGACAGAGTAAGACTCCATCTGAAAAAAATAAAATAAATAAAACATAAAAAATAAAATAAAAAATTAGGACAGGTGTGGTGGCTCACGCCTGTAATCCCAGCACTTTGGGAGGCCAAGGCAGGCAGATCACAAGGTCACGAGTTTGAGACCAGCTTGGCCAACACAGTGAAACCCTGTCTCTACTAAAAATACAAAAATGAGCCGGGTGTGGTGGCGGGGGGGCGCCTGTAATCCCAGCTACTCGGGAGGCTGAGGCAGGAGAATTACTTGAACCTAGGAGCCAGAGATTGCAGTGTGCCAAGATTGCGCCACTGCACTCTGGCCTGGGCGACAGAGTGAGGCTCTGTCTTGAAAAAAAGAAAATAATAATAATTAGCTGGGCGTGGTGGTGCACACTTGTGGACCCAGCTACAAGTTTGCTGCAACCCAAGAGTTCCAGGCTACAGTGAACTATGATCACACCACTGCACTCCAGCCTGGGCAACAGAGCAAGATTCTGTTTCTAAAATAAATAAATCTCCATGGCCAGGCTCAGTAGCTTATGACTGTAATCCTAGCCCTTTGGACGACTGAGGCAGGAGGATTACTTGAGTCTTGGAGGTCAAGGTTGCAGTGAGCCATGATCTCATGCCACTGTACTCCAGCCTAAGTGACAGAGTGACACCCTGTCTCTAAAAAACAAATAAATAAAAATAAAATAAAATAAATAAATCTCCAGACCACGAATCCAGTTGCTTGCTGTATACCTCCCTGGTCCTTAGAGGCAAAAGGTAGCCCTCACACTCACTCACCTCCTCCCATCTGGCAGCTGTCCTTGTCAACCCAACCCCTCAATGCCTCTATCTCACCACCACTGTCACCTTGCCCCTGGATGGCTGTGGGGACCCCAGCTCCTTCTCTCCCTGTGCCAGTCCAGTTTCCTCCAGTTAACTTTTTTTTTTTTCTTTGAGATGGAGTCTCGTTCTGTCCCCAGGCTGGAGTGGAGTGGCATGATCTCAGCTCACTGCAAGCTCCACCTCCCGGGTTCAAGAGATTCTCCTGCCTCAGCCTCCCGAGTGGCTGGAATTACAGGTACGTGCCACCGCATCTAGCTAATTTTTGAGTTTTTAGTAGAGATGGGGTTTCACCATGTTGGCCAGGCTGGTCTTGATCTCCTGACCTCGTGATCCACCTGTCTCGGCCTCCCAAAGTGCTGGGATTACAGGCGTGAGCCACCGCCTCCGGCCCCTCCAGTTCACTTTCTAGAGAGGAGGATGCAACGTCCTTCCATCTTGCACACCCATCAATACAAATTGTTCATCTCATACTTCCAATGAGAATATTTTCTTAAACTGAAATATGCAAACCAACATTAGCTAATACTTCCAAGCGCAGCGTACTTACAGCGAAGCTCAAAGCTCAGCACTAATGAGCATGGAAGTCAGTCCATGTTCAGAGTCTTCCTGATATTTTCAGGGCTGTGTGTTTTCGACTTCTTGTTCAATTTCATCAGCAAGACCTGTGCTGTGGCCACTAGGCTCCTCTGTGCCACACAAGTGCAAGTTCTGCCGTTTTCTTCTGATTCACTGGTACTTGCATTATCACCATTATCTTTTTTTTTGAGACGGAGTCTTGTTCTGTTACCCAGTCTGGAGTGCAGTGGTGTGATCTTGGCTCACTGCAACCTCCGCCTCCCAGGTTTGTGATTCTCCCACCTCAGCCTCCTGAGTAGCTGGGGTTACAGGTGCCCGCCACCAAGCCCGGCTAATTTTTGTATTTTTAGAAGAAACAGGGTTTTACCATGTTGGCCAGGCTGGTCTTGAACTCCTGACCTCCAGTGATCCGCCTGCCTTGGCCTCCCAAAGTGCTGGGATCACAGGCGTGAGCCACCATGCCTGGCTAATTTTTGCATTTTTAGTAGAGACAGGGTTTAACCATGTTGACCAGGCTGGTCTTGAACTCCTGACTTCAAGTGATCTGCCCACCTCGGCCTTCCAAAGTGCCAGGATTACAGATGTGAGCCACTGTGCCCAGCCACCCTTGTTCTTTATAACAGTATGGAAAGGGACTAATACAGGTATCTCATGAGGTGTCCCCCATCTCTTTGGCTGGTCTGTCTGCCAGGCATTGTCCCTTCCCTGCTTCTTCCAGCATGGTGTTCCTCTCCCTTTGGGGAACTGCTCCCCCATATTCCTCATAGTTCCCGAGTTGCTCATCTCATAAGTCTCTCTGCACCCTCCCCTGGGGAAACAAGGGATGGTCAAGTGGCCATCCCGAGGTGGACATGGCCAGATGGAACACCTGGTGCACAGCTCCTCCAGACAGGCCTTTCCTCACTCAGGCAGAGCAGGCGCCTGCCACACCTGGCCCTCACTGGGCCTCCCTAGTCTGACCTCACTCTCGGCCCTGCCTGCCAGCCACCTTCAGCTCTCCACCGCCTCCCACGGTGAGTGAGTTCCTGGAGTGGTGCTGAGCCCTCTTGTCCTCTGTCTGGAAGAGCCTGCCTGCTCTCTGGCAATTCCTGGTTCTCTCAGGTCACCCCCCCGGTGCGATTCTCACCAGCGTCCACTGAGGACCATGAGCCCCAACTGTGGCAGGAACCACAGTTGTCTCAGACACTAGAGAACCCCACGCACTGGCCATACAGTAGGTGCTCAACGAAGACGAGTCAATAAAGATCCAGCCCATGTCCAATCTAAAGAACCCAGCCCCTCCCCTGGGGGAGGCCTTTCTCCTTGGGGACCACCTCCCCTTCAGCAGCACCCCACAGTCCTCCCTGGTGTCTGGAGGAAGCCAACAGGTCTGAGATACTGGGGTGCCCTTCTCCTCCTGACAGTAGGGAAAGGCCAGCCAGGGGTGGCCAGGACCCAGGGAAACAAGTAAGGCAGACTCAAGATGGTTCGTGCTTGCCATGTGTTCCCAGAGAGGGAAGGCACAGCCGGGCTCAGACACAACTCAGCAGCTTGATTCACACGACTCCCAAAGTGGATTCTCCTGACGCCAGGCCAGGGCTAGAGCCTCAGGGGACAGGCAGGGTACCGGCTCCCACTTTGTATTCACATGGAAAATTTCTATACAACTGAAATACTAAAGTAGGTGGACCAGTCCAGTGAAGAGGTAATAGGTGTTTATTAAAAACTTTTTCACCCAGAGGCAGTTAACATGTATAACTTAAACCCCAGCCCACTACAAAAAGGGATGGGGGCAATAAAAACTGTGCAACATTGACCAAAGGACCCAGACAGACGAGGCCCGGGAAGGGCAGCCCCAGGGGCCGGGGCCTCTCCTCTCCCGAGGCCTGGAGCAGCTGCATTGTGGAAGCCGGGGCGCCCCTATCCCCTGGTGTGGCCCTGTGCACCGGCCTCTCCGGCTGGGGCAGGGACCTCCAAAAGGCCATCAGTAGTAGTGTGTGCTCATCGTGCTCCCTGGACGCTCAGCCACTCACTCTGCTGAAGGACACACAGGGACAGCTCAGGATCACCCTGGGCAGGACGGGGTGCCCCAGCTGCCCACACTGAGCCCAGACATGGTGCTTTCCAGGTCATCAGGGCACGTGTCGGCCCTGTGGGATCCAGGGGAGTGGGGCCAGGGCTCTTCCTCCCATCCCTTCCCAGCACATCCGGCAACTGCACTCAAGCCCAGAGCCCCCACCTCCGCCATTGCTGAGGCTGCACCCCATGGCCGCTCGACGTGAATGCCAGTTGAGGCTCCTGCATGGGCAAAGACAGGGGAGTCATGACCTCAGGGGGCCTCCACTCTCAGCGCTCCCGAGCCCCCTGGCAGAGCCTCGGGCCCCCCCAGCCAGCCTGGGTGGCGCCTCACCCGCGGTCTCCCTCCAGTGTGCTCTGGATTTCCTTCAGGACTCCTGCAGGCCGGGCGGGAACAGAGGCCCACTGAGACACTTGGGGCGGCCAGCCACAGCCTTTCCACCCCCTTTCACCATGGGTGTGGGATGGATCTGTCCCCTGCCTCAGGGTAACGGCCTGCCCAGCCTCCTTTGACCCTGACCCCTCCTTCCCCACCCCTCCTGCCAGCCCCACGCTCTCCCACCCAACTCACTCTCATCACTGAGCAGAGCGTGCTCCATCACCAAGCCGGGCTGCTTCTCTGGAAGGTAGAGGCCGGGTCAGGGAGCCCCGCCTGGGCCCTCCTCAGCCTGGCTTTCTCCTTACTGAGGTCGGGATGTGGAAGCCCAGGGCTGGAAGGAATGCCATCTCTACTCCCAGCCCAAACACTACCTGCTCACTCAGGACCCCTTCCCTCCCGTCCAGCCCCAGGTCTGGGCAGGGTGTGGCCCAGGTGTGCATGGGCCCAGGAGGCCTGTCTTACCCTTGCCATCACTCTGAGTCCCTGAGTTCCTGCGGGGAGAGAGACAGTGAGGACCAGGGCCTCTAGGCTCCCTACCCGGCTCTGAGAGCCCTGGTCCCATGAAGAACAAAGTCAATGGTGCAGCCTGCCCTGAGCAGGAGAGCCTGGGAGGTAAACTGAGTCCTGCCCTGGACTGCCAGCTTGCACGGGGCAAGGGGCACGCGAAGAGGTATAGAGAGCCAGAGCCTGGGAGGGTGGGCTGAGCTTGTGGGGAGGTGTCTCTGGCCAGGCAGCAGTGGGAGCCTCAGGGTATCTCAGAGAGGGCAGGGAGGGGCAGGAGAGGCCTCTGGCCCTTTCACTCACCTGGCTCGGCTCGGGGCCTTCTTGGGGCCTGCCCCGTTACCAGGGCGGTGGTTCTTGGTTTCTGCTGAATCCACCAGACACCGGGGCTCCACCAGCCACTTGGTGGAGAGAGAGAAGCGCTCGAACTCCGAGGGTGAGATCAGGTAGAAGCCTGGGGGTGGGGGCAATGCTAGTGGCCTGGCCTGGTGGCTGCCAAGGCCGCTTCCCAACCTGGGGGAGTAGGGGCCAGCGTTCCCTCGCAGTTCTCCGCTTAAGGCCCATCCAGTCTGGCCATGGCCACAACACCCTTGGCCACCCTTCCCGTCCCTGCAGGGCCCGGGGCCCCCACACCCGCCCAGCCCGGCTCGAACACCTTGGCCATATTTGGTGAAGACGCAGGAGGCGATGCCACTGACGTCCTCCCGGCGGATGCAGCTGTAGCGCACCTGGGGCTTCAGCAGTGGCAGCGACACCACCTGGATGTCACCCAGATTGGTGAGGACTGCCAGGTGGTGCTCCCCATAGTCCTCAGCTCGACGACTGCCGAAGTGGGCCACGCTGACCCGCCGCACCCTTGAGCCCTCCAGGGCCGTCAGCTTCAGCTTCAGCTTGGCACTCACCTTGGGCAGCGTGAACACCTGGGGGTGCGGGGTGGTCGTTCATGCCCATGGCCAAACCAGTTCTCCTGCGCAGTGCTGTAGGTGCTGGGGCCTCCCCTCCCCGCATGCCTCCCGGGGTCCTGGCAAACCCTTGGCTCTCAGAGGCACAGACACAGCCTGGGGGGGTGCCGAGGTCACTGACTTCCCTGTCTGGAATTTTTTTTTTTTTTTTTTGAGACAGAGTCTTGCTCTGTCGCCCAGGCTGGAGTACAGTGGTGTGATCTCAGCTCACTGCAAGCTCCGCCTCCCAGGTTCACATCATTCTCCTGCCTCAGCTTCCCAAGTAGTTGGGATTACAGGAGCCCGCTACCACACCCGGCTAAATTTCTGTATTTTTAGTAGGGATGGGGTTTCACCGTGTTAGCCAGGATGGTCTTGATCTCCTGACCTCGTGATCTGCCTGCCTCGGCCTCCTAAAGTGCTGGGATTACAGGTGGAAGCCACCGTGCCCAGCCTTTTTTTTTTTTTTCCGAGATAGAGTCTTGCTCTGTTGCCCAGGCTGAAGCACAATAGCGTGATCTCGGCTTACTGCAACCTCCACCTCAAGCAATTCTCCTGCCTCAGTCTCCCGAGTAGAGCTGGGATTACAGATGGCCGCCATCACGCCGGGCTAATTTTTTTTTGTATTTTTAGTAGAGTTGCGGTTTCACCATGTTGGCCAGGCTGGTCTCGAACTCCCGACCTTGTGATCTGGCCTCCCAAAGTGCTGGGATTATAGGCATGAGCCTGGCCTCCAGTCTGGATTTTATCCCTTCCACAGACATAGGTCCTACCTCAGTGTCCTCACATGAGACTCCCCTCTCCCTTATTTCCTGTGCTTCTGCAGCCCCCCAGACACCAATGCAAACAAGCTGAGGCCTAGCCATCATTTGTGCCCAAGGTCTGAGCCTCCTGGATGTCCCGGGGAGTCCCAGGGAGACCCGCCGCTGCCCGTGTGGCACCTTGAACTGCTCCTCCGACACAACGAGCAGCTGGTGGCTTCCCTGCATGTCAGGGCTCTTCGACAGATCATGGGCCACTTCGAGGGGCTCGGGAAGGGGTACGCTGTGTCCGTCGAGCACCAGGATGCCCACCACCGGCGCCCGGTGCATCAGCTGGATCTCCTTAGCTACGGGGAGGAGGTGGGTAGTGGGACTGTGTGGGGGTAGTGGGGTTGGAGCCACTCCCTGGCCCTAGCCCAGGCAGCCCGAGCACCCTCTGCTCTCCCTGCCCAGCACTCACCCTGCTCTGCCCGCACAGGCTCATCCATTCTCCGCTCAGCGGGGGGCACACGCAGGGAGAAGGCATAGATGGTGCCCCCGTTGGTGCCAGCCCACAGCGAGGGGCAGTGGTGGGAGCCTGCCGAGAAGCCATGTTTGGGTGTCTGACCCTTGGCGTGGGAGTCGGGTGGAGCTGGGCAACCAGGGCTTACTCCCAGGTTTTCCCTCCTGGGAGAGGCTGGAAGGCTCTCTGACAACCACACAGGCCGCAACCCAGAAGACCCCAGTCCCAGGTCAGCTCAGCCCTCGCTGCAATACAGCAGGGGAGAACCAGCCAGGGAGAGACGTGTTCTCTGGAGGCCAGTAGGCTCTGCCATCCCCGATCGTCACAGCTGCGCTAGGAGGAAGCTATCACTCCCTCATTTTACAGAGGAGCAAGCTGAGGCCCTGAAAGGCTAAGTGACGGGTCTGAGGCTATGCTTCTAAAGGGTGCTGCAGCCTGGATATAAAGCCAAGGCAAGCTGACTGGGAGGCCCAGGCAGGGGAGGGGAGGAAGCAGGCAGGGGCTGCAGTCTGCCCCTGCTCACAAGGGGAAACCCGCTTAGGTCCTACCAGCCAGGCAGGCAGCAGCCCCCGGCATGCCCCCAGGTCAGGGGGTATCGACTGCCCCCCGTCCCCCAGTCCCGGGCTGGTCACTCACTGTCCCTCAGGTAGGTGTCAGCAAAGTACAGCGTCCGGACGAAGCCTGTGAAGGAGTCCTCTGCCGAACGAGCCTCGATCTTGCGCTGCACAGGTGCCAGCTCCATGTTCTGGAGGCCTGACCGCTCAGTCTTGGCGCTCCCCTCCTGCACCTGCAAGGGGTGGGCCAGCCTAAGGGTCAGCTCTGGCCTCCCCTCCCCAGGAACAGTGCTTTGCTCAATGCCGATCCTTGCATCAGAAGGCTGGCCATGCCAGCCACCTGCCAGGTCTGTGTCTAGGAGGAACCTTGTCCAAGTGGGAGGTGCCCTTGGGGGAGACTACCTGGGTCCCCAGCACGTTGTAGAGAGAAAAAGGAAATCACTGACGTTTACTGGGGATTAGTTCTAGGGTAAGCATTACAGTTATTGCCTTTCTGCTCAGGAAGCTGAGGCAGAGAGAAGCAGCGTGACCTGCCTGAGGTCGCACATGGCAGCAAACCCATGCGACCTGGACCCTGAGTCTTGTTTGTAGCCCCTCAAGCCTGGGGAGCAGGGGCCATGTGGCCCCCTGCTGGCTGCTCTGAGCTGAACCTGGGTGGGTGGCCAGCCGCAACCTCCCCTCGGGCCTTACCTCTCCTGAGGGGCCAGCCGGGCGCCGCTTCCGGCTGGACACCCGGCTCCGACGCATCCGGCGGAATGACTGACGCAAGGACTTCTTGAGGGACTTGACGCGGGACAATGGGCCCTCCAAGGCCAGCTGGTCACTGGGGTGCAGCGTGCACCTTGGGGGGATGGCAGGCTGTCAATGCTGCTAGGTCCTGGGGGCCCCACTCCCAGCCCCCAGCCCCCAGCCCCAGCTGCCCTGCTCACTTAACAAAGACCTGCCGCCGCTGCTGGTGGTCAAAGAGGCCAAAGCCATGGCTGGTGCCGAAGGCCACGAGCCGCCACTCAGAGTGCAGGGCCAAGGAGGTGACCACAGCTGGGGGCTGGCACTGTACCAACACGAAGGGCTGAAAGCCAGGCTCAAAGCGCACAGGCCCTGAGCGGGCTGCCAGGCGCTCGTGCCCCTTCCAGCGGTAGCCCTCTTGGTCTTGCAGCAGGTCGGCCTCCACCTGCTCCACGGCCTGCTCCGCTGCCTCATCATTCAGTTCCAGTACCAGCACCTGGGCGGGGTGGCAGGCGGCTCAGCAAGCCCTCAGCAAAGGGACGGCAGGGCCCCAGGACGCTACTAGTGGGGACAGCAAAGGAGCTGAACCCAGGCCAAGGCCCAAGGCTCAAGGCTCAAGCAGGGAGAGGCCTCCGTCCAACCTCAGCTCTTAATTATTTTCTATTTATTTATTTTTTTGAGACGAGTCTTGCTCTGTTGCCCAGGCTGGAGTGCGGTGGCACGATCTTGGCTCACTGCAACCTCTGCCTCCTGGGTTCAAGTGATTCTCCTGCCTCAGCCTTCCAGTAGCTGAGATTACAGGCACACACCACCACGCCTGGCTAAGTTTTGTATTTTTAGTAGAGATGAGGTTTCACCATGTTGTCCAGGCTGGTCTCGAACTCCTGACCTCAGGTGATCCGCCTGCCTTGGTCTCCCAAAGTGCTGGGATTATAGGCGTGAGCCACCACACCTGGCCCACCCTTAATTCTGATTTCTGGAGAAGAAACAACCGTCCCAGGGACCTCCCGCCAAGGGGATCAAGCCACTTCCGTCCACTGGAAAAGCACAGGACACAGAAGGTGCATCAGGCAGGTGGCTGGCTCCTGTCCCTGCTGGTCCCAGTCATCCACCACTCCTCCCCAGCTCCCCCTCCCCGGCCCAGCCTGCTACCTGCCCTGCCGTGCCTGCCACAGCCAGGTAGCCACTGTACTTGCAGAGGAAGATCTTCTGGATGCCCAGCCGGGGGTCATCACTGTAGGGGTCAAAGGAGCCCACCTGGAGAAGGGGAGGGGCCCTCTGAGCGGCCATGGGGGCTGGACCCAGCTGGCCTCTGCCCTTCCTGGGTCCCAGGCTCCTCGCCTCACCTTGCGGAGTGGGGGCCACTCGTCCTCGCCCTGGGCACTGAGGTTCTCGTTGGGGTCCGTGTCGGTGAGGAACACGCGCACTGTGCTGAGTTTGTACAGCAGCCGCAAGCAGACACCTGAGGCATCCCAGAACCGCACCGTGCCGTCCTCGTGCCTGTGGGCAGAGCCCATCTGCCGGGCATGAGAGGGACGCCGGCCCGGGTGCCCAGGAGCTGGTTCGTCCACCTCAGGGCTCTGCTCCCACCCCACACATCCTCCTGGGGAGAGGAAGGGTAGCATCGAAGTCCCCTACCCTGTGAGCAGCAGATCCCTCTGGGGTGGGGCTGGGGTCAGGCTGGTGCCACCGTCAATTGGCCACTCCTAGAGAAAGAGACCAAGAAGTCTGTGGGAGAGTTTGTCTTGGGGCAGGCCTTGGGGTGGGACTGGGCCAGGGCTGGACCTACCATGGTGGAGAAGTGTGCGTTCTGCTGGCTGCCGGCGGCAATGATCCGCTCCCACAGCTTCAGGGGGATGTTGGAGACGTGGTGGGAGCAGGTGATGGCGGAACAGTGCAGGGAAGCCAGGTAGGGCAGCTGGACCGGTGGCCAGCCTGCTGTCTGCAGGTCAATCACCACCAGCTCCTCCTCAGCCAGCACCACCAGGGCATAGGGGTCGTCAAAGGCTGGGGTACAGGCCAAGGATCAGGGGCTAGGGCCAGGAGGAAGCAGCCCAGCCCTGCGGAATCAGAAGCTCCAGGGTTAGAGCCAGGGCATCTGCAGGTCCAGAAAGCCCTGCTCTTGGCTGCTTGAGCAAAGCCTTTCCACCTCCAGGAGGGCAGCAGGTGTGGGCAGCAGCTCTGGCTCTGTGTGCAAAGCTGCTGAGAGCTACCTGGCACAGGGCTCCTGGAGGGGATACACCTGGCTGGAAGGCAGAGTCCCAACCAGGATAGGAACCCCAGAGGGTGGGCCTGCCAACCCTCTTCCCTGGTTCCTCCTCCATGGGACCTGCTCTCCCTGCTCAGATGCACCTGCCAAGCCTCTCCCAATAGGCAGCGGCAAGCGTGGTCTTCGGCACACCAGTTGCTAGGGGTGGCATTTTCTTTACTGCACACAATCACCTCACCTCACTCAGGCCTGGCCCCAGCTAGTGTTCAATAAACGTGCACTGGACGATGAAACCATTTATGTTTTTTTTTTTCTTTTCTTTTCTTGAGACAGGGTCTCACACTCTGTTGCCCAGGCTGGAGTACAGTGGTGTGATCTTGGCTCATTGCAACCTCCACCTCCCGGTTCAAGCGATCCTTCTGCCTCAGGCTCCCAAGTAGCTGGGATTACAAGTGTGAGCCACGATACCCAGCTAACTTTTGTATTTTTGGTAGCGAGCGGGCTGGTGTTGAACTCCTGGGCTCAAGTGATCTGCCCACCTCGGCCTCCCAAAATGCTGGGATTACAGGCATGAGCCACCGTGCCCAGGCTTTTTTTCCTCTTTTTTTTTTGAGATGGAGTCTTCCTCTGTCACCCAGGCTGGAGTGCAGTGGTGCGATCTCGGCTCACTGCAACCTCGGCCTCCAGGGTTCAAGCGATTCTCCTGCCTCAGCCTCCTGAGTAGCTGGGATTACAGGCGCCCACCACCACGCCTGGCTAAGTTTTGTGTTTTTCTTTTTTATTTTTTCTGAGATGGAGTTTCGCTCTTGTTGCCCAGGCTGGAGTGCAATGGCATGATCTCGGCTCACCACAACCTCTGCCTCCCAGGTTCAAGCGATTCTCCTGCCTCAGCCTCTCGAGTAACTGGGATTACAGGCACGTGCCACCAACACCTGGCTAATTTTGTATTTTTAGTAGAGACAGGGTTTCATCATGTTGGCCAGGCTGGTCTCGAACCTCTAACCTCAGGTGATCTGCCCTCCTCGGCCTCCCAAAGTGCTAGGATTACAGCTGAGCCACTGCCCCTGGCTGACGCTGCCTCTTTGAAGCGCTTGTCCTCCCTGCTCCTCTGGGGTCTGCTGCCCGCTGGCTGCTCCCAGGTGTTCTTGGCCAGATCCCCACCAAACTCCATGCCTCCAAGGCTTGAGGGTGCCTGGGCTCAGCTTTCCCATGGCTTCTCTTCTGTCTTCCTCACCACCTGGGCAGCCTCCTCAGGGCCCCTGGTTTCACATCTCTCTCTTTTTCTTTTCTTTTTTCTTTTTTTTTTTTTTTTTGTTGAGACGGAGTCTCGTTCTATCACCCAGGCTGGAGTGCAGTGGTGTGAGCTCGGCTCACTGAAAGCTCTGCCTCCCGGGTTCACACCATTCTCCTGCCTCAGCCTCCCAAGTAGCTGGGACTACAGGTGCCCGCCACCATGCTCGGCTAATTTTTTGTTGTTGTTGTTGTATTTTTAGTAGACACGGGGTTTCACTGTGTTAGCCAGGATGGTCTTGATCTCCTGACCTCGTGATCCGCCCATCTTGGCCTCCCAAAGTGCTGGGATTATAGGCGTGAACCACTGCGCCTGGCCTCTTTTTTTTTTCTTTAAACTTCAAAATCATTGAGCAGCCTTCACACATCTCTGCATGGATGACTCCAAATGGACACCTTCCTGATCTCTCCTCTGAACTCCAGACCCATAAGCCCCAGCTGTGTACTCGGCATCTCCCTTATGGGTCTGGAGATCAGAGGAGAGATTAAGTCCTCAGATTTGATTCCCGCCCAGCTGAGCTTGCTGCACCCTCTTGCCACTACCTTCTCCAGGATTCCTGGTGCTCCCAGTAAACCCTCATGTCATCCTTGACTGATCTCTCCTCCCCTCACTCACCTCTCCCTAGACAAGGAGCCAACAAATTACAGCCCGAGGGCCAAATCTGGCCTCCTGCCTCTTCCTGTCAATACGGCTGTCCTGGAACACAGATACACCCCTTGTGCTGTCTGTGGCTACATGTGCTCTGCAGTGGCATTAGGCTGAGTAGCTGTGGTGAAGAAAGCCACCCAGCACTTGATAGCAACAGTCTGTGAGCCCTGACCCGGCCCCTCGGTCAATGCTGAATGTTAGAAAAGACAATGCAACCCCAGCCACCTTCTGTCAGCCCCACGGCCGGCACCGCAGCCCAAGCCGAGGTCACCTCTCCCTCGACTCTCACAGGGCTCCCGTCTTGGCTCCACTCTGTGTTCCCCACATGGCAGCCAGACAGATCCTTTTAGAGCAGAGGCTAGATCATGGCACCCCTGCTCAGGCCCTCATCTCCCTGAAATCCTAAGTCCTTACCGTGCCTCCACGGCTCTATACGATCTGGCGTTGGCCACGTCTGGACCCGTACAGGGGCCATTCTGCCCTCTCTTCGCCCCTACCTCACTGGAGCAAGCCAAGAGCCCTTCCAGCTCAGTCTGCACCCCATGTCCCTACGGGGCAAGCCCTCTCTCAGACTGTTCCTGTGTCTGCACAAATATGTCCCCTTATCAGGGAGGCCTTGCTAACCCTCGTCAAAACCAGCACTGCTGTCCTCTGCCTGGCTTTTTTCTTATCTCTAACATTATTTGGGAACCTGCTCACTCTGTCCACATACTCAGATCTAAGTTCCATGGGAACAGGGGCCCCATCTGTTTCTAGAGCAGGGCCTGGCATGTAGCAGTTGTTCATTAAACAGGAAAGCCTACCAGGGCCAGCTGGGTCACAACCCGGCACGGCAAAACCATCACGTGAGAGCCTCAGGGTGCCCATGTATCATCTGAGGGAAGCACTGTTTATCAGGCATCCATCTCCTGGCCTGCCGGACTGTGGGGAGTTGGGGACACAGAGGGACAACTGCAGGAAGGTGGCCTGTCCTAGAAAGCCCCAGCAGTCTCGAATTTGTAGCTCAGCAAGTTTCTCCCCTCCCTTCCTGACCTTTCCGCTGGGAATCAGGTAACTCAGCCTGGGGAGTGTGGCCACCATAGCCCAAGAGGCCCCTGCTCTGTGCCAACATGGCCCGAATGTTGTGGAAAGAGCAGAGCTGGGCCTTGCTCTGAGCATCCAGGGTGTGAAGAGGGAAGAGAGGCTGAGAAAGAAAGAAAAGCAGGTTTGGGGTTCCCCTGAACAGGGTAGAGGCCGTGAGTACACAGACCAGGTGTTCTGAACAGCCCCGCCCCCTCACCTTTCGGCCTCAGGCCCTTTCAGGCCAGCGTCATTAGGAGAGGGCCCTCCCTGCTGGAGAGCTCCTGCAGGCCTCCTCTCCAGGTTTCAACAGCAGCCCTTTCTGGTCTTGCCTGTCACACTATTTACAAGGCTGACTCAGGGCTCTGCCGGTCCTGCTGGAGCTCCAGGAGGCTGCACAGCCAACGTCTGCCCTGCCCAGAAGGCGGGCTTTGCCATCTCTAAGCTAGGACCCTTTTGCCTCAGCAGGGTGGGTGTTAAATCCAACAGTACAGATCAGCTCCCTGTGGACTAAGTGCCATTACAGTCTGGAAAGGGCAGAGAGCCCAGGGCAGGGAGGAGGTGTGGCTGGGCTGGGTCTCTAGCTGGGGAGGGTGGCAGAGAGGCAGAGAAAGGAGCTGTAGGCCTTCATGACACTTCACCTTGGGGTGCAGTAAGGCTAAGGGACAGTGGTAGGCTTAGGAACACTTGTGCAGGCCAGGCGCGGTGGCTCAAGCCTGTAATCCCAGCACTTTGGGAAGCCGAGACGGGTGGATCACGAGGTCAGGAGATAGAGACCATCCTGGCTAACATGGTGAAACCCCATCTCTACTAAAAAAAAAAATACAAAAAACTAGCCGGGCGAGGTGGCAGGCGCCTGCAGTCCCAGCTACTCGGGAGGCTGAGGCAGGAGAATGGTGTGAACCCGGGAGGCGGAGCTTGCAGTGAGCCGAGATTTTGCCACTGCACTCCAGTCTGGGCGACAGAGCGAGACTCCGCCTCAAAAAAAAAAAAAAAAAAAGGAACACTTGTGCAGAGCCCCGCCTTTTTTTTTTGGAGACATGGTCTGGCTATGTCACCCAGGCTGAGTGCAGTGGCATGCTCCTGGCTTGCCGCAACCTCCACCTCCCGGGCTCAAGTGATCCTCCCACCTGAGTCAAGGATGACATGAGGGTTTACTGGGAGCACCAGGAATCCTGGAGAAGGTAGTGGCAAGAGGGTGCAGCAAGCTCAGCTGGGCGGGAATCAAATCTGAGGACTTAATCTCTCCTCTGATCTCCAGACCTCCAGCCTCCTGAGTAGCTGGGACTACAGGTATGTGCCACGACACCCAGCTAATTTTTTAATTTTTTGTAGAGACAAGGGTCTCCCTGTGTTGTCCAGGCTGGACTTGAACTGCTGGGCTCAAGCGATCCTCCCACCTTGGCCTCCCAAAGTGCTGGGGTTACAGGCAGGAGCCACTGCACCTGGCCTTGTCTTTACTGATGACCCTGCCCCACACCTCCCACACCTAACCCTGGGCACCCACTCCTGAAGCTCTCCTACCGGCTGCAGGGTCCGCCTCTGTGAGGACAGTAAAGTCGATGACACGGGAGGTAAAGTCGAAGGCCGTCTGCTGGCCATCGTGGATCACTGAGATGCAGTGGCGGTCCCCGTAGCTGGCCCGTGGCATGCCGCCCTGGAAGATGGTGAAGGGCAACCTGGCAGGCACAGAGAAGCAGCAGTGGGCTGGGGCTCCTGGCACGGCCTCAACAGCCACAGACCAGCGATCAAAGTGACCACTCAGTCAAGGTCCCCAGGAGCAGGGGAGACTGGACCCCATCTCCTTCCAACTGCTACAGCCCAGGAGTACTTGGGGGTAAGGTGAGAGGCATCCAGGCTGGTGGCTCTGAGTCTTGGCAGCCACTCCTGCCTCAAGCTGGGTGCTCCCCCCAATTCTTTTTTTTTTTTTTTTTGAGACGGAGTCTTGCTTTGTTGCCCAGGCTGGAGTGCAGCGGCCGGATCTCAGCTCACTGCAAGCTCCGCCTCCCGGGTTCACGCCATTCTCCTGCCTCAGCCTCCCAAGCAGCTGGGACTACAGGTGCCCGCCACCTCACCCGGCTAGTTTTTTGTATTTTTAGTAGAGATGGGGTTTCACCGTGTTAGCCAGGATGGTCTCGATCTCCTGACCTTGCGAACCGCCCGTCTCGGCCTCCCAAAGTGCTGGGATTACAGGCGTGAGCCACCGTGCCCAGCCCTGCCCCCAATTCTGTTTGAACATCATCCAAAGTGATTTTGTCAGAAGAAACAGGGCTGCCACTAAAGGAATTTGAGACCTGCCGCTCAGCACGGTCTCTTTGGGAGGGTGGAAGGAAGGAGCAGGAATGAACTTGGCAGGAATTGGGCTGCTCAAAGACGTGAATAGCATCTACCCTCTCAACCCTCCCTGGTGTCCAAGACCCCAACATGGGACCTGAGAGTGTTCACTGGCACCATCTTCCCAGGCAGAGGCCTAAGTGACCTTTCCAGCCCTTCAGGAAGGCTCTGGAGAGGAAAGAGGACCAGCGCGGATACCTACCCCTGCCTAGTGGTCAGCCAGAGGATTTTGGTAATTGCTTTGCAAGGAAAGGGACCTGAAAGGAAAGAAATCGGCTTGAACAGATCCTCCAACTCTCAGACAAGTGTCAGTCCCCACAGGCACAGTTGCCTCAAGCTCATGCCCATATGCATGTGGTAGATCTGTGCTTGGGACTCTTGCTCTGAGAAGTTCCCCCAAGAAACTGGGTGAGGGGAACGCTGCTGTGTGGCTTTGGACAAAGCCTTTACCCTCTCTTGCCCTGGAGTTTGCTTCAGAGTTGAGCATCCTGCACCTGAATCCAGGAGGCACTGGGGGTGGGCCCTGCCCGGCGGGTGAAACACTGACCGTAAGGCACGAGGCTGCGGAGGGGCTCTGGTTGCTGGGCGTCGCTGGACACGGGCCACTGGCAGTAGCTGCCATCGGAGTGACAGCTGACGAGTAGGCGGCCATCCCGCTGCCACCAGATGTTCTCCAGTTGCTATGGAGGAAGAGGAGAGAGACAGAGGGCAGCACGCTGGACGAAGGCAGCATTCCCATCGCCTGCACCCCATGCCTCTGCACAGAGCATGTATGTGCCACATGGGGCCCTGGGACAGCAACACGGCGCCCGCCATGTCCTGGGCACTGCCTACCTGGCTGCTGAGGAAGTGGTAGAGCACATGGCTGGCCTGCAGGTCCCAGATGACAACAAGACCTCGGCTGTAGCCGATGAGGATCTGGTTGGGGTCTCGAGGGTGCTCCTGCAGCGCCTCCACCATCTCGAACACCCGCCGGTGGCGGGCCTCCTCTGGCAACCTGGGCGAGGGGAGTGCCGTGAGCCTCCGATGCCATCCACCAGGGGGAATGGCCCCCAGCATGGCACAGCCACAGGGCTCCCTATGCAGAGGTGGCTGCTCCATGTGCCAGCATGGAAATATGGCTAGGGGCTGGGCGCGGTGGATGGCTGAGTGTGGTGGCTTATGCCTGTAATCCCAGCACTTTGGGAGCCCAAGGTGGGCACGTCATTTGAGGTCAGGAGTTCGAGACCAGCCTGGCCAACATGGCAAAACCCTGTCTCTACTAAAAATACACAAAATTAGCCGGGCATGGTGGCAGATGCCTGTAATCCCAGCTACGCCGGAGGTGGAGGCAGGAGAAATGCTTGAAACCAGGAGGCAGAGATCACAGTGAGCCGAGATCACGCCACTGCACTCCAGCCTGGGTGACAGAGTGACACTCCATTTCAAAAAAAAAAGGAAAGATGGCTAGGACATGTCACCAAGGGGAGAGGGGGCAGCATGTAGAACAAGACAGGGACATGGAGACAACCTCCAGTGATGTAAACACAGGCGGTACAACTATAAGGCAAGACAAGGCAGTGACTTCTGGAAACGTCAACGTGGGCGCAAGAGGGAGCCTTGACTAGCAAGGGTGCGTGAGGCCCCCGGAGGGCATCAAAGTTCTATTTCTATGCCTGGGGGGATGGCTGTAAGGATGCTCTACAAGAATCTGTTAAACTGTACATTCATATTCAGTGCATTTTTGCAAAAGGGAGTGTTTAATAATAAAGAAGTTTTTCAGCCCCATAAAACAAAACTCTGTGAGTTGGCCTGGCCCTGGAGCCTTGACCCCTCCCCTGTCTCCAGGCCTGGAATGCTGACCTGAGGGCTGGAGGTGTTGCAGCCAACAAAAAACCACAAGGCATCAGGCACAGGACCAACAGCCAACAGCGAAGATGTGGGAAGCGCACCAAGCCTGGACCCAAGCCACACTAAACCCAAGCTCTCCACATTATCTATACCTGGCACATCTACCGCTGGCACTGACCTCACTGACATTAGAATCTGAATCGAGAGTGAGAGTTGAAGGGGACTTTAATATTTAATTTTTAATTTTTTTTTTTTTTTTGAGATGGAGTCTCGCTCTGTTGCCCAGGCTGGAGTGCAGTGGTGCGACCTTGGCTCACTGCAACCTCCACCTCCCGGGTTCAAGCGATTCTCCTGGTTCAGCCTCCCGAGTATCTGAGATTACAGGTACCCACGACCATGCCAGGCTAATTTTTTATATTTTTAGTAGAGACGGGGTTTCGCAATGTTGGCCAGGCTGGTCTCGAACTCCTGACCTCAGGCGATCTCCGCCTCCCAAAGTGCTGGGATTACAGGCGTGAGCCACTGCGCCCAGCCTAATTTTTAATTTTTTTAGAGACAGGATCTCATTCTGTCACTCAGGCTGGAGGGTAGTGACCTGATCATGGCTCACTGCAGCCTCCAACTCCTGGGCTCAAGTGATCCTCTCACCTCCCAAGTAGCTAAGACCACAGGCGTGTGCCACCTTGCCCAATTAATTTTTATTTTTTGTGGGGAGAGACAGGGTCTTGCTATGTTGCCCAGGCTGGTCTCAAATTCCTGGCCTCAAGCAACCCTCCCATCTCAGTCTCCAAAAGGGCCGAGATTACAAGTGTGAGCAACTGTGCCCATCTAGATATTCTTAATAAATGCAAATAATGCCCTTATACAGATGAAAATTGTTAGACAGTTAGAGGGCTTCCAACTTTTTGCCATTAAAAACAGCCTTACAATGATCATTGTTATCCTGTATCTTTACACAGAGACTTCTCAGAGATAGAGCTGCAAGACTAAAGGGCTGGATGTTTTAAAAACTTAGATAAGTGTCATGAAGTGGACGATAATGTAAACTGCCAAAAGGGGCCGGGCACGGTGGCTCACACCTGTAACCCCAACACTTTGGGACGTGGAAGTGGGTGGATCACCTGAGGTCAGGAGTTCGAGACCAGCCTGGCCAACATGGTGAAATCCCGTCTCTACTAAAAATACAAAAACAAGCTGGGCGTGATGGCGTATGCCTGTAATCCCAGCTACTCGGGAGGCTGAGGCAGGAGAATCATTTGAACCCGGGAAGCAGAGGTTGCAATGAGCTGAGATCGTGCCACTGTACTCCGGCCTGGGACAGAGTAAGACTCTCTGTCAAAAAAAATGTTTTGTTGTTACTGTTTTTTTTAATAAATAAACAAACTGGGCCAGGCGCTGTGGCTCATGCCTGTAATCCCAGCGCTTTGGGAGGCCGAGGCAGGCAGATCACCTGAGGTTGGGAGTTTGACACTAGTCTGACCAACATGGTGAAATCCTGTCTCTACTAAAAATACAAAATTAGCTGGGCGTGGTGGCACATGCCTGTAATCCCAGCTACTTGGGAGGCTGAGGCAGGAGAACCACTTGAACCCAGGAAGCAGAGGCTGCAGTGTGCTAAGATCGTGTCACTGCATTCCAGCCTGGGCAACAAGAGTGAAACTCCATCTCAAAAATAAAATATAATACAAAATAAAATAAACTGGCAGGAGGGGCTCTCAGGGCACGTGGGCCCCCCTGCCAACTAGACTCCACCAGCTAACTACAGGGTGAGGCTGGGCACTGGTGTGGCCACCTGCTGGGGTGCACATCCCACGCCGTCCTGCCCACAGGCTGTGTCCCACTGTGGTACTTGTCATCCTGCAAAGTGTTCTGCTCTGACCTTGGGCACACTGCCCCAGCCCTACCCTGCTGAACCGGAAAGGCAGAGGTCTGCACTCAGAGGGATATAGCCCCAAGTGGGATCCTCCCAGCCCAGCAATGCCCTGCCCTGGGCAGATGGTCCCTGCTTCATTACCATCCAGCGCTGGAGAGATGGGCTGGCCAGCTGCAGGAGTGTGTCCCGGGCCCAGTCCAAAGCCTTGCAGGGCCAGGGGCCAGCACCCTGGCCTCCTCCTGCCCCTTGGAACCACAGATCATTCCACCACAAGCGACCCGGCCCCCACATGATCCTGTCAGACGCTATCCCCTCTTTTTTTGGGTCCCATCCCATTCTCCGCAACGGGACCTGATCTGACTCCCTCTCTATCATAGTTCCGTAGACAAGGAGCAAAGCTTCTGAAATGATCTCAATAGACCCACATGCCTGTGGCGGTCAAGGCTTTTTAGCCACAGAGCCTGCGAGCAAATGGAACCTCAGCAAAGTGCCCACAGCACAGGGTGGCACCAGGAGCTGCTCCAGTGATGCAGGGAGGTCTGGGCCTGACTTCCCTGCTATGGAGCCCCTGGGGTTTTGAAACCCATGGCAAGTGCAAAGGACACTGGACTGAGAGTCGGTGACGTTACACAGTCATTTGGGGCCTTTAGACAAGGGACCCCCCAAAGTCCCCTTTTTAGTGCTATGACGCTAACCTATGATAGGCCAATAGGTTCTCAGTAGGGGACAGGTAGGAAGCCAAGAGCCTCCCCTGCTAGCCCCATAGAATTCCCAGCAGAGAAATGACAGCTCCTGAGAGAGTCCTGGGACCAAGGGGAGAAGCCATGCCTAACTTGAGGGGATGGGGTTAACAGCAGCCGGGCTCTGGGCTCACCGCTGCAGCACCGCGTCCGAGCTGATGGTCCGGTCCTCCAGCGCGCGAAAAGCTGGCAGCTGCACCACAAACACGTTGCCGCTCTCGGTGCCCAGGTAGAGCAGTTCGCACGAGGAATGGGGCAGGACCACGGTGATCTGTGTGGCACTGGGGGCAGCCCTGTGATAAGAACAGCTGCCCGTGAGCTGACCGCTGCCCAGCAGGGGAGACCCCACGGACAGGGTCCCCTGACTCCGAGGAAAACAAGCCCATGAAAATTCATGGGGTTCATAACCTTTCAGTCCAGGACAAACACTGGTCACTTTCTGCCAAGACAGGAGACAGATGGCAGAGGCTGGGCTAGGAGGTAGGAAAGATGCCAGGGGCCCTCCAGCATAACACGGGGTGTGGGCAGATGGAGGAGGTGGGCTGCAGCCCCACCCACTCCTCGGAGCACCTGAGTATGGCGTTGCATCGGGTCAAACGCATGCCAGGCACTGCCAGGGGCGCAACAGGCCCCACAAAGGGTGAGTCCACTCCTCAGCTAAGGGCAAGGGTCAGGCTGGGCTGGGAGTGGAAGGGGTTGGGGACTGAGCCCTTACCCTGGGGGGCTACGCAGTGTGAAGCTCTCATCCTCCTGCAGCTCCGATGCTCCGCCCTTGACCTTCAGGCTCCAAAGGTGCAGGCTGTTGTCATCCAGCAGGGTGACCAGCTGGCACTGGCGAGGGCACAGGGATGGGAGCATGTGGTCTTGCTACCCAGCAAGGCCTTTACACACTGGGGCCGCCCAGCCCGAGCTGGTTGTTGCAAAGACCCCCGGGCCACTCCCAGGGTGGCCCATGAGCCCTAGCTATGGAAAGGGAGGGGGTCCCAGGCCTTTCCATCAGCAGCAAACCTAGGGCCACTGAATGCCGGCCTCTCCACACCAGCCCTGCTGGAAGCAGTGAGGGCAAGGAAGGTGTGGAGGTGGCTTCCTGTCCCACCCCAAGTCCCTCACCTGGCCAGGCAGGAGGTGGATCTGCGTCACTGCGTTGTTCTCCCGGTGCAGCCCCATGAACTCCACACCCGGGGCTCCATAGCTATCAGCAGGCTCAGGAAAGTTCTGGAAGGCCGGACACCATCCCCTGCCCACCTTGAGTGCCAGGCCCTCGGGGCCCACGTGCAATGAGTGCAAACACAGAGAGGGGCTGCCCTCCCCGCAGGCAGCAGGACCCATGCATGGAGCCTGGGATGGGGGAGGAGACACAGCAGCCCTGGCCCTGGGGCACCAGGCCAGTGACCTGACCCCTGGGAGATTTTTCCCAGTTAGGCCGGTGGGAGCAACTCCATAGAAAGGTGAAGCCCTACCCTGGCAACGGTCAGGCTGCTACCCTGATCCTGAGCTGCAACAGACATGTTGGCTGTCGCTTGGTAGCACCTGTGAAAAAACACACGGCCTATCCCCAACAGCCTCAGCACCAGGGATTGGTAACCAAAATCTGGCTGTGGCCTGGCAATGATTAACCAGCGAGGGAAGGCTGAGCCAGCAGCAAGGCCCTGGCCCTCTGTGTACACCAGCCCAGCCTGGAACTCGAGCACTCCATACCCCTCCCCCACACCGGGCAGAGGAGAAGAGGGAGGTCAGGCTCCGCTGGAGGTGGCAGTCAAGCTATCGGAGGTGGTCCCTCATCTCTCAACTCCCTTGGGTCCTGCCCTGGGAGCACAGATCAGACTGGCGGGGTGCCCAACCTGATCCGGTTTTTCATCTCTGAAAACACCGGGAGCCCCCAGTTGGCCAGAACCAGTGCTCTGGATAAAAGATGACCCAACTGGACAACGTCCAGCCTCAGGCCGGGGAAGGACTGTCCCTGCCAGGCGGAGCCCTCTCCACTCTCTGCTGCCTGTGGGGGTGGGGGTGAAATTTGGAAGATGGCTGCCTGAGCCCAGCTTTCCTGGCCCAAGGCCACCCCACCTCTGCTTGTGGATAGGGACCTGGGGCCAGTCCACCTCTGATTCTTATCATGATAGGTTAAAAATCAAAACTGCAGGCTAGGAGTGTGGTGACTCATGCCTGTAACCCTAGCGTTTTGAGAGGCCCAGGCGAGAGAGCTGCTTGAGCCCAGGAGTTCAAGACCAGGCTGGGCAAGATCACAAGACCTTGTCTCCACAAAAAAAAAAAAAAAAAATTGTTTTTGAGAGAGAGTCTCGCTCTGTTGCCCGGGCTGGAGCGCAGTGGCGCAGTCTCAGCTCACTGCAACCTCTGCCTCCCAGGTTCAAATGATTTTCCCACCTCAGCCTCCCAAGTAGCTGGAATTACAGGCATGTGCCACCACACCCTGCTAACTTTTAAATATTTTTAGTAGAGACAGGGTTTTACCATGTTGACCAGGCTGGTCTTGAACTCAACTGATCCGCCCGCCTCAGCCTCCCAAAGTGCTGAAAACAATTTTTTTTAATTAAAAACATCCCTAGCGACAAGAGGGGTCCCTGTACCTTGCTTTTCTGGTGGTGAGGTGGGGAACTGAGGGAGGCAGGGGCACAGAAGGGCCCAGGCCTTGCTACTGACACACCAGCCAGCCACTCACTGACTGAGCACTGGCTGAGACACCAGCATCAGGTCCTTCCCCCTGGATCCACCAACACAACCCCTGCAAAACAGGTTTCTGAGCCCCCCAGCATCCTCAGCCCCTGCCCAGGACTGGGGGATTCCTGAAACCTCCAGGAATAAGTGAGAGGAGGAAACTGAGTAAAGGGAGCAGACCACATGAACGGTCTTCAAAGGACACAGGGGACAAAATAAGCCTGTATCTCCTCAGTCCGTTTCAAACCTCACTGTCCTCCTGCCAAGGACAGGGTCACATCCCACCATGCCCAGGTGCCTGCTCCACCATCAACCATACCCACCTCATTTTGGAATAAAACCATGTCCAAAGCTGGAAATCAGGAAAGTCTCTCATTTTATCCCAACAGCCCATGGGCAAGGAAGGAAAAAAAGATGTCCTTCCCCAAATCTCACCCACCCCAAGGCCCTGCCCGGGTGGGAGTGAGGGGATGGAGGATACAGCTTGATAGCTCCAGAACGGGTGCCGATGGCCAGGATGCGCAGGGACGGGCTGTAGCCGAGGGCGCTTGGCTGGTGCGGGAAGCCATGCTCCACCGTCTGCAACGAGAAGCACTCGGGGTGGGCCTGCAGACCTCTCCCCTTCGTACCACCATGGCTGCCGGAGCTGCAGCACTGGACGACCCCAGCAGGAAGCAGGGATTTGGTACCTTTCAGGTTCCTCCCAGACACCTGAGTGTTGGAGCCTAACCCAAACTTACCAAGCCCCACCCCCAGTCCCTTTGTGACTCTGCCCTTGGCCTCACTGCCACTCCTTCGAGCTCATCCTCCTGGATGCCACGCCAGCCTCTCGATGCTCTCCAGGAACTGACTTGGTGTCTCCACCACGTGCGCCCTGGGTGACGGACCCAGCCCTCCTCAGTGGCATGGGGGCCTTATGGATGTGGGGTGGGGCAAGTAGGGGGAGTGTGGAACAATGGAGACACTGGTCTCTCAGGAGAAAAGCTTGGTTGCACCACAGCTCCGGGCTCACCCGGGTACTGTGGAGGCCCTGCCCTGCTCTGGGCTCTTCCAGGTCCCTCCAGGCCCCAGTCAGCTGGGTCTCACAGGCTCTGTCACCGAGTTTCAACCATCTTTCCAGAAAGGGAATTCCTGGAATGTCGTTGCAGATACATGTTTTTTCATTTATTACAGAAGTAATACACACACACTGTGAAAAACTTGGGAGGTATAAAGACGTTTAAGAACAAAAATTACCCAGACTCCCACAACCAGAAGTAACCCTTGCTAACACCTCAGTGTAAGTCCTTTGAGTCTTCTGCATTTGTGAATGTTTGCACATATTTTTTGTTGTTGTTGTTATTTTTTTTTGAGAGGGAGTCTCGCTCTGTAGCCCAGGCTGGAGTGCAGTGGCACGATCTTGGCTCACTGCAAGCTCCGCCTCCTGGGTTCATGCCATTCTCCTGCTTCAGCCTCCTGAGTAGCTGGGACTACAGGTGCCCGCCACAGCGCCCGGCTAATTTTTTTGTGTTTTCAGTAGAGACGGGGTTTCACTGTGTTAGCCAGGATGGTCTTCATCTCCTGACCTCGTGATCCACCCGTCTCGGCCTCCCAAAGTGCTGGGATTACAGGCGTGAGCCACTGTGCCCGGCCTCATGTCTATATTTAGAAAGATATAATTGGGATCATGCCATATGGATATATGTATACAAGTTAATGTACAGGTATAGTTTTATAGCCAAGGTTGTTAAAAGCTTGAAAATGACTTTTTAAAAAATTTTATTTTTTTTTGAGATGCAGTCTCGCTCTGTCGCCTAGGCTGGAGTGCAGTAGCGCGATCTCAGCTCACTGCAAGCTTTGCCTCCCAGGTTCACACCATTCTCCTGCCTCAGCCTCCCAAGTAGCTGGGACTACAGGTGCCCGCCAGCACGCCTGGCTAATTTTTTTGTACTTTTAGTAGAGATGGAGTTTCACCACGTTAGCCAGGATGGTCTTCATCTCCTGACCTCGCGATCCGCCCACCTCGGCCTCCCAAAGTGCTGGGATTACAGGTGTGAGCCACCGCGCCTGGCCTAAAAACAATTTTTTTTTTTTTGAGGGTCTTACTCTGTTTCCCAGGTTGGGTGCTGTGGCGTGATTTTGGCTCACTGTAGCCTTGGCCTCACAGGCTCAAGTGATCCTCCCACCCCAGCCTCCCAAGTAGCTAGGACTACAGACATGCACCACCACGCCTGCCACGCCTGGCTACTTTTTAATTTTTGGCAGAGACAGGTACTCGTCATGTTGCCCAGCCTGGTCTTGACCTCCTAGACTCAAGAGATCCTCCTGCCTAGGCCTCCCAAAGTGCTGGGATTATAGGCGTGAGTCACTGCAACCTGCCTAAAATGACTTTTTTTTTTTTTTTTGAGACAGAGTTTTGCTCATCACCCAGCCTAGAGTGCAATGGCGCGATCTCAGCTCGCTGCAAACTCTGCCTCCCAGGTTCAAGTGATTCTCCTGCCTCAGCCTCCTCAGGAGCTAGGATTACAGGCATGTGCCACCATGCCTGGCTAATTTTTGTATTTTTAGTAGAGATAGGGTTTCACCATGTTGGCCAGGCTGGTCTTGACCTCTTGACCTCAAGTGATCTGCCCGCCTCGGCCTCCCAAAGTGTTGGGATTATAGGTATGAGCCATCATACCCAGCCTAAAATGACTTTTAAAACAGCTAAAGAATATTCTTTACCTGGAGATACCCTAACTCACCAGGGGTTTATTGTTGAGTATTTACTTTGTTGCTAGAGGGTTTGCAATCACAACCATGTTGATGGCATTCTTGGACTCCTTTGTCTGCAACACTTGAGAATTTCCTGGGGCAGATGTCCCAAGGATAGCATTGTGGGTTAAGAAAGGTATGAACATAAACGCTACAAATTTCGAGTGATAAACCATCTTCAAGAAGGTTTTTAGTTCAGTTTCTTAATCAGTTACCCCAATCTGACCGCCACCTCCCACCCCAGGGGATAGTGGCCCTGCAGAGCTAGGTGACAACAGCACACAGCAATGCTATGTCAACTGGTTGCTTTAAAGACTTAAAACAAAAACCAACCACAGAGACTCTGCCCTGCAGATAAAGGTCCCAAGAATGAGACAGCCTCCTTAGGCCCTGGGCTCTCCTACTTTGCAGCCCTGCCAGGCCTCAAAGCAGCAGAAAGTCCCTGTTGAGATCTAGCAATGATAGCTTAGCAAACCCAATTGCTACTTGCCTCCCCCATCAGTCAGTCTAGTCCAATGGCTCTCACAAGGAATCCCATACTGGGGTCAGGCAGGGAAGGGAACTCCAACAAGTGCCTATTTTGGGGGATGCCTGGGGACAAAAAGGTCAGGGGATGGGCCAGGGTGCCTTAGGCCTCGCTCTTTGCCAGGAACATGGTCTGCCCTGTAAATGGTCATACCTGAATGGGATAGCCAGGGGCCCAGATAGGGCCCAGCAGCGGCCCCCAGGCCAGCCCAGGTCCCTGTTCAGCTATGCGAAAAATGCAGAGCCTGGAGAAGCCCTGGATAGAGATAACTGAGTGTCTGGAATGTAAACATTTCCCAGGAAAAGGGGAGTAGACAGCGGGGTAGGATGTGCAGGACAAGCTCCCCCAGGGGCCCCGCCAGACTTCAGCCAGCCCCAGGTTGCTGGGGCCTCAGGAAGTCAGCGGCCGGAGCTGCCTCCCCGGGACAGAAGCACTTTCCCAGCAGCAGAGGCAGCTCAGGGAACAGCCTCTGGAATTTGGAGGACTCTGGCGGAAACGCCCCACAGGAGCCCGCTGGCCTGGCCAGGAACAGGCCTCACGCCCCGAGCAGCCCAGAACCCAGAACGGTAGCCAGGAGCCCCATGGGGCCACCAAGCACTTGCAGTATGGCTTATGTCACCAACGAGGGTTAAGTCAGTTCTTGAAAACCCTTCAAGTATGTCTGGAACAACTCGGGTTCTAGAAGAACAGGGGCTGGACAAAGGCAGGCCACGCTTCAAATTCCCTTTTCCCACTGTAAATCGTCCAAATTCTAAATACAGATCTAGTACTTCCAAAAAAGATTTAATGTCTGAATTGAGATGTGCCGTAAGTGTAAAATACACCTAGATTTCACAGATTTAGCATTCAAAAAAACAAATTGAAAAAATCTCATTAGTAAGTTAATCACATGTCAAAATATTTTGTGTATGTTGGATTAAAAGGAATATATACTTTTTTTTTTTTGAGACAGGGTCGCACCTGTCACCCAGACTGGAATACAGTGGCACGATGACAGCTCACTGCAACCTACGCCTCCCGGGTTCAAGTGATCCTCCTGCCTCAGCCTCCGAAGGAGCTGGGACCACAGGTGCGCACCACCATGCCCAGCTAATTTTTGTATTTTTAATAGAGATGGGGTTTTACCATGTTGGCTAGGCTGGTCTCAAACACCTGGCCTCAAATGATCCACCGGCCTCAGCCTTCCAGAGTGCCAGAGTGCTAGGATTATAGGTGTGAGCCACCGTGACCAGCTGGAATATAGGATTAAAATTAATTTCACTTGTTTAAATAATTTTATAATGCAGCTTCTAGATTTTTTTGTTTTTAAGACAGTCTCCCTCTGCAACCCAACTGGAGTGCAGTGGTGAGATCTCAGCTCACTGCAACCTCCTCCTCCCAGGTTCAAGCGATTCTCCTGCCTAAGCCTCCCAAGTAGCTGAGACTACAGGCATGCACCACCACGCCCAGCTAATTTTTGCATTTTTAGTAGAGATGGGGTTTCACCAGGTTGGCCAGGCTGGTCTCGAACTCCTGACTTTAAGTGATCTGCTTACCTTGACCTCCCAAAGTTGTGGGATTACAGGTGTGAGCCACCGCACCAAGACAGAATATATAATTAAAATTAACTTCACGTGTTTAAATAATTTTATGACGCAGCTTCTAGGAAATTTTAAATCACATACGTAGCTCATATTATATTCCTATTGGCCTCGACAATTCCGCGCATCAGCAGGTCAGGCCGGAGAAAACAGCCTGTAAGTTTTTGCTGGACTCTCAGGCCACATGTCAAGGGCGGACAGTTCTAACATCTCACCAGAGTCACTCCTGCTTTGTCTCTGCATCTTTCCTCTAACTCAGACGAAGACAAAGGGTTGGGCCCATCCTTCAACTACTCACATTAATTCCTCATTCCCTTCAAGCCTTAGAGATACTGTGGCCACCCCTCCCTCCCATCCCCACCTTCTTTTCCAAAGGCTGATTTAGAACAGGGTCAGTGAGTCAGACCCACTAAGCTTTGTATCCCTTCCTGCCACATATAAGGCATCTGGTCGTGGGTGAGCTGCTGGGCCTCCCTGAACTTCACTTCTCATCGAATAAACGGGATGGTACTGGTGACTGCACTGGGCAGAGCTGTCCTCGGATTGGAGATGATGGACCTGAGGCCACCCCGCAGCACACACAGGCCTCTGCTTCCTTCCAAGGCTCCCATCGTTCCATAGTATCACCTTGGGCACTTCTCCAAGTTGGCAACTCTGGAGGGACCAGGGCTTCCCCAAAACCAAAATAAGGGCAGTGACCTTCACAGCGACTCTATCTGACAGGGCCAAGAGAGTGGGTTCACATGTAAATGACGTGTCTCCCAGGGAATTCCCCAGGTCGGGGAGGGGAGGATCCAGCCTACCTGGCTCTGCCCACAGATGATACCTGGCTCAGGTGACCTCTGCCAAGGGAGGACAGAGGTCCTTGACAGGGGTCTGGGCAGTCCTACGAGGACAGGGGCTCGGGCTGGGCAGAGAGGCAGGGAGCCCTAGGTTATTTATGGGAAGCCCAAGGGATCTTGTTGGGAACAGGGAAGGGATTGGGATTTGGGAACAGGACTAAGAGCAGTTAACAGAAGGGACAGGGAGGAGCTAGAAACGCAGGGCCTAGCGTCCTGAGGAAACCAGTCAGGGAAAGGATGAAGGCTCCGTGGGCACCTCTGGCTGTGCCCCAGTTGCCCCCCACTTTGTGTGTGTGTGGTTTTTTTTTTTGAGACTCACTCTGTTGCCCAGGCTGGAGTGCGGTGGTACGAACTCAGCTCACTGTAACCTCCGACCCCCAGGCTCAAGTGATCCACCTCAGTCTCCCGAGTAGCTGGAACTACAGGCATGCACCACCATACCTAGCTAATTTTTTGTACTTTTTGTAGAGATGAGGTTTCACTATGTTGCCCAGGCTGGTTTTGAACTCCTGGAGTCAAGTGATCCAACTGCCTCAGCCTCCCAAAGTGCTGGGATTATAGGTGTAAGCCACCATGCCTGGCCTGCCCCTTACTTTGGTGCCCTTCCCAATCCCTGGCTATCCCACCTCCAACTCCTACCAGCCTTGTAAGGCTCAGCTTCCCTGCTGGTGAACAAAGTCTATATTCACTTAGGTGATGACTCCCCTCTTGTTTAGGGTTCAGAACAGCTCCAGGTCCCTGTTAGAGGCAGTGCATATGGCCTCCCTGAAAGAAGGTACCCACCTGAGCACAGGAGATTGGGCTCAGCCCCAGGGCTGCCTTCCTGCAAAGATACACACAGCAACCCTGAATCATGGCTGCACTGAGGACAGAGGGCAGGACGGGGAACAGCCCCTGGGTGGTCAGGGAATTCCAAGACCAGTCCTCCCCAGCTATTCTAGGACCCTAGCTATCCCTCTTCAGATTCAAACTAGGAGGCTGACCAAAGCCTGGCAGCCACTGGGGCCTCCTGAGCATAGCATCCAGCCTACCTGGCCCCACCCACATCTGATACCTGGCTCAGGTGACCTCTGCCAAGGGAGGAGAGAACAATGAACTCTTTTGACAGGGGGACTGGGAAAGGAGAGCAAAGACTTGCAGAAGCCGCCAGACTGCAACATTAGCCTGGAGTGGGAGAGAAGGCCCCTCCCAGGTGTCTCCCGGCTCTGGGACTCCTTTCCAGGTCCCGGAACCGGAGGGAGTGGGCAAAGTCTGGTTGTCAGAGACAGCGGGGCCTTCATCCTGCCTACAGGCAGAGAGGACCCAGCCCAAGGGCTAGGACCGGAGGAGTCCCTGGCACTCCTCAGGGGGTTGGAGGGAGGGAGTGGCGGAGACCAGACCCTGGGAGGCTGCCCAGGGCCGTGGGGGAGCACGCCCACCTGGCTGGGCCACTCTGCCCGATACTGGCTGGGTGTGGCCAGCTCAGATTCCTGGCAGTGGCAGCAGCCTGGCCCTCCCTGTGTGGCTGCTGTCACCTGACACCAGGGGCCCAGCCATGCAAAAGCCAACACAGAACAACCTGGCCCTCCGCAGGGGCTGCTGGCTCAGGAACGCACTGTTTGTTCAGGGCCTAAGGGGACAGGGGAGGGTGGGCCCAGGCAGGGAAGGCCCAGGCAGGTGCTTCTGTGGCAGCCCAGCAAGCACAGCAGCAGCCTGTTTGCCCTGATGGGTGTGGCTGCTTGGGGTGTGCCTGGGTTTGGCGAGGGGAGGACCTGGCTGTAAGCAGTTGTCTAGGAACGGGTTTTACCTTGACTTCTCCAGCAGCACTTCCTCCCTCCTGAGGTCCCATGGTTCCTTCCCTTGGTCCTCAGTGGCCCTGTCCTGGTGCTGCAGCTGACTTGTCTGTCTGTCCATCCCTCCAATGGGCTTGAGGGCCCACCATATATAGCAAACAGTTACTTCACTGGCGAAGCAACTGTGGTGTGAAGAGAGGTGAAGCCACCGCTCTGAGGCCACACAGCCAAACCCCAGGTGGAACCAGGACGTCCTCACCCCAGCCAGTGCCCCCCCCAAGATATGCTCCAGCTGTGCAAGCCCTGCAGCCCTCAGTCTCCTCCCCTGCAGAATGGGAGCAACACCCATCCTGAGGTGTTGTGAGCATGACACCACGACAAGTCAAGTCCTGGTAAGGCGTCGACCTGTGTCAGGCACCCGTTTGAAGCAATTACACTCCCTTAGGATCATTATGATGCTGTTGGAGCTCAGGACATACCAACCCAAAACACCACTATAGGAGACCAGAATGTGCTACCCCAAAATAAACTTCTTTGGCTTTTTTTTTTGAGACAGAATCTCGCTCTGTCACCCAGGCTGGAGTGCAGTGGCACGATCTCAGCTCACTGCAACTTCCGCCTCCTGGGTTCAAGTGATTCTCCTGCCTCACCCTCTCAAGTAGCTCGGATTACAGGCGTACACCACCATGCCCAGGTAATTTTTGTATTTTTGGTAGAGACAGGGTTTCGCCATGTTAGCCAGGCGGATCTCGAACTCCTGATCTCAGGTGATCCACCTGCCTCAGCCTCCCAAAGTGCTGATGATTATAGGCGTGACACACGGGCCCAGCCATTTCTTGGCGTACTTTGAGCTGGTTATTCTCAGAAAGTGCAGACATGGAGTAGCTCTGAAAAGCTGTCCTTTAGCCGGGGTGGTGGTGCATGTCTGTAATCCCAGCTACACAGGAGGCTGAGGCTGGAGAATCACTGAACCCAGGAGGCAGAGGTTGCGGGAGCTGACATCGCACCATTGCACTCCAGCCTGGGCAACAAGAGCGAAACTCTGTCTCAAATTAAAAAAAAAAAAAGGCCGGGCGCGGCGGCTCAAGCCTGTAATCCCAGCACTTTGGGAGGCCGAGACGGGCGGATCACGAGGTCAGGAGATCAAGACCATCCTGGCTAACATGGTGAAACCCTGTCTCTACTAAAAACTCCAAAACCTAGCCGGGCGAGGTGGCGGGCGCCTGTAGTCCCAGCTACTCGGGAGGCTGAGGCAGGAGAATGGCGTGAGCCGGGAGGCGGAGCTTGCAGTGAGCTGAGATCCGGCCACTGCACTCCAGCCTGGGTGACAGAGCGAGACTCCATCTCAAAAAAAAAAAAAAAAAAAAAGGAAAAGAAAAGAAAAGCTGTCCTTTTGTAAAAGAAATTTACATCCACAAAGGAAACCTACATTAGTCAAGTACAGGCTGAAATCCCTCATCTAACATGACTGGGACTAGAGTGTTTTAGATTTCAGAATCTTTGGATTTTGGAATATTTACATTATATTTATCAGTCGAGCATCCCAAATACAAATTTCAAAATCTGCAACGCTCCAATGCACTCCCTTTTAGTGTCATGTTGGCACTTCAAAAACTCAGATTTTGGAGCATTTCGGATTTCAGATTTTCTGATCATGTATGCTCAGCCCATATCTGTATCAGGAAGAAGGCTTCTCCAGGCAACTTTTATACCAAGAAACCTTCTCTGCATAACAAGACAACCTTCAGTCACCATACACTTCCTCCCCTCCCCTTCCTATAACCTGGTCACACCCCACCCCAGTCATTTATTATTATTTTTTTGACACAGGGTCTCACTCTGTCACCCAGGCTAGAGTGCAGTGGGGTGATCTCGGCTCACTGCAACCTCCACCTCCAGGGTTCAACTGAGTCTCCTGTCCCAGCTTCCCTCGTAGCTGGAACTACAGGTGTGGGCCACCATATCCAGCTGATTTTTATATTTTTAGTAGAGAGGGGGTTTCGCTATGTTGGCCAGTCTGGTCTCTAACGCCTGACCTCACGTGATCCACCCACCTCAGCCTCCAAAAGTGCTGGCGGGAGCCACTGCGCCCGGCCTCCTGTCAATTTAATTCATAGCCCCACCAAAGAACCTAGAAGGCTGGAGGGAAGCCAGTTTTTGCTCCTTTACAATGCCCATTTCACAGATGAGGAAACGAAAGAACAGACAGGCTAAGGAATGCGTCCACTGTGTCTTACACAGTGAGGAAGCAACAGACCCAGCATCTAGACCCAGGCCATGTGGCTGCAAAGTCCCTGCCCCAACTACTACCTGGCCCCTCGGATGCCTGGCACATAGCCTTCGGTGAACTGGAGTTACCACTCTGACAGCCAGCCCCTGGTAGAGTTCAGAGACTGTTTGCAATCACAGATCCTCTGCAGGTACTGAAGCCAAAGAAACAGGACGTCTCCCTCTCAGGGCCCCCCAGGCGATGTCCTTGCTCTCTTTGAGGCATTGGGCTTGGTGTGGGTGTAAAGGAATCGAGCCAGAAGGTGTTGGAGGAAAAGGCCAGAACTGGTTCAGAAGCCAGTGGCTACAAGCCACCTGGGATCAAGCTGTGACGGTGCCACTGTCCCAGCTGTCATAGCACCCAGCAGACTGGCCTTCCAGGACTATTGGAAGAGATGACCTGAGTTGCCAGGCATGAATGCTGTCTGGGGCCTGACCCTCACCTACGCCAACAGCCCACTTGCTGCTCCAGGCTCCAGCCCTGGGTATCCCACCGTCTGCTGGACCTGTCCCAAGGCTCCCCCAGCTCAACCTCAAGCCACATGACACCCACCATAGCACGGTGCTGCTGGACACTGTGGCCGCCAGCCAGGCGTGGCCTTCGATTCATGCAGGAACTCTTGTAGTCCTCACACCAACTATATGGATGGAGGGGCTCTGATCATCATTATCTCAGAGGCACGTGACCTACTCAAGGTCACACAGCTAGTGAGCCAGGCAGTCGGCACCACTCACCTCCTGGCAAGCTACCTCTCCGTAAATGGAGAGTACTGTTGCAATTGTGTCCAAATCAAAACGTTCAAAATATATTACTTTTCCTCAAATCTGCTCTTCACTACTCCTGGCCTGGGCTCCCCCTCCCAAGACCTGGCACCACCACCCACCCAGGTCAGAACCTCCACGGTCATCCTGGACACCCACCTCCCCTCCCCGCCCCCTCTCTTTACTGCCCCATCAGCAGATCTTGGCAGTCGGATGCCCTGAACAGTTCTCTATTCCATGGGTCTGAAACCAGGAGCGATTTTACCCCTCAGGAAACATTCTTGGTTGTCACATCTTGACAGGTGTGTGTGTATGTATATGCCACTGGCATCTGGTGGGTAGGACCAGGGGCACTGCTAAATAATCTGCAATGCACAGGACAGCCTCCACAGCACAGCCAGCCTCAAATATCTGCGAGTGCTGAAGCGGAGAAACCCTGCTCAATCATGCCTTGTCCCCAATCCCCACTGGCTGGGCTTCCAGCCCCTTCCTTCTGGGCTGTCACCTATCTAGTCACCGCAATGACTACTAACTACTCTGAGCTTACCTGCTTTGCCCAAAGGGTAAAAACATCTCCAGGTTTATCTTTCCTATATTAAATGGGATCACTATTCACTCCCTTGCTCACAACCCCCTGGGGCGGCAGGGTCAGATCAGGCCCAGACGCCAGCAGCCTCCCTGCCTCACAGCCGGGGCTGGGGAAGGGCAGAACAGACGGGATCCCAAATCCTCCGGGATCTGGCCTCATCTTCCAATCCCACCCTGCTGGCCCCACCACACTCCCCAAGCCTGGATGAGTCTACCCTGCTCCCGAATTCCCCGGGCTCTCCCCTTCCTCCTCTCCACTCCCAGGGCCCGAAATGTCAAGCCATCAGCCTCCTCCCTCCTGCAGACTGTGCAAGTGGAGGGCAGAGGCCCAATGAGATTCCCACAGCGCTGAGCCTTGGGCCGCGGATCCAGAAAGTGCTCAATGCATGCTTCTTGCATTTGAATGGAAAGAGGAAGGCAAAGCAGAAGACCCAGGAGCCTCCCTCTGCCACCCCCAGGCCTGGGAGTGGAACAGTCAAGTTTGGGGACATCCCTGGGGGATAGGAGAAAGAGGGAGTGACAACTCCTCACCCCAACTCCACCTCAGCCTCACTCGGCTGCACAGACAGAATTTGGGGCAAAGGGGCGAGGGGACAGGGGTGGGGGGTGTTCAGCCCTGTTTGCTGAGCCTGTCTGGTTTCTGCCACCTTTTCAGAGTGAGAGACTGCAGGCAGATGGGGGTCACCTGGCTCCCTTCCGTCCCCTGTGGACACTGAAGCTTTGAGACCCAGCCAGCACCCATAGGCTACTCCCTCCAGAGCAAGGGTAGGAGGCTGTAGGTGTCCTGAGGTCTCCCATTCCCAACACCTGCACCCCCATATCCCAAGGCCCAAAAGTGAGCTGGCGGGAAGCACGTTGGCGTAGGAAAGCCCTAATTCCAGAGGCGAATGTCTTTGTGGCAAAGCTCCATCAGGGATACCAACTCCTCCCACAGGCTAAGAACCCCGAGGGAAAGGGCAGGGCACCATGGCAGCACTGACCCACCTCTCAGGGAGGTCCCTCCAACCCACGACCCACCTCTCCCAACAGAGAGGTCAGGGAGGTCCCATCCAGCCCAGAGCAGCAGCCAGCATTCCTGGGCCACTGTGCCTAGCACTTCAGTTACCTCATCCCACGTATGCCGTTAACGAGCCTATGGTGTGGGCGACAGGCATACGGCCATCCAGCTTCTACATGGCAAAGTTGGGTTTGCACCTGGGGAGGCTGACTTCTACACTTCTCAAATCAGAAACAAAAATACAACCAAAGAGAATTCCTCATTCTCCACAGGGAGACATCCCTCTTCCAGACTGTCTGGTCTCATATCCACTGCTTCATTTCGGGGGCAGGGGAGCCCAAATGGAAGCCCCCAACGAAAGCCACATGTCCAGCCCTCAGCATGCTGGGAGGGTCCTGGATCCCCGGGGAAGAGCATTACAGTGTCCCGGTTCCTGCAGCCCACCTTCCCAGCAGAGGGGCCAAAGCACAAGTGAGAAGGTATTTGTCCCCCAAGGCCCCACACAGCTCGGTGGCCCAGGAGTTTAAGAGCCACACTGCACGCCTCCTAGGCCCAGGCCGGTCCTGACCTTCTCAGGCCCCAGGCTCCTGAAGGGAAGCTCCACAGGGCTTCTGGTATCCCGGGTGCAGGTTTGGGATTGGGGTAGTCCGAGGTCAACTCTGGCTCATTCTCCTGGGCACCTCTCCCCACTCACCCTGGCCAGAGCCGCAGGAATCACGTGTTCAGCCTGCAGGGGAGCTGCACTTTCCTTCAGGGGCAATTTGAGAAGGGAGAAACAGCCATGGCCTGTGACTCCAGGGCCCCAAGGGAACTGGAACATTATCACCCCTGCAGACTGCATCCTTTCATCTCATGAGTCCCTAAGCCTCCATGACAATCCTGTGCTGAGGTAGGCAGGGCAGATCGTTTTATTCCCATGATACAGGTAGGGAAACTGAGGCTCGATGAGGTGGGGTGACTTGCAGAAGTCACACAGCCAGTGAAAGCCTTGGGATAAGAAGTTCCAACGCGTGAGGGCAACCTATTCCTCTTTCCTATAAAAGCCCTTTAACCAGGCCCCATTTCCAAAGTCTGAGTCCCAAGAGGCACTGCAGGCAGCCACATAAGAGCTGTACCTTAATCCAGGTAAGAGATGCCTCAGCCCCAGCCTAAGCCGCCCGGCCCAAAACCTGGGGGTCATCTTCCCTGCTCGCCCTAACTTACCTTGTTAAACTGGAAAAGGTCCCGCTTGAGCCTCTCCCGCACAGGGTCATGCCCCGGCCTCAGGAACCGCCTCATTTTGCTTAGTCTGCAGCCCCCACTGGAGACCTGGAGAAACAGAAGGAGTTGCAGGGGCCTGTCCTGGCACTCAGGTATCGATTAGGCCCGGCCCAAACAGGTGGAGCAGGGCCTCTCTCTCCGAGTCCAGTAGGCAGCCACCGTGGGGCCAGGCGCCAGGCCAGCTTCACAGGGACCGCCCATGCACCCTGGCTTCCCCACGCTCACATCTAGAGGCTGGCCCACCTCAGGGCTGAAGGCTCTCACCACCTGTGGCCTTATAATGGGGGCAGGAAAAGCTGGGGGAGGAAGCCATTTAGCCTGGCTTTATAAGCACAAGGAGGGCCAGCGGGCCCTGAGGTTAATTAGCTTAATTGTTAACCTGTTTTCCGAGAAACCATGAAACTCCAGCTAAGCAGAAAGGGAAACTTCGCAAGCCTCTTCCTCTCAAGTCTTTTGGGAGGTAGAAACACCAAGGCTATCCTTCCCAGATCAGAGCCCAAGTCGGGGCAGGGGTGAGGCCTGTAGTGACTCCAGGCCAGGGCACCAGGCAAATGCTTCCTCCTTCTGACCTCGGGGAAGGCTGTCCAGGGACGCTCGGCCTCAGCCTCTCCAACCAGCCACAGCTACGAGGAACTCGAGTGGGCACGGGTGGCACAGGGCACTCAGTCGGGGGTGCTGGCCCCTGCCACTGCGCCCGGGGTCTCTGCCGGTCCTGTCCCCTCTCTCTGGCTAGCCCCAGTCCAGCTTCCCTGTGCTTTCATGGGGTGTACTCAGAAAGGTTCTCTTTCCCATGGGCCCAAGTGGAGAATAATCAGGAGAAATCTGCTCCCAATAAGAAACCAGCTCAAGGCCCCCAAACTCTCCACCCACCATAGAATCCATTCCCAGCCCAAGGGGAAACTATTTCTGGATTATCCTTGGGGGAAGGGGGAAGGAGCCTCTGTGCTCCAGCTTCTGGCTTCCAGTAGCTCAGCCTCCTGCTGACCACAGGACAGCAAGGCCCGTCCTTGGGAACACAGAGAAGGCCCACCCTGGGCACAGCTCCGTCCACTCCCAGCAGGATGGGGGAAGGAAGCAGATTCAGGCCCCACCCTGGAGGCGTGTACTCCAGGCAGGGGCAGGTAGAGACAGGGCAGCCCAGTGTTGAGTGCTCGGACTGCAGGAGGGAGAGGGAACACCTGGCCGGAAGTGGGGAGCGCAGGTCATATTTGAGAAGAAGGCATCTAAGCTGAGGTTTGAAGGAATTCTGGTTCTTGGGAGGTGGCAAAAATTAACCATCAGATCAGGACTTTGCATATGATAGGATCCCATGTGATCTGGGCAGGGTGGGAGAAGGTAGGTAACGTGGGTGGCAGAGTTGGGGGTGTCTTCGGGCAGAGGAACCGAGGGCTTGCTACGCTGGGAGGGTGACCTGATTTTTGCAAAATCACACTGTGAAAAAGAGGCAGTATTGTAATCCCAGCACTTTGGGAGGCCGAGGCAGGTGGATCACATGAGGTCAAGAGTTTGAGACCAGCCTGGCCAACATGGTGAACCCTTGTCTCTACTAAAAATACAAAAGTTAGCCGGGTGTGGTGATGGACGCCTGTAATCCCAGCTATTTGGGAGGCTAAGGCAGGAGAATTGCTAGAACCCAAGAGGCGGAGGTTGCAGTGAGCCAAGATCAGGCCATTGCACTCCAGCCTGGGCAACAGAGAAAAAACAAGGCCTCAAAAAAAAAAAAAAAAAAAAGCAGAGCCACATCCCCCTTGAGTGAAAGGATCTGCAGGGTCAGTTACCTCAAAAACGAACACCAGGAACCAGCCCCCAGAGCGCTGTCACCTTCTGGGGAAAGTGACAGGTGAAAAAGAGGGTCAGTCCAGGATGTTCCTGCCTTCACATTTTGGAGGAGTCAGACCAGAGGTGGGGCTCCCACTTTGCTGCGGAAGGGCAGGTGGCCGGAAATTCCCAGGGCCCACTTGATCCAAGGTCCCAAGGCAGTTCAGAGAACAGGCACCAGAATGCCCTGAGGGCTTCTGGAATGGAAGTGAGGGGACACCGGATCTGCCGGCCCAGCGTTCCAGCCTGGGGGAGGGCAGCTCACGCTCATAAACCAGTTGGACTCCTGGAGGGCTCACACCCCCACCCGGGGCCCAGGCCAAGGTCACTGGGTCAGAAGTCAGAGGAAGCTTGGTGGGGGCTCCCTGGAGAGCGACCACAGCCTGCAGACTCCAGGGAGGGGACAAGAGGGCACAGGGCCATTCGTGCCAAAGACTCCACACAGGCTTAAAGGTGACAAGGCAGAACTGGGGGCTGGGAGGAGGTGCCGGCAGGAAGGAGGAAGACAGGGTGTACCAAAGGCATCAGGAGGACCCCACTGGGTCAGGAGGGCACAGACACCGAGCACCACCCACCCACCCAAATGCTCCCTGGAACACCTGCCATGCAGCAGGGAGTGAGTGTACCAGACCCTCTGCATCCTATTCCATTTAAAACATTTTGCTCTAATCCCAGCGCTTTGGGAGGCCGAGGCGGGAGGATCACGAGGTCAGGAGATGGAGACCATCCTGGCCAACACAGTGAAACCCCATCTCTACTAAAAATATAAAAAATCAGCTGGGTGCGGTGGTGGGCACCTGTAGTCCCAGCTACTCAGGAGGCTGAGGCAGGAGAATGGTGTGAACCTGGGAGGCGGAGCTTGCAGTGAGCCAAGCTCACACCACTGCACTCCAGCCTGGGTGAAAGAGTGAGACTTCCGTCTGAAAAAAAAACAAAAAACAAAAAACATTTTGCTCAAGTAATCTGTGACCATTGTAGAAAAAGCAAATACAGAGGAGAAAATCCTCCCTAAACCCCAGCACCCAGAGAGCCACAGTCATGGGCCGCTCAATGTCCTGGCTACCTCCTTTCCTTGGCATTGAGTGAGTTTGTGAGCATGGAGCCCCTCACACCACCCTGATCTGGGAAGCTGTCTGAAAGGTAAGCGGAACGTCCCCACTAGACAGGCAAGGAAACAGACCACAGCAGCAAAACACTGTGTCCAACATCACCAAGTAGGAAGCGGCAGAACTCGGACTGGTCCCCAAGTCAGAAGGGCTCTCTCTGGGTAGCAGTGAAGGACGGATAATACAGAACAAAGGATGCCCAACGACACCCCTGAAGTTAAAAGGCAGGGACACGCGCAGACATGCTCCCAGATGCTGGCCGCTCAGAGCCCAACCAGCAGTCTGGGGCCTGGTGACTGGCCACTGCTGACAGGGTGCTGGCGAGGTCTGGCTGGGCAGAGCTGGTGGCCTTGTATGGACCTGCTGCTCTTCCCACACGGGGCTGGGACCTCATGGGCGTGGGGTGATGGAGCCAGGAGGACCAAGGCAGGGTGGGCATGGCATCCCCTCACTCCAATCAACCTACTGCCCAGGTCAAGGCATGGAAAAGCACCACGCTTCCTTGAAGAGGGGGCTGGTCTAGTCCTGGCGGGGCTCACCTACAGGTGGCTCCTCAGCTCCCCATCCCAGACAAGCAGGTTCTCTGCAGAGAAACGTCAGGAAGCCAGGCCTAGAGCTGCCTGGTAAGAACAGATCCTACCTACTCAGCCCACTCCTAGAGGGAGCCAGGGGTTGTAGGGTTGTGAGGGAAAGAGCCCTGGGCTAGGGGCCAACAGGCCAGGGCTCGCCATCACAGCACAGCACAGCTCCCCTGAGCCGCACGGCCTCCAGAGACAGCTCCTCTGTAAAGGTGGATGGCACTCCCTCCCACAAGGATTGCATAGAAGGAGCAGGAGCTTGGCATGGAGCAGACACTGTCCTAGGACAGGGATACAGCAGTGACAGGGGAGCAACAGACACTTCACGGGACACAAATCAGAAAACGGGATGATTTCCAGACAGCCGCGGTAACTCACACCTGTAATCCCAGCACTCTGGGAGGCCAAGGCAGGCGGATCACTTGAGGTCAGGAGTTCGAGATCAGCCTGACCAATATGGTGAAACCCTGCCTCTACTAAAAATACAAAAATTAGCTGATCGGCCGGGCGCGGTGGCTCAAGCCTGTAATCCCAGCACTTTGGGAGGCCGAGACGGGCAGATCACGAGGTCAGCAGATCGAGACCATCCTGGCTAACACGGTGAAACCCCGTCTCTACTAAAAATACAAAAAACTAGCCGGGCGAGATGGCGGGCGCCTGTAGTCCCAGCTACTTGGGAGGCTGAGGCAGGAGAATGGCGGGAATCCGGGAGGCGGAGCTTGCAGTGAGCTGAGAACCGGCCACTGCACTCCAGCCCAGGCGACAGAGCGAGACTCCACCTCAAAAAAAAAAAAAAAAAAAAAAAAATTAGCTGAGCGTGGTGGGGCACACCTGTAGTTCCAGCTACGCAGGAGGCTGAGGCAGGAGAATCACTTGAACCTGGGAGGTGGGTTACAGTGAGCTGAGATCGCACCACTGCACTCCAGTCTGGGTGACGGAGTGAGACTCTGTATGAAAAAAAAGTGCCGGGCGCGGTGGCTCAAGCCTGTAATCCCAGCACTTTGGGAGGCCGAGACGGGCGGATCACGAGGTCAGGAGATCGAGACCATCCTGGCTAACACGGTGAAACCCCATCTCTACTAAAAATACAAAAACTAGCCGGGCGAAGTGGCGGGCGCCTGTAGTCCCAGCTACTCGGGAGGCTGAGGCAGGAGAATGGCGTGAACCCGGGAGGCGGAGCTTGCAGTGAGCTGAGATCCCGCCACTGCACTCCAGTCCGGGCGACAGAGCGAAACTCCGCCTCAAAAAAAAAAAAAAAAAAAAAAAAAGAAAAAAAAGTAACCAGAAAATGGGATGATTTCTGACAGAGGTTAGACCTATCTCTGATTGAAAAAAAAAAAGATGGGGCCGGGCGCGGTGGCTCAAGCCTGTAATCCCTGCACTTTGGGAGGCCGAGATGGGTGGATCACGAGGTCAGGAGATCGAGACCATCCTGGCTAACACGGTGAAACCCCGCCTCTACTAAAAATACAAAAACTAGCCGGGCGAGGTGGCGGGCGCCTGTAGTCCCAGCTACTCGGGAGGCTGAGGCAGGAGAATGGCGTAAACCCGGGGGGCGGAGCTTGCAGTGAGCTGAGATCTGGCCACTGCACTCCAGCCTGGGAGACAGAGCCAGACTCCGCCTCAAAAAAAAAAAAAAAAAAAAGATGGACTGGGCACAGTGGCTCACTCCTATAATCTCAGCACTTTGGGAGGCCAAGGTGGGAGGATCACTTGAGCCTAGGAGTTGGAGACCAGCCTGGGCAACATAATGAGACCCTGTCTCTAAAAAAAAAAAGGAAAGGAGATTTTTTCAAATTTACATGGAACAATAAAAATTTTGAAAAGAAAGGAGGGCTGGGCACAGTGGTTCATGCCTGTAATCCAAACACTTTGGGAGGCTGCGGTGGGAGGATCACTTGAGCTCAGGAGTTCAAGACCAGCCAGGGCAACATAGGGAGACCCTATCTCTACAAATAATAAAAACAAAATTAGCTGGGCATGGTGGCATGCACCTGTGGTCCCAGCTACTCAGGACGCTGAGGTGGAAGGACTGCCTGAGCCTGGGAGGTTGAGGCTGCAGCGAGCTATTATCACACCACTGCATTCCAGCCTAGATGACAGAGTGAAACTCTGTCTCAAAACAAACAAACAAACAAGAAGCATTAGCCAGGCACAGCAGCAAGCACCTGTGGTCCCAGCTACTTGGGAGGCTGAAGCAGGAAGATCAGTGGAGCCCAGGAGTTCGAGGCTGCAGTGAGCTGTGACTGGACCACTGCACTCCAGCCTGGGCCACAGAGCAAGACTCTGTTTCTAAAAAAAAAAAAAAAAAAAGAACAAAAAGAAAGAAAAAAAAAGGGGATGCGAAGACCCAGCGATCCAGCAACTAGGCTTTGGTGCCGAGAGGTCTCAGTGACGATTCCTTGTCAGAGCCTGTGCGTTCCCTGTTCCTACTGCCTGGGTCACTTTCCTCCAGATACCTTCATGTCCTACCCCACCTGAAGCTGCAATCTCCTGGGACGTTCTCTCTCCTTCCCTGCATCGCTTTTCTCCTTGGACCTGGCCACACTTGGAAACACTGAATAGTTTACTTATTAATCATGTTGATTACCTGTGTAATCCTCCACAAGCAGTAGCTTTCTTTTTCCTATTCAAGGCCTTTTGTCCTTTTATTCACTGCTGTATCTGAGTGCACACAGTGAGGGCTCACTCGTTATCTGTTGAATGAATGAATGAACAGAGGAAGGAGGGGAGGTCTCCACTGAGACTGACTGGTGGGAAGGGGCCAGCCACAGACAACTTGGGGCACAGTGCATTAGGCAGAAGGAACAACAGCTGCAAAGCTTCAAGATGAGAGAGGCTTGTATGTTTCAGGATGAAGACAAGTAGGGGGCCCAATGCAGAGATCTGTATAGATGACACGAGAGAGATGACAAAGTGGGCCTCCTGAGCTGTCCTAGGCAGGGACCTGATGGGGCCTGCCCTCTGCCCCGTTCCCTCTTCCCTGTCCCTGGCCCTCTCTCCTTGGCCCTGCGCTGGCTGCTCCATCTATTCAGCCCTACCCTGGCTCCATTCACTATGGTCCCTGCTATTCTGTCTGAAATACCTTCTTGCCGGCTCAATCAGCCCGGCCCCCTTCCATACTGGGCCCGGTGGCTCATGCCTGTAATCCCAGCACTTTGGCAGGCCAAGGCGGGCGAATTACTTGAGGCCAGGAGTTCGAGATCAGCTTGGCCAACACAGCGAAACCTCGTCTCTACTAAAAAGACACAAAATTAGCCAGGCATAGTGACGGGCGCCACGTGGTCCCAGTTACTCAGGAGGCTGAGGCAGGAGAATCGCTTGAACCCAGGAGGCGGAGGCTGTAGTGAACAAAGATTGTACCACTGCACTACAGCCCGGGCAACAGAGAGAGACTGTCTCAAAAAAAAAAAGAAGTCACCTTCGAAAAAACCTTCCCATCTGAACCCATCCTGACCATTCTCAGAGTCCTGGGAGGCTGTCCCTGTCCACCACGGTTTTAAGGGATTTTTTGGTTTTTTTTTGGAGACGGAGTCTTACTTTGTCCCCCAGGCTGGAGTGCAGTGGTGTGATCTTGGCTCACTGCAACTATGTCTCCCAGGTTCAAGCAATTCTCCTGCCTCAGCCTCCTGAGTAGCTGGGATTATGGGATTACAGGTGTCCACTACCACGTCCGGCTAATTTTTTTGTATTTTTAGTAGAGCCGGGGTTTTACCATGTTGGCCAGGCTGGTCTGGAACTCCTGACCTCAAGTGATCCGCCCGCCTTGGCCTCCAAAGTGCTGGGATTATAGGCATGAGCCACCGCATCCAGCCTGGGATCATTTTATCCTAACGGGTAGAGGGACCATTTTATCTCAGAGTCCTGAGAAGGGTCAAGATGGGTTCAGATGGGGAAGAAACACACCTTAGGATAAAATGCTCCATTAAAGCCGCGGCGGACAGGGACAGCCTCCCAGCCTCATGCATGTCTCCTGGCCTTGATGTGCTGTTTGTGAAACTGTCAGAAAAAATCAGAAGCAACCTAAATGGCCCACAACAGAGGACAGGTGAAGTGTGCTCAGGCCTATGACAAAAGGCTTGCAGTCATTAAAAGGAACAAAAGGGCCAGGTGCGGTGGCTCACGTCTGTAATCCCAGCACTCTGGGAGGCCGAGGTGGGTGGATCACTTGAGGTCATTTGAGAGCAGCCTGGCCAACATGGCAAAACCCCGTCTCTACTAAAAATATTAGCCGGGCATGGTGGTAGGGGCCTGTAACCCCAGCTGCTCGGAGGGCTGAGGCAGGAGCATTGCTTGAACTCAGGAGGTGGAGGGTGCAGTGAGCCCAGATCATGCCACTGCACTCCAGCCTGGGTAACAGAGCGAGACTCCATCTCAATAAATAAATAAATAGACAAAAGATCATTTCATGGCATGGGACTATATGTACAAAGAATCCAAGAATCAGGCAGAATCTATTAAAAATACTTATGTTTGACAATGTACTTGGAAGGGTTATGGGATTAGTGGTGATTCTTTTTTCTCCTTTTTGTTTATCTGCCTCCTAGGCAGGGTGGATAAGAGGATCAAACGAGAGAAGGGACGAGGCCCCAGGCATGGTCAGGCGGGAGGGTGGGTCCAGCCCGTCCTGCTGGTGGAATGTTCCTGTGCTCACCAGGCATGGGCTCCTCTCCAGCCACCGCAACCTGAGTAGGGAGAGGTACCCACTAGAGACACCCAATAGTTAGACAGGCCCAGAAGGCTGGGGAGACAGGCCAGTGGGACTAGCTGTGCCATCGTGGGCTTCAGGGTCCTGAGTAGAAAGGACTTTTCTATTCCATCGTCCCGAGGCTTTAAAGCGGGGCCAGAGAGCAGGCTTGGCAAACTCTAAGGTGCTGTGCACTTAAGTGACACACCTGGGAGGAACGTGGAGAAGAGACAAGTTCAGGAGCCACAAGTCCCCAAGTCTAACACCAGAAACGGTCTAGGGTAGTCACTGGAGTTGCTACCTAGCCAGAGTGCCACCTCTGAGATGAGACTTCTTAGGAAAACCTTCTCCCCTCCACTAACTTGTAAAGGCCATCCAACCTCAGTCTCCACTCCGGCCTGTCACCAGACCAGCCTCTGAGCCACCCTCCTTGTTCTGCCCTGCTCTGTTCCCTTGTGGCGGGCGCCAGGGTTTAGAGCCGGGCCGCATGAGGTTTGCTGCCTTGTGGCTGGTTCCCATCCACTTTCTACCCAAGCCTGTGCCTTGTATGTGGAACCAGACTGAGAGCTCCCTGCGGGCAGCTGATTGGCCAGTTTCCCTGCCTCCTCACTGTTCCACTCCCCCACCTCTGCAGCTGGCCAGCAAAACTTTTCTGGGTCTAGGACAGGTGTTTACACACCCGGACACCCACCTGGAAAGAACAGGAGCGCTCTCCACTTGGTGATAGGCCAGAAAATCCACACCCTGGCCCGCCTTCCATCTCAAGAGTTCGGGAAAGAGACCAGTGGAGGCAGAGAGAGAATAACTGCACAGGGCTGGTCTTGCCTGGGGCCCCCCTTGCTCTAAGTGGCAGATGTGATTGTGCCCCAGAGAGGAGAGGGGATTCCCAGGTCAGACTGCTTCTCCCGCCCTGTCACTGTTTGGGGCACCTGGGCTAATTTGTCTCTGTGAGACCAAGGCTTGGCCAAGCCGAGCCAGCTCTCTGGCCTGGAGATGTGGGAGGGGCCAGCCCTCAAGAAGCTCCCTCCATAGCTCGGGAAGTTCCATTGATCTCATTGATCTGCTGGGAGAGTCCACACCCAGCGGCAGGACTCCAGACCCAGCCCAAACCAGAGACGGCCACGGGCCGCACCCAGTGCCAGCTGCCTGCTCTCAGGGCGTGCCGCCTGGTGTCCCATGCTCTCCTCTCCTCTTTGCTTGTGCTCCCCACAGCCCGCTGCTGATTAAGAAGCTGCCTTCCCCTCTGCAACATCCTGTGTGAGGCCTGAGTGTGGCTGTGGCCTCCTGTTTGACGGATGTGAATCCGCCCCTGCACCTCCTACTCTGATGGTAGTAGTGGGTAGGGATCTAAACCACAGAGGCAGCGGCTGACCCCTGCGGCATCTGTGCCAACTCAGATGCCTGTAGCCGCTTTGCAAGTGCCCATATAGTCCTGGGAAGCCCAATCTCCCAGAAGTACCAGGCAGGTCCCTGGCCAGCAGCTTAGCAACCAAACCTTGGCTGAAGGGCAGTTCCATGGAGTGGGATCTAGGGGAACACAAACCAGAGGGAATGGGGGCATGACCAGAGGACTGTCGTCCCCGCTGCTGTTAAGTAGTAAAAGGTATTGAGAGCTAGCTATGGTTGGATGTGACTTTAACACTTTACATCCATCTCATTTAATTCTTACAATTACTTATGAAGTGATCGATTAGGAGTGGCCCCAAGCTCAAACAGTTAATAAGAGTCCAAGTCCTTTGCCAAGCTCAGTGGCTTATGCCTGTAATCCCAGCACTTTGGGAGGTCGAGGCAGGGGGATCTAGGACCTAGGAGTTTGAGACCAGCCTGGGCAACTTAGGGAGACCTGGTCTCAGCAAAAAACTTAAAAATTAGCCAGCCATGGTGGCTCACACTTATAGTCCCAGCTACTCAGGAGGCTGAGGTGGGAAGATCAATTGAGCCCAGGAGGTTGAGGCTGCAGTGAGCTATGATGGCACCACTGTGCTCCAGCCTGGGTGACAGAGCAACACCCTTTCTAAGAAAAAAAAAAAAAATCCAAGTCCCAATTTGCATTCCAATCTGACTCCAGAATCCTCTGCTCAAGTCAGGCCTCTCCCCCAGGACAAAGGGGCTGCCTGTTCACAGGCTGGATGGGCCCCATTTGGGGTCAGCCTCCATCCCCCCCACCCTCTATCCTATGGAACCACAACCACCACACAACCCCAAGAGGATCCTCCCGCCGTGCCTAGACTCCTCCTGAAGTTTCCTTTCTGCTGCACCCCCCTGGGCCTGTGAGATGGGGTGGAAGGTGGGCATGCACCCCCATTCTGGGGTTAGCCCCCTTTCACAATCTAACACCAGACTCTCTCTCCAGGAAAGTGACTGGCAGAAAGTCAAGTCCCAGGAAATGCAAAACCATTCTGGGGAGAAGATGGACCACCTGCCTGGGCCTGGCGTGGGCAGGCCACCCAGCCTATCCAATCAGACCCCTTTCTAGGGCCTCCTACCTGCCCTAAAACTGGAACAGCTGTCCCCAGAAGCTTCCAGATGTCAGCTCCAGGAGGTAGGGATCGTGCTGGCCTCATCCATGGCTGCATCCCCAGTGCCTCGTGGGAGGGACTGGAATTTTATTTGAACAGCTCCCTCACTTCCTTCAAGTCTTTGCTCAAATGTCACCTTCTGGCAGAGGCCCACTCTAACCACCTGTTAAAGTTGTAACCTGCCCCCTACCATGCGGGTTCGCAATTGTTGCTTTAGTTCTTTTTACCCTATAGCCCGTATCGCCTTTTAACACATAATTTATTAGTTACTTTTACTTTCTGTCACTCAGGCTTCTCACCCTTTAGAAAGAACTTTCCATGATGGCTGACATCTTTGCTTTGTTTAAGGATCACATCCAACATGTAGAACCACACAACAGGCATCAGAAAATACTTGAACAGGCCGGGCGCGGTGGCTCACGCCTGTAATCCCAGCACTTTGGGAGGCCCAGGCAGGCGGATCACAAGGTCAGGAGATTGAGACCATCCTGGCTAACACAGTGAAACCCCATCTCTACTAAAAATACAAGAAATTAGCCGGGTGTGGTGGCGGGCGCCTGTAGTCACAGTTATTTGGGAGGCTGAGGCAGGAGAATGGCGTGAACCCGGGAGGCGGAGCTTGCAGTGAGCCAAGATGGTGCCACTGCACTCCAGCCTGGGCGACAGAGCGAGACTCCGTCTCAAAAAAAGAAAAGAAAAAGAAAATACTTGAATGAATTAACAAAGAGTTAGGACTGACTAAGGATTAACCAGGAAAGGTACCTGCCAAACACTGACCCCACGGAACACTGAGTTAGGACCCCACAGGGTTCTCAGGGAACTTCCCTCCCCTGTCCTCAAGTCTCCAGCCAAGTCCAGGGCCCTTGGACGTCAAGACTGACATCCTGTTCAGAACACCCTTGTGGACCCTGCCTTTGACCAAAGCTCCAGGACCACCAGAAAATTCCATAATTATATTAAATATTATTTACTAGAGGGCCAGGCGCAGTGGCTCACGCCTGTAGTCTCAGCACTCTGGGAGGCCGAGGCAGGTGGATCACATGAGGTCAGGAGTTCGAGACCAGCCTGACCAACATGGTGAAACCCCTTCTCTACTAAAAATACAAATATTAGCCAAGTGTGGTGGTGCATGCCTGTAATCCCAGCTACTCAGAAGGCTGAGGTAGGAGAATTGCTTGAGCCCGGGAGGCAGAGGTTGCAGTGAGCTAAGATTGCGCCACTGCACTGCAGCCTGGGTGACAGAGCGAGACTCAGTCTCAAAACAAAAAAATTAGCCGGGCATGGTGGCAGGCGCCTGTAATCCCAGCTACTCAGGAGGCTGAGGCAGGAGAATGGCGTGAACCCAGGAGGCGGAGCTTGCAGTGAGCCGAGATCGCGCCACTGCACTCCAGCCTAGGTGACAGAGTGAGTCTCCATCTCAAAACAAACAAACAAACAAAAAATTAGCCGGGCATGGTAGCTAGTGCCTGTAATCCCAGCTACTGGGGAGGCTGAGGCGGGAGAATTACTTGAACCCAGGGAGGTTGCAGTGAGCCGAGATCACGCCATAGCACTCCAGCCTGGGCCACAGAGCGAGACTCTGTCTCAAAAAAAAAAAAAATATATATATATATATACACACACACACACACATACACACACACACACACACATATATATATATGTACATCAGATGTCCCTCTCATCAAACTCTGGGAACACTGAGTCAGGTGTCTGAAGAGAAGGCTCCAGTCTCTGCCAGATTCCTGAAGGGTAGAGTCAGGTGCCTTGCAGCCTCCTTGTCCCCACGCCCAGAGCAACCTCTCCTAGCTCAAGAATTCACTGTGGTTCCTGGGAAGAAGAGTGGGGTGAGTATTCAAAGTCACTGTCCTCTGAGAGGCAGGGCTGGGGGGAAGGCCACCCCAAAGGGACCTAGGCAAAGCCTTGGCCATGGGCACAGCGAGTGAGGGTCTCCTTGGAATTCCTAGGGAGCCAGGGCTGGGGAAGGCAAGTACTGCTGGTGGCCCCGCTGGGGGATGCCCATCTCCTGCCCTGACCCCAGTTTTCTCCCTGCAAATTGCTCCTGACAGAGGAAAACAGCGTTGCCAAGCAGACCTGGCATGCCTTGCCCCAGGAGGAACCCTGAGAATGATATCACCTAAGAGAGCTAAGAGGGCCTCTCAGAGCTGAGGACTGAGGACAAATGAGTCCAGGCTGCCAGCGCTGCTCAAAGCAGTCAGCCCAGGAGACAGAACATCGGTCTCTTGGGCCTCCATCCTGGCCCCCAACTCAGGCATCTCAGCAGCTGCTTTTGACTCATCTGGAAAGACCAGAAAGGCCGACTAGCTCCCCGGGGAAACTAAACTCCTTAGATGGCTCCTGCAGGCTCTTGCCAGAGATGCGCAGATCTCCCACAGTGTGGGCAGGGGCTCACAGGCCACCCGGCCCCAGGCAGCACTTCGTCTTCCGAAGGGAGGGTCCTAGGGCCGGGAAGTCCTGGCAGGAGAGGACATCCTTCCCCAAGCAAGGTTGAAAGGGGGCACGATGGCATTCCTAGAAAGTCTCCTTAATGCCAACAGAGCAGCACAGGCCTGTGCTCTCTGCCCTGCCGCCTAACAGGGTGAGGAGAGGGTACCCAGCAAGCACCCCCCAGCTGGAGCACAATGCAGAGCAAGTTTAATCCTCCACTCCCGACACCCCCACCCCAGGAAAGACTTCCAGGCAACCGGCTCTCACTCCTGGCCCTTCCAAGGAGCAAGGGGAGCATCAAGGGCCACTGGAATGCAAGGTCAGTTTAGGAGAGGCCACACCCTCCACTGCGGCCCTCAACTCCTCAAAAAGGTCCTCGCTGAAAAACTTCTGACCCCCAGAGACTGTTTTTCTTTTTTTGAGTCAGGGTCTCACTCTGTCACCCAGGCTGGAGTGCAGTGGTGCCACCACAGTTCACTGTAGCCTCAAACTCTTAGGCTCAAGCGATCCTCCTGAGATCCCACGTAACTGAGACAACAGGTGCACACCACGATGCCCAGCTAATTTTTTTTTTTTTTTGAGACAGAGTCTCGCTCTGTCGCCCAGGCTGGAGTGCAGTGGTGCGATCTCAGCTCACTGCAAGCTCCACTTCCCAGATTCACACCATTCTCCGGCTTCAGCCTCCCGAGCAGCTGGGACTACAGGCACCCGCTACCATGCCCGGCTAATTTTTTGTATTCTTAGTAGAGACAGAGTTTCACTGTGCTAGCCAGGATGGTCTTGATCTCCTGAACTTGTGATCCGCCTGTCTCGGCCTCCCAAAGTGCTGGGATTAAAGGCGTGAGACACCACGCCCAGCCGATGCCCAGCTAATTTTTTAAAAAAATTTTTGTAGAGATGCGATCTCACTGTTGCCCAGGCTGGTCTTGAACTCCTGGGCTCGAGCAATCCTCCCTCCTCCACCTCCCAAAGCACTGGGATTACAGGCATGAGCCAAAATGTCCAGCCAGAGACTTTAAAATATCAGAAATTCATGAGCCGTCAGCTGATTTCCAGAGAAGACAAATTCCCTAAACCCATCAGGCACTTCCAAAAGGTCCAAGTGCCCACCCCAAGGCCTGGGAGTGACCGACGCCTTTTATGCTTCATGGAAGCTGAGTCCACCCTCATTGGGTGCCTGCTGTGTGGCAGGCCACGTGTGCTGGTGACCTTTCTCATCTTGTCATGTGTGAAAACAAAGCTCAGCATGGGTCAGTGACCACACTAAGGTCACACAGCAAGAACTCGGCAAGGAACGAGTCAAAACTACACCTGATGCCTAGAAAGATACTAAAAATCTTTTCTTTAAATAATAATAATAATAATTATTATTATTATTATTTTGAGATGGAGTCTTGCTCTGTCGCCAGGCTGGAGTGCAGAGGTGAGATCTTGGCTCACTGCAACTTCTGCCTCCTGGGTTCCAGCGATTCTCCTGCCTCAGCCTCCCTAGTAGCTAGGATTACAGGCACGCACCACCACGCCCAGCTAATTTTTGTATTTTTAGTAGAGAGGGTTTCACCATGTTGGCCAGGATGGTCTCGATCTCCTGACCTCATGATCCGTCTGCCTTGGCCTCCCAAAGTGCTGGGATTACAGGCGTGAGCATCTGCGCCCAGACTAATTATTTTTTAATTTTTTTGTTTTTAAAGAGATGAAGGATAGACGGATGAAGGATGAAGATAAAGGACTGTCAGGGGCCAGGTGCAGTGGCTCATGCTATAATCCCAGCACTTTTGGAGGCTGAGGCAGGCATATCACCTGAAGTTAGGAGTTCAAGACCAGCGTGGCCAACATGGTGAAACTCTGTCTCTACAAAAAATACAAAAATAGAAAAATTAGCCGGGCGTGGTGACGCCTGCCTGCAATCCCAGCTAATCGGGAGGCTGAGGCAGAAGAACTGCTTGAACCTGGGAGGCTGAGGTTGCTGTGAGCTGAGATCATGCCACTGTGCTCCAGCCTGGGCGACAGAGGAGACTTCGTCTCAAAAGAGAGAAAAAAGAAAAAGACTGTCAGGCAGGAGGGATAATTTTTTGCTTTTTTTTTTTTGAGATGGAATTTCACTCTTGTTGCCCAGGCTGGAGTGTAATGACACAATCTTGGCTCACTGCAACCTCCGCCTCGCAGGTTCAAATGATTCTCCTGCCTCAGCCTCCCGAGTAGCTGGGATTACAGGCACCTGCCACAACGCCCAGCCAATTTCTTGTATTTTTAGTAGAGACAAGGTTTCACCATGTTGGCCGGGCTGGTCTCGAACTCGACCTCAGGTGATCCATCCGCCTCAGCCTCCCAAAGTGCTGGGATTACAGGCTTGAGCCACCACGCCTAGCCTCTTTTTTTTTTTTTTTTGAAACGAAGTCTCACTCTATTGCCCAGGCTGGAGTGCAATGGCACAATCTCGGCTCACTGCAACCTCTGCCTCCTGGGTTCAAGTAATCACTGCCTCAGCCTCCTGAGTAGCTGGGATTACAGGCGTGTACCACCATGCCCAGATAATTTTGCATTTTTAAGTAGAGATGAGTCTCACCATGTGGGCAAGGCTAGTCTCGAACTCCTGACCTCATGATCCGCCCGCCTTGACCTCCCAAAGTGTTAAGTGTTGGGATTACATGTTAGGCCACGATGCCCGGCCTAATTTTTTGCTCTCTAATTTTACAATTTCTACATTTCCTTTTTCCCATTATGGGCTCCTATTGCCTTTTCTATTTTTTAAATGAACAGCGATCACCTGGGATTATGGGCCATTTTTTGTTTGTTTTGAGACGGAGTTTCGCTCTTATTGGTCAGGCTGGAGTGCAATGGCGCAATCTTGGGTCACCACAATCTCCACCTTCCAGGTTCAAGCAATTCTCCTGCCTCAGCTTTCCGAGTAGCTGGGATTACAGGCATGTGCCACCACGGCCAGCTAATTTTGTATATTTAATAGAGACGGGGTTTCTCCATGTTGGTCAGACTGGTCTCAAACTCCTGACTTCAGGCGATCGGCCCACCTCGGCCTTCCAAAGTGCTGGGATTACAGGTGTGAGCCACCACACCTGGCCTTTTTTTCTTTTATTGTTGTGGTATATTAAAAAGTTATTTATACTAACAGGTCTGGCGTGGCAGTTCACACCTGTAATCCCAACACTTTGGGAGGCAGGAGGATCACTTGAGCCCAGGGGTTTGAGACCAGCCTGGGCAACATGGCAAAACCCCCTTTCTAAAAAAAAATACAAAATTAGTTGTGCATGGTGCTACGCGCTTGTACTCCCAGCTACTCAGAAGGCTGAGGTGGGAGAATCACTTGAGCCTGGGAGGTCGAGTCTGCAGTGAGCCTCCATGTCCCAGTGATTGCACCACTGCACTCTAGCTTGGGTGACAGAGCAAGACCCTGTCTCAAAAAAAGAAAAAAAAGTTAGTAACAGCTGGGCACAGTGGCTCAGCTGTAATCCCAACGCTTTGGTGGGAGGGTCACTTGAGTCCAGGAGTGTGAGACTAGCCTGAGTAACATATGGTGAGATCCCATCTCTACAAATTAAAAAATACATTATTAAAGAAAAAAATAATTTGGTCAACTTAGTTTAAAAAAAAGAAAAAAAGGCCGGGCGCGGTGGCTCAAGCCTGTAAGCCCAGCACTTTGGGAGGCCGAGATGGGCGGATCACGAGGTCAGGAGATCGAGACCATCCTGGCTAACACGGTGAAACCCCGTCTCTACTAAAAATACAAAAACTAGCCGGGTGAGGTGGCGGGCGCCTGTAGTCCCAGCTACTCGGGAGGCTGAGGCAGGAGAATGGCGTAAACCCGGGAGGTGGAGCTTGCAGTGAGCTGAGATCCGGCCACTGCACTCCAGTCCGGACGACAGAGCGAGACTCCGCCTCAAAAAATAAAAAATAAAAAATAAAAAGAAAAAGAAAAAAAAAAGAAAAAAAGAAAAAAGTAACTTTTTTTAACGTTTTACAAATGTAGTGTCATTTTAATGTAATTAAAAGCATATTAATCTGACGCCAAAGGGGAAACTGCATTGCCTCAAGGAAGAATGGGGATGCCAAACGACCCTGGACCCCGGAAACCCTGTCCAGGGGTCCCCACAAAGATAGGCCCAGTCTAACTTCAGAGGAAAGGAGTGAACTCTGCTTAGAAGCCCAAGAGCTGAGTTTGAGTTCTGTCTGCCACAGCTAGCCACTGTGGGAAGATCGCCTAAGAAAACTAAACCCCAAATCCCAGTTCATAAAATAAAGTTGAGCCATCTCTCCCACAATTCTCCTCGTGCCTCTGCTTACACAGACCCAGACAGTTTTCCTCAAATGCCACTTTATTTTATTTTTTTGAGACAGGGTCTCACTCTGTCCCTAGGCTGGGGTGTGGTGGCGCTATAATGACTCACTGCAATCTCTACCTCCTGGGCTCAGGCAATCCTCCCACCTCAGGCTCCTGAGTAGCTGGGACTACAGGTGCACGCCACCATGCCTGGCTAATTTTTGCTATTATTTGTAGATACGAGGTCTCACTATGCTGCCCAGGCTGGTCTCAAACTCTTGGGCTCAGGCGATCCTCCCGCCTTGGCTTCCCAAAGTGCTGGGATTACAGCGCTGAGCGAATGCACCCAGCCTCAAATGCTGCTTCTGACCTTAGCTTCCCCCGGGCTGGGCCACAGCTCTTCTGTGGCAGCTCTGCTCTTCCTACCAGGGTTTCCTTGTCACCTTGACACACCCATTCCCTCCCTGCCCGCTCCCTGCTCAGAATCCTCTCTGTAGCCCCTTCAAGAGAACTCAAGGTTCTCTTGAACTACAAACTCCTGCAGGGGGTCCCCGGAGCCCAGGTTAGGGCTGCCGGCAGTCTGCAGTCGCATACGGATACCCAGGGGAAGGGGCGCCCTACTCAAAGCTCACCTGTACAGGTGAGAGCCTCAAAGCGCCACTCTACAGCTCCCCTGGTTACGGTCAGTTTTCCCCACAGCCAAGGCCCAGTATGTCCACCAATCGTCCAGCTGGAGCAAACTCTGGCACATTTTCTTTGGCAAGATAGAATTTTCCATTTCTCGCCAAATCCCACGGCGCAAACCCCACCCGTCAGCATGGAGGGCAGACTGGGTCTCCGCACTGTCATGTGAAGGTGTCCAAAGCCGCCCCGGCTGGAGAAAGGCCGGAGACCTAAGTCCCTCCCGCGGGCTTCCTGCGTCCGGGGATTAGGAGGCACAAAGGGCCGGCAGGGACACAGCCCAGATGGCAGGGGCAGGGGCTAAGCCGCCGGGGCACCGCGCTCCGGCCGCCGCCCGTGGGGAGGGGGTCACCGCAGACGCGCGTCGCCGACCCCGCTGGCCTGGCGCCTACACGTGGGTCCGGGGACTCCGTCTCTGCCCGCGGTGCCCCCTGCACCCAGCCGGCCCGGGCACCTGTTCTCCTGCTCTCCTAAGCCAACATTATTGTGCAAACCCAAGCCCAAGTTTCAGTCATCGCGCGGATCAGGCAGAGAAGTTCCCCGCGGAACTTTCTACAGGTGTCTCTCTCCCAGGCCACGACAGCGACGCGGACAGGGGCGAGGCGCTCGGACCTGGGCGCAGCCCTCCCGCCCTGGCCCGACAGCCCAGGGGTCTTGGGCCTCCCCGCCCCCGGTGGGACTCCCGAGGGGACTGAGCCGGCGGGGCCAGTCCCGCGCGCACCTCACCTGGAACCCCGGGCCGGCCCCCGCCCGAGGCCTCGGCCTCCCTCGGCGCCTGCTGCCGGCCCCGCTCGCTCCGCCGCGCCTGCCCACGGGCTGCTGGGCGGCCGTCTCCTTCCTGCTCACCTCCGGCGCGGCGAGCCTGGGGCGGAGCCGCGCTATTTACATAAAGGGCGAGCCTGCAGGGGCCCAGCGCCCCGCCCCCGGCCCGGCCCCCAGCTCGGCGCCGCTGGGGCGGGGGCACTCTCGGGGGTGGGGGATGCGTTCCGGCCAATCCGCGGCCCCGGGGAGCGCGGGGCGGGGCCTCGCGAACTGGCTCGGGACTCCGCGGGCCCGCCCCGGCCTCACCTGCGAGCACCTGGACGCAGAACGGCGCGCCGCACCCAGTGTCCCGCCGCCTCCCGCAAGCGGAAATAGTTCCCGGAACGCCCGCGGTCCCGGGCCACCTCCCAGACTCCAGGGGAGACGTCCCTCCAACTCCCCGGAGCTGCCGAGGGAGGGGCGGATCCGGGCCAGCTCCTCTGCTAGAGCCCAGCCCAGACAGGGTGACCGGGGGACGCAGGGCCGCGTTTCTAGCCCCACAAGAGGGGTGGTGTGGGGACCGGGACGTCGCGGCTAGACGCCTTTTCTCCGGGCGGGGCGGAGGGGAAGCCCACCTCCTCCGTGTCGGCCAGAGGGTCTGCAACAGCGGGTGGAATTTTTAGCAAAAGCGAGGGAGGAGGTTGGAGCGACGAGAAGCGGGAGCGGAAAGGGCGCGGAGGCCGGGGTTGCAGCGCGCACCACCGCCCAACTGCAGGTGGCGCCTCTCGCCACCCGCACCCCGCTGCGCCCAAGGAGGGCCGACGGCGCGCCATCCTCCCTCCTCCCTTCAGGAAACCCTGTAACTCCCCATCCGCTCCGACGCAGGCCCGGGAAAGGCTCAAAAGGTTCGAGGTCGCGTTCCTGCCCTCCCGCGGGCTTCTCTCACTCTTAGATCCCGCACCAGAAGAAGCGGATCTCCTTGAGTGGGCAAAGCAGGGGTGAGGGGCTGGGGGCAGTTCCACTGACAACGGGACGGGGGCGAGAGGGGTTTACCCAGTACATACAGAAACAGCAGAAAAGAAATCTATTTTTAATGGCTTTGGCTTTATGGCACGAAGCAGGCACCCTCTCGTTAAAGGCACAGAGTCCTCTCTTCTGCCCCACCACCCGGGTCCTTAAAATCGAGTCCTGAGTTCCAGAGGGGTCACTGCAAGACAGCAGGGAAGGGGAGAGGGTCACAGTTTTACTCTGTGAGTATCAGACACCCAGGGCCAAGGCCCATACTGGCCCCGGAAGCTACAGGTTAGAGTCGGTACGGGAGGCAGCCGAGATGGTCCCTGAGAACAGACAGTCCCGGTCCCCTGGAGCGAGCTCTATCCCCTGCAGAGCCGTGAGGTCAGTGCTCCACATCCTGGGGCAACGTGAAGTCCCTGAAGCTGTAGAAGGAGATGTCACCATGATCCACCAGAGCAAAGATCAGAGGGACATCCCCACTCTGGTAAGACAACCGCTTGAGGCTGCAGAGGTCTGGGACAGGCTCATCAAATCTGCAGGGACAAAAGGTTAGAGTGAGACCCGGCCATAGCCCACTCCTAAGCTCTACGGCTCCCAGAGAAGAGGTTCTACGGAAGGAGTTGGGGTGCAAGAATTCTGGTCCATGAGCTATTCTGTCTGCAAAACACAGGACTCTAATGAAGAGGGCCCCAGAGCCCTGGTTGGGGAGGTGCTAAGAAGAGGAAGGTGCTCACCACTCTTAGCCTGTAAATTCCCACAATCTACATCCCTTCTGCTGGGTGAGTCTTAGACTAAAATGGCATTGGAGAGAGACTACCCTAAAATGCCAGCAACGAGGAGCTCAGAGTAGGGCAGCACAAACTGGCTGTGTGGCCTTGTGTAGGTCACTTAGCCTCTCTGGACCTCAGGTTCCTCTCAGAGACTGGCACACTGGCCAGGGGAGTACAGAGGAGTCCCACTTGGTTCACAGGAGAACTGGCAGCAGCTGCGGGAGGGGCAATGCTGGCTCACTGCGTACCCACTAATGCACATCCGGGCATAGGGTTTGCCAGGGTTATTCTTTCGGAATGTGGCCACAGCGTCAGCCTGGTAAACATCAAAGCTGATTTCCAAGCCCCCAGACTTCTCCAGCAGCCTAACAATACAACGCGAAACGTTATGACATGAACTTTTCTCCCCAACCTTTCTCTTCCATCCCACCCTTTCCCTCCATCAGTGCCAGGAAGCAGCCTCACAGAGGTGCCACTTGAGGGTTGGGGACTCTGAACCCTTGGGCTAACCCACTGGTTGTTCTTCCTCTTCCCCAGACACACATGAACTGTAGTTATTGCTCAGAGCTAGGCGTAGGGGTAGGGATCCCTGGAACAGTTTTCAGGAGCCAAATCCTAACCACCAACTCCTGGCGGCCAAGGTACTACAGAGATGGCACTGCTTGGAAACTTACTGGGCACCTCCATCAGCAAGACGTGTTGTCTGCAGCACAGAAATATGCTGAAGGACCACGGCTACAAGGACAGAGAAAACAAGGTACTGGGAGGGGAGTCACATTTCTCAGTCTGCCATCTAGGATGGCCAGATTTAGCAACTTTTTTTTTTTTTAAAACAAGAGTCTCACTCTGTCACCCAGGCTGGAGTATAGTGGCATGATCTTGACTCACTGTGACCTCCGCCTCCCAGGTTCAAGCAATTCTCCTGCCTCAGCCTCCTGAGTAGCTGGGATTACAGGTTTGCACCACCACACCTGGCTAATTTTTGTATTTTTAGTAGAGACAGGTTTTCACCATGTTGGCCAGGTTGGTCTCGAACACCTGACCTCAGGTGGGCAAGGTGATCTGCCCACCTTGGCCTCCCAAAGTGCTGGGATTACAGGCATGAGCCGTGTCCAGCCTAGCAACATTTTTTTTTTTTTTTTAGTATAAGCATATCCCATGCAATTTTTGGAACATACTGATACTGAAAAATTAGATTTATATTGAAAGTCAAATTGAACTGATCTGGCAACCCTATCTAGTTACCTACAATCTACCGCGTTCCCATGAAGGCTTTAAGTAATTTGGGATCCGTTAACACATTGAGCTTATTCTTGCCCATTGGTTCCCTGTGCTTAGAGCAGACAGCAAGCCTTTCTTTCACTTGGCCAAGAAGGCACCTCCTTTTTCCATCTAACAGGTTGCGATCACAGCTAGTTGGTGGCAGAGCCATCCACATGCATGTTGTTTATGATTTTAAGGATATGGTTATAGTTTCCACCCCTCCTTACCTCTCCTGACTCACCATCTCTAAGCATTCCCACACAGGCCCTGCTGCAGCCGCGGGAGAACTGACCGTCCTTGTGGGTCGACTCCCTCCTCCCACATCTTTCTTAAGCCTCAATCCATCCCGGTTCATCCATGCCCTTTTCAAAGTCCTGTGATTCCTCAGCTGCCAGTGGCCCTCGAGGATGTGGCAGGCTGAGGGGGTACCTGGGGAGCTGGCCTGGCTGGGACTCAGCAGGGGGGTGACGGACTGGCCCCACAGGTGAGGGGCCCGGCTCTGGCTCCTCTGCAGGTGCCGCCGCTGCAGCAGCTCCTTGTACTCCCGCCAGCTGGAACAGCTCTGCACCTCGGGATCAGCATTGACATCTTCCCGGAACCGCGCGGCCTCCACGTGGTGCTCCCGTTCCCGCCTGGAGAGCTTCTCCTTGCGCTGGTTCAGCTTCTGGCACCAGGACTCAGCATCTGTCTCCCGCCCAGCCACGTTGGCCGGGAGCAGTTCTGGGGCTGGGGCGCGCAGGAGGGTGTGGCGGCTGTCTGAAGCCATGTTGGGGAATGAGATCTGCTCGAAGTTCCAGCGCAGCTTACCGGCCCCCGTGACTCGGTTCTCGGCTCTGCCACTCTCCCAGCTGCACCCCACCCCCTCCCTGGCCGGGCCAGGGCTGGGCCCCAGGGACCCCAGAAGCTTAAAGGGGCCCCCTGGGCCCTTTATGGGGCTTGACTCCTGGGGTTTCTCCTCTGGGCATTGGCTGGGCTGGCTGCAGGGAGGTGGGCTGGAGGCTGCCAGACTCTTGGGTTGCAGGGAGTTGTCCAGGGCCTTGGCCTTCTTATTAATGGACCTGAGGGACGTGGGGGAAAAGCAGCACATCTGCCCCTGGTTGCTAAGGTGCACACGTCCCATGGGAGCTGAAAGCAGGTCCCCTAGTGTCTCCCTGAGCCTGCGTGGGAGTTGCCCAAGCCTAGTTGTTAGAAAGCCTGTGCATTTTCCAAGGTCCCAGACATTAATTAGCACTCCCTGGGGGGCAACCCTGATGTGGGCGTTACCAAGGGCTGGAGCTGCTCCTCTTTCTCTTGCCATCTCCATCCTCCAAGTGCTGCACGCTGGCATCCAGGTTAAGCTGCCTCTCATATGGGGACAGGACAGAGCTGCGGGGTGAGAACAGTGGGTGGGCCGCTGACCCACCTCCTCAGCCTGGGGATCTGGTGGGATGTGTAAGGAAATGGGCCAAGGGGACAGTCAGTGGGGCCAGGATCGGAGGCACACTCAAGGGCTAAGGCCCTAAGCAGACCTGCATGAGGAGTACAGGCCCAGCCAGCCACAGGGGCCCAGCCATGTGCCTCTGCCTAGGCAATGGCCCAGAGGAGCTAGCAAACTTGGAAAATACAGAAAAATAAAAACTTTGGATAACTGTTGTTAACATTTTTCTTTCTTTTATGTACACACTGAATAATCTCTCTGTATGTTTTTTCCTAACCAAAATGGCATTATACTAGCATACTGCTTTGTGATTTTTTTCACTCAATAATATATTGTTGACACAGCCCCCTGACACTGCAGCATTCTTCCCTGCTGTGAATTTTGTTGTTTTTTTTTTGAGACAGAGTCTCATTTCGTCGCCAGGCTGGAGTGCAGCAGCGCGATCTTGGCTCACTGCAACCTCCACCTCCCGGGTACAAGCAATTCTTCTGCCTCAGCCTCCCAAGTAGCTGGGACTACAGGTGCGTGCCACCATGCCCAGCTAATTTTTGTATTTTTAGTAGAGACGAGGTTTCACCATGTTGGCCAGGATGGTCTTGATCTCTTGACCTCGTGATCTGCCCACCTGGGCCTCCTAAAGTGCTGGGATTACAGGTGTGAGCCACTGCACCTGGCCTCCCTGCTGTGAAGTAAGGCTCTAAGGCTATGCTGTTCAATACAGGAGCCACTAGCAACAGGTGGCTACTTAAGTTTGCTTTTTTTTTTTTTTGAGATAGAGTTTCACTTTTTCGCCCAGGCTGGAGTGCACTGGCAAGATCTGAGCTCACTGCAACCTCCGCCGCCCGGGTTCAAGCAATTATTGTGTCTCAGCCTCCTGAATAGCTGGGACTATAGGCGCCTGCCACCACACCCGGCTGATTTTTTTTTTTTTTTTGTATGTTAGTAGAGACAGGGTTTCAGCATGCTGTCCAGGCTGGTGTCAAACTCCTGAGCTTAGGTGATCTGCCCACTTCAGCCTCCCAAAATGCTGGGATTACAGGTGTGAGCCACCACACCCAGCCTATTTAAGTTAGATTTAAATTAAATGAAATTAAACATTCAGTGCTACAGTTGCTCTAGCCCTATGTATTAGACTTCATAGATACAGAACATTTTCTTTTTTTTTTTTTTTGAGAGTCTCGCTCTGTCACCCAGGCTGGAGTGCACTGGCGCGATCTTGGCTCACTGCAAGCTCCACCTCCCGGGTTCATGCCATTTTCCTGCCTCAGCCTCCTGAGTAGCTGGGACTACAGGCGCCCGCCACTGTGCCCGGCTAATTTTTTGTATTTTTTTTTTTTAGTAGAAACGGGGTTTCACTGTGGTCTTGATCTCCTGACCTTGTGATCTGCCCACCTCGGTCTCCCAAAGTGCTGGGATTACAGGCATGAGCCACCATGCCTGGCCTTAACTTAGATTTAAATACATTTAAATTAAATGAAATTAAACATTCAGTCCCACAGTCAGTTGCTCTAGCCCCATGTATTAGACATCACAGACACAGAACATTTTCTTGTTTTTTTTTTTTGAGACAGTCTCGCTCTGTCACCCAGGCTGGAGTGCAGTGGCGCAATCTCAGCTCACTGCAACCTCCGCCTCCTGGGTTCAAGCAGTTCTCTGCCTCTGCCTCCAGAGTAGCTGGGACTACAGGTACCCGCCACCACGCTCAGCTAATTTTTGTTTTTTTAGTCGAGATGGGTTTTCACTATCTTGGCCAGGTGAGTCTTGAACTCCTGACCTCGTGATCCGCCCGCCTCGGCCTCCCAAAGTGCTGGGATTACACGCGTGAGTCACCGTGCCCAGCCAACACAGAACATTTCCATCACTACAGATTGGACAGAGCTGCTCTAAGGGATAACCTCTCATTTGTGTGAGCCTATCTCCTGTTCAACTCTTCTTTGCAAGTACACCGATTTTGCACAGTGAGGGTGTTCTGTGTGACTCCTCACTAAATCCAAGCTCTGTGAGGGCAGTGATTTTGCTCTTCTGTTCTCAGCGATGTGTACAGGGCCTGGCCCCCAGCAAATAATAAGTATTGTTGATCATTCTCACAGGTGAACCACTATACACATCCACGATTCTTTCCTTAGGTTCCACTTTCAGAAAAGAGAAGATGTAGAGCTGGGCATGGTGGCTCATGCCTGTAATCCCAGCACTTTGGGAGGCTGAGACAGGAGGATCACTTGAGGTAAGGAGTTTGAGACCAGCCTGGGCAACACGGTGAAACCCCATCTGAACTAAAAATTTAAAAAAAAATTTAGTCAGGCATGGTGGCGCACGCCTGTAATCCCAGCTACTCAGGAGGCCGAGACAGGAAAATTGTTTGAACCCAGGAGGCAGAGGCTGCAGTGAGCTGAGATCACGCCACTGCACTACAGCCTGGGCAACAGAGTGAGACTCTGTCTCAAAAAAAAAAAAAAAAAAAAAAAGAAAAGAAAATATGTGGCTTTAAAGCTTTTATGACATACTGTAACTGCAAAAGCTATACCTGTTTCCATTCCAAGTCTGAAGATCTCTGCCTCTTACCAATGCTGGACTACTAAAGTGTTGAAGGAAAAAACATTTAACCTGGCATAAAAAATGTGAAACCCTACCAATGGTGAATTCCTCACCCAGTCCTTCATTTAAGCATACACTCTACGTATCTGCCTGCGCACCTACTAAATGCCAGGCACTGTTCGAATCCTGCCTCTCAGTACTCACACACTCAGCTGCAGGCGCAAGTCATCTGAAGAGGGGGCTCGATTTCATAACCCAGAATAAAACGAAATGACCTGGATTCCTCCCAACCTGCCTCTCTCAGAACACTTCCAGCAGAGGCCCCCCATCTGTGCCCCAGGAGCTGCACTGCAGCCAAGGGTTCCAGGTAAGGAGAGGCCATTTTCTACCCAGGACTAGTCAGCCAGGTCCCAGGACTAGAATATGTGGAAAGGAAACAGGAAGGGGATTTACCTTGGTTGGAATCGTCGAACCACATAACCCAATCTCTTCAGGTGGCTGAAGACCTCAAAAGAAAAAAAAAAAGGAAAGCTCAGATGGCCACTCTTGAAAACACCAAATGGTTTCTCCAGACATAGGCCATCCCCACAGCCCTTTCTGCCCCTCCTGTACACCCCCAGATTCTAAACCCTGTGACTAAGGTTGGACCATGCTCCATTATGAACACCGTCCCTAAAGATCTCAGGCTCTGAACTCCTGTCCTCCCGCTTACCTTACTCAGCACAAATGACATTTAGCCAAATCCCAAAAAACTGATAGCCATGAAACCAGAAAACCACCATGCCCTGAAATACTTGAGTATTTTGACACAAAGCTCACGAGAGTGAAGCTGCCGATCACCATGTGAATAAAACGATGGCAGAAGGTGGTGGGCATCTCTCCAGCCCCATACCTCCACCGATGCAGGTGGGAAGTTTCTGGTAAGGAGCCACATGTTCAACCTTGTGTCCCTGCGTTCATATCAGAGGGACACAGACAAGAAGTCCCCCGTCCTGCTTGATCTCTCAGCAGGCTTCAGCACAGCCAACCACTTCCTCCTTGAAAGACCGTCTTTTGGCTTCTGTGATGCGACTTTGGTTTTTCTCCTGCATCATCAGACACTCCTCAGTCTGTTTCTGCTTCTTATCTGCCCCCTAACCTACTCAGAAAGCCCCAGGCCTCAGACCCAGCCCTCTACTCTGATGACACTCCCATACAGCCCCGTAGTTTAAATACCATCCATGTGCTCATGGTACCCATATTACATCTAGTCTTGACCTCTCCCCACACTCCAGACTTGGGAGTCCAATTGTCTGTCTGCTTGACACTCACTTGCATGTCCAAGAAGCTCCTCAAAATTAACTTATCGGAAGCAGAGTTCTTTTGACTGCTTTCATCCTCCCAAATCTGCTCCTCTTCATTCTTCCCACCCTTCATCCACTGGCGCATACCCAAATCACCGGCGGTAATCCTGGGTTCTTCTCTCTCCTTAATCCTGACATCCAATCCATTGGCAAAGTCTTATCCATTCTTTCTTCAAAATATTTCTGAGATTCACCTATTTTTCACTCACTGCAACCCTACCCACCCCCAACCTGGGACATGCCCCTAGCTTCTCTCACCTGAATGAACAGCCCAGTCTCTTTGAATTCTCCTCCCCCACCTTATCTTCTCCAGCCCTGGGTTCTGTGCGAAGCCAACAGACCTCCACCACAATGTAAGCCTCGTGACAGCACAGCCCTCGTCTGCCCTGCAGCCCCAGCACGTGACACTGTGCCTGGCATCTTATGGGTGCTTGTCAATACTCATTGATTCAGTGGATGGGTGGCTCCCGGGGGCAGGGTGGTGGCAGATACCTGGTACTGCAGGAAGGTCACAGTGTCGTCCGTCAGCAGCAGCTGGTAAGCTTCCTGGATAGACAGTGGCAGGTCTTGGTGGAAAAGGTGGATGGAGCCCTGGAAGTGGGGCCAACAGCTCAGCTTATGAGCCCTCACGGCAGTGCCTCAAAGAGATGGGGCAACTTCCCAGCTCTGATACCTCCCCCTCCCCCTCTCAGCAGCGCATCAAGAATGTGACCAACCAGGAAAGTGGGGCAGCATCACTAACTTGGACTGGAATCCCTGCTCCCTGTAACGTACTACCTCCTGCTCTAGAAGTTCGGTTATCAGTTCTCGAAAGACCGGGTTGTGTGTGCTTTTTCTCCGATAAAACGTGTCCTTCCCGTTCTTTGGTCCCAACTCCTTCCCCACCTCCCGGGTCCCACTCACACACTCCAGCAGATACAAGGCCTCTTCCGGGTGAAGCCGCTGCCGGCCCTGCTCTGAAAAGCCCATGGTCTGCCAGAACTTGCCCTGTGTGGGGCCCAGAGCAAGCGTCACAAGGGAGGGACGAGGGCAGGGAGGGCGGTCCCCTGCCCCCGAGCCCGCCGCTCACCGCAGGAGACTTCAGCTCCACGAAGCCCTCTTCCGGCCTCCACTCGGCAGCCACCAAGCTGCCCCTGGCGAGGAGTGGGAAGGGGTCTGCGTCAGTCCACTCGCGAGGCCCGGCGGCCCGCCTTGCCCCCGGTTCCCTCACCCCCGGGCCCGCCCCTCTCACAGGCGCTCCACGCGCTGCTCGGCCAGCAGCTGCCAGAGCTCTTCCCGGCACCGGCGCAGCCGCTCGGCCTGAGTCGCCGAGCCGTCGGGCAGAAAGTCCTTGGGGCCATGCGAGCGCTGGGGCAGCTTCTGCGACCGCGAGCGGGCGGCGAAGAGCTCCCGGGCGCTGGGGGAGAAGAGGACGCGGGGTCAGCGCCGCGCATCGGGGGCCGCCGGGCCCGGTTTCCCTACCCGCGCTGGCCCCGCGCCTCCCACAACCCCTCCGGCCAGGCCGCGCCGCACCTGAGCACGCGCCCAGCGGGAACCTCCACGGCCGCGGGCTCGGGCTCGGACTCCATCCCGCCGCCGCCTGCCTATACGCGCGCCGCCACGCCCCGCCCGCCGCCGGAGCTCCGCGCTGTCCTAGCGCCCGCCGATCTACCCTCCCGCGACAGCCCCGCCCCCTGCACCGCCCCAGCCCGCTCTGCGCCCTCCTGACGGTCCCGGGTCCTAGCGCCCGCCCGGAGGCGCTCGCCCCGACGCCGGGTCTGGGAGCTCAAGCCCGCAGGTTGCTGGAGATGCAGGAGCCCCCTCTTTTGCCCCCAGCCCTCCTCGGGGCTTCTCTCCAGTAAAGCCTGAGCAGCCGGGGGCTGGAGTGCAGTGCGAATGGTCACACGTGTGACCGCCCCTCCGCCGCCCCGCGCTGCTTAGTTCCCACCGCCCGGGCTGGGCAAGGAAGGAAGGGCGAGCGGAGGGTGTGCAAATTCCGACTTTGCAGGCCGAAGGCCACCCGGGAACTGTCAGGAACGGTCCGGGGAGGTTCGCCGTTCCTTCGGTCTCTTCCGTCCGGTCCCTACGGCGGGGCTCCGAAGCTGGGTTTCGAGGGCCTGGGGCGAGAGGCGCTGTCCGGCCCACGACGGTGCTGAAGCGCCACCTCCGCCCGGCACTAGCGCCTCCTCGAGGCTGGAGTCCCCGCGCCGCCCCTGCGGGCCGCTCTGGTGCCGTCCGCTAGGTGGTGCCATTGACCGGCCAGCGGCTACGGGTGGGCGACGCCGGCCGCGGGCAGGGGTTACTGCAAGTGGGGTCCCGCGTCTTGGTTGCCAACCCCCTTCACCTTACGTCTTCTCTCCCACCAGTCACACCCAGGGTGTCTCGCCCTTGGGTCTAAGTCCAGGGCCCCAGGTCACCTCTGCCCCCCGCCCCCCGCCCCCCGCCCCTCCGTTTCACCTGGGCGCATGCGCTGATTCGGTCAGCGTCCCCGGTCCGGGCGGGCGCGAGTTGGGGCGGGATCTGGCGCGGATGGGGGCGGAGCCGCCGGTGCTGACTGACAGCCTGACTGCGCGGCCGGGACGATCCCTCCGTTCCCGATCCGGCGGGAGGGAGGGGGGAGGGGCGGGATTTCCTGCGGGAGGCGCCGAGCCGGCCTTGGAAAAGGAGAAGGAGAAAGGGGGGCGGGGGGGAGTGGGAGCCACCGTCCTGAGTGCCAGGGACCGAGCAGGGCCAGCCGGACCCAGGCGGGCGGCCGGGAGAGGTGAGGCTGCCGGGCCCGCGCTGGAGGTCAGTGCCCATGGGGGCGGGCGCAAACTAACTTTTCTTGCGGGATCGGCGGGCGCCTCCATCTCCTCGCTCCTTCCGTCCTCCTCGCGCCCCTTTTTCCATCCTCCGCGTTTATACCTCGGGCACTTGGTTCTTCTCCCGCCGCTTTGTTCCCCGGTGGGCCTGGGCTGGGCTGGACTGGGGGGTTGCGCGGCGCTGGAGGGACATTCCGGGGGGCGGGGGAGCCAGCCCGACCCCAGGCACTGCCAAGGGCGTCCTCCGCCCGTGTCGGCCGCGGGCTCCGCGTGGGAGTGTCCCTGGGTTGGGCTTGGGACGTTTGGGGAGTGAGGGGTTCCCGGCCAGGGCCCCAGGCCTGCGCGGATCTCATGCCACAAGACTCTGGCAGTAAATTCGCGGCCACCGAGAAACTGACGTAAGCTTCTCTGCAGTGGAGTCCAGGGTCTGGGCTTCAGGTTCAGGCTTGGGGGGCTTGGGAGCCCAGTTTGTCAGCAGTGTCTGTCTGTTCTCTGCCCAGCTGCTCCTCCACCCGACACAAGGGGCGAGGACGGGTCAGCAACAGGTGCTGTGCAGCTTCCCTCTCTGGCAGGCAGAGCCCCCAGAAATGGGGGGCCAGAAGCACTTCATGCCCTCCATTCACAAAGAGCCCTAGGGCTAGGGCATCCAGCCATTAAAGTGAAGCCTTGAAGCCTCCGTAGGGAGGAATCTGGGGGCTGGTGCCTTTGACAGGGAGTGACCCTTGCCCGCCTGCCTGTGCCTGACCCTCCTGGCCCGCCAGTTGTCTGTGGGTGTCGGAGCCTCGGGCTGTGGAGAACAGGCTGCTGGCCCGGCCTGCCCCAGTATGTCATGCTGCCAGGGCCCCTCCTGCCGAAGGTTGAGGTACTGCCAGGTGCCCTGGGGCCCCAGTGACTCAGCCTCCCCCTCCCAGAATGCCACCTCCCCCCCACCAATACTCCTCTCATGCACAGCAGCTTCCTCTGCACTTCGAGTGGCTTAGCTTCACCATCGACTCCGAGGGGAGCCGGGGTGGCTTGGGGGTTCACTGGAGGTCTTGTTCTGCTCATCCTCTCTGCACTCCACTTCTGGGACCCTTGCAGGCTGTGGCCCAGCATTGGACAGAGGCCCTGTGCCTTTTCCTGACCCCTGAGACCAGTGCACCGCTGCTGCCTGAGGCCCAAGGGAATGCTGGCTTCTCTCTGGGCGGGCACTAGTGTTCCCCAGCCAAGCCTGGAAGATTGGTGTGCCCGGTCCTGGCCCATCCCGGAGCTGTCAGAAGCCACAAGCTGATATCCATCCAGATTGTCAGAGCCTCCACCCCCTCAGAGACCGGCTTGCCTTCGTGTGGTGGCAGTTCACGGAGCATCTTTGGGAATATCCCTCAGCACCTGACGAGGAGCCCGCTGCCTGGGATACCAGACTTGCTCCCCCGGAACCGGGAGCCCTCTGAGGGGCTGCGGCATGGCGTCCTGACGCCCCATCTTGGACCCGTTGCCTGCCTTTGCCCTGGACTCCTGAGCGCAGAGCTCAGCCCAGGAGCCAGGATGGGTCGTGAACAGGACCTGATCCTTGCTGTCAAGAATGGAGATGTGACCGGTGTGCAGAAACTGGTGGCAAAGGTCAAGGCCACAAAGACAAGTGAGTACTGGGTGGGACGAGCATCCTGCTGAGGCCCTCTGAGTGCTCAGTTCACAGAGGCTTGGGGGGCAGGGGTGGGTCACTGTGATCTGCATATTTGAGAAGGGTGGACTGTCTTGTTCTCAATAAGAAGTGCCTCTGTGTGAGACAACCAGAGAGAAAGTTGGGTCCCCCTTGCTGTGTGTCCTTACGAAAGTCACTTAACCTCTCTGGGCTGCAGTTTCCTTGGCTGCAAAATGAGAGGGTTGAAGTACATTCATTCACATTGTTATTGAGTGCCTATTGCTTGTCACCCAGGCTGGAGTACAGTGGCAGGATATTGGCTCACTGGAACCTCCGCCTTCTGGGTTCAAGCCATTCTCCTGCCTCAACCTCCCCAGTAGCTGGGATTACAGGTGTGTGCAACCATACCCAGCTAATTTTTTAAAATATTTTTGGTAGAGATGGTGTTTCACCATGTTGACCAGACTGGTCTCGAACTCCAGACCTCAAGTGATCCACCCACCTAGGCCTCCCAAAGTGCTAGGATTACAGGCATGAGTCACCATGGCTGGCTCAGGCTCTGTTCTGAGCACTGACCATAGTAGTGAACAAAACAGACCTAAATTTCTGTCTTCGTGGAGTTGCCTTCTAGCAGGTGATCTTTCTGATGTGTTCTTTGGAGACATGAGGTTTCTGACAATGGGTTAGAGAAGACTGAGCAGACAGAACTTCATCCCTACCCCCAACCTCAAATGCATACATTCCAACCAGAGCATCTCTGTGTTTGTGTCTTAAGAGGATATCTATAAGATAGTTTTTTTTTTTTTTTTTTTTTTTTTGAGACAGAGTCTTGCTTTCTCACCCAAGCTGGAGTGCAGTGACATGATCTCAGCACACTGCAGCCTCTGCCTCCCGGGTTCAAGCGATTCTTCTGCCTTAGCCTCCTGAGTAGCTGGGATTACAGGCACCTGACACCATGCCTGGCTAATGTTTGTATTTTTACTAGAGACGGGGTTTCACTATCTTCGTCAGGCTGGTCTCGAACTCCTGACCTCAGGTGATCCACCCCCTTCGGCCTCCCAAAGGATTACAGGCGTGAACCACCGCACCAGGCCACAAGATAGCTTTTAAAAAGGGAGTTGTACTGCTTAAAGAAAGTTCAACACTCTCTAACAACTTGCTAAAGTTTCTCTTCACCTGACATGTTTGCCCTGGGGTGGGGTGTGGCCAGAGCTCATTTACTGGAAGTTTTCACCTAGCCTTGGGACCTGACTGGGCTGTGGGGGGCTCCATGCACAAGTGGCCACACCTGAGCCCCATGTCTTGAGTCCCTCTGTGGTGCGACCCCCCCCAGGGAGAATAGACATGTAGGCTTCAGGGAGAGCTCTCTGGGCTGTCCCGAGAGACCACTGGACTTGTCACCTTGAGATCCCAGATCAGCATGAGCAGGAGGTGGTTCCTGCCACCAGACTGAGGCAGGAGGAGTTCGCTGGATGGGAGGGTCTCCTCTGGAGTTCAGGGGCTCTAGCCCCAAGATACACCTTGGCCCTGTGCACAGGAAGGAGTACCCCAGGCTACCTGAACACCTGGGGTATGGGTGCCAGAGGAAGGGCCTTAACCTCATGCATCCACTGGCCCACTGGGGCAGGAGACGCAGGGCCTGGAGAGGTGGAGCCATGGGATAGTCTTTGTGCCTAGGGAAGTGGACACAGGGTGGGTGCCACTGGGGAGGTGCTAAGGAGGTCCCAGGGGAGGGCCCTAAGGTCCAGCAGTGCAGCCACTCCCCTCCTCTGTCTCCTCTCTCACCTCTGTGTTGTTTTTGGCAACCTGCCCAGTGGGGCCTTGGTCAAGCTGCTGCTGGCCTCACAGCTCTGGGGCCTCAAAGTGAGGCCCTAAGGAGGGCAGGAGGGAGGGGTTTGAAGGCTGGTGGCGGGAACTGAAGAGCCAGACTCTTAGGCTCTGAGAAGGTCCCTTGTGCCCAGTGGGAAACGTCTGTGGGGAAGGAGGTCCCTTCCCTCAGTCCCAAAGGGGAGAATTCACCCTGCGCAGGCTGTAGGCGCAGGCACAGCATGACTGGGGCTTGGTATTCCTTGTGAGGCCCTGGCACTGTGCCTCCCCTCCCAGTCCTCTAAGAAGCTGGAGAGGCTGGTGACAAAAGTGAGATCACAAGGTGACATTGAAACCTTATAGTCTATGAAATATTATAATTTCCTCGCTTGCCTGTGAGATAGGTATTTCAATATCCATTCTGTAGATAAGGAAAGTGATGCTCAGAGAGGGTTAGTGACTTGCCTAAAGTCACACAGCCATAGCATGGCAGAGCAGAGGCAAAGCTGCACCCTGTCCCCTGTGCTCCACACTCAGCTGCCCATCAGAATTACCTAGGGATTGTTCTGTTCTTTTCTTTTTAAAGAGATGGGGTCTCACTTTGGGAGGCTGAGGTGGGCAGATCACTTGATGTCAGCAGTTCGAGACCAGCCTGGGCAACATGGTGAAGCCCCGTCTCTACTAAAAATACAAAAATTAGCTCAGTGTGGTGGCGAATGCCTGTAGTCCCAGCTACTCTGGAGGATGAAGCAGGAGGATCGCTTTAACCTGGGAGGCAGAGGTTGCAGTGAGCTGAGATTGCACCACTGCACTCCAGCCTGGGCAACAGAGCAAGAGTCTGTCTCAAAAAAAAAAAAAAAAAGATAGGGAAAAAGATGGGGTCTCGCTATGTTGCCCAGCCTTGAACTCCTGGGCTCTAGTGATCCTCCTGCCTCATCCTCCCACCTCAGCCTCCTGAGTGGCTAGTACTACAGGCAGTGCCACCATGCTGGCCTAGGGATTGTTTCAAAAGTGCAGACTGGGCCAGCCATGATGGCACACACCTATAGTCCTGTTGGCCCAGTGCACAGGAAGGAATCCCCCAGGACTCCTAGTTAGCCTAGGAGTTTGAGACTGGCCTGGGCAACATAGTAAGATGCCATCTCTACAAAAAAATTAAGAAATGATCTGGGCATTGTGGCACACACCTGTAGTCCTGCCTGTTCAGGAGGCTGAGGTGGGAGGATCGCTTGAGTCGGGGAGGTCAAGGCTGCAGTGAGCTGAGATCGTGCCACTACACTCCAACCTGGGCAACAGAGCAAGACCCTATCTCAGAAAGTAATACATAAATAAAAATAAAAGTGTAGACTCCTTGAACTCTCCTCAAAATCAGACTCATCACAGAGGGCCTGGGACTCTATGAATCAGAAAGTTCTCCCAGTGATTCTGATGCAGTTGTCAGAAGTGAGGCTGAGGACTGTTGCTCCATATCACAAGAAGGCAAAGGAAACTGCTAAAAGGGAGTTGTCAGGGCTCCCCTTTTTCCTTCCAGGGGTTAGCTGGAGCTTTATAGCTATCCAGAGAGAGAACAGGGAGGCGGGAGGTGCTCCCTCAGCCTCCTCCATTTGATATCAGGGCAATTCCCTGCTCCCACCCAGGTCCTCTTCAGGGAGCAGGTGGCTGAGAGAAGAGGGGTACAGTTGCCCTGGCCCTGCTCCCCACCCCTCGCCACACCACTCCCTTTTCTGAACAATCTCCTTCTTTGGCCAGAGGAAATGGGGTATGCTGGGGCGGCCGGCTGAGCTCATATCCTCTGCCCGGGAGCCTAAATCAGGAGCCACCCTTCCACCCCCAGCACTAGGCCCGGGAAGAAGGTTGTGCCGCAGGGGAAGTGCCTGGAGTCACTGCCAGGAACCGAGACCCTCTGCCCTCTCGCCAGGGTCCCCAGCCCGGTCACTCCGAACCTCTTCCCCACCGCCTTTCCGGCCATTGTTCTGAAAAGAACGGAGCCACCCAGCCTGGCCCTTGCCCTGTTCCTGTCCTGCCTGTCACGTTGTCCTGCCCCTCCCTGGAGGGACTGTATCCCACCACCCAGCTGCCTCATCCCAAACTGTCCAGGCTGTTGGAGGAAGAGGGCTAAGGGAAGAGTGGGCAGCTTGAAGGGCGCTCTGTGTCTCTTCCCTGCTGACCGCATTATCTCCACTGGGGCTCAGAGAGGTACCGTGGCAGGCCAGGGTCACACAGCCAGAGTGAGCATTTGAACTGTGCGCTTCTGCTTCTAGAGCCTCTCTTCTTTCTACTGCCTCCAATGGTTCTGTATGACAAGGACTTTCCAAGGGGACTGGAGGAAAATGGAGGTCTGTGTTGCTTCCCAGTGGCCACAGCCCCTTTAGCGTTTGTCCCTCCCTGGCTCTGTCCTTACCTTTGTGGCACAGTGTCCTTCAGCTTGGCCCTCAATGTAGCTGTCCCCTCCCTCCCCGTGCCATGCTCCCCACTGCCAGGTTGGTCCCTCCCCTCCCTGTTGGAATGGAGCCCTGTCCTGCCCAGGCTACTGGGGTATTCGGGGGCCCACCGGAGCCTGGGGGGCAGGCCTGGGCCAGCACGCTTGGCACTCTGCCCAGCCTGGCCAAGCCAGGCCCACTCCTTCCCTGCAGGGTGGGTTCTAGCAGGAGGCAGGGGCCGCCCATGACAGGCCTTCCTTCCCTCCCCAGCGCTTCAAGAACCACTCCCACCAGTTCCCTGGCTCTCACAGGGAGCACACTTGCCTGAACCCTGCCCCGAGAGGGGGTGGCCCCAGCTCCTCTTGCCACCAACCTGCAGAGTCCTTGTCCAGGGCATGGACACCTCAGCTAAGACCCTGTAGGTGTGGAGTCAGCAGTAGCAGTGACTCCTGGGCAGTCTGAGCACCCATGGGGATCCCAATGGGGACAGTGCGGGCCCTGTGCCTGCTCTTGTTGGAGGACCATCACCCTAACATCGGGATGGTATTGGCCAACACATCAGAAGGGCTGGATGGTGAGAGCTCCTGTCTTTGCATATGACAAGGTCAGGCACTGTACTCACAGCCCCCGTGAGCAGGTTCTCATCAGCTCATTTCACGGTTGAGGACACTGAGCCTGGGAGGTTAAATGACTTGTCACAGTCACACAGCTGGCGCCTGGCACAGCCAGTGTTGGGGAGAGGTCTTTCTAATGTCACCTTCCCTGGGGATGCCCCAGGACTGGGCATCGTGGCCTGCCCTTGAATCCCTAGTGCCTCTTTCCTTCTCTCCCCCGGCCCCTCGGTCCAGTGGGACAACATGACCAGCTGCCTGGCCCATTCAGGCAGGAATGCTAACCATGCACACCGTGGGCCTGTCCACTGAGGGCACATCGTGCCAGTCCCACCCCCCGCCCCCTTTGGCTCTATAAACAAGCGGGGCTGGGGCAAGGGGAAGCCAGCCCACTGCCGCAGCAGCATCCTGCCCTCACCGCCCTCAGGCTGCTGGGCTGGTGGGCCAGGGTGGGAAGCCACGGTGACGGGACGGGCGAAAGGCCATGGGGCAGGTGCTTTCCTGCATGCCAAGAGGTCAGCCGGGCTGTGACAGGCGGGGGGAGGGATGCTGGGTGAGGGCAGTCATCTGATGGCCCTGACACCTCCTGCTCTGACCCCCAGAGCTCCTGGGCTCCACAAAGAGGCTCAACGTGAACTACCAGGACGCTGACGGGTGAGTGGGAGCCCCCTCCCTCTGCAGAGCCCCGGGGTCGGGGCTGAAGGAAAGACCCTGAGGCCCAGGGCCCCTTTCCCTCTCAAACTTGGCCCTGGAAGTGTATTTGCTGCGAGCTGTGGGTCCTGTCCCTGGGCTGGAGGGAGGGGCACCCGACTGCCTGTGGAGTTAGCGCTGAGTGAGGGGAGGGGCCTTGGTGCCTCTATGCGGGGCCTCCTGGGGTCAGATTCCTTCGGGGCCCCCTTTTCTCCCTGGAGGGTAGGAGCCCTCAGGCTTCTGCTCCCACGGCCCCCTCCCCTGGGCCAGCTTGGGGGTGGTGGCGAGACAAACGGGCCTCTCAGCACAGACACTGAGCTCTTTCATGCTGTGGCTCAGCCACTGCACTCCCGCGGCAGGGCTGGCGGGGTGTGGGGGGCTCAGCCACTGCGCTCCCGCGGCAGGGCTGGAGGGGTGTGGGGGGGATCAGCCACTGCGCTCCCACGGCAGGGCTGGCGGGGTTGTGGGGGGGTCAGTAACCCATCCCTGCCAGCCCCAGGATAGGTTTGGGTATGGAAGACCAGGATTTGGGGGTGGGGGCTGCCCACCAGCACCCCAACTTTGTGTCCTCTCACACCAGATTCTCTGCTCTCCACCATGCTGCTTTGGGGGGCAGCCTGGAGCTCATAGCCTTGCTGCTAGAGGCTCAGGCCACTGTTGACATCAAGGACAGCAATGGTGAGACCCCCATGTGCCCCTGACCCCCACTCCAGGCAGCTAGGGGCCCTACCCAGACCCTCGGACCAGAGCTTGCTCCCATGACAACGTAGCAATGCTAATAGTTGTTAGCACAGCATCTCTGGGCTTGCAAGTGGCTTTTCCCTGTTTAATCTTCACAGCCTTCTTGCGCAGGGGAGTGGTACTAACATCCCGTTATTCAGATGAGTAGGTTGAGGCTCAGCGAGGTTTTGCTGCTGTCCTGGGGTCATCATGATCCGTGGTGGGCACAGCAGGACTCTGGCTTCAGCCCTGTCAAGACGGACCTCTTCCTAACCACACCTAGATGGAGCCAGCATTGCATCCCCTTGGGCTCTGCCCTCCCAGCTGGGCTGGCTCCATCCTCTGCTCAGTTCCTCTCCACCCCCAAGGCCGTCCCAGGACCTCCCTCAGAATCGCTTTCCTCCTGCCAGGCATGCGCCCGCTGCACTACGCAGCCTGGCAGGGCCGGCTGGAGCCTGTGAGGCTGCTGCTGCGCGCCTCTGCGGCAGTCAATGCCGCCTCGCTGGACGGACAGATCCCCCTTCACCTGGCCGCACAGTATGGACACTATGAGGTGGTACGTGAGGCTGCCCACAGGGGCGTGGCGTGGGGCGGGGTGGGGTGCCGGACAGGCCCGGCCCCCTAACTTGGCTCCCCCGACCCCAGTCAGAAATGCTCCTCCAACATCAGTCCAACCCATGCCTGGTCAACAAGGCCAAGAAGACACCCCTGGACCTGGCCTGTGAATTTGGCCGACTCAAGGTGAGGCCCGCAGCCTTGGGGTGCTGGGTCCCAGACGTCTACAGGGTCTCCGGAGGAGGCTCTAACTGGGCGCTGGGTGCTGCAGGTGGCCCAACTACTACTGAACAGCCACTTATGTGTGGCACTGCTGGAGGGCGAGGCCAAGGACCCTTGTGACCCCAACTATACGACGCCCCTGCACTTGGCTGCCAAGAATGGCCACAGGGAAGTCATCAGGTACTCTTGGGGTCCCCCCGCTTCCTCTTCACCTGCCTGCGGGACAATTGGTGCCCCTCAGTGCCCTCCCCTGCTGCCCTCATCCCCAGGGCTCTCCATCTCCCAGGCCCCCAGCAGTCAGCACCCCCTCCTGCCCCACCTCCCCCGTGACTCCCCTTGTCCACTGCAGGCAGCTCCTGAGAGCTGGGATCGAGATCAACCGCCAGACCAAGACGGGTACGGCGCTCCACGAGGCCGCACTGTATGGCAAGACCGAGGTGGTGCGGCTGCTCCTGGAGGTGGGTGTGGGCCCCTGCTCCCTCGCAGGTGTCCATGGAGCCTCTGCCCTGTGCCCCAACTGGGCTGGGGAGGTACGGGACAGAGGACTCCAGCATGGTTTTTGCATTGGCATCAGGGAAGAGGCCTGACTTCCTTCTGAATGGTGCCGAGGCAGTGCGGATGGATCGGGGGCAGACCAACCTGATTGGCACCCCAGATGTGCCTCTTACTAGCTGAGTGAACTTGAGCTTGTCCTTGACTGAGTCCCTGAGCTTCTATTTCCTCATGTGTAAAATCTGAAAATGATAATAGCACCTATGTCCCGGGTAGCTGAGAGAATCGGGTGAGGGGTGTCAAAGTGCCCAGTGTGTGCTCATGCGACGCTGTGCACCCAGGGAGGTGTGGACGTGAACATCCGGAATACGTATAACCAGACGGCACTGGACATAGTGAATCAGTTCACCACCTCCCAGGCCAGCCGGGAAATCAAGCAGCTACTGCGGGGTGAGTGCGGGGGAGGATACCCTGCCCAGGGGGTTCTGGAGCTGCTCAAGTAGGTATCAGGATGTGGAGGGGGAGTGGACGTCCCTGGGGGAGGGTTGTCAAGGGGATGAGGGGTGGAAAGATGCCCTAAGGACCCTTAGATGACACCTGTCCCCTGCCCCATTCTCTTAGAGGCCTCAGGGATCCTGAAGGTCCGAGCACTCAAGGATTTCTGGAACCTCCACGATCCCACTGCTCTCAATGTCCGGGCAGGGGATGTCATCACGGTGAGGGACCCCAAGCAGGCATTGCAAATACAAATGATTGCTGTTACTTATCTGGGTACCCGCTATGTTACCAGGTTCTGATCTGAGGTCTCTATATGTACCCTCATTTAATTCTTCCCAAAGCCAGGGGAGGCCGTGCCATTAGCATTTCCTCTTTAGAGATGACAAAATTGAGAATTAAACAAAATAAAATCAAGAGAAATTAAAGTGACTTGCCCAAGGTCACACAGCTAGCAAGTAGTGGAGCTGGGATTTGACCACAGACTGCCACTGGGACTTGCCCTGGAGGCACGGGGGAGATTGAGCTGGCTGCTGGCAGCAGGGGTGGCACTTGGGCCAGTGTGGGCATCAGAGGCCAACTCCTTAGGGGTAGGGGAAGAGCTGGACCAGGGTTGCCAGACCACAGCTGTAGGGACAACTGTTTGCCACTTGCCTGGTGCTGGGAGTGACCGTCCCCACTCCCCACCCCGGCCACAGGTGCTGGAACAGCATCCCGACGGCCGCTGGAAGGGCCACATCCACGAGAGCCAGAGGGGCACAGACCGCATAGGCTACTTCCCCCCAGGCATTGTCGAGGTGGTCAGCAAGCGGGTGGGCATCCCTGCAGCCCGCCTCCCCTCCGCACCCGCCCCCCTGCGCCCAGGCTTCTCCCGAACACCACAGCCTCCTGCCGAAGAACCCCCGCACCCTCTTACCTACAGCCAGCTCCCTCGGGTGGGCCTCAGCCCAGACAGCCCAGGTACCTGCTCCCGGGGGGCAGTGCTGGGCACTGTGTGGGCGTGTGGCCTGGGCAAGCTGCCAGTCAGCTGTCGGCAGCATCCCTTGGGGCTCTGACCCTTTGGCTTCTGCTCCCCACAGCAGGTGACAGGAATAGTGTGGGCAGCGAGGGCAGCGTGGGCAGCATCCGCAGTGCCGGCAGCGGGCAGAGCTCTGAGGGCACTAACGGCCACGGCCCTGGCCTCCTGATTGAGAACGCCCAGGTAGGATGGTGGGGTCACGGACCAGGGCAGGGCTCACCCCCCACTGCCAGTTCCCCAAATGCTGAGTTGGCTCCTGCCCTATCTCCAGCCACTGCCCTCAGCCGGAGAGGACCAGGTGCTGCCAGGACTCCACCCACCGTCCCTGGCAGGTAGGAAGGGTCAGGGGACCTGGGTTGGCTAGGAGAGGTGCAGGTAAGGAGGCCGAGGGTAGGCACCCCTTCCTCCTGCCACTTCTCCATTCCATTTTTCTCTTTCCTTGAAGACAACCTGAGCCACCACCCTCTGACCAACTGCCGCTCTGGGGAGCAGATCTTCACCCAGGACGTGCGGCCAGAGCAGCTGCTGGAGGGGAAGGTGTGACCTCCATTGGGGTGCACTGTGGGCCTTGGGGTGGGTAGGGCAGGGGAGATGCAAGGGCCTCTGTATGGACTGAAGCCCCACTCAGGCAGGCCCTGAGCCCCTGGTGGGGGCCGGGGCCTTGGTCCAGCTCCTGCTAATTCTGCCGCCTTCCCCCACCCTTGCAGGACGCGCAGGCCATTCATAACTGGCTAAGCGAGTTCCAGCTGGAGGGCTACACTGCCCACTTTCTGCAGGCCGGCTATGATGTGCCCACCATCAGCCGCATGACACCTGAGGTGGGTGCTGCATCTGGGAAGCAGTGCCCAGTAGGCAGGGGAGGGCCCAGCAGGCAGGGGAGGGGCCTGATGGCCAGACTCTGTGTGGCAGGACCTGACGGCCATCGGGGTCACCAAGCCTGGGCACAGGAAGAAGATCGCCTCCGAGATCGCTCAGCTCAGCATCGCCGAGTGGCTGCCCAGCTACATCCCAGTGAGCTATCAAGGGTGACTGGGGAGTGGGGCATGTGCTGTCACCCTCAGCTGTGGCTTTGCGGTGCCTTTTCCCCTCTGGCTGGGGGCGGAGGCTGGCTAGGAGCTGTTCTGAGGACGGCGCTCTTCCAGACGGACCTGCTGGAGTGGCTGTGTGCACTGGGGCTGCCGCAGTACCACAAGCAGCTGGTGAGCAGTGGCTACGACTCCATGGGGCTGGTGGCCGACCTCACCTGGGAGGAGCTGCAGGAGATTGGGGTCAACAAGCTCGGTAAGGACTGCCCTGAGGCCCGGCTGGGCCCCCACCTGCCTCCGGGGTCTCCAAGAGGAGAGAGAATGGGACCCAGCGGTGACCAGGACAACCCCAGCCCCAGCTAACCTTGCCACTTCCGTCCCCCATGTCAGGGCATCAGAAGAAGCTCATGCTGGGGGTGAAGCGACTGGCAGAGCTTCGGCGGGGCCTGCTGCAGGGGGAGGCCCTCAGCGAAGGCGGGCGCCGGCTGGCCAAGGGTCCGGAGCTGATGGCCATCGAGGGGCTGGAGAACGGGGAAGGCCCAGCTACGACTGGCCCACGGCTCCTCACCTTCCAGGGCAGCGAACTAAGCCCAGAGCTACAAGCGGCCATGGCAGGGGGTGGCCCTGAACCACTCCCCCTCCCACCTGCCCGCTCTCCCAGCCAGGAGAGCATCGGGGCACGCTCGCGGGGGTCTGGCCACTCACAGGAACCGCCTGCCCCACAGCCCAGCGGTGGAGATCCCAGCAACCCCCAGGAGAGGAACCTTCCAGAGGGCACAGAGCGGCCCCCTAAGCTTTGTTCCTCACTTCCTGGCCAAGGACCCCCACCCTATGTTTTTATGTACCCCCAGGGCTCACCCTCCAGCCCGGCCCCAGGGCCACCTCCTGGTGCACCCTGGGCCTTCTCCTATTTGGCCGGGCCCCCTGCCACTCCCCCAGACCCGCCTCGACCTAAACGCCGGTCCCACAGCCTAAGCCGCCCTGGCCCCACGGAGGGGGATGCTGAAGGGGAGGCTGAAGGGCCGGTGGGCAGCGCCCTGGGCAGTTATGCTACCCTTACCCGGCGGCCAGGACGCAGCGCCCTTGTCCGGACCAGTCCTAGCGTGACCCCAACTCCAGCTCGGGGGACTCCTCGCAGCCAGTCCTTCGCCCTGCGGGCCCGGCGCAAAGGCCCCCCGCCCCCACCCCCAAGCGCCTCAGCTCCGTCTCTGGCCCCAGCCCGGAGCCACCTCCACTAGATGGGAGCCCAGGGCCCAAGGAAGGGGCCACAGGGCCCCGAAGGCGAACACTGAGTGAACCCGCTGGCCCCTCAGAGCCCACTGGCCCACCTGCCCCAGCTGGGCCTGCATCAGACACAGAGGAGGAGGAGCCAAGCCCCGAGGGGATGCCCCCATCTCGGGGCAGCTCCGGGGAAGGGCTGCCGTTTGCAGAGGAAGGGAACCTGACCATCAAACAGCGCCCGAAGCCCGCTGGCCCCCCGCCCCGAGAGACACCCGTGCCCCCTGGCCTTGATTTCAACCTCACGGAATCAGACACTGTTAAGCGGAGGCCCAAGTGCCGCGAGAGAGAGCCGCTGCAGACCGCACTGCTGGCCTTCGGAGTGGCCAGTGCCACACCTGACTCCGCTGCCCCCCTGCCTTCCCCAACTCCTGGCGAGTCTCCTTTAGCTTCTAGCCCTCCCCAGCCCGAGCCCAGCAGCCTTCCAGCCCAAGGAGTTCCAACCCCCCTTGCTCCCAGCCCCGCCACGCAGCCTCCGGTGCCACCCTGCCCAGGGCCAGGTCTGGAAAGCTCAGCTGCTAGTCGGTGGAATGGGGAGACAGAACTCCTGGCTGCCCCTGCCGCCCTCCTCAAGGTGCCCGGAGCAGGTAAGAGGGGAGGCCTGTGGGAGAGGCACTGCTGGCAGGGTTATGTCTGGCTCAGCCAAGTCCCAGGCCGACCATTTTGTCTCTGCAGGAACAGCCCCCAAGCCTGTGTCGGTGGCCTGCACCCAGCTGGCATTTTCTGGCCCTAAGCTAGCGTCCCGGCTCGGCCCCCGCCCGGTGCCTCCTCCACGGCCTGAGAGCACTGGGACTGTGGGCCCAGGCAAGGCCCAGCAGAGACTAGAGCAGACCAGCTCGTCCCTGGCAGCTGCACTGAGAGCCGCAGAGAAGAGCATTGGCACAGAGGAGCAAGAGGGGTGAGGGGGGCCGGATGGGGAGGGAGAGAAGGCTGCGGAGAAATGGCGCTCCCTGCATCCTCTGCCCAGGGACCATGGGGATATTGGAGGGGGACACTGCAGGCACTAATGGGATAAGAGGCCAGGTGTTGGACTCACCCAGATAAGGGAATCCTGGTGGCTGCCATTTAAGAGGCACATGAGCCTGGCCAGTCCCTTGCCTCTCTGAGCCTCTGGGAGCTATGACAGCTCCCTGCGCCAGGGCCAGTGGGGTACAGGCCAGTGGCTGATCTGACCGCATCCTTCCCCTTGCTACAGTGCCCCCAGCGCCTCCACCAAGCACATTCTGGATGACATCAGCACCATGTTCGATGCCCTGGCTGACCAGCTGGACGCCATGCTGGACTGAGCCCTCCAGCAGTGCCCACTGTGACCTGCCAAAGCCCACTGCCTTTGCCCCAGCACAAAAGAGGCCCCTGCCACCCTAGGGATGGGCCAAAGTCTGGTCAGGCTGAAGCGCCCCTCCTAGCAGGGCCCCTTCCCACTCCAAGCCAGCGGCTGTGGGCACCGCAGCTCTTGTGGGGCAGCCCAGCTTCTCAGAACCTGACTAGCGAGGGGCCTCCACTGCATCTCAGCCAAGCCCCTCCCAGGGTGATCTGACCGACAGCCCTGCTCCTGGACAGGGACCCTGGTAAGAGCTCTCTCCTCAGGGAGGAAGCCGGGGTGGGGCTCTGGGGGTGCTTTCTCTGCACCCCCCAGCCTGTGTCCCAAGTTGTTGTGCCAAGGGAATGCCTCTTGCCACCCACCATCCTGCCCAGGCCCTGAGAGGCTGGAGGAGGCATGTGTCTGGCCGGGCCCCTCTCCGTAGGTGTACAGAGGACATGTAAATACACAACGGTGGTGCCCAGGCAGCTCCTGCCCCCGCCTTCCCTCAGAGGCAGGGCTAGCAGGGGTGGGAGGCAGTGGGCTTAACAGATCCCACAAGTCCTAACTTTTCAATTGTAAATGTTATTTTTTAAGCAGAGAGAAATGCATATATTTTAAATGGAATTTATTCTATCTATTAACTGCCTGAGAGGACACAATGGGGGAGGGGCTTCGGACCATAGCAGGAGCCCCCGCTGCCCACCTGAGGGCAGGGAGAGCCTGACCCCGTTGGCCCAGGCCCTGGCTCTGTAACCATTAACCTCCTCCCCCAACTAACACCAATGAAAACACCATTCCACGTGACTGGGCTGTGTGTTTGCCTCTGTGACATGGGGACCCCTGACCCCAGGGGTCTCACCTGAGCCAGACCTGAGGGACCCACCAGCATAGATGGAGGAAGGCGAGGCCTCCCTTTGCCAGCCACCGCCATGGGTGGGCAGACCCTGCAGTGGCCTTACAGACCAGCCACAGGTGATTCTTAGCAATTGACACATTTTAATACAAACCAGTCTACATTCATTCCTAAAAGGCTCATTTCCAGTAAAAAATATACACCAGTAGAAACTTCTCCCAGAACTGGGGCAGAGGCTGAGGAGACCTGGGCCAGATTCCCCGAGACTGACAGACAGCCAGCTTGAGCCAGGCACAGGAAGAGGCTCCAGGGCGAAGCGGGGCCCTGCTCCATCTTCAGGTTCAGGCGGGAGACTCCCCCGCAGAGGGAGGGAGGGGAGGCACTCGGGGCCGCATCCAGGCAAGCACCACCACCCTGCCCTCCACGGCAGCCTTGGGAGTTGGACATGCTGGCCAAGGCTGCTGCTGTTGCTTCTCCAAAGAAGGTTCGCTTCAAGGCCATGTCCAGGGACCCACAAGCAGAGGCACTGGGGGGCAAGGGATCCCCAAGGGGGCAGCCCACAGGCGAGGGGGTTGAGGGCCCCTCTAGGGAGCGCCTGAGGTCATACATTCAAGAGTGTCCCTGGTGAGGCCCAGAGAAGAGCCAGGACTGGCCAAGGGCCCAGGCCGTCAGCTCCTCCACAGTGAGCCCCAGGACCCAGGAAGACAGCGGGGTCTGACACGGGGAGCTGGGCTTCCAGTGCCACGGGTGCAGGAGCAAACCCGGAAACATTCATGATACCAACTCCCCTGTTCAGAAATGGGTCTGGCTTTAGCCCCAGGGATGGGGACAAGTACGGCGGCCACAGCCAGTGGCTCAGAAGGGAGAGTTCATGCCCAGCTTAGTTTCAAACTGCAGCTTCTGTCGCTTCTGGTAGCGGACTCGGACCCTGAGGGGGCAGGAGATGAAGGTACAGGTTGGCAGCGATCCTTAGACCGGGGGCCAGGGCAGGACAACAGAGGAGAAGGGAGGGATGAGCAGCGGAAAGGTGGGGGAGTGTCGCCAAGGGAGTGACTGGTTTAGGGAACATGCCTGAACCCAGAGGGAGGCGCCCTGCTGACAGCTCACCGAATCTCATGTAGCTTCACGATCTCATTGGTCACCACCACAAGGACCAGGGACAGGCAGCCCAGGAGCCATGTCAGCAAGGGCACGTCCTCCAGGCCAACGTGGACATGGCTGTCCCTGTGTGTCCACAGCTGCAGGTCCACGGCCGTCTGGACCACCTGACCCAGCAGCCTGCGGGAGGCGGCGGCCCCGTGTGAGCCCTGACACTGCCTGCTTCCTTCCCTGCTCTCCCCGGTACAGCAGTTAGCTCAGGCAGGGCACAGTTAACCCTCTGGCCCCGGGCCCGCCCTCCAATCCTAGCCCTGCAGAAGCCCCTCTCCTCCCCAGCCCGCACTCTGCCCTCCATCCTAGCGATACTCACACCACAGGCACTGTCACGGCCCACCAGAGGTTGGTCAAGGGGCTCTTTCTCCACAGGGGCTTGGTGCGATGCACATGGGTGATGGAAATGAAGACTGGGGAAAGTGGGGCGATGTGGGGGTCAGAATTCCACAGTGGGGCTCCTCTCCCACCATCATCTGCGCCCTCCCAGGGAGCCCTCTCACCAGTATGCAGAACAATCAGGGCGGCCGTGAGCTTCTGAGCCGACAGCAGTCCGTTGGCAAAGTCCTCAAACCAGGCTGGAGCCATGGCGTCGTTGCTGCCAAAGTGAGGCATGGGCTCAGCCCCTCTGGGGCCGCAGGGAGGTAGGCTGGGCTGGGGAGGGAGGAAGCCTTGAGGCGAGGCAGGCGGTGGGTGGATCTCTGGGGCTGGGACCCACCTGGGCAGCATGATGGAGGAGCAGTTGGTGAGGTTGCCGGCCCGGGAGCTGTCACAGAAGCTCTGCAGTGTGAAGCCAAAGCAGATGAGGCACGAGCTGATGGTGAGGCTGAACTTGAGCAGGAAGCAGAGCAGGAAGTAGTGCTGGGTCTGCCGGGGAACAAGGCCAGTCACTCCTGGGGCGCACAGCCCCTCTGCCGGCTGCTCCTAGCTCTTCCACGTACTCAACAGGCTCTTAGTAAATGGTCAGGCCTAGGGTATAGGGAGCTCACACCCCAGCAGGGGTCTTGCCCAGCTCTGTGCCGCCACCTCCTCTTTGATCTGGGGAAAGACTAGGAACCAAGTGCCAGCTTCCCAGTTCTGCTGAAGTCTCCCATCCAGAGCCTTCCAGATTAGCCCCTCTCTCCTCCCCCAACCCTGTCCCCTCCATGCTCACTTGCAAGGCTCACAGGGTCTGCTTCGCTTACCTTCTTGGGAATGGACTGGAGGTTTTTCCCTGTTGCCATAGACATGATGGAGCTATGGGGGGGCTTCCCCAGCAGAGAGATGCTGAAAAGCAGGGATCACATAGAGGGATGGTGACAATGACCCTCTGTCCCTCAATTCTCACAGAGGGAGCCTCTAGGGAGTCTTGCGTGTGAGGTCGAGTCTGGCGAGGGGATGGAGTAAAACAAAGGCTGGGCGCAGTGGCTCACACCTGTAATCCCAGCACTTTGGGAGGCCAAGACGGGCAGATCATTTGAGGTCAGGAGTTCAAAACCAGCCTGGCCAACATGGCAAAACCCCAACTCTACTAAAAATACAAAAATTAACCGGGCGTGGTAGTGGGCACCTATAATCCCAGCTACTCAGGAGGCTGAGGCAGAAGAATCACTTGAGCCTGGGAGACGGAGGTTGCAATGAGCAGAGATTGTACCATTGCACTCCAGCCTGGGTGACAGAGTGAGACTCCATCTCAAAAAAAAAAAAAAAAAGACAAAGGGGGTTCCCTCCATGCCTCCTGTACCAGAGGAGGTGAGCCCTGAGCAGTTCCAGAACCTTGGGCTCCTAGGGCTGCACAGTGACATCCAGACACCTCCAGCTTGGGCTTGGGGGGTGGGGAAGCTGCATGGCATCTCACCTGAGCAGAGGGTAGCAAAAGCAGGACAGCCACAGGATGTCAGTGGTACTCAGGAGTGGCGGCAGCTGGACCAGGCAAGAAAGGAACTAAACCAGGAAAGAAGCCAAGAGCCACAGTTCGATTCAGGCAAATAATAAGGGCATAGGAGCCCCCGAGCTCCCTTGCCCCAGGCCCAGATAGATGCTCACATCCTGCCAGAGGGAAGTGGGGCCGGAGGGAATACTGTTCTGCCAGTGAGTGTCATCTCCAAAAGCCTAGGGGCTTCACAGGGCTCTGGGGGCCCCTTGACTGTACTGCTACCCCCAGCCTCCCTCCTCAGATGTTCTGCTGGCCCCTGAGTGAAGGGACGAGTGGCACGGGGGTGATGCCTGTGCGGGCCCCACCTCACCTGGATGACCACGAGAGTCAGCTGACACTGCAGCAGGAAGAGGAAGCACTTACGGATGCCATAGGTGGCGTGCCGAGCCTAGGGACCAAGAGGGACAGATTATGGCTGGGTCTGCCTGTCCTCTCCCAGGCCCAACAGGTGACACACTTCAGCCAAGAGCCAGACTCCCAGGATGCTTCTATAAGGGGAGCAGAGGCGAATGTTACTGCCTGGGAGAGCCCACTCGGAGGGCTGGGGCATAAGGTCCCCCAGATAGGTCCTGTGCTGTTACTCCCACCCCGGGCGGGTCCTGCGTCTCTCCTCCTTTGCCTGCCAAAGCACCCACCTGTTCGATAAGCCGGATGATGCTGATGGTCTCCTCCTGGCGAAAGTTCAGGGAGCAGGGCAGGCTGTTGAGCTGCCCTGACAGCTGCAGGGGAGAAAGGCCATCCGAGGCCTGGGCCATGCTGGTGCTGGTGGCGTAGCCAAAGGTCTCCCAGGAGCAACGGGACGGGTACAGGGGATCCAGGGCAATGCTTCTCAGGGTGGGAGACACATACCCTTCAGCTGCATCTCCCACAGGACTGGGCACCCCACCCTCTTCTCCCACCGTGCCCAAGTGCATTGGTCCCAGCCAGGGGAAGTCGGCCATGGTACACACCCCCAGCCCCATACAGGCCCATCTGACCCTCTGGTGTGGGAGGTAGAGGCTGGCCCGCAGGCTCCAGGGTCCCGCCCTGACCTGATGTCACTCTGGAGGAAGAGGCAGCTGTTCCGCAGGTTGGCAGAGCTGCCCAGGCAGCAGGTCACCTCCCCGTACTCTTGCATGATCTTTATCATCTCACACATGGCTGAGGACAGCATATGAGGGCACAAGAGTCAGGCAGGCAGAGCGCCATGTGGGCGCTGGGCAGAGACCCATGGGACAGGGCGGCAGGAGGCGATGGGAGGTAGGCTCCTCTTTGAAACAGCCCCGCCCCAGCCGCGGGATCATGTGAACACTGGCACTTCTGACTCCAACCCACAAGATTCCCCAGCTGACCCCAGCCCAGGTTTCTTCACTCCCTGCATGGAAAACCTACATCCCTCCAGAGCCCACAGGGTGCCTGGGCCCAGGCAGAGTGCAGCCACAGGGACCAGGCTGCCCAAGTACCCGTGGCCACAGCACTCACTCTCCGGGGTGCAGTCGGTGAAGAGGGGCACGAGCAGGGGCACGTTGTCAATGTTCTGCAGGTGGGGCCGCACTTGGTGGATACCCCGGGGCAGCTTAGCCTGGAGAAAGCAGAGATGCCAGTGGCTTCAGGATGGGGATCAGCATCCCTCCATCCCTCCCCTTCATGTACCTGCCCACTACCTCTCTACCTCTCCCCTGGACCAGCTATGGGACCACTACAGGAACATGTGAGACAGATCCTGCCATCGTACCCGGTTGGAGTCCTCCAGGAAGCTGGGGATGTCGCTGTCCGTAGGCTGGAAGCTGATGAGGTCCGAGTGGCCCTCCTCCTCCATGAGGAGGAGCCCTTCTGCATCGTCTCGGGACACTGTGGGGACAAAAGCCTCTCCCTCACCTTGGGGCCAGCCTTCTGGGGCCCTGTCCTTGCCCTGCAGATGGCAGAGAATTTCCTGCCTCTGTGTCCACTCCTTCCTGCTGACTACTGTTTCCCACAGGGACATCACAGCCATTTCCCAAGGGAATATATTTATCTGGAGGGCTCTTGGGAGGCTCTTCCTGGCTGTGGCTCTGAGGAGGGGAATCCTCCCACCGCCACCCCGTCCCCACCCCACGGCTTTGCCCTTACCCTGATTCAGGTCATCGTGTAGGGAGCCTGCGTGGCTCGGGCTGGAGGGGGGGATCTCGGAGCCAGGTATGTCACCATTGGGCGTGAGGGAGATGTGGCAGTTCCAGCCCGTCTCCAGGCCCATTTTTTCTGCAAACACCTGTGAAAGGCAGACAGCCGTGAACATGTGGGTCCAAAAGCCCATGGGAGACAGAGTTAGTGGTGGCAGAGGGGATGGCTCTCCCCACCTTGCTTTTGAGCTCATCCTCCAAAGAGAAGTAGACGAAGCGGATGCAGGCGTTGACGAGCCCGTCGATGAGGCGTACGATGTCCAGCCGGGCCTGGTACTGGGAGGACACCATGCCCATGAAGATCTGGCCGCTCAGGGCCTGCATGCAGTCTTCCTTCTCCAGCACCTCCCCGATCCCTTCTTCAGGCAGGACACACAGGACACAGCCCGATCAGGACACCCAGGAACCAGCCCAGGGCCACACACACAGATGCCACACCCAAATCAAGGAGCACACAGGCCCCAGGGGACCACACACAGCCACAGATGCACACAGCCAAGACACACGAAGGAGCCGACAGACACAGGAGAAAAGACAATGAAAGGTATGCATCAGTCAGGTGGCTGAATCCGAGCTGGGAGCCATGACAGGGCATGGCTTCAGCTTCTGCCCAGCCCTGCTCCAGGGCTGGGGGACCGGCCCCACCCTCAGCAATGGCTTCAATTCACGGTCTCTTGGGTTGAAAAAACCCGGGAAGTGTGTGTGTCTGGTGGGAATGGGGTGGTGTGGTGGAGCTTCTGGGCCCCTCTGCACTGGCGGGGTGAGAGACCTGGTCTCCTGTCTGATTCTGCCAAGCCTAATGCTCTATGAATGCTGCTTGGTAACTTCCCAGGAAAGCACTCTGATACATGTTACCCACTTGAGCATCACAACCAACCAGTGAGGCAGGCCAAGTGAGCACCCGCTGATAAGGGAGGAAACTAAGGGACTCCCCATGTCACTGGATAGAGTGCCACACTGGCACCCCAGCCTGGGGCTGCGGCCACTGCACCCTTTGCTGTGGGGGGTGCCAGCGCCCTACAGAAGCCCTCCCTGCTCCTGGGCTTCTGCAGCCCAAGGGAGCCCCAGCACCAGCCCCGCTGGACAGACGCACGAGGTACCGTCAGAGCTCCAGCTGCTGCGGCGGGCGTTCTGCTTGATGGGGATGGTGCTGGGCAGCTCGCACATGGTGAAGATGCTGCTTTGGCCAGGCACCTGTACCAGCTCGATGCACTTGCCATTGAGCTGAGAGGACAGGGCGCAGTTCATGGGCTTGTAGGCGAAGGCAGAGCAATACCCAGACAGGCAGGCTCGCTGGTAGAAGTCCAGCACTTTCTTTCTGCCGGGGAAGCAGGTGGAGGTGAGGTGAGCGGTCCTGCCTGTGAAGGGCAGGTGCCCTGGCAGAGTGTCTGCTCTTGCTGCTGGCACATGCTTCCTCACCCACCTGTCAGATCCCGAGAGAGGGTAGATGTCAGCTCCGTCCCAGAAGTCTGTGCAGGCTTCTAAGACCACATCAGCGGTGCCATGGGACAGCATCTGCTCTGTGCCTGGGGGGACAGAGTTCAAAGCCTGAGTGTCACTAACTAGCCCCCAGCCCTCACTCTGACCTGACAGACAACACACTGCTGTCCTGGAGAAGGACGCTGAGGACCCCTGCCAGAGGAGGAGACTCCCTGGGACTCATGATCAACAAGGGTCTGCAATGCCACTGGGCTTGGAATGCAGACACCATATTCCCATCCTTTGGACAATCCCGGCCTCTGGAGTCAACACCATCCCAGCCCTGGTCCCCAGGTCCAGCCCCTGCCACAGTGGAGCACTTGGAATCAGTCTACTTTTCATCTGCCCAGGCCTCCCTAGCAATGGGTGGAGCTGGGTAGAGCCCCCCTGCCAAGCTCTGGAAGGTCTGGCCTGATGCTGGCCGAGGTAGCCAGGGCTCACTGGTGGTGGTGTCTTTAATGAAGAGGCTGATCATGTGGCTGAGGGGAGGCCGCCGCTTGGTGACACAGGAGAGCCGCCCCAGTGATGTCTCCTTCATTGTCTCGGCACTGGGGAGGCGGTACAGCGCCAGGTGGTTCTCCTGCTTGAAGAGCTCCTTGGCCCCAGGAGTGAAGCCTGCGGGGCAGGGAACAGGAACTTAGGGCCATGCCATGCCAGGTCCATTAAGTCCCATGAGGAGTCGGTACTGGACCTCTTCTAGGAGGCGGGTCCAGCCAGCCATCCCCTGCCACAGGGGCCCATACCAATGAGGCGGGCAAGCTCGCAGAGGCCCCAGGGCACATGCACGGGCAGCACGGCACTGTGGCTCTCTTGCAGGGCGATGTTGCACAGGTGGTCGGAGAATCGGCACAGGCGCTCGGTGACGCTGGCATTACACAGATTCAGCAACACATTGAGGCCCAGGGGTTTGAGGGAGGTGAGGTGCAGCTGCCAGTTGGAGTCATCAAACTGGATGCAGGAGGGGTTCTGCTGGTCCTGGGACAGGCTCAGCATCTCCAGGTGGTAGTCACACACAAAGTCCTCTGCTTCGTAGGGGTCGCTCTCCATCCCGGGCTGGATCTGGGGGAAACATGGACGGGAGCCTCAGCCCTCCCGGGAGAGGGTGCGGGGAAGCCAGCACTGGCTCCGCCCACCTCCTAAGGCTGGGGAGGTCTCCTGCCCCTGAAATGCACCCTTCCCAAGAGAGAGCTCCTGCTCACTCTCTTCCACTCCCTTCCCTCCTGAAATCCGCTTCCTGTCCTTCTTGGGCTCCTGTCTGCTTCTGGGAACTATTAATATATCTCATGACACTGGCAGGAGCCAAAAAGAGGGGTGGCCAGACCAAAGAGGACACAGTTGAGGGATCTTTTGTGGCCAGGGAATATCTCTGAGAGGGAGCCCCGGCTGTGTGTGTTTGGAAGGTTCCAATAGGGACACCAGTGATTGCGACCACAAGAATGGAAGGGTGGGGGAGGCTCCGCCTACTTCGCAGCAGAGACTTAGGGAGGGCCTCAGGGGCCACTGGCCTAGGCTGGAGGTGCTGGGATGGAGGGCAGAGACGCCTGCTCTTTCAGACCCTGTGGTGCCAGGCTGGCCAGGGAGGCCAGGACGGCCTGTGGCTGAAGGCGTGGCTACCCCACGCCACCTCCTCCCCTCACCTTGCTGGGCTCTTCTTCGCCACCCTCGGTGTCCCTGCTGAAGCTCACGTTGGAGCCAGATGGGTGTTTGCTGCGGCCGTGCGCTTTGTGGTGTGAGTAGGGCTCGGGGGGCTTGGGAGCCTCGCCAGGCCAGTCGCCACGTTCCTGCTCGCTGGAAAGGTGCAGAGTGTTGTTCAGGGAACCAGCCAGGAGGGCGTCTCGTTCATGGGGCTGAAGAGAATGAGGAGCACAGGCTAGGACCAGTGGCTCCCATGGCCCGGGGAGGCAGGATGCTTCTAGGTCCCCTGGCTGCCTTGTCTTCACCTCACCTGCCCAGAAGCAGATCCTAATGGTGCTGAACCCTCCTTCGCCCTCCTAAACCTCACCCTCCCTGGCCAGGCTCCAAGGCTAAATAGCCTGGCCCAGAGTCGGGCCCATGGGAGCCGGCCGTACCTCCTCCTCTACCTCAGGATGGCAGAAGGAGCGGGTGGATAGGCCATCAGTGAGGTCCTCATGGCTGTTGTGAGGGGGCTCCACCTTCCCGCTGAAGAACAGTACAGTCTCTGGGCTGGGATTTGGCCATGACAGGATCCCCTGTTTGTCCACACAGCATAGGACCTGCATGGAAAGCGTGTGGGATAGGAAAGGAGCCTGGCATTGGCCCATCCTTCCCAGGGGCCACTCAAGCGGCAGGTGGGCAGCCCAGGCCCAGCCAGAGAGCAGGGCGGGCACAACAGGTGCCTCCTCCCCGCAAGGCCCACCCTCACCGTGACGGAGCCCAGGCTGTGCAGCAGGCTGGAACTGTGGCTCAGCGTTGGTGATGTCCCCCGGAGCACCCTCAGGAAGTGGCCCCAAATGCAGCGCAGCATTTCCTGGTGAGAGAGAGGAAGTCTGCAAGGCCATTTAGGGCTCGGCCTCATTTCCCTGGAGATGGCCTCTAGAGGGAAATACAGGGGAGCACCACGAAGTTGGGGTGGAGAGGCACTTCTCTAGGGCAGGGCGTGCACACATTATGGGAACAGGCCCAGATTATGTCCACATGTAACGGGTGGACGTGGGGCTCCAAGAGCCCGGTTGGAGGCTTTAAGGCCAAAAACAGGGGAGTCCCAGGGTTGTGGCTCTAGGGACCTGCAAGAGAAGCCATCCCGGGTCAGCGTTGTACCTGAGAGGAGACAGCCTCCGTATAGCTGCTGAGAGTGTCCTCTGAGAACTTAGCCAGCTGCACAGAGAGAGGGCGAGGTCCTCAGTGAGGAAAAAGCCGCCTTCACACAGGTCTCTCCAAGCTGGCAGAGGTGGGGCCCACACCAGCGGGGCTCCCAACCCCTTTGGTAAAGGGCCCGGGCCGTCCTGACTCCCCACCTGGTGGAAGCCAGGGTAGACTCTCACCCACACCCAGGGCCTGGCCTAGGGGCCCTCCTGGAATGGAGAGGGCCCGAGGCCTGGACAGCTGCCCAGGCTGACCAACACGCCGAGCCCAAAGTGAGGCTGGACTTCTGCCCCTGTCCTCTGGCGCCGCCAACTCCCTCTTTTTGTTCCTGTCACTTCCCCCAGACGCCTTGGAAGAACCTACCAGGGAGCTGGGTGAGGCCTTGCTCATCTGGGCCAGGACACGGGCCTCTCCACAAGCGGTTGCCAGAACCCAGAGGACTGGAAAGAGCAGGGGGAGGATGGGCAGGACGCCATTCACCTGGGAAGGAGCGGACCACACAGACGGCTCTTGAGCTCTGGGTCTGGGGAGGAGGGAAGGGAAGGGCTGCCCTGGCCCCACGGCCATTCCCTGGGCAGGAAGGGCCAGCTCTCTCGCAGCCAGGAATGGAAAAAAGGGAAAGAGGTGTTCTTTTTATTTTTTTGAGACGGAGTCTCGCTCTGTCGCCAGGCTGGAGTGCAGTGGCGTGATCTCGGCTCACTGCAACCTCCGCCTCTCAGGTTCAAGTGATTCTCCTACCTCAGCCACCTGAGTGGCTGGGACTACAGGTGCGCACTACCATGCCCAGCTAATTTTTATATTTTTAATAGAAACAGGGTTTCACCGTGTTGGCCAGGATGATCTCGATCTCTTGACCTCATGATCTGCCCGCCTCGGCCTCCCAAAGTGCTGAGATCACAGGCGTGAGTCCCCGTGCTTGGCTGGAAAGAGGTGTTCTTAACCTGAAGCTTAAGGGGACCTCTGGGCTGCAGAGAGGAAGGGGACAGCCCGGATACTAGGAGAAGAGCCAGCCCTGCAGGTCGGAGGGAAGCATGACAGAGAGCATGGGGCGGTCCTTGCCTGGAGCTGCAGGAGGGTGTACTGCCAGGAAGTGACCCCCGGGGCACTGAAGATGAAGCGCAGGGCATTGGTGATGAGGAAGCCGGCCTGTTGGGAACAGCAGAGGCACAGCCTTGACCCCGCCCCTCTAGAGCATCACAGGCACTGCTGTTTTCCTTCCTTTGCTATTCCACAGGCTGGCTCGCTCTGCGACCCTCTGCATTCACTCCTGCTCACGTGAGTGGCCCTGAGACTCCCCCGCCACGTCCAGCCCTCTCCTCTGCCCCATGCAGCCCCGCGCAGCCCTGCTGCACGCACCAGGACCACAGGCACAGCATAGTGTAGCATCACCGACTGCACTGTGAACCGCTCATTGTCCAGGGCAGTGACTGGTCGGGACAGGGCCATGTCCAGGCACCACCTGCAGAAAGAAGTGACTGTCAGTGTCACTTGGCAAAGAGGCCAGAAACCTCCAACTTGGGAGGATTCTGGGCTTCTCTGCCAGATACCGCTTCTTCAAGCACCGTGAGTCCTGCAGTTCCATGCTCTGCCCTGGCCCTAGCCCATGTTCACCTCCAGAGCTGTTCCCTCAGCGTAGAGATTGGGAGAGGGCACCACCCAGTCTAAGAATTCTCAAAGATGCTAAAGACAGGAGCCTAAGGAGATGCTGCTCTCACAAGAACCTCGAGAGGAATGGGACCTCTTCCTTGTCATCTCATCCCCCTCTTCATGGAAGGCACCAGGGGCAGCAGGAGGCGGGGCGGCACCCCTACCTGATGTTGCCAATCACAGGGGTCTCAAGGACACGGAAAAGCCGGTGCTGCTGGGGGCTCTGTGGCCCTCTCTCCACTTCTCCCCGGGGTGAGGGTGGAGGGGAGAAGGGGGGGAAGAGGTCTCCCGGCTCCAGGACAATGTGCTCATCATCCTGCAGGCAGCAAGTGGGAGAGCGGGGGCAATGAGAGGGTTCTATCAGAGGCCACTCTTCCTGGACAATTCAGCTAAGTACAGACATTCCCTGGGGTTAGGCGCCATCAGCCCAGAGTCCACTGGGGCAGGGCCTGTGGGACTAGACTCTTAGCGAGAATAAAGAACAGCATAGGGGGCTGGACGTGGTGACTCACACCTGTAATCCCAGCACTTTGGGAGGCTGAGGCAGGTGCATCACCTGAGGTCAGGAGTTCGAGACCAGCCTGGCCAACATGACGAAACCCTGTCTCTACCAAAAAATACAAAAATTAGCCAGGTGAGGTGTGGTGGCGCACGCCTGTAATCCCAGCTACTCAGGAGGCTGAGGTGGGAGAATCACTTGAACCCAGGAGGCAGAGGCTTCAGTGAGCTAAGATCGTGCCACTGTACTCCAGCCTGGGCGACAGGGTGAGACCCTTTCTCAAAAAAAAAAAAACAGTAGGGTGGAGGAAGATGTCCCAGAGCCTCTGCCAAAAAGCCAGTGAGCTGGCCAGGAAGCTTCAGGACGAAGTCTGAGGACCCTCCCATTATTGTCTGTGGATGCTCCCACCGCATTTCCAGGGGAGAAGGAAAGCCTCAAGTTACCTTGATCCCCCTCAGAGAAGCAAACGATTCCTGGCCAGGCCTCAAAGCTATGATGTCTCCTTCAACCAGCAGGCTGACTGGCAGGTTGACCAGGTGTCCATCTCTGTAGGCCCAGTGCAGGGACCAGGATGGTGCAAAGGGCATGTGGAGGTCTGGATACATGGCACTGGGCCACTGGATCTCCCTGCCATCCCTGAGGGCATCTGAGGGGAATGGAAAGAGGGAAACAACCCTCTCGGCCATGACCTTGCACCCCAGTCAGATACAGCAGCACCTCTGGAGCACTGTCTGCCCACTTCCTCTCCCAGGAGGTCCATGGCAAACCCCTCCACTCGTTCCAACACTTCCCTGCTTTCAAGGACGCCTCCCTTGTAAAGCCCTACCTGGCCACTCCAGCCCCAGAGCCTCTACCTCCTCTCAACACCTGGAGCTGTCATTCTTTGTACCCCCATCCCATTCAGATACACTTCACAAACATTGCAGAGGGTCTGTGAGAGGTGCAAGGTGGAGACAACAACATGGCTCCTCAAGGAGCCTCAACCCAGTGGGGCACATGAGACATATGGACAGATAACTCCAAACAAGGCAAACACGGCTAAGCATTAACAAAGATCCCTGTGCTGCAGGAGTCCGGAAGAGGGAGCAAACTGATTTGCTGGGGCGATCAGAGATGTCTTCCTGGAAGAGGAATTACTGGGGATGGGCCTAGAAGAATGGGTGAGATTTTGTCAGCTGGAGATGAGTGAGGGAGAAGCTCACCAGCAGAGAACAGTGGAGAGAGGCACAGAGGCAGAGGCTGATAGACAGCGGGCCTAGGACTGGTGAGTAGTTTTAATGTAAGAATGAGGAGGAAGAGAAGAGGCTGGAGAGGAAGGTGGGCCTGTGTGGGAAGCTCTGGGAGGCCATGTGTGCCTCTGGGATGGCTTCCATAAGCAAGAGGGAGCCACTGATGCTCCTGGGCAGGAGACGAAGCTCTGGAAAGCAGGGCCCGTCTTTTGCCATCAGCATTGCACTCCCAGTGCCTGGCACATGGTTGCAATCAACCATCTCAGAATGAAAGGACAAACTCTCACTTGGCATCTAAATGTCCACTACCCAGTTCTGTTAGGGAAAGTCTCATGAGCGGGTGCTGCTTCTCCCACAGCACCTGCCCTGGACATGCCCCTGGACAGCAGGAGCCACCGTCCCTCAAAAGAGCGTCAACAACCCTCAATCCGCAGCCAAGCTGCATAAACACCGCCTGAATGAAAGGCCAAGCAGAAATCCAAGCAACTCCCTTCCCTTTTGGAACTGGGCTGCTCCATCTCAGGCTCCCAGCCCCCTACCCCACCGCAATTCCTGCAGGTATCTCTGCCCACCTCCCCATGTCTCCCAGCACAGTACACCAGACAAGATGGACTTGAACAAGAAAACTTCAACCATCCTCCTGCCACGTGAGAGGTCTTCCCTGTTAGTTTCCCAACACGAGCCAGCCCGCAGGCCCACCTGCCACCGTTGGCCTTCCTGCCTGCCCAGCCTCTGCCTGGGCACCCACCACCATCCCACAGCTCTCACTGCCCTGCTCAAAAGAGGGTGGGCATCCTTCTAACTCCCCAGATGACAGCAGCCCCTGCAAGGCCACAGGCAACCCGTCTGTGCTGGGGTGCAGGAGGGAAGCCCTCAGGGCTTTGATATGTCCGGTCCTCTTTTCCCACCAATATTCCTACCCTTGACCTCACCTTGGATTTGGTCAATGATCCCTCGCAGCCTCCGCTCTACCTCCCGACGCTTCAGCCGGTCTTGCCGCCCAATGAGCACAAGGTTGAGAAGCAGCAACAGGAACAAGGCCGAGGCGTTCACCAGCCCCACCCCACGGCTGGCAGGAGGAAAGAGAGGGGCACCCACAGGGAGTGAGGGCTTGCCCACCGAGCAGCCCCTGGGCCACAGCTCCCTCCCACCCCAGTCCCTTGTGGAAAGTGTCCTGTTCTGGTGCCCTGACACCAGCTAGGCCTCTGACCCCAGTCAAGGGACTGAGGAGGTTCCCTTACATACCAGGAGCAGCTTGGGGGTGACAGCCCCCCTTGGAGCCCTGGCCGTCCCAGGTGTTGCAGCAGGACGGACAGCACAGCTGGAAAGGTTGGGGAGCAGCCTCTGGGTGCATACCTCCCAGCCGGCTGGCCCCCACAGCAGCCCAGCAGCAGCAGCACAGCCAGTAGCATGAGTGAGGCCCCCGGCCAGTGGAAGCAGGAGCAGCGGTTACTGTGGTGGAGGAAGCTGCTTCTCCACACCTCCTGGGAAGGGACAGTGAGGGGACAATGTCCCACTCCAATCTGGCCGCCTCCCCCAGCACCCTCCCCAGCCCTCATGACCGCCTTGGTCCCCTCCCTTTGACCTTGGCTGGCCTCCATCCTGTTGGGCTCCTGCAGCAAGCAGGCTCAGGAGCCACTCTGAGGGGAACCCTGGCTTCTTTCTGACATTTCATGAGGCCTCAGTTGGGTCACACCATCCAGGGTGACAGTGCATCAGAGTCCTGAGAAGGGGCCTCCCACTTCCCTGCCATCTCAGCCGGGCCCTGGTGGTCCCGAGAAAAAGCTTCACCTTCCAGGTCAGACACTTCTTCCGCTCCCTGAGATGTCCTTCCAGCACTGCCTCCAGCTGCTCCTTCAGGACGCTGAGGGCCTTCCGTGTGGTCAGGCCCAGGGCCGAGGGAGGCTCGCCCTACAGGCAAGCAGGAGGCGTTGGGCGTCACTGCCAGGCCGAGGCTGTGCAAGGCACGCGGGCCCCAACCCTCCCCTTCCCTGGCCCTTCATCCTTCCCCTCCTCTGGGATCCTCACATCTCTTCCCCTACCAGCTCTGGCCCCTCAAGTTGTGACCATGTCCATCTCCACTAAATTATAAACTGTTCAAGTGCACAGCCTCCTACCCTACTCTTTACAGCCAAGTTAAAAGGCCGGGCGCGGTGGCTCAAGCCTATAATCCCAGCACTTTGGGAGGCCGAGACGGGCGGATCACGAGGTCAGGAGATCGAGACCATCCTGGCTAACACGGTGAAACCCCGTCTCTGCTAAAAATACAAAAAATACAAAAAAACAAAACAACTTTTTCTTTTATTCCATGTTCCCCAACTCACTTTCCCCACTGCTACCAGCGAGCTCCCTGCCCACCCAGCCTGTGCTCACCACTGATCCCCCAATTTATTGCAAGGGGGCCAGCCTTTGATTGTATGGACAATTTAATTTTTTTTTTAGATGGAGTCTTGCTTAGTCTCCTAGGCTGGAGTGCAGTGGCGTGATCTTGGCTCACTACAACCTCTGCCTCCTGGGTTCCAGTGATTCTCCCGCCTCAGCCTCCTGAGTAGCTGGGATTACAGGCGCACATCACCACGCCTGGCTAATTTTCTGTATTTTTAGCGGAGACGAGGTTTCGTCATGTTGGTCAGGCTGGTCTTGAACTCCTGACCTCAAGTGATCTGCCCACCTTGGCCTCCCAAAGTGCTGGGATTACTGGCCTAAGCCACCACGCCTGGCCTAAAATATATCTGTTTTTAATTGGAGAGAGGGAAACTAACATAGAGATGCTATCTTTTGGCCCGGCGTGGTGGCTCACGCCAGTAATCCCAGCACTTTGGGAGGAGGATCACTTGGGCCCAGGAGGTCAAAGTTGTGGTGAGCTGTGATTGTGCCACTGCACTTAACAGCCTAAATGACAAAATGAGACCCTGTCTCAAAAAACAACAACAAAAAGAGATGCTAGCATTTCATTGTTCCTAGGAAAGACATGAAGGAAAAAACCTACAAACTCTGTGAGTGACGGAGGGAGGGAAAAAGGGGGCAGGGAAGGAAAAAACCCACCATCTTCTGTAACTACCATGTCATGAAAGAGAGGATATTGTAACACTAAAATATTAGAAAAAAGGCAGCTATTCCCAGGGCAGGACTATGCAGAGGCACACTCCCATCTCACCAAGGATGAGTGGGACACGGTGTGGACGGGGTAGACCCCGACGACGCAGGGACCAACCACATCATCTTAGGCGACATTGTGGCCCAGCCTCTCCCTGTCAGGACTCCCCCATTCCTGGCTTCTCTCCTGTTTTCTCCTTTGACTGTTCTTCCCCATCCGTCTACCCCACAGGCCACCTAGGACACGTTACCAACCTCTGTAGGTTTCCAGAGCAACCTCATCCACAGTCATGGATCACGTGCCACCAACAAGCCTACAACTCCTATTTTACTTCAAGTCTGTCCATTACCCTGAATGTGGATCCGTCTGCTCAATGGGCCTATAGCTGCTTTACAGGGACCTAGGAGTCAATATGTCCAAAAACCTGAACTCGGGCCAAACATGGTGGCTCACGCCTATAATCCCAGCACTTTGGGAGGCTGAGACAGGTGGATCACTTGAGGTCAGGCGTTTGAGACCAGCCTGGCCAGTCCAACATGGTGAAACCCCGTCTCTACTAAAAACACAAAAATTAGCTAGGCATGGTGGTGCATGCCTGTAATCCCAGCTGCTTGGGTGGCTGAGGCATAAGAATCACTTGAACCTGGGAGGCAGAGGTTGCAGTGAGCCAAGATCACACCACTGCACTCCAGCCTGGGTGACAGGGCCAGACTCTGTCTCAAAAAAACAAAAAGGCCGGGCGCGGTGGCTCAAGCCTGTAATCCCAGCACTTTGGGAGGCCGAGACGGGCGGATCACGAGGTCAGGAGATCGAGACCATCCTGGCTAACACGGTGAAACCCCGTCTCTGCTAAAAATAGAAAAAATTAGCTGGGCGAGGTGGCGGGCGCCTGTAGTCCCAGCTACTCCGGAGGCTGAGGCGGGAGAAGGGCGTGAACCCGGGAGGGGGAGCTTGCAGTGAGCTGAGATCCGGCCACTGCATTCCAGCCTGGGCAACAGAGCAAGACTCCGTCTCAAAAAAAAAAAAAAAGAAGCCAGGCGTGGTGGCTCACGCCTATAATCCCAGCATTTTGGGAGGCCGAGGTGGGCGGATCACCTGAGGTCGGGAGTTCGAGACCAGCCTGACCAACATGGAGAAACCCCATCTCTACTAAAAATACAAAAAATTAGCTGGGTGTGGTGGTACATGCCTGTTATCCCGGCTACTCAGGAGGCTGAGGCAGGAGAATCACTTAAACCCGGGAGGTGGCGGTTGCGGTAAGCCGAGGTCACACCATTGCACTCCAGCCTAGGCAACAAGAGTGAAACTCTGTCTCAAAAAAACAAAAAACAAAAAACTGGAACTTGCCACCTGGCTCTACTGCCAGAGTCACCTTTCCTCCCATAGTGACTGTCTCACCCAATCACCTCTAGAACATTCCAAACCCTGGCCTTATGCTTGCCCAAATTCTACTCCACGCTGTCTCTAACTTTTCCAAACCCACTGGAACACCTTGGCCAGTGCAGGGCATGCCTGATTGGTCAAATGACCTATTTACCCTTAAAATCAAGTCCAATTCTTGCGTGTGCTCCTGGAGGCCCTTCAGATGTGCCAGCCTCTCTGGCCTCCTTTCCTGCTCCTCCTGGCGCGAGCCGAGCCCCTCCAGCTCATGTTCATATACTTGATGTGTTTCTCAGCCAGAAACACGTGCCCCACCCCAAACAACTCTTGCTTCTCCTTCAAGACTCAGCTCAAACATCACCTCCTCTGGGACATTTTCCCAAAACCCAGGGCTGCACTTCAGGGGAGGTTTACATGTCAGTGGTGTCCTGGGCAACCTGGCCTGCAGCCTGCACCTTACAGAACTGTAATCACAGATTGACACGCCTTGCTGTCCTGCCAGACTGCAAATTCCTTAAAAACAGGCTCTGAATTCTTCCATTTCCACACACTCTCACCATCCAACTGCTAAGACAGTGCATGGCACACACAGGCTCAATGAATACTTGCTGAATGAATGAATGCAATGATCCCAATGAAACAGCAACAGGAACAACTTGAGGCATTCCGCAGCTTAGTCAACGCTTCACCTTAATTGGGACTGTCAGCCCAAAATCTGTAGCTGAGACACCATAGCTTTTAAAAATGTGGATGTCTAGGCCCCACTCCGGACCTACCGAACCAAAATTTCTGAGGATAAAGGGAATCCCATTATATATATACACACACACACATACGTATACACACACATATATATACACACACACATATATATACACACACACATATATACACATATATATACACACACAAATACACACACACACACACCACACACACACACACACCACACACACACACACATATATATATATATATATTTTTTTTTTTTAATTGAGACAGGGTCTTGCTCTGCTGCCCAGGCTGGATGCAGTGCCATGGACATGCATCCATCCTCTCAGGCTCCAGCGATCTTCCTGCCTCAGCCTACGGAGTGGCTGGGACTACATCCAGCTAATTTTCTTTGCTTTTTTTTTTTTTTCTTTTTTGAGACGGAGTCTCACTCTGTCACCCAGGGTGGAGTACAATGGCACAATCTCGGCTCACTGCAACCTCTGCCTCCTGGGTTCAAGAAATTCTCCTGCCTCAGCCTCCCAAGTAGCTGGGACTACAGGCACACGCTGCTACGCCCGGCTAATTTTTTTTTGTATTTTAGTAGAAATGGAGTTTCACCATGTTGCCTAGGCTTGTCTCGAACTCCTGAGCTCAGGCAATCTGCCCGCCTCGGCCTCCCAAACTGCTAGGATTACAGGTGTGAGCCACTGCGCCTGGCCCTTTGCATTTTTTTTTGTAGAGATGGGGCCTCGATATGTTGCCCAGGCTGGTCTTGAACTCCTGACCTCAAGCAATCCTCCCTCCTCAGCCTGCTAAAGTGCTCTGATTATAGGCGTTAGCCACCACAACCCAGCTCTGAGGCCTTGGGACAAAGAAGAGCCCCATGGAGGGCAGCACCTGAAGGAGAAGTGAGTCTTTCCAGGGCCACCTGAGAAGCATCCATGTGAGCTTCCATCCGGAAAACCTTCTGAGCAAGCAGAGCAAATCCCTAGACCTCAGGCACCAGGAAAGGGATTTTGGGCAGCCATGGAGGAGGCTCGGCCACAGGCTGTGGGGCTGGTGACCCTGGTTGCCTCGTCTCACTGCCCTCCCTGCCCCCTATGCTGCTGCCCACAGTTCTGTCTCCCAGAGTCCTGCCCTGGCTGTGCCCTCTAGCCTTCTGGACTTACTCCTTCCTGCCCGTCTCCACACACCCGCTCCTCGGCAACTTAGCCTCAGCCCTGGCAGGGTGCACATCCCATAACTAAGAGTGGCTGCTGGGCACGGGGGTGCTGTCCCCCTGCCGCAGGATGCAACCAAGTGGAGCCCCCAGTGCTGGCCTGAGGGACAGGGCCTGGCTTCCAAAGTGGGCCTGGCCCCAGGATTCCCCAGCTCCCTTGCCTAAATCTCCCCTAATCCTGCTCTCCACAGTGGCTTTGGGGGATTAGAAAGATAAGAGCTGCCTCTTCCCAGAGGGGATAAACTGGTTATTTCAGCTCAGAGAGAAATGGCCTTCCGGGCGGGGGCCTCACATCCCCACATGGGTAAATACTGTGCTCCAACGCACCCACCCCACTTTGGCAAGGATCTTGAGGCCTTCCAAAGAAGCCATGGGCCAGAGCAAATGAATGCCTGTACCTGTCCTACTGCCTCCCGGAGCTCCTGACATGGAGGGAAGGAAAGCTTAAGGGAGGGTTGTAAGGGAGGAAGAGAAACAGGAAGAGGAGACCATAGGCCTTCTCCTGTCTGTGGGCATAGATGTCTGCTCCTTCCACCCCAGGGAAGAAGAGCATCTAGGAGACAGATGCTGTACACAGAGACCCCAGGCCTCCAGTGCCTTCCCCTCAGGCTCAGCCTTCTGAGCTTCCTCACCACAGAGATGGATGTGAGTGTTCCCAGGACAGAATGACCCATGCCTGGGCCTGGCCTCCAGACATGATCAAGTGAGAAAATATTGGAGGCAGGAAGAGCTGGCCTGCAGAGGGGGAAGGCTGTCCACCCAAGACATGGAGACTGGGAGGGAGAAAGAGAGGAAGGACCGGGCAACTGTACACGGCTGGGAAGATGCTCGGCCTAGAATGAGGACCACACTCAGGAGGGTGACAATTTCCAGCAAGGCAGAGAAAAGGCTAAGAGGAGTAGTCAGAGAACCAGGGAGGTGTCCCTCCTCTGGTCAGGCCTGAAGATCTTAGACATTCATTGATTCCCGTGAGCCACATGGTAGTTGTCCTGACACCCGCTGCCTCATTCCAAGCAGCCAGGACCTCCTCACCCAGCCTGGCCAACATCTGCTCTCTTGCTGTCTCTACCCCAGGTACCTTGAAGCTGTGCTCTGCTCCCCTCCAGGTGTGGGAGGTATGGGCCAGAGGGTAGCAGATGCTCCCGGGCAGGGCACCTACAGAGCTGTCTGTGTGCATCTCCCCCGCATGTTATGTCTGGCCAGGGACACCAGCTCCAGACGGGTGATTAAAGACAGCATAGTAGAGGAAAAATAAGCCATTCTGTAATTACATGCCGCCCAAAGGAAGCGCTTGCCCGCACAGGCCAGCACTGCGGTGAGGACCCAGCGTTCTGGGCCAGGCTGCTCTTTGCGGCCTTCAACTGAGCTTACCCAACTGCCCAGACGTTCACCTCCCTCTCCAGCAGGGGGTCTGAGTTAAGGGTCAAGTCACTGCTCTCTCTTGCTCGTATTTTTTTTTTTTTTTTTGAGACGGAGTCTTGCTCTGTTGCCCAGGCTGGAGTGCAGTGGCTGGATCTCAGCTCACTGCAAGCTCCGCCTCCCGGGTTTAGGCCATTCTCCCGCCTCAGCCTCCGGAGTAGCTGGGACTACAGGCGCCCGCCACCTCGCCCGGCTAGTTTTTTGTATTTTTAGTAGAGACGGGGTTTCACCATGTTAGCCAGGATGGTCTCGATCTCCTGACCTCGTGATCCGCCCGTCTCGGCCTCCCAAAGTGCTGGGATTACAGGCTTGAGCCACCGCACCCGGCCTCTTGCTCGTATTTTTTTTTCCTTTGCGACAGGGTCTTGCTCTGTTGCCCAGGATGGATGCAGTACAATGGCACAATCTTGGCTCCCTGCAGCCCCCACCTCCTGGGCTCAAGCAATTCTCCCACCTCAGTTTCCAAGCAGCTGAGACCACAGATGTGTACCACCATGCCCAGCTAGGGATTTTTTTAGTGTGTTTTTGAGACGGTCTCACTCCTGTCGCCCAGGTTGGAATGTAGTGGTGCCATCAGAGCTCACTGTAGCCTTGACTTCCCAGGCTCAGGTAATTCTCCCACCTCAGCCTTCCAAGTAGCTGGGACTATAGGTGATGCCAAGACACCCAGCTAATTTTTTATATTTTTAGTAGAGATGGTGCTTCGCCATGTTGCCCAGGCTGGTCTTGAGCTTCTGCATTCAACCAATCCTCCCACCTCCCATAGTGCTGGGATTACAGGCGTGAACCACCATGCCTGGCCTGCTTTCTTACTCATTGTACCTCAGCTTTGACCTGTGACATAAGAGCAGAAGACCTTCATACTTTTGGAAGGAAGCTCAGAATGGGTTGGTGGGTGATTGGGCTCTGCCAGCCTTTCCCAAAGCATGGAGTTAGGCTGGGTACCCAATGTGCCTAGGCACCAATGGCAGGGCATAGCAAAGGAACAGGCACAGTTCTTATTATCTGAGAAACAGAAATCCAGGTTGACACCCACAAGCTGAGGTCGCCTTTTCTTGACTCCTGGGGCCAAGATGGCTGAGAAAAAATCTAACTTGGCCTTAAGTACCCAAAGGTGACATGAGATTCTCAGAGCTTCCCACATACTAAAAACTCCCACCACGCCAAGGAGAAGGGAGGCCCTGCTTCTCAAATTACACGGATGCTTTTCAGGCAGCACTAACCCCATTCCACTGTTTTCACTGCTCAGGCTTAACCGGAGCAAGAGGAGAAAATAACACGGCTCTGAGGAAGTCCTAACTCAGGAGAGGCAGGCAGCAAACGCCCATCACAGGCTTGCTCTCTGTGTTCTTTTTTTTTTTTTTGAGACAGAGTCTCGCTCTGTCGCCCAGGCTGGAGTGCAGTGGCGCGATCTCGGCTCACTGCAAGCTCTGCCTCCAGGGTTCACATCATTCTCCTGCCTCAGCCTCCCAAGTAGCTGGGACTACAGGCGCCCGCCGCCACGCCCGGCTAATTTTTTGCATTTTTAGTAGAGACGGGGTTTCACCGTGTTAGCCAGGATGGTCTCGATCTCCTGACCTCGTGATCCGCCTGCCTCGACCTCCCAAAGTGCTGGGATTACTGGCGTGAGCCACCGCGCCTGGCCAGCTCTCTGTGTTCTATCATCAAAGGGGGATGCTGGCAGGGCGTGGGGATTTGGAGGAACAGCAGGGTGGTGAAAGAATTCTATCTATCCATCAAATCAGAACCACAAGGAGTCTGCCACTGAACAGGCCCAGCTCTGGAGGTCTGAAGCTGAGCACCTGGATAGACTAAGGCACTTTGGAGAGCTGACACACCTGAGCTCTCCTGTGCCGCTTCCATCAGGTTTATCAGGTGACCCAGAGCCCGAAACCCCCAAGCCCCAGGCCCTCTCCCCTTTCCTTTTTTTCTTTTTCTTTTTCTTTTTTTTTAAGATGGAGTTGGCCAGGTGCGGTGGCTCACGCCTGTAATCCTAGCACTTTGGGAGGTTGAGACAGGCAGATCAGATCACGAGGTCAGGAGATCGAGACTATCCTGACTCACAGAGTGAAACCCCGTCTCTACTAAAAATACAAAAAATTAGCCAGGCATTGTGGCAGGCGCCTGTATTCCCAGCTACTTGGGAGGCTGAGGCAGGAGAATGGCATAAACCCGGAAGGCGCAGCTTGCAGTGAACCAAGATTCCACCACTGCACTCCAGCCTGGGCGACAGAGCAAGACTCCATCTCAAAAAAAAAAGAAAAAAAAAAAAAATGGAGTCTCGCTCTGTTGCCCAGGCTGGAGTGCAGTGGTGCAATGGCTCACCACAACCTCCACCTCCTGGGTTCAAGCGATTCTCCTGCCTCAGCCTCCACAGTAGCTGGGACTAAAGGCATGCGCCACCACGTCCAGCTAAGTTTTGTATTTTTAGTAAAGACAGGGTTTCACTATGTTGGCCAGGCTGGTCTCGAACTCCTGACCTCGTGATCCGCTCACCTCGGCCTCCCAAAGTGCTGGGAATTCAGGTATAAGCCACTGCGCCCGGCCGCCCTGTCCCCTTTCAGAGCTCCTGCATGGCGTTCTGGGCACAGCAGCTGCTCTCCTTTCTACTCCAGCTGTCTCAGGAGCAACAGAATCAAGGTCCCCTAGGCTCAGGTAGACAGGTTAGGAATTTAGACTTTGACCTTCAGCCTTGACAATAGCAGATAACTACTAATTAGAACTGGCTGGCTGGGCATGTTGGCTCATGCCTGTAACCCCAACACTTTGGGAGGCCGAGGCGGGTGGATCGCTTGAGCCCAGGAGTTCGAGACCAGCTGGACAACATAGTGAAACTCCATCTCAAGCCTGGCCCCCTCTCTGGGTCCCCACTATTGTCGTCAGTGCAGGTATGGAAGGGACACAAAGCTGGACTCCACACAATGCCCGAATCACAGAAGCAGAGATTCAGCCACTACACACTCTTCTGAGTTGAGCCAGACACAGATGGACTCTGTCTGCAGCCAGGCAAATCAGAGCCTCCAGCGGAGCTGCTTCCTCCTCTTCCTGGCTCATGCTGACCTTAACACTTTCACCCACATTCTTCCCCACCTCCTGTAGCCATCAGGACCTAGGAAAAAATCTTCCCCACCCTGTTGGCTCTTGTCTTAGTTCCCCACATGGTTCTTCATTGTGCCTTCAAAATGCCTTCATTGGCCCTGAGGAGGGATGGCATCCTGGCCCTGAGCTACTGTCACCTGTGCATGGAAACCCAGGTCCTCACATGCCTTGGCAGGGTATCCCCTGGGAGGCTTGGGTCCAGTCCTGCTCTGGGTGACTTGGGCACCTGGCTGGCAGGTCCCCAGGCACACTGGCCTTCTGGCTGTCATTCCCAGTCCCCTCCCCAGGTCCCGGCTACCCATGCTCATTCAAGCAGCCTCCCATTTTGCATTGTCTTCAGGACGCTCACGGCAACCGCTAACCCAAAGACTCCCACACAAAGCAGAGAACACAGCATTTTAAAGAGAAGCATAAAAGCCCCGCTAGCATACTCACTTTGTTGCCTTTGCCCTGATGGGGCATCCATAGCTCTGCCTGCTTAAAGAGCATGGGCCAGAGCCTGAGCCACAAGCAGTCAGCTGCAAGAACTTCCAACACCTCCCTCAAAGCGGGGAGGGTGAAGAGAGAGAGAGCAAGAAGAGGAGAGAAGAGATGGAGACAGCTGAGAGTGTGTGAGCAAGGAGCCGGGTGCTGCGGAGAATCGGCGCAGCAGAGCAGAGCTTCAATCTGCTGATTAATTCCGCCTATTTCTAGTCACGCTGCAGATTCAGGGAGGGAGGAGGAGGCAGCAGCCCTGGAAGGGCGGGAGGGAGGGGAGGAGAGGAAAGAGAAGGAGGGAGGAAACAGGAGCATTGAGAAGAGAAAGTTTGTCCGATACGCTGCCAGATGCAGGAGCTTGGCCTGCTCTTCAGAGGAGGCCACTGCGGGGTAAGCTGAGGGGCGCCATGCAGCTAGGATATGGACAGACAGAGGGACAGATGGAGGAGAGCCTGCCCCTGTCCCAGAAACCTGAAGACTACTGCCAGTATCAAGGGGAACCCTGGGACACACAAATCCCAGCTCTCTTCCCAAACTACCTGTCCTTTGTCCCCAAGTCACTGGGTGAGCCCATCATCCACAAGAACCCCCCAAATCACATGACGACTCCCCAGCACGGAGCCAAGCCAACAGCCCTTTCCATAGTTACAGCTGCAGGAAGGAGGGGAGGGGGACTTGTGAGTTATTAATAGCAGCACATCCTGTGTGGAGGGGGACGGGATGGACTGGCCTCTGAGAAGACTCAAGCAGTGACTTCTAGAAAGGCAAAGCCCAAGGCCAGGCAGCTGGTAGAAGGAAGGATCCAGTAGGGAGGGAAGAGCCAGCCCAAAGGGCCTCTGAAGACTCCAACACCTTCCTGCCAGGTAGCATGGACACCCTAACAGCCACGCAGGGAAGAGCTGGGCCAGCAGTCAGTGATGCCCCAATACATTCAGACACACCTGCCCAAGTGCTGCTGGGCCCATGAGGCTGCCCAGGAATGCCCAGGCCCTGCATCCCTGAGGCAGAGAGGAGGCCAGATACCTGAAGCTCCTGCCTCAGCACGTGCCAGAGCATCAGGCAGAGTCTAAGTCAGTCGTGGCTCCAGGGGCATCATTCAGGGACCGCGAGTTTGACATACAGGATGCTCACAGCACAGACACCCTGGGTGAAGGAGGGGCCAAGGCATGAGGAGTGGATGGGACACTTCTCTGCCTAAAGCCTTCCTTATAATGGGGTTACACGGCCGGGCGCAGTGGCTCAAGCCTGTAATCCCTGCACTTTGGGAGGCCGAGACGGGCGGATCACGAGGTCAGGAGATCGAGACCATCCTGGCTAATACAGTGAAACCCCGTCTCTACCAAAAAATATAAAAAACTAGCTGGGCGAGGTGGCGGGCGCCTGTAGTCCCAGCTACTCGGGAGGCTGAGGCAGGAGAATGGCGTAAACCCGGGAGGCGGAGCTTGCGGTGAGCTGAGATCCGGCCACTGCACTCCAGCCCGGGCGATAGAGCAAGACTCTGTCTCAAAAAAAAGAAAGATAATGGGGTTACACACCCTAGGGGAGAGGAAACAGTCTCACAGGAAACAGTCTCACAGAAACAGTCTCACAGGAAACAGTCTCACAGGAAACAGTCTCACAGGAAACAGTCTCACAGAGCTGGAGAGTGTGAGCTGGAGCCTGAGCATGTTTCTCCAGGGCCCTCCGTTTCCTAGACGACACCATCTCAAGCTGCAGGGAAGAAGGAGCCTCAGCAGCCCAAGCCAGACTCCCCATTCCCTTTCATGAGCGCAGCTCCCTGTGGGGCCCCCAAACAGAGTGCTGAGTGAGAACAGAAGGGAGGGCCCAGGCAGTCCAGAGGTTAAGAACAGGAAGACTCCATGGAGAGCAGGAAAGGTTGGCAGTGGGGGTCAGCTTCCATGCCAGCCACTGTGAGGATGCTGCTGCTCTGCAATTTGGCTGTAGCCAAAGAGAAAGACTCCTGTCCCCTCTCTCCTGTTCCTGAGGCGCTGCTTGGGTGGGAGCTACAAGTCCGCAAACACTATCCCTTCTGTGTGACAGGCCCCAGAAAGAACAGCACACAGGGACTAGCCTACCTGCTGTGCAGACCCCAGTGCAGCCCTCTCTGGGCCCTGCCTCCCTTCCTACGCTGCCTACCTCAGCAAATGGAGAAGGGAGCCCTGCACCCAAGCAGCAGAAACCCAGGCTGTCACTGCTACAGCAGGGCCACTGTGGGCTGGAGGACTGGGGACAGGGGTGAGGGCTTTGAAGGAGACAGAACTGATGGATCAGAAGCAGAGAATTATCTCTGAGCCAAACCGCTCGTGGGCTAAGCCAGGGGATGACCCTCTTACCATCAATGACCACTATGCCAGCCCCTGCAAAGCCTACTCCTCCAAGACACCTTCTGATCTGTTGTTGTTGTTTTTTTTTTTTTTTAGAGATTCTGCTCTGTCCCCCAGGCTGGAGTGCAGTGGTGTGATCCCAATCTTGGCTCACTGCAACCTCCGCCTCCCGGGTTCAAGAGATTCTCCTGCCCCAGCCTCCCAAATAGCTGGGATTACAGGCACACACTACCATGCCCGGCTAATTTTTGTATTTTTGGTAGAGACAGGGTTTCATCATGTTGGCCAGGGTGGTCTCAAACTCCTGACCTCAGGTGATCCACCTGCCTTGGCCTCCCAAAGTGCTGGGATTACAGGCATGAAACACCGTACCCGGCTGAGATCATCTTTATAAGTCCATTTATACAACTCACAAGTTACCTCAGCTAGAGGCCCTACTAGGTCCTATTACTTTACTGCTTGTACTATCCATTTTGTTTGTTGTTGTTCTGAGACAGAGTCTTGTTCTGTTGCCCAGGCTGGAGTGCAGCAGTTCAATCTCTGCTCACTGCAACCTCTGCCTCCTGGGTTCAAGCGATTCTCCTGCCTCAGCCTCCCAAGTAGCTGGCATTAGTGGCACGCGCCACCACGCCCAGCTAATTTTTGTATTTTTAGTAGAGACGGGGTTTTACCATGTTGGCCAGGCAGGTCTCGAACCCCTGGTCTCAAATGATCTGCCTACCTCGGCCTCCCAAAGTGCTGGGATTACAGACGTGAGCCACTGCGCCCGGCCTGTTTGTACTATCACTTCTGCTACAGACAATAAGCCTCTCTAAGCCAGGGGCCACCTCCCTGGTGCCTAAAGCTCTGCCAACCCAAAGCTGCCATTCCATAGTATGGTGACTGCCAGTGATGACTGACGATGCTTTCCAGCTCAGGGCTCACCTATCCAGAAAGAGAAGGAGGACAAAGAGAAACCCTCCAGGAAAAATGGCCCCTGAGAACTATCCAGCTGGGTCCTCAAGTCTTCTCCCTCAGGCTGGAGAGAGAAGCCAGCCCCTCGATACAGAACTTTATTTCTCCCATACACTAGGCACTAGTGTTCAGTGGTTCTGGCTGGAACCAGAAGACAATACCATCCTCTGTTTTGGGGGCATTCAGCCTCACCCAGGCAGGCCACCGCTTTACATAACAGCAGAGCCTCTGGGGATGTGCTCCTTGGAACTGAGCAGCGCAGAACCCTTGTGGCTGTTTGCAGGGGATGACCCTCTTACCATCAATGACCACTATGCCAGCCCCTCCAAAGCCTACTCCTCCAAGACACCTTCTGATCTTATTCCCAGCTAGGAGAGAGGCAAGTGTAGCTTTCCATCTGTGCCAATCACTGCTAGGGTGGATCTCTGCTGAGCACCCAGAGGTGGCTGTGAACAGGAGGCCAAGCACACCTGCTTCAAGTTCAATTCCAGAAGCCTATTGCACAGCTGGTCCAGAGACACAGGAGGCCTGGAGCTGAACAGGAAGCAGTCAGCCAGCCTGGTGCCAGCAGAGGCCCAGGGAGTGAGACCACAGCCCCCTCTCCAGACCTTCCCAAGATCTCCCTGGAAGGAAGATCACTATTCAGAAGTTCAGGTCAATAAATATGTACTAAGCCCTTGCTACATGCCAGGCTCGGTGCTGTGAGCTAGGGATATTGAGATGAATGGAAGAGATGAGTTATTTCAATAGAATAGTGAGTACAATGGTGGAGGTACTCTGAATGCTGAAAGGAAGGACCTTTGGAAGAAAGGAAGACTTAAGTGGAAAAGATGATACCAAAACTGGGTCTTGAAGGAAGAACAGAAGTTTCCAGGAAAAGGGGTGGGAAGTGTTTTAGAGGTAATTACTAGAGCTTAAGTCAAAGCAGGGAGGCTAGGAACACCAAATGCATGGGCAGGAGCAGGATTCTGGAGGGCTCTGTACACACTAAAGGTTAAGTAGGTGGTGTGGAACCACTGACCAGTTTTGTGGCAGCCATGTGGAGGCTGATGAGCAGAGACAGAAAGAATCTATTACGAAGGCGTAGCAGAAGCTAGGCAAGAGACAAAAGGACTTCCTCTGGGGCAGCCTTTGTCAAGGGAGAAGAGTTTTCTGATTGACAACTCTACCTCCATCCAAAGATGGTATACATGGAAGCTGGGCCAAGCCAGGCTGGGAGGAGAAGACCGATTTTATGGATGGCCTGGGCCACCTGGCTGCTCACCACCAGCTGATTAGGCAGCTGTGTTTGGAGTCTGATTGGGGAGCTCTTCCCTAACCACAGAGAGGGTGCCCAACAGCCCTCAGCACGGCTCAGCAGGTTAGGACATCGCCCTAGCAAAGGGCAAACAAACTAAATTACACACCCCTGGGCAAGAAGTGGAAGACTGGCTTGGAGCCAACCTAAATCAGAAACCCTGGTCCCATGCGGTTAATAGGTCCACCTTCATCCTTTATTCATAGCTCCGTGAGTCTGTGCTTTCCAGCCGAGAGGTCACAGTTGCATCCCCCAAGACTCAGAGCCATGCCTCCTCCCTCCACTTGTGCTTAAAGCCCCCAGTTAAGGGCCTCCCAGGCAAAAACAAGAAGGGAGAGTTCAACAGAGACACACAGACAATGCCTATAAGGTAATAGGATATGGCCTACCAGGTGCTTCTCCTTCAGGTCCATGGGCCAAGAGTGCTGCAGGCATGCCCAGATGAATGTGGTCACCCCCAAAAGGAAGTCTCCTCCTCAGCATGTACAAACCCCGGTGAGTCTGTCACGGTCCCAACATCTGGGGAAAAAGAAGAAAGAAATCACTCCGGTTATTAGAACAGGCAGCTACTGTGAAACACAACAGTATCTGGTTTTTTTTTTTTGAGACGGAGTCTCGCTCTGTTGCCCAGGCTGGAGTGCAGTGGCAAGATCTCCGCTCACTACAAACTCTGTCTCTTGGGTTCAAGCGATTCTCTTGCTTCAGCTTCCAAGTAGCTGGGGTTATAGGTGTGTGTCACCATGCCCAGCAAATATTATATTTTTCAGTAGAGACAGGGTTTTGCCATGTTAGCCAGGCTGGTCTCAAACTCCTGACCTCAAGTGATCTTCCTGCCTCAGCCTCCCAACATAACAGTATCATCTAAACCACAGCATGGTAAGTGGAAAAGAATGGGACTCACTGACCAACAGTGGGATCAGCCCCGTCGAGCAGCAGTCAGCTCTGGATGAATTCCACTCTCTGAGCCCAGGAGGGAGAGGGCCACAGAGAGGATTCTGGAGGGTACAAACTCTCTCTCTTTTACCCTTCATTTTCTTTTTTTTTCTTTTCTTTTTTTTTTTTTTTGGAGACGGACTCTTACTCTGTCACCTAGGCTAGAGTGCTGTGGCCTGATCTTGGCTCACTGCAACCTCCGCCTCCTGGGTTCAAGCAATTCCCTGTCTCAGCCTCCTGAGTACCTGGAATTGTAGGCACCCACCACCACGCCCGGCTAATTTTTGTATTTTTAGTAGAGAAGGGATTTCACTGTGTTAGCCAGGATGGTCTTGAACTCCTGACCTCATGACTCAGACTCCCAAAGTGCTGGGATTGCAGGCATAAGCCACTGTGCCCAGCCTTCATTTTCTTTCTTTCTTTTTTTTTGAGATGGAGTCTCGCTCTGTCACCCAGGCTGGAGTGCAGTGGCACAATCTCGGCTCACTGCAAGCTCCACCTCCCAGGTTCACGCCTCTCCTGCCTCAGCCTCCGGAGTAGCTAAGACTACAGGTGCCCGCCACCACGCCATGCTAATTTTTTGTATTTTTAGTAGAGACAAGGTTTCACTGTGTTAGCCAGGATGGTCTCGATCTCCTGACCTCATGATCCACCCGCCTCGGCCTCCCAAAGTGCTGGGATTACAGGCGTGAGCCACCGCGCCCGGCCCATTTTCTTTATTATTAGTATTATTATTTTGCGATGGAGTCTCGCTCTCTTGCCCAGGCTGGAGTGTAGTGGCGCGACCTTTGCTTACTGCAACCTCCACCTCCTGGGCTCAAGTGACTCTCCTGTCTCAGCCTCTCAAGTAGCTGGGATTACAGGCATGCACTAGCATCCCCGGCTAATTTTTGTATTTTTAGTTGAGACAGGGTTTCACCATGTTGGTCAGGCTGGTCTTGAACTCCTGACCTCAAGTGATCCACCTGCCTCAGCCTCTCAAAGTGCTGGGATTACAGGCATGAGCCACCACGCCCAGCCTATTATTTTGTTTTAATTCTGTGTGGAGAAGGTGTCTTGCTATGTTGCCCAGGTTGGTCTTAACCTCCTAGACTCAAGCAATGCTCCCCACCTCAGCCTCTTAAAGTTCTGCGACTACAGGCTACAGGCGTGAATCACTGTGCCCAGCCTCAACCTTCATTTTCAAAGCACACTGTGTTTTGCTCCATATGTACTCTGTTTATCACTGAATTATAGCATGCAGGAAAAGCTTTGGTTTGTTGGCTTTTTGTTTGTTTGTCTGAGACGGAGTTTCACTCTCATTGCCCAGGATGGAGCACAATGGCATGATCTCAGCTCACTGCAACCTCTGCCTCCCGGGTTCAAGCGATTCTCCTGCCTCAGACTCCTGAGTAGCTAGGATTACAGGCATGTGCCACCACACCCAGCTAATTTTTGTATTTTTAGCAGAGATGGGGTTTCACCATGTTGGTCAGGCTGGTCTCAAACTCCCAACCTCAGGTGATCCACCCACCTCAGCCTCCCAAAGGGTTTATTGGCATTTTTATTATTACTACTTTTTTGGTAGAGATTGGGTCTTGCTATGTTGCCCAGACTGGTCATGAACTCCTGACCTCAAGTGATCTGCCTGCCTCAGCCTCCCAAAGTGCTGGGATTTCAGGCATGAGCCACTGCACCCAGTCAGCATTTTAAAAATTTAGGTTAAGGCTGAGCACAGTGGCTCACGCCTGTAATCCCAGCACTTTGGGAGGCCAAGGCAGGCAGATCACTTGAGGTCAGGAGTTCCAGAGCAGCCTGGCCAACATGGTGAAACCCCATCTCTACTAAAAATACAAAAATTAGCCAGGCGTGGTGGTGGGCACCCATAATCCCAGTTACTCAGGAGGCTAAGGCAGGAGAATCACTTGAACCTAGGAGGCAGAAGTTGCAGTGAGTTGAGATTGCACCACTGCACTCCAATCAGGCGACAGAGTGAGACTCAGTCTCAAAAAAAAAAAAAAAAAAAAAAAAATTTAGGGTTAAGGTTAGCCTTAACATCAAGTGAAATCTAGATATGCAAGTTGGATAATCAGCGGGCAGAGCTGGGACAGCAGCAGGGTCGACGTCCACTGTGTCCCCAGAACGCAGTGTAGCCCAATTTGACAGCAGGTCTGACAAAAGCGGGCTGCTTACCTGGAAAATGAGGTTAGCTCTACCTCCCCACCTACCCTCATCAGCCCTCACCCTCCCGTCCTGGTAGCCATCACAACTCTAATGATCTCAGACCAGGGTGTGTTTGAGTAAAGAGTGACACTGAGTATTCTGGTTTGATGCCAAGCGCCTCCTCTTGGAGAAAGCACTAACCTACTGACTAGGACAGTTTTTTGGGGGCCAGCAGCAAGCCTTGTCAAGGGGTGCCAGGCAGAAACCCAGGAGAACTGACCCAGAAAAAAGCTGTCAAGAAACAATAAAAGCTGTGTCCGGAGGACCGAACCAGAAGGCCCCAGTTCTACCGCCAACTCCACTCCAAAACCCAGTCCAATTCCTCTCAAGGTGGCACCCATGCTGGTGCCCCAGGCTGAGCAACCAAGTCTGTCCCACCCCTGCCTTTGAAAACTGAGCCAGCCTCAAAGGCTCAGATACAGATAGGGACGCTGGAAGTGGCCTTGCAATGCAGTGACATTCAGTCTTTGGCAGCCAACTGAAATGGGATCCTGAGGACCAAAGCCACTCCTCCCCAAGGCCACTGTCTGACTCAGGCTGCCCCAGTCCTGTTTACGACTGCAGCTCGAGGTCCCCATGACACCCCATCCCAGCAGGGGCTGGATGAGATCGTTGCCACACAGGGAAAAGCACCAGAAGCCAGATGGGGACTGTGCCTGTTAACTCCTTCTGCCAACGCTAGAAAAGCAAAATCACTCTGTGGCCAGCTGGAACCACAGCAGTACAGAGAGGGCAGCCAGGAACAGGACATTTTTCTAAGAGTCTCTGTTTTCCCATCATTCCATACATGGGATTCTGGGAGACAGCCATTCTTAACTGTCTGATCTGAAACCAGTGGCCGGGTCCTTAAAGGGCCAGTTCCGCTCCTAGTCCATTGTGAAAACAAGCACAGGATTCAAAGCCAAATATCCCTGGGTTCAAATCCCAGCTCCAGCTTGTCTTGAACGCCAGTGACCGTGACAAATTATTTGTCCCTCTGAGCCTCTTTGTTCACAGAATGGAAATGATAATACCTATTTCACAGAGGAGCTGTAGAATTATGAAAAATAGTATATGCTGGGGATCTATTATAATATTTGACATATAGTAGGTACTCAATAAACAACTGCCATTACTATCAGCAGCAAGCAAAAAATATGAACCAAGTGCCACTTAGGTGAAGAATAAGGACTCAAAAGCAAGGTGGAAGAAAAAGAAATGGATGGCATAATGATGGGAAAGAAATAAGTGAAACTGTCTTTATTTGCAGAAGACAAGATCAACTGTATATGGAGAAAATACTAAGGAATCTACAAATAAGATACTAAAAGAAATAAGGGTGCAAAGTTGTAGGATATAAGGTCAAAATACAAAATATAAATATATTTCTTTTTTTTTTTTTCTGAGACGGAGTCTCGCTCTGCTGCCCAGGCTGGAGTGCAGTGGCCGGATCTCAGCTCACTGCAAGCTCCGCCTCTCGGGTTTTCGCCATTCTCCTGCCTCAGCCTCCCGAGTAGCTGGGACTACAGGCGCCCGCCACCTCGCCTGGCTCATTTTTTTGATATTTTTTAGTAGAGACGGGGTTTCACCGTGTTAGCCAGCATGGTCTCGATCTCCTGACCTCATGCTCCTCCTGTCTCGGCCTCCCAAAGTGCTGGGATTACAGGCTTGAGCCACCGCGCCCGGCCTATTTCTATATACTATAATCAAACATCAGAAAATAAAAATTTTAATATCATTTATAACAGTATAAAAACAGCATGGCCGGGCGCAGTGGCTCACACCTGTAATCCCAGCACTTTGGGAGGCTGAGGTGGGTGGATCACCTGAGGACAGGAGTTCCACACCAGCCTGGCCAACATGGTGAAACCCCAACTCTACTAAAAATACAAAAATTAGCTAGGCGTGGTTGTGGGTGCCTGTAATCCCAGCTACTTGGGAGGCTGAGGCAGGAGAATCACTTGAACCCCGGAGGCAGTGAGCCAAGATCACGCCATTGCACTCCAGCCTGGGTGACAAGAACAAAACTCAATCTCAAAAAAAAAAAAAACCTAGAAATTATTCTAATAAAAATATATGTAAGACCTGTACACTGCTGAGAAAAATTAAAGAAGACTTAAATAAATGGGGAAATATACAATGTTCATGGATTGGAAGGCTCAGTATTAAGATGACAATTGGCCGGGCGCGGTGGCTCAAGCCTGTAATCCCAGCACTTTGGGAGGCCGAGACGGGTGGATCACGAGGTCAGGAGATCAAGACCATCCTGGCTAACACGGTGAAACCCTGTCTCTACTAAAAAATACAAAAAACTAGCCGGGCCAGGTGGCGGGTGCCTGTAGTCCCAGCTACTCGGGAGGCTGAGGCAGGGGAATGGCGTAAACCCTGGAGGCGGAGCTTGCAGTGAGCTGAGATCCGGCCACTGCACTCCAGCCCGGGAGACAGAGCGAGACTCCTTCTCAAAAAAAAAAAAAGATGACAATTATTCCCTGATTTATAGATTTAATACAATCTTTTTTTTTAATTCCCCTTCTCATTGCCCAGGCTGGAATGCAACGGCACAATCTCAGCTCACTGCAACCTCTGCCTCCTGGGTTCAAGTGATTCTCCTGCCTCAGCCTCCCGAGTAGCTGGGATTATCGGTGCCCACCACCATGCCTGGCTAATTTTTTGTATTTTTAGTAGAGATGGGGTTTCACCATGTTGGCCAGGCTGGTCTTGAGCTCTTGACCCCAGGTGATCCACTTGCCTCAGCCTCCCAAAGTGCTGGGATTACAGGTGTGAGCCACCGCGCCCAGCCTCTCAATACAATCGTAATCAAAGTCCCAGCTGGGACTTCCATAGAAATTGACAAGCTGATTCTAAAATTTGTATGGAAAGATAAAGAACCTAGAATAGGCAAAACAATTTTGAAAAGAGAAACAAATTCTGAGGACTTACACTACCTGATTTGAAGATTTAACATATAGCTACAGTAATCAAAACATGTGGTACTGATACAAGGAGAGGCAAACAAATCAATGGGACAGAACAGAGAGTCTAGCACTAGATTCACACACATTGACCCTTACTTCATACCATATACAAAAATTAACTTAAAACGGATCACACATCTAAACATAAAGGTTACAACTATAACACTTCCAGAAGAAAATATGCAGGAGGGTTGGGGGCAGGAATCTTTGTAACTTGGGATAAGCAAAGATTTCTTAAAACACAAAAAACATAAACCATAAAAGAAAGCAACGTTAGCCAGGTCTGGTGGAGCACGCCTGTAGTCCTAACTACTTGAGAGGCTGAGATAGGGGAATCACTTGAGCCCAGGAATTGAAGGTTACAGTGAACTATGATTGTGCCACTTCACTACAGTCTATGCAACAGAGTGAGACTCTGCCTCTAAAAAACAAACTAATAAATAAAACAACTGATAAATTGTTCCTTAAAAATAAAAAAAATTTCCACTCTTCAAAAAGTGCCATAAAGAAATTGAGGCTGGGCATAGTAGCTCATGCCTGTAATCCTAGCACTTTGGGAGGCTGAGGCAGACAGATCACTTGAGGCCAAGAGTTCGAGTCTAGCCTGAGCAACATAGCAAAATTATGTCTCAAAAAGCAAAACTAGTTTTGAAGTCTTTGGGATTAAAAAAAAAAATTATTTTATATATATATGTAATTCTTTTTTTTTTTTTTTTTTGAGGCGGAGTCTCGCTCTGTCGCCCGGACTGGAGTGCAGTGGCCAGATCTCAGCTCACTGCAAGCTCCGCCTCCCGGGTTTACGCCATTCTCCTGCCTCAGCCTCCCGAGTAGCTGGGACTATAGGCGCCCGCCACCTCGCCCGGCTAGTTTTTGTATTTTTTTAGTAGAGACGGGATTTCACCGTGTTAGCCAGGATGGTCTCGATCTCCTGACCTCGTGATCCGCCCGTCTTGGCCTCCCAAAGTGCTGGGATTACAGGCTTGAGCCACCGTGCTCGGCCCTATATATGTAATTCTTATGGATCAGTAACAAGACCAACAACCCAATTTTAAAATGAGCAAAGATTTCAGCCAGGCATGGTGGCATACATCTGCAGTCCTAGATACTTGGGAAGCTGAGGCAGGAGGATCACTTGAGCTCAAGAGTTGGAGGTTGCAGTGAGCCATGATCTCACCACTGCACTCCAGCCTGGGCAACAAAGTGAGATCTTGTCTTAATAAATAAATAAAACAAACAAACAAACAGGCAGAGATTTGAACAGACTTTTCACAAGATATACAAACAGCCAATATGAATATGAAAAGATGGTCAACAACATTAATCATTAGGGAAACAAAAATTAAAACCACAATGAGAAGGCCGGGCATGGTGGCTCAAGCCTGTAATTTCAGCACTTTGGGAGGCTGACGGGGGAGGATGACTTGAGGCCAAGAGTTGGAGACTAGCCTGGCCAACACAGCAAGACCCTGTCTTACAAAAAAATTTAAAACCACAATGAAAGACCAATATACACCCATCAGAATGACTAAAATGAAAAAGACTGAGAATATGGCTGAGGCAGGAGGATCTTGAGACCAGGAGTTCAAGGCTGCAGGGAGCTATGATCATGCCACTGCACTCCAGCCTGGGAAACGGAATGAGACCTTGTCTCTAACAACAACAACAAAAAGAGCCGGGTGCAGTGGCTCATCCCTGGAATCCCAGCACTTTGGGAAGCCAAGGTAGGCGGATCCCCTGAGGTCAGGAGTTCGAGACCAGACTGACCAACATGGAGAAACCCCGTCTCCACTAAAAATATAAAAATCAGCCGGGCGTGGTGGCGCATGCCTGTAGTCCCAGCTACTTGGGAGGCTGAGGCAGGAGAATCGCTTGAACCCAGGAGGCAGAGGTTGCAGTGAGCCAAGATCACGCCATTGCACTCCAGTCTGGGCAACAAGAGCAAAACTCTGTCTCAAAAAAAAAGAAAGAAAGAAAATGAAAAAATACACAGGGATAAGGGGTCAAAATGGAGAGGCTCTGAGGAGTCACTGAAGAGTCTGGGTTTCTGAGTAGGCCGAAGATTTGTTTTTTTGAGACAGGGTCTCACCCTATTGCCCAGGCTGGAGTACGGTAGTGCGATCACAGCTCATTGCACCTCAACTTCCCAGGCGCAAGCGATCCTCCCACCTCAGCCTCCCGTATGTGCTGCTACGCCTGATAATTTTTTTTCTGGAGACGGGGTCTATGTCACCCAGGCTGTTAGCAGTATTTTAAGAGGGTAGAACATGGATCAGAGGGAAAAGGAAAGAAATTTTAGGCAGAAGAGTTAGAAGAAAATGACGATAATCTTGGTTTGCCATGCCAAGTATCTAGACAAAGGTGGCAATAGTAGCCATGAAAACAAAGGGGTGGACACTTCCTGCTGCCAAGCTCAGAAACAGGTCAAAAAGAACTAAGGGCCGGGCGCGGTGGCTCACGCCTGTAATCCCAGCACTTTGGGAGGCCAAGGTGGGCGGATCACAAGGTCAGGAGATAGAGACTATCCTGGCTAACATGGTGAAACCAAATCTCTACTAAAAATACAAAAAATTAGCCGGGCGTGGTGGCGGGCACCTGTAGTACCAGCTACTTGGGAGGCTGAGGCAGGAGAATGGCGTGAACCTGGGAGGCGGAGCTTGCAGTGAGCTGAGATCGTGCCACTGAACTCCAGCCTGGGCGAGACAGCAAGACTCTGTCTCCAAAAAAAAAAAAAAAGAACTAAGTGGGAGCCCGAGGCTCAGACTGAGGGCAAGATGAGGAGTTGGCTGTCCTTCTAATCCCTTCAAGGACAAATTTCATTAGCTGTGCTTGTACGCTAGCCATGCCCAACACACCAAAAATGCAGTTTGGTGGATTTGTATTCAGTTTAATGGTTGTGCCCACAGCGTACTAATTGATAGATCTGTGTTAAGCTGGAGGGAAGTTTTTAATAGCAAGCTGTAGGATTATATCCTTGGTGGCATTATAGTCAATATTTTTATCAATGACTTGGGTGAGGAAACAGATGGTATGCTAATCAAATTCTTGGATAGCATAAACCTGGAAAGGAGATCAACGTCAAAATCCAAGAAGCTCTCAACAGGCTGAAGTGATGGGCCAAATCAAATGGGTTGTTTATTGGAAAAAATATTAAGTCCTGCACTTAGGTTCACAAACTACTGTATAAAACTACCACAAATGGGCCGGGCGCGGTGGCTCAAGCCTGTAATCCCAGCACTTTGGGAGGCCAAGGCGGGCGGATCACAAGGCCAGGAGATCGAGACCATCCTGGCTAACACGGTGAAACCCCGTCTCTAGGCCGGGCGCGGTGGCTCAAGCCTGTAATCCCAGCACTTTGGGAGGCCGAGACGGGTGGATCACGAGGTCAGGAGATCGAGACCATCCTGGCTAATATGGTGAAACCCCGTCTCTACTAAAAAATACAAACAAAAAACTAGCCGGGCGAGGTGGCGGGCGCCTGTAGTCCCAGCTACTCGGGAGGCTGAGGCGGGAGAATGGCGTAAACCCGGAGGCGGAGCTTGCAGTGAGCTGAGATCCGGCCACTGCACTCCAGCCTGGGCGACAGAGCCAGACTCCGTCTCAAAAAAAAAAAAAAAAAAAAAAAAGAACCCCGTCTCTACTAAAAAGTACAAAAAACTAGCCGGGCGAGGTGGTGGGCACCTGTATCCCAGCTACTCGGGAGGCTGAGGCAGGAGAATGGCGTGAACCTGGGAAGCGGAGATTGCAGTGAGCTGAGATCCGGCCACTGCACTCCAGCTTGGGCGACAAAGCGAGACTCCGTCTCAAAAAAAAAAAAAAAAAAAAAAAAACTACCACAAATGGCTTAATTAGATGCAATTTCAATATGAGTGTGTGCTCACTCAAAGTTCATTCACATTTAGGCTGCATTAACAGATATCCCATGTCCCTAACAAGAAATGAGGAAGTCTGATTTCTGTACATATCAGAGAACATCTGGAATATTTTGTTCAGTTGTACATCACACACTTTAAGGACACTAACAAAACTGGAAGGCCTTCAGAGAGCAGCAACTAGGTTGGAGAAACCAAGACATGAGAAATGGCAGAAAGAACTGAAGATGCTTACCCAGTACACCAAAAACACATTATGGGTGCAAGCAGGGCTAGAAAGGTATCATGGCTATAAGTAGTGAGAAGGGTCAGGCTTACTCTGGGAGGCCCCAAAACAGGAACTAGGATGCTATAAGAGCTAGACTGACTTAAAATGTACAGTATCTTTCTATATAGTTTAAACTGTATATATATATATTTTTTTTCCTTTTTTTTCTTTTGGAGATAGGTTCTCATTCTGCTGCCCAGGCTGGAGTGCAGTGGCACGATCATGGCTCACTGGAACTGCAGTTTCAAACTCCTGGGCTCAAACAATCTTTCCATTTCAGCCTCCCGAGCAGCTGGGACCACAGACATATGCCACCATGACCAGTTTTTTTTTTGTTTTGTTTTGTTTTGTTTTGTTTTGTTTGTAGAAACAAGGTCTTGCTATGTTGCCCAGACTGGTCTAGAACTCTGGGGCTCAAGCAAATCCTCCCACCTCAGCTTCCCAAAGTGCTAGAATTACAGATGTGAGCCACTGAGTCAAGCCTAGAACTTACATTTTTCTTTTTTTAAAAAATATATATATAAAGAGAGAGATGGGGTCTCACTATGTTAACCAGGCTTGTCTTGAAGCGATTTTCCCATCTCGGCCTCCCAGAGTGCTGGGATTACAGGTGTGAGCCACCATGGCCAGCCTTAGAACTGTGTATTTTTAAAAATGGAACAGGCTGCCCTGTGAAGCAATGAGCTCCCCACCACTAGAGGGAACCAAGCAGAGGCTGAGAAGTTATGGAGATAATTAATACATGAGGTAGAGGTTAGGAAGACAGTTCAAACCCTGAGAGAATGTGAAACAAAGAAATCCAAATTTCTCCATATGCAGAGATGCTCAACTCCGCATATAAGAGACATTCAGGGCCGGGCGCGGTGGCTCAAGCCTGTAATCCCACCACTTTGGGAGGCCGAGACGGGCGGATCACGAGGTCAGGAGATCGAGACTATCCTGGCTAACACGGACTAAAAAATACAAAAAACTAGCCGGACGAGGTGGCGGGCGCCTGTAGTCCCAGCTACTCGGGAGGCTGAGGCAGGAGAATGGCGTAAACCCGGCAGGCGGAGCTTGCAGTGAGCTGAGGTCCTGCCACTGCACTACAGCCCGGCCGACAGAGCGAGACTCCGTCTCAAAAAAAAAAAAAAAAAAAAAAAAAAGACATTCAGGCCAGGTGCGGTGGCTCGCACCTGTAATCCCAGCACTTTGGGAGGCTGAGGCGGGCGGATCACGAGGTCAAGAGATCGAGACCATCCCGGCCAGTATGATGAAATCCCGTCTCTACTAAAAACACAAAGATCTGCCAGGCGCGGTGGCTCACGCCTGTAATCCCAGCACTTTGGGAGGCCAAGGTGGGCGGATCACGAGGTCAGGAGATGAGACCATCCTGGCTAACACGGTGAAACCCCGTCTGTACTAAAAATACAAAAAGCTAGCCGGGCATGGTAGCGGGCGCCTGTAGTCCCAGCTACTCAGGAGGCTGAGGCAGGAGAATGGCATGAACCCAGGAGGTGGAGCTTGCAGTGAGCCCAGATCGTGCCACTGCACTCCAGCCTAGGCAACAGAGTGAGATTCCGTCTCAAAACAAACAAACAAAAAAAACACACAAAAAAACAAAAATAAGCCGGGCCTGGTGGCCCGTGCCTGTAGTCCCAGCTACTTAGGAGACTTAGGCAAGAGAATTGCTTGAGCCCAGGAGGCAGAGGTTGCAGTGAGCCGAGATCGCGCCACTACACTCCAGCCAGGCGATGGAACAAGATTCCATCTCAAAAAAAAAAAAAAAAAGACATTCAAATCAGACTACACCAAAATAACAAAATTGGAAGACTTTCACCACCTAACTTCAAGCTTTATAAAGCTACAGTAATTAAAGCAATGTGGAGCCAGGCATGGTAGCTCACGCCTATAATCCCAGCACTTTGGGACGCCAAGGCAGGCAGATCACTTGAGGTCAGGAGTTCAAGACCAGCCTGGCCAACCTGGTGAAACCCTGTCTCTACTGCAAATACAAAAAATTAGCCGGGCATGGCCGGGCGCGGTGGCTCAAGCCTGTAAGCCCAGCACTTTGGGAGGCCGAGACGGGCGGATCACGAGGTCAGGAGATCGAGACTATCCTGGCTAACACGGTGAAACCCCGTCTCTACTAAAAATACAAAAACTAGCCGGGCGAGGTGGCGGGCGCCTATAGTCCCAGCTACTCGGGAGGCTGAGGCAGGAGAATGGCGTAAACCCGGGAGGCGGAGCTTGCAGTGAGCTGAGATCTGGCCACTGCACTCCAGTCCGGGCGACAGAGCGAGACTCCGCCTCAAAAAAAAAAAAAAAAAATTAGCCGGGCATAGTAGTGTGCACCTGTAATTCCAGCTACTCGGAGGCAAGGCAGGAGGATCCCTTGAACCCAGGAGGTGGAGGTTGCAGTGAGTTGAGATCGCACCACTGCACTCCAGCCTAGGCAACAGAGCGAGACTCTGTCTCAAAACAACAACAACAATGATAAAGCAATGTCGTATTATAGCCTGGCATTAGAGAGTACCAGACAGAAATAGATCCAGGAATATATGTTTAATTGACTTTTGAGAAAGATGAAAGGCAATTCAGTGGAGACAGGATAGTCTTTTCAACAAATGGTGCTGAACAATTAAATATTCACATGCAAAAAAAAAAAAAGAACTTGGAAATATTACTTGTACCATATACAAAAATTAACTCAAAATGGATCATAGACCTAAATGTAAAATGGTAAAACTTATATAGGAGATAGGAAAAAGTCTTTGTGACTGTGGGTTACATTTATTTTTTATTTTTTTTTCTTTTTTGAGATGGAGTCTTGCTCTGTCACCAGGCTGGAGTGCAGTGGCATGATCTCGCCTCACTGCAAGCTCCGCCTCCTGGGTTCAGGCCGTTCTCCTGCCTCAGCCTCCCAAGTAGCTGGGACTGCAGGCACCTGCCACCACACCTGGCTAATATTTAGTAGAGATGGGGTTTCACCGTGTTAGCCAGGATGGTCTCGATCTCCTGACCTCGTGATCCACCCACCTCGGCCTCCCAAAGTGCTGGGATTACAGGTGCGAGCCACTGCGCCCGGCCTACTGTGAGTCACATTTCTTAGATTCAGTACCAAAAGCATAACCCACAAAAGGAAAAAGTAATAAATTGGAACTGAGTGGCTAGGGAATGGTTGGGAGCAGGAAAGAGAATTTTTACTATAGACACTTTTTTTAAAAAATTCTTTTTTATACTTTTTCCTGCCCTTGCATACATATACTTTTGTGCCTTTTGATTTTCAAATCATGTGAATGTATCCAATATATCTTTAAAAGATCAGCAACTTCAGGCTGGACGCGGTGGCTCACGCCTGTAATCCCAGCACTTTGGGAGGCTGACGCAGGTGGATCACCTGGGGTCAGGAGTTCGAGATCAGCCTGGCCAACATGGTGAAACCCCGGCTCTACTAAAAATACAAAAATTAGCCAGGCGCGGTGGTGTGCGCCTGTAATCCCAGCTACTCAGGAGGCTGAGACAGGAGAATGGCTTGAACCTGGGAGGCAGAGATTGCAGTAAGTTGAGATCACACCACTGCACTCCAGCGTTGGATAGAGCAAAACTCTGTCTCAAAACAAAACAAAACAAAAGCCAGTCGCAAAAGGACAAATGTTGTATGATTCCTCTTATATGAGGTTTCTAAAATAGTCAACATCACAGAGACAGAAAGTAGAAAGATGGTTGCCAGGGGTTGGGAGCAGGGGGAAATGGGGAGTTAAATGTTTAACGGGAACAGAGTTTCAGTTTGGGAAAATAAGAACGTTCTGGAAAGGGATGGTGATGAGGGTTGCACAACAATGCAAAGGTACTTAATGCCGCAGAACTGGTTATAATGGAAAATATTATACTATGTATTTTTTTCCATAATTTTAAAAATTCAGCAACTTCTGGCAGGGCATGGTGGCTCATATCTGTAATTCCAGCACTTTGGGAGGCCGAGGCAGGCAGATCCCTTGAGCACAGGAGTTTGAGACCAGTCTGGGCAAACAGGGCAAGAACCCATCTCTACAAAAAACACCGGGCACGGTGGCTCACACCTGTAATCCCAGCACTTTGGGAGGCCAAGGCAGGTGCATCACGAGGTCAGGAGATCAAGATCATCCTGGCGAACACGGCGAAACCCCGTCTCTACTAAAAATACAAAAAAATTAGCTGGGCGTGGCCGCGGGCGCCTGTAGTCCCAGCTTCTCAGGAGGCTGAGGCAGGAGAATGGCGTGAACCCAGGAGGCGGCAGAGCTTGCAGTGAGCCGAGATCATGCCACTGCACTCCAGCCTGGGCGACAGAAAAAGACTCCGTCTCAAAAAAAAAAAAAAAGGCCGGGCGCGTGGCTCAAGCCTGTAATCCTAGCACTTTGGGAGCCGAGACGGGCGGATCACGAGGTCAGGAGATCGAGACCATGCTGACTAACACGTGAAACCCCGTCTCTACTAAAAACTACAAAAAACTAGCCGGGCGAGGTGGCGGCGCCTGTAGTCCCAGCTACTCGGGAGGCTGAGGCAGGAGAATGGCGTGAACCCGGGAGGCGGAGCTTGCAGTGAGCTGAGATCCGGCCACAGCACTCCAGCCTGGGTGACAGCGCGAGACTCCGTCTCAAAAAAAAAAAAAAAAAAAAAAAAAAAAAAAAAAATACAAAAATTAGCCAGGTGTGGTAGAATGTGCCTGTGGTCCCAGCTACTCAGGGGACTAAGGTGGAAGGATCACTTGAGCTCTGGAGATCAAGGCTGCAGTAAGCCATAATCACACCACTGCACTCCAACATGGGCTACAGAGCAAGCTCTGTCTCAAAAAAAAAAGAAAAATCAACAACTCCTGATTCTGATTTTGCAATAGGCTCTGCCTTATAGCTAAGCAATATTCCCCACTTGGCTTTCATGCCAACGTAATGAAGGTTTACGCTCTTTGAGTACACCTTTGAGTCTTTCTCCAGCATACATCTTTTTTTTTTTTTTTTTTTTTTTGAGACGGAGTCTCGCTCTGTCTCCCAGGCTGGACTGCAGTGGCCAGATCTCAGCTCACTGCAAGCTCCGCCTCCTGGGTTTATGCCATTCTCCTGCCTCAGCCTCCCAAGTAGCTGGGACTACAGGCACCCGCCACCTTGCCCGGCTAGTTTTTTGTATTTTTTTTTAGTAGAGACGGGGTTTCACCATGTTAGCCAGGATGGTCTCGATCTCCTGACCTCGTGATCCGCCCGTCTCGGCCTCCCAAAGTGCTGGGATTACAGGCTTGAGCCACCGCGCCCGGCCCAGCATACATCTTTTTAAAGTGTTTCCCAGTATTTTTCTGTTCACCTCCCTACCAAGCAAGACTGATACCATGAACCTCCTTTTCAAGAAGCCCTTGAAGTTATGAAAATTGGGCTCATTTAATTATAGTACACTAAAATTTCTGGTTCCTCAAATACCACTCTAAGCCTTTCAAGGTTCTTCTCTCTGACACCCCTCACCCCTCTCCCATCACTTCTGGCCTTCGGAGCTAGAGAAACCCAAAGCAAGCAGTGTGTGGTTTCTCTTCCTTACGCAGGCCATCAGTGTCTAAATCTGGCCCTTAAACTACTTGTCATGCCATGTGACCCATCCTGTTTACTACCGTCTCAGCAGCCACAGGCAAAGCTTATTATTACACAAACCCCTGATCACCAAACCACACATTCTGGCTGGCGGGTCTGCTCGGAAGAAAAGCATTCGTGTTTCAGCCATGGCCTACCCTCTAGTTCACCTGTGCTGCTATAAACAAATCCAGGCCTGCCTGGAAACGGGCTTTAAACAATATTTTAAAATCCTATCATTTTGGTAAAGAAAGGCACCATCGTAAAAACAACACTAACACAATAGTAAGATAAGAAATATTGGCCGGGCGCGGTGGCTCAAGCCTGTAATCCCAGCACTTTGGGAGGCTGAGACGGGCGGATCACGAGGTCAGGAGATCGAGACCATCCTGGCTAACACGGTGAAATCCCGTCTCTACTAAAAAATACAAAAAACTAGCCGGGCGAGGTGGCGGGCGCCTGTAGTCCCAGCTACTCGGGAGGCTGAGGCAGGAGAATGGCGGGAACCCGGGAGGCAGAGCTTGCAGTGAGCCGAGATGGCACCACTGCACTCCAGCCCGGGCGACAGAGCGAGACTCCATCTCAAAAAAAAAAAAAAAAAGAATATTGACACATATTTACCAACTGGTGCCAAGCCTGACCCAGAAGCTTCTCACTTGAACACCAGGAACGGACTTAAAGGCTTTGTGGCATTCAGGCTTGGACTGCTATATAAGAGTTCAACTTGATTCATCAGATTAAGCTAAATACATAAAGCCTTGGGTGTAGGTAGTATTTACATTAGGACTCCTCCCTCTCCTGTAGAAACTGTTTCTCAAGCCCAACTTAGGGAGAGAGCAGCAGGGATGAACTGGATGATCACAACCTTCAATTATCATGAGTTTCTACAGGAGTTAAAGTTTCCAAAAGGCTGGTTCTCAGCACTAGCAGCTGGCACTCCCTAGCAACTTCTCAAAAGAGAAACGTCACGGGGTTTCTGTTCTCTTCCATTTCACTGTCCAGGCCTAGCTTTCCCAGTGTCATGTGATGTCAAGTCACCACAAACAAGGGGCGTGGTGGTCTGGGGGTTCAAGGGCAGTTAACTCTCAATTATTTGGGGGCTGATGATGAAGAGGATGGTTTGTACTTCACCTCCCTGGTCAATGCACTACTCCACAGTATCCACCAGTTTTCCTGTTTGCCGTTTTGACAAAGAGAACCAGTGAGCAAGGAAGTTAGAGCTAACATAGCAGCTAAGACTTGCAATGTTTTGAGGATTTTATCTGAACGTGCTGTCTCCTGTTCTAGGGTTAACCATAGTCTACATTTTAATGTGCTCTGATCTTTACAGTGATTTGCAAACTTTTTGATTCCATGACTCTTTTTTTTTTTTTCTTTTTGGAGACAGAGTCTTGCTCTGTTGCCCAGGCTGGAGTGAGTGCAGTGGCATGATCACAGCTCACTGCAGCCTCGACCTTTTGGACTCAAGCGATCCTCTGGCCTCCACCTCCCAAGAAGCTGGGAACACAGGTATGTGCCACCATGCCCAGCTAATTTTTTGGTTTTCTTGTCACTGTGTTACCCAGGTTGATCTCAAACTCCTGGGCTCAAGCAATCCTCCCACATCAGCCTCCCAAAGTGCTGGGATTACAGGCATTATTTTGACTCTTCTGAACCTTACTAATACCATTGCTTTAAATTTTTTTATTTATTTGTATTATTTTAGTTCTGCTTCAGGATCTAACATTTTTTTAACCACCTCTTTAGAATACCAAGATCAGCTCTTCTTTTGCCAAAAATACTATAAAGAGATACCACAGTGCCATTTCTTCTCTCCTCAATGGCTCTCAATCTTTTTCTGCCTCCACGCTGTTCCTGTATGCAATGCGTTCCTGTGAATAATATCTCTAATGACACTATGAAGAGGCACACCTTCCTCCTATTCTGCCTGTCGCTGCCCTGAGAATCACTGAAATAATTTATGCCCCCAATATAGACAGAGACAACAATAAATATTAATACAAGTAGTCCGCCGGAGAACTACCTGCTGGCTTCTTAAAATTAATGAATGCAAACCAGGCATGAAGACCCTAGTAATTGCCAGGAAGCATAGGAGGATCCGACTTTTAATGCCCATCACTTTTAATGCCCAGAGCCACCCTGCAAGAGGCTCAGGGGAGTCAGGGAACTAGATTTCCTCAGGTCACACCTAGGAAACAACTGGCTCTAGCGGATAAAGAACTCAACACCCCTGGACTTTCGGATTCTAGTTTGGCTCTAGGTGACCCTAGCCTTGCCTCTCTGAACAATCTCCACATCTGCAAAATGAAAATGTTAAAATTGCCCCCTCCCTGCTTCCATCTTCCAAGGTTACCTGCGGAATAACAACTATGTCACTAAAGCTGAGCATCTTGGATAAATCATGAGAAAACGATCCTTCTCTCCAATGCATACACCCACACACCAGAAGGAAAACAGATTCCATAACGAGCTCCCTCTTTTTTTCCCTCAAGAGCCACCGAAAAACTCAGGAGAGAGGGTGGGATGTAGCAGCACGTGACCAAGGCAATGCCAAAGTGCAGCCCGCGGTGACACACCAATGGAAGAGCAGGGCTTTGCTTGCATCTGGCGCTGGGCCGCGGGCAGGGGCCGCATCGTGGCATGCTAGGAACCGGGAGACCTGGGCTCCAGGGGTGTGCGGCACAGGAACCAGGGCATTGCACAGGGATCACTTTATCCGATGCCATGGATGGTGAGCCTATGGTTGCTTCTGAGGAGCCTGAAAACGCTTCTGGAAAGGCGGAAGGAAAAGAAAGCACGCTCCAAACTGCAAGATCAGGGAGGGCTGCCAGGAGCCCCTCGGCCGGCTCCATCCAGCTGGGGACGGCCGCGCGAGGACCCCGGGCGGCTGCGGAGAGCGCGCGCAGGCGGCACAACGGTCTTTATTTGGGTCGGGGTATGAGGACTTCCAGGGGCCTCGAAATAAATACTCAGAGCGTCGGCGCTGGGAGCCCTCTGGGCCAGGGCCCGGGCACGACAGACCTGGGGCAGGGATTCTTTGTTGGCGAGAGGCTTTATTTCTGGCGAGAGACCCCACAATGGACCAATCCAGGGCCGAGAGCAAGAGTCTGAAGACTCGGGGGAAGGCAATGGTCAAGAGCTGGAGACCAGAGCCAGTCCCTGGACTCCCCCTCAGGAGGCATCCCCTGAGGCCATTCTCTGGGTGCAGACCCCAGACTCCCCTTTCCTTGACCAAGAATCCAAAGGACGCGCAAGGCCGAGCCCCACGCCCCCTTGTTCCCCACTTTCGGGCCACGGGCCTTCTCGTACTTACCGGGGCCACGGGGCCGGTCTTGCTCGCCCGCGTCCTCTCCCCTCCCAGCCCCCTCCTCACTTCACGTCCCCTCCTCCGGGGGCCGCAGCCATGTCCGTTATTGGCAACTCTAAGGGGGCTTGCCTCCGTTCCGGACAACAGAGGCGCCTGGCAGAGAGCTAAAGTTCAGGCCACCGATTGGTCAGAATTTGAGAATGAGGGTGAATTGTGGCTTCTTATTGGCTACGCAGCGTGCCAGGCTGTAGCTGCAACCGCCCCTCTGAGAGCCTGGCGGAATTAGGTGCCGAGTGATGCGACCGGGAGAGTGAAAAGCAACTGTCCTTTCCTGGGCGTAATGCTCAGGCACTTTCTAGTCCAGAAGCCCTGACCAGAGGGCACGGCTTTAGCTTCGATTCGTTTTCCTATGGAATTATTCTAAAAAGATAGGCGGCACGCCCCCCGGCCGCCTTTTTCCCCTTTTTTTTTTTTTTTTTTTTAAATAAGCCCTTTGCAGAGCTCCCCGCCTCTATTAAATTCTTCTAAGCTCCCTCCTTGTTGCTGGGAACAAATGCCTGGAGGCTCCCTGCTCCGAGAGGCCTTGGAGGGACTCCCTCAGGACGAATATTGCGTCCACACCGAAGCTAGAAAATCTAAGGCAATACTGCAATTCTCCCTGCCCCTTCCAGCTCGGCTGAAATCTAAGGGAAAAACAAGTTAATTTTTTTTTTCTAGGTAATTAGAGAAATCTCCTGGTAGACCCCTCTTGGGAAAACAAAGCAAGCCTGTGTCAGTATTTACTTCTCGTTTCCCAGAGATCTAAGTCTGGAAGGCTTGTTCAAAAAAACAAAAACACAAACAAAACTTGTTTATAAAATTGAGAAAGAGCTGAGCTTGGCCCTGTGAAGTAAGAACCCCTTCCCACATTCATGAATTTAATTACGTAATTAAAATCCCTTTCTCAGCTGGACAAGAAAATGGCATTTTAGTACCTAATCTTGTATGACCCAGTTTAGCTGTTGCCTAAAACACTGTTGGAATCATGTCACTACCCTGCACACAAAAATCTATAGTTCACCTTTGCAAATAGGTCCAAATCTTTTTTCCTGATGTTCAAAGCCCTTCATAAATTGACTCAGACATACATTTCCACGTCTAACTCCCCGCAGGCTAAACTATTCCTGCAGCCACATAGATTCACCAGCATTCTTTAAACATGTCAGAGAACTTTCCACCTCTGCTCCTTCGTCACATGGTTCCCTATGCTTTGCTTTGAAGGTTCTTTCTTGTTTTCTTTTTCTTTTTCTTCTTTTTTTTGAAACAGAGTTTCGCTTTTGTCACCTAGGCTGGAGTGCAATGGCTCAATCTTGGCGCACTGCAACCTTCACCTCCAGGGTTCAAGCGATTCTCTCGCCTCAGCCTCCTGAGTAGCTGGGATTACAGGTGTGTGCCACCATGCCCGGCTAATTTTTGTATTTTTAGTAGAGATGGGATTTCACCATGTTGGTCAGGCTGGTCTCGAACTCCTGACCTCATGATCCACCCACCTCGGCCTCCCGAAATGCTGGGATTACAGATATGGGCCATCGCACCTGGCAGCCACCTTTTCAACCTAGTCATTTGTTTAAAAGTAACAGGAGGAGTCTGGGCGCAGTGGCTCACATCTGTAAGCCCAGCCCTTTGGGAGGCTGAGGCGGGTGCATCACCTGAGGTCAGCGGTTCAAGACTAGCCTGGCCAACATGGTGAAACCGTCTCTACAAAACTACAAAAATTAGCTGGGCATGGTGGCGGGCACCTGTAATCCCAGCTACTCAGGAGGCTGAGGTGGGAAAATCACTCAAACCTGGGATGCAGAGGTTGCAGTGAGCCAAGACAGCTCCACTGCACTCCAGTCTGGGTGACAAAGCGAGACTCCATCTCAAAAAAAAGAAAAGGAGCTGGGTGCGGTGGCTCATGCCTGCATGCCTGTAATTCCAGCACTTCGGGAGGCAGAGGTGGGCAGATTGCTTGAGCCTAGAAAACCCGCCTAGAGAACATAGCGAGATGCCTTCTCTATTAAAAAATTTTTCAAAAGAGAAAAAAGTAAATAATAAAAAAGAAATAATGGGCTTCAAATAACACAGGGGAAAGGTTTGGAGGGAGATAGCAGTGGAGGAAGACAGAAGTTGGCATTCGAGGTTGGGACTGAGGATACTTGCGATGTGAGACCTGGTGAAATTATCTGAGCTGTCGATTCTTGAGCAGACAGTTCCCATGATTGGCTTGCTCCATCGGCAAGAGCCTCTTGCCTCTAAGTTGTGAGTGATATTTTTAGAAGAAGCTGCTCCTTTAACACTTGCATCGTGTAGTAGTGATGTCTCACTGACAAGGGGCTCCTCTTGGGCCCTCTGATTCAACCACGAGGTCCCCCTGAAGAACATTGTCGTAAATACTGCCAGTGAGACCATTCTGAAACGTCTTTGTCCCCCTGAAGAGTGGTCTGGGCCAAGCTTGTAATACCAACACTTTGGGAGGCCAAGGTGGGAGAGTCACTTGAGCCCAGGAGTTTGAGACCAGCCAGGTCAACACAGGGAGCTTCCATTTCTACAAAAAATTTAAAAATAAAAATAATTAGCCAGGCATGGTGCACACCTGTGGTGCCAGCTACCCAGGAGACTGACATGGAAGGATCATTTGAGCCCAGGAAGTTGAGCCTGCAGTGAGCTGTGACTGCGCCACTGCACTCCAGCCTGGGCGACAGAGTGAGACCTGCCTCAAAAAAACAAAAAAGGCCGGGCGCGGTGGCTCACACCTGTAATCCCAGCACTTTGGGAGGCCAAGGTGGGTGGATCATGAGGTCAGGAGATCAAGACTATCCTGGCTAACACGGTGTAACCCTGTCTCTACTAAAAATACAAAAACAAAATTAGCTGGGTGTGGTGGCGGGTGCTTGTAGTCCCAGCTACTTGGGAGGCTGAGGCAGGAGAATGGCGTGAACCCAGGAGGTGGAGCTTGCAGTGAGCCGAGATCGCGCCACTGCACTCCAGCCTGGGCAACAGAGCAAGACTCTGTCTCAAAACAAAACAAAACAAAACAAAACAAAAAAACAAGAGTGGTCCAGAAATAGCACAACTTTATGACACAACATCAGCACTGGCCACACCACGGTCCATTCCCACACTGCATTCACAGTCTGCAAAAGTTAGGTCTCCTGGTAACAATAAATGGCCACCCAAAGACATTGTTCATAAGCACCCCAAATAGGAAACAAACTGAATATCCATCAGCTGGTGAACAGGTACACAAATGGTGGTGGATCTGAACAAGGGAATACTACTTAGCCATACACATAAGTGAATGAGGCCAGATGCGGTGGCTCACTCCTCTAATTGCAGCCCTTTGGGAGGCCGAGGTGGGCGGATCACGAGGTCAGGAGTTCAAGACTAGCCTGGCCAACATGGTGAAACCCTGTCTCTACAAAAAATACAAAAGTTAGCTGGACATGGTGGCGTGTGCCTGTAATCCTCAGGAGGCTGAGGCAGGAGAATTGCTTGAACCCAGAGGCAGAGAGCCAAGATCGTGCCACTGCACTCCAGCCTGGGTGACAGAGCAAGAATCCATCTCTCAAAATACATACATACATACATACATAAATGAGGTCACTGATACACATCCCAATCTGAAAGAATCACACAAATGGCATGCGGAAGGGAAGAAGCCAGGTACAACAGGTTATGTACCCTGCAATTCCATTCATATCAACTCCTAAGATGGGAATCTGGGGGATAGGCAAGGACGGACTGCAAAAGGGCAGAAGGGAACTTTTGGGAGATGAAGGAAATGCCCCATATCTTGATTAGGGTGAGAGTTATGTAGGTTTATATATTTATCAAAACTTATTCAACTATATACTTAAAATCTATAGGTTTTAGTGTATTTAAGATATATCTCGATTTTTAAAATGTATGTGGCCGGGTGAGGTGGCCCATGCCTGTAATCCCAGCACTTTGGAAGGCCAAGGCAGGCAGGTCACATGAGGTCAGGAGGTCAAGACCAGCCTGGCAAAACCTCGTCTCTACTAAAATACCAAATTAGCCAGGCATGCAGGAGGTCAAGACCAGCCTGGCCAAGATGGTGAAACCCCATCTCTACTAAAAATACAAAAAAATTAGCTGGGGGCAGTGTCAGGCACCTGTAATCCCAGCTACTTGGGAGGTTGAGGCAGGAGAATCGCTTGAACCCGGGAGGCACAGGTTTCAGTGAGCCTGGATCGCACCACTGCACTCTGGCCTGGGCGATAGAGCGAGATGCCATCTCAAAAAAAAAAAAAAAAAAAAACTATATGTATACACACGCACACACACATAGACTCTCTTTTTAATTTTTTTTTGTAGAGATAGGGTCTCACTATGTTGCCCAGGATGGTCTCAAATTCCTGGACTCAAGCAGTCCTCTTGCCTCCGCCTCCCAAAGTGCTAGGATTCAGCCAGGTGTGGTGGCTCACGCCTGTAATCCCAGCACTTTGGGAGGCTGAGGCAGGTGGATCATGAGGTCAGGAGATTGACCAGCCTGGCCAACATGGTGAAACCCTGTCTCTACTAAAATACCAAAAGCTAGCCGGGCATGGTCTTGGGCGCCTGTAATCCCAGCTACTCGGGAGGCTGAGGCAGAGGAATCGCTTGAACCCAGGAGGCAGAGACTGCAGCAAGCCGAGATCATGCCACTGCACTCCAGCCTGGCGACAGAGCAAGACTCTGTCTCAAAATATATATATAGTGCTAGGATTCTAGGTGTAAGCCTACACAGACTCTCAGTCGGGGGATGGTTTTGCCTCCTGGGAACATTTGGCAATGTCTGGAGACATTTTTGGTTGTCACTACAGGGTTGGGAGAGGGCTGCTACTGGCATCTAATGTGTAGAGGCCAGGAATGTTGCTAAATATCCTGCAATTTACAGTACCACCCACAACAAAGAATCATCTGAGGCCGGGCGCGGTGGCTCAAGCCTGTAATCCCAGCACTTTGGGAGGCCGAGGTGGGCGGATCACGAGGTCAGGAGATCGAGACCCTCCTGGCTAACACAGTGAAACCCCGTCTCTACTAAAAATACAAAAAACTAGCCGGGCGCGGTGGCGGGCGCCTGTATTCCCAGCTACTCGGAGGCTGAGGCGGGAGAATGGCGGGAACCCAGGAGGCGGAGCTTGCAGTGAGCTGAGATCCGGCCACTGCACTCCAGCCTGGGTGACACAGCGAGACTCCGTCTCAAAAAAAAAAAAAAAGAATCATCTGGTTCAAAATGTCAGTGGAGCAGTGGCTCACACCTGTAATCCCAGCACTTTGGGAAGCCATGGTGAGCAGATCACTTGATGTCAGGAGTTCGAGACCAGCCTAGCCAACATGATGAAACCCTATCTCCACAAAAAAATACAAAAATTAGCCAAGCGTGGTGGTGTGCACCTGAAATCCTAGCTACTTGGGAGGCTAAGGCAGGAGAATCACTTGAACCCGGAGGTGGAGGTTGCAGTGAGCCAAGATCATGCCATTGCACTCCAGCCTGGGTGACAGAGTAAGTGAGACTCTGTCTCAAAAAAAAGGCAATGGAGCAGAGGTTGCCTAGACGTAAGTTTAGCATCATGCATGTATCATCTTACTGATCTTTGATATTCCCTGTACTGGAAGCCTCTTTTTGTTTGCTTTCCAGGAATAATGAAATCAGTAGCCTTAGTCTATGCTCACAGACACCAAGGTCTTCCGTGTGCTACAAAGCAGCCATCTTAACTTCCAGAGCAGAAGCTGTATTTCACTGCACATTAGTGGAAACTGAGACTAATCTTCATTGCCTGTTGTGCGTGGATAGTTTGGGGTATGGTCAGAGGGAGTGCAGCAGAAGATAAAGCTAGAAGAGATTGCGACTATTTTCTAAGCCAGGGAAGTTATGAATCACCAGAAGATAAATGTTGAAGGAGAACATTCCCTCCAACATTTTTAACTAGAGAAATGAGGCAGTCAAGCTTAAGAGGAAGATGACTTTGTAGAAGATAAACTAGAAATAGCATTTTTGGGCCAGGTGTGGTAGCTCACGTCTGTTTAATCCCAGCACTTTGGGAGGCCAAGGCAGAAGGATTGCCAGGAGTTGGAGACCATCCTGGGCAACAAAGTGAGACCTTGTCTCTACAAAAAAAAATTTTTTTTTTAATTAGCCAGGCATGGCGACGCATGCCTGTGGCCCCAGCTATAGTACACGGGAGGATCCGTTGAGCCCAGGAGGTCAAGGCTAGAGTCAGCTGTGTTCATGTCACTGTACTCCAGCCTGGGTGACACAGGAAGATTGTCTCAAAAGAAAGAAAAGAAAAAAACAATAAGGGCCAGGCACAGTGGTTGATGCCTGTAATCCCAGCACTTTGGGAGGCCGAGGTGGGCAGATCACCTGAGGTCAGGAGGTCAAGACCAGCCTGGCCAACATGGTAAAACCCCGTCTCTACTAAACATACAAATTAGCCAGGCGTGGTGGCATACGTCTGTAATCCCAGCTACTCGGGAGGCTGAAGCAGGAGAATCACTTTTACCTGGGAAGCAGAGGTTGCAGTGAGTTGAGAGCACACCACTGCACTCCAACCTGGTCAAGAGAGCAAGACTGTGTCTCAAAAAAAAAAAAAAAGAGACAGAGACAGGAGCCAGTGGGGACAGGGAGCCAGCCGTGGTGGTCCAGGCACTAGCTGACGAGATATCCAGCCCTACTCCCACCCCAGGAACCTTATCTGGCACTTTATTTCCCAAATACCAGTCCCAGTCATCTCTGCCTGGCATTCTGGACAATTTTTGCACGGTTTCTTAGCATTTGAGGTGTAAATATCACTACATTCACTAAATTTTGAGCTCTTTGAGAGCATGGATAGTGCCTTACTACTTTTTAGTTTCTCTCAGATTATCAGAGGGATTGTTGACAGGTACATTTGTATCCTAATGGTGACACCAAAATTCCTCCTAGGGAGGAAACTGTCTTTGTTTAGGAAAATCACTGGTAAATGTTTTAAGAAAAGATTAGACCTAGAGCCCAGGTCAGCCTGCATCAAAGCAGTAAGAGAATGAGTCCAAATGCTCTGCATTTTATTTATTTATTTTTTATTTTATTTTATTTTATGTTATGTTATGTTATTTATTTATTTATTTATTTTTGAGACGGAGTCTTGCTCTGTCGCCCAGGCTGGAGTGCAGTGGCGCGATCTCCACTCACTGCAAGCTCCGCTTCCTGGGTTCACGCCATTCTCCTGCCTCAGCCTCCCATGTAGCTGGGACTACAGGCGCCCGCCACCGTGCCTGGCTAATTTTTTTTGTATTTTTAGTAGAGATGGGGTTTCACCATGTTAGCCAGGATGGTCTCAATCTCCTGACCTCGTGATCCGCCCGTCTCGGCCTCCCAAATTGCTGGGATTACAGGCTTGAGCCACCACATCCGGCCTATTTTATTTTTGAGATGGAGTCTCGCTTTGTCATCCAGGTTGGAGTGCAGTGGTATGATCCCAACTCACGGCAACCTCTGCTTCCCCGGTTCAAGTGATTCTCCTGCCTCAACCTCCCGAGTAGCTGAAACTACAGGTGCCTGCCACCATGCCCAGCTAATTTTTGTATTTTTAGTAGAGACAGGGTTTCACTATGTTGGCCAGGCTGGTCTCGAACTCCTGACCTCAAATGATCCACTGCCCTCAGCCTCCCAAAGTGCTGGGATTACAGGCGTGAGCTATCACAACTGGCCTGTTTATTTTTATTTATTTATTTTTTGAGACGGAGTCGCACTCTGTCACCCAGGCTGGAATACAGTGGCATGATCTTGGCTCACTGTAGCCTCTGCCTCCTGGGCTCCAGCGTTTCTCTTGCCTCAGTCCACCGGGTAGCTGGGATTACAGGCACGTGCTACCACACGTGGCTAATTTTTGTACTTTTAGTAGAGACAGGGTTTCACCATGTTGGACAGGCTGGTCTCGAACTCCTGACCTCAGGTGATCTGCCCACCTTGGCCTCCCAAAGTGCTGGCATTAAAGGTAAGAGCCTCCGTGCCCGGCCATAAATGGTTGCCAGGGACTGGGGTGTGGGGATAAGAATGAGGAGTGCTTTTGTTTTTTGTTTTTGTTTTGTTTTGCTTTTTTTGAGACGGAGTTTCGCTCTTGTCGCCCAGGCTGGAGTGCAATGGCACAATCTCAGCTCCCTGCAACCTCCACCTCCCAGGTTCAAGCGATTCTCCTGCCTCAGGCTCCCCAGTAGCTGGGATTACAGGCGCCCACCAGCAATCCCAGCTAATTTTTTGTATTTTTAATAGAGACGGGGTTTCACTATGTTGCCCAGGCTGGTCTCGATCTCCTGACCTCAGGTGATACACCCACCTCAGCCTCCCAAAGTGCTAGGATTACAGGTGTGAGAGCCAGCTGTTTTTTTTTTATTATTATTATTTTTTGAAATGGAGTCTTGCTCTGTTGCTCAGGCTGGAATGTAGTGGTGCAATCTAGGCTCACTGGAACCTCTTCCTTCCTGGTTCAAGCAATCCTCCCACCTCAGTCTCCCAAGTAACTGGGATCACAGGTGTGCACCACCACGCCTGGCTAATTTTTGTATTTTTAGTAGAGACAGGGTTTTGCTGTGTTAGCCAGGCTGGTCTAAAACTCCTGACCTTGAGTGATCCGCCCGCCTCAACCTCCCAAAGTGCTGGGATTACAGGCGTGAGCCACCACACCCAGCATGCATTTTAAAAATGAACCAAAAATTTAGAATTGGAAGAGAAAAAGAGGAGACAGCAGAGAGGAAGGCTGAGTGTAAGGAAGCTGGATCCTGAACTGTGGAAATGGCAGAGGACTTTTGGAGAAAAAACACTGACACTGAATTGAAAGCTGCTCATATTTCTACGATGTAAATCCCTGCATCTTCCCAACTGTTCTACAGAGATCTCTACATATATAGAAACCTTGTGTGAGTGGTTGGTTTGGTGACAAGCGGCAAGGATATGTTTCACATCTCAGTCTGTGCTCTTGGATAAGGAACTACACCCGTGGGATGGTGGGAGAGTCCCTCAAGTAAACCAGTTCATGGGAACCAGAAGCAATCGTGAGAACATATAATTCTGCAAAGAAGTCTTCTTCTTCTTCTTCTTTTTTTTTTTTTTCTGAGACAGTCTTGCTCTGTTGCCCAGGCTGGAGTGCAATGGTGCGATCTCGGCTCACTGCAACCTCCGTTTCCTGGGTTCAAGCAATTCTGCTGCCTCAGCCTCTTGAATAGTGGGGATTACAGGCATCTGCCACCATGCCTGGCTAATTTTTGTATTTTTAGTAAAGATGGGGTTTCACCATGTTGGTCAGGCTGGTCTCGAACTCCTGACCTCAGGTGATCCACCCACCTTGTCCTGCGAAAGTACTGGGCTTACAAGTGTGCACCACTGCGCCCAGCCTCAAAGAAGTCTTTCAAACAGGGTTTAAGTAACAGTGTCTAGATCTATAAGGGCCAAAGAAGCCCCCTGCTGTATCTAAACCATATTTACATAGCTGCCTCTGGGGTTCTCTAAAACTGAGTTGGTTCAATCTCGGAGGTACGCTAATGGGAGGAGGTAGCTGGGTTCCTCCCAGTCCAATAGAACACTGGGTCATCTACAGAGAGACACATTGTTTGAAACAGGATGGAGAGTATTCAAGAGGCAGTCAAACATTGTGCAGAGAAGCACTCTTTGTCACTGAATGGTCAGGGCCTTGTAGGGTAACAAGACATGCTTCCTGAAACAGTTACAGCTATTTTTGGCCCACCCTTCTCTGTCTTAGAAATACTTTTTTCTGAGAGGCTGAGGCAGGAAGATTGCTTGAGGGCAGGAGTTGGAGGCCTCAGTGAGCTATGACAGCTTCAATACACTCCAGCCCGGACAACAGAGTAAGACCCTGTCTTTAAAATAAAAAACAGCCGGGTGTGGTGGAGGGTACCTGTAATCCCAGCTGCCTCCCCTTGGCAGGAAATGGCACTGCTGAATACGCAGTTGCTTCAGCCAAAACCTGGCATGTTTGATTTCTTCCCTTGCCTCCCTTACCATATTCATCTGTCAGCAAGTTCTGTGGGTTCTAATTCCAATTACAATTCTAATATGTCCACTTCTGTCATTTCCAACTCTACGACCTGGGTCCAGGCCATCATCAACACCTGCTGTACTAGTTTAACAGCTCCTAACGCCAGGTGTGGTGGCTCACACCTGTAATCCCAGCATTTTGGGAAGCCAAAGCAGGGGGATCACAAGGTCAAGAGATCGAGACCATCCTGGCCAACATGGTGAAACCCCATCTCTACTAAAAATACAAAAATTAGCTGGGCATTGTGGCACGTGACTGTAGTCCCAGCTACTCAGGAGGCTGAGGCAGGAGAATTGCTTGAACCTGGGAGGCGGAGGTTACAGTGAGCCGAGATCATGCCACTGCACTTCAGCCTGGCGACAGAGCGAGACTCTGTCTCAAAACAAACAAACAAACAAACAGAAACAAAAACAACAACAAAGGCTGGGCACAGTGGCTCACGCCTGTAATCCCAGCACTTTGGGAGGCCAAGGCAGGTGGATCATGAGGTCAGGAGTTCAAGACCAGCCTGGCTGAGATGGTGAAACCCCATCTCTACTAAAAATACAAAAATTAGCCAGGCATGGTGGTGGGCGCCTGTAATCCCAGCTACTCGGGAGGCTGAGGCAGGAGAATCACTTGAACCCAGGAGGTGGAGGTTGCAGTGAGCCAAGATCGCGCCACTGCACTCCAGCCTGGGCGACAGACCAAGACTCCATCTGAAAAAAAAAAAAATAGCTCCTAACTAGACCCCTGCTTCTTCTCTAGCTCCCTATTATCCAGATTCCACCTAGTAGCCAGAAGGTCTTTCCACACCAGAAGTCCGGTCATGAGCCTCCCCTGCATGAACTCCTTAAATGGCATTCCGTCATACTTCGACTGAAATCCCACATCATGATGGTACACTGGTAGTGTATTACTGCATAATAAACTGACCGGGAGTTTGGTGCTCTAAACAATACAAATCTGGGCCAGGTACGATGGTTCACGCCTGTAATCCCAGCACTTTGGGAGGCTGAGGCGGGTGGATTATCTGAGGTCAGGAGTTCCAGACCACCCTGGCAAACATGATGAAACCTCGTCTCTACAAAAAATACAAAAATTAGCTGGGCGTGGTGGCACATGCCTGCAGTCCCAGCTACTTGGGAGGTTGATGTTGGAGGATTGTTTGGGCCCAGGAGGTGGAAGTTACAGTGAACCTAGATTGCGCCACTGCATTCCAGCCTGGGTAACAGAGTGAGATCCTGTCTAAAACAAAAACAAAAACAAAAAACAACACGTATCTTTGTTTCCTGACTTACAGAAAAAGCAAAGGGAAAAAAAATTTAAAGAGAGAGAGTTTAAAAAAAAGATTATACACCTATTATTTCAGACCATTTCTGTAGGTCAGGAATCTGGGAGCAGCTCCGATGGCCTGGCTCTGGGGTCATGAGGTTAAAGTCAAGATCTCAGCCAGGGTTGCAGTCATCGGAAGGCTTAGCTGGGGCTAGGACACCCAAGGTGCCTCACTCACATGAAAAGTTAATGCTGGGTGTTGACAGGAGGCCTCAGTTCCCCAGCACGTGGACTCTCCGCTGGGCTGTTTGTCCTCAGGACATGGCTTCCGGCTTCCTCCAGAGCAAATGATCCAAGCAAGAACAAGGAGGCCTCAGTGTCTCAGGATCTATCCCTGGAAGTCACACCCCATCATTTCTTTTCTTTCTTTTATTTTTTTTTTTGAAATGGAGTCTCGCTGTGTCGCCCAGGCTGAAGTGTAGTGACGCAGTCTCGGTTCACTGCAAGCTGCGCCTCCTGGGTTCACGCCATTCTCCTGCCTCAGCCTCCTGAATAGCTGGGACTACAGCTGCAAGCTCCGCCTCCTGGGTTCATGCCATTCTTCTGCCTCAGCCTCCCAAGTAGTTGGGACTACAGGCGCCCACCAACATACCCAGCTAATTTTTTGGTATTTTTAGTAGAGACGGGGTTTCACTATGTTGGCCAGGATGGTCTCGATCTCCTGACCTCGTGATCTGCCCGCCTCCACCTCCCAAAGTGCTGGGATTACAGGCGTAAGCCACTGCACCTGGCCACACCCCATCATTTCTCTAATATCCTATTGGACAAAGGACAGCCCTGTTCAATGTGGAGGGACCACACAGGGAGTTAACACCAAGAGGCAGGGATTGGCTGGGCATGGTGGCTCATGCCTGTAATCCCAGCACTTTGGGAGGCCGAGACGGGCGGATCACTTGAGATCAGGAGATCGAGACCAGCCTGGCCAACATAGTGAAACACCGTCTCTACTAAAAATACAAAAATTAGCTGGGCGGTAGTGGCGCGCACCTGTATTCCCAGCTACTTGGGAAGCTGAGGCAGGAGAATCGCTTGAACCCGGGAGGCAGAAGTTGCAGTGAGCCGAGATCGCACCACTGCACTCCAGCCTGGGTGACAAAGTGAGATTCTGTCTTCAAAAAACAAATAAACAAATAATTAAAATAAGGCAGGGATCACCTGAGGCCCTCGTGGAATCAGCTGTCACATAGGACCTGCAGGCCCTTCCTGTTTTCATCCTTGCTTCCCACCACTCCTTGCCTCCAAGCTCAACACATTCAGCCACACTGGCCTTCTCTCTTTTCCTGCCACATACCTGGTGTGTTCCTGCTTCAGGACCTTTGCAGCGGCTATTCCCACAGCCAGAATGCCCTTCCCCAAGGGGTTTTCAGGACCAGAATGCCCCCTTCTCTGAGGGGACTTCCTCGACTCTCAACCTAATGTGCTCCCCGGTTTCCATCATAGTAACTTTTGATTTTTTCAGAATACTGATCTCTGCCTGCTCCAATTTTTTGTTTGTTTATTTGTTCATTTCCAGTCTTGCTCTACTAAGATAAAAAGCTTCATACGAGCAGGAAATTGTGTCTATTTTAGTCATTGTTGTTTTCCCAGCACTGAGAGCAGTGCCTGGCACATATTCATATAACTGATGGATAAGCAAATGAAGGGCTTTCCAAGGTCTAATGCAGTATTCCACAAGGACATCCACGTACTTCTGACTTCATGCTTTCTAAGCATTCTTTTGACTCAGCTTCTTGAGTGCCTTAAAACCAGCTAAGGAGTGTCCTAGGAGACACATATCAGTAAAAATAATATCAGTAATACTTAACCCTTACATAGGGCTTACTATGTACTACACACTGTTCTAAGTGCTTTATATAACAACTATCATCTCCATTTCAGAGATTAAAAAACTGAGGCCAAAATCTTTTTTTTTTCTTTTGAGACAGAGTCTCGCTCTGTCGCCCAGGCTGGAGTGCAGTGGCCGGATCTCAGCTCACTGCAAGCTCCGCCTCCCGGGTTTATGCCATTCTCCTGCCTCAGCCTCCCAAGTAGCTGGGACTACAGGCGCCCGCCACCTCGCCCGGCTAGTTATTTTTTTGTATTTTTTAGTAGAGACGGGGTTTCACCGGGTTAGCCAGGATGGTCTCGATATCCTGACCTCGTGATCCGCCCGTCTGGGCCTCCCAAAGTGCTGGGATTACAGGCTTGAGCCACCGCGCCCGGCCCAGAATCTTTTTTTAACCCTTTTCCCGTTTAGTAGAAAAAAGTGCAGCTCGCTGCAAGCGCTCATTTAATTTTACATAAACATGCTCTTTGAGGCTGAAGGAAATCTGAATTTTTTTTTTTTTTTTTGAGATGGAGCCCAGGCTGGAGTGCAGTGGTGCAATCTCGGCTCACTGCAACCTCCACCTCCCAGGTTCAAGTGATTCTCCTGCCTCAGCCTCCCAAGTAACTGGGATTACAGGCGCCCACCACCACGCCCAGCTGATTTTTGTATTTTTAATAGGGACGGAGTTTCACTATGTTGGCCAGGCTGGTCTCGAACTCCTGAACTTATGATCCGCCTGCCTCGGCCTCCCAAAGTGCTGGGATTACAAGCGTGAGCCATCGTGCCCAGCCATCTGATTGATTTTCAATGTGAAAATAAAATATAAAAACTGTTCTTGGATTTATTTCTAAACAGAACTAGCATCAGGACTGTCTGAATCATCTGAATCATCTATTTCAGAAAAATCAAATCCATCAAATGAACCTTCGGCCAACAACTGTTTGAGAACATGTTAACATCACTTGTAGGAATGCTGTTTTATAGGATTTGACATTTTCAGCGATCGAGTATTACTGTATTTTGTAAAGGAAATACCACTACTAAAACCAGAATGCTGTAAATGGAACGATGGCTTTTGTTTCTAATGTCAATATACTAGAATGATATGAAAATAATAATAAAAGTGAGATATTTCATTGTAACATTGTCTCAGGGTAAACACTACAGCCGCAAGCATCACCAAGTATTCTCTAGGCAAACGGGAAAAGGGTTAAACAGCTTTGTTGAAATACAATCCACATACCATACAACTCACCCATTTAAAGTGTGCCCGTCTGGCCAGGTGCAGTGGCTCACACTTGTAATCCTAGTGCTTCAGTAGGCCAAGGTGGGTAGATTGCATGAACTCAAGGGTTCGAGACCAGCCCGAGCAACATGGCAAAACCCTGTCTCTACCAAAAATATAAAAAAACTAGCCAGGCATGGTGGTACACACCTGAAGTCCCAGCTATCAGGAGGCTGAGGTGGGAGGATTGCTTGAGCCTGGGAGGCAGAGGTTGCAGTGAGCCAAGGTTGCGCCACTGCACTCCTTGTCTCAAATAAAATAAAATAAAGTATACCAGTCAATGAGACTTAGTATATTCACAAAGTTGTGTAACCATCACCACAACCGATTTTAGAATGTTTGTATCACCTCAGAAAAGAAACCCTGCACCCCTAAGCAGTCATTTCTATTTCCCGTCACTGCCTCTCCTAGCCCAGGCCATCACTAGTCTACTTTCTGTCTTTCTGGATGTTTCTATTTATTTATTTACTTTTCGAGACGGAGTTTCGCTCTTCTTGTCCATGCTGGAGTGCAATGGCGCGATCTCAGCTCACTGCAACCTCTGCCTCCCAGGTTCAAGCAATCCTCCTGCCTCAGCCTCCCAAGTAGCTGGGATTACAGGCACCTGCCACCAAGCCTGGCTAATTTTTTTTATTTAGTAGAGACAAGGTTTCACCATGTTGGCGAGGCTGGTCTCAAACTCCTGACCTCAGGTGATTCGCCTACCTCAGCCTCCCAAAGCGCTGGGATTACAGGCATGAGATACCATGCCCAGCCATGGATTTTTCTACTTAGGACATTTCATGTAAATGAAATCATATACTATGTGGACTTTTGCACCTGGCTTCTGTCACTTAGCATGATGTTTTCAAGGTTCATCCATGTTGTAACATGTATCAGTATTCCATTCCTCTTTAGGGCTGAATACTATTCTAGTATATGGATATACCACACTTGTTTTCCCATTCGTCAGTTAGTTGATGAACATTTGGATTGTTTCCTTTTGTTTTTTCTTTTTGGCTATTATGAGTCATGCTGCTACGAACATTCACGTAAGAGCTTTTGTGTGGACGTGTATTTTCCATTCTCTTGGGTAGATGCCTAGGAGTGGCACTGCTGGGTCATGTGGGTACAGAGGTGGGTTCTTCACTGCTTTGCTATACCTCCTCCTGTAGTGAGGGAATTCGTCATCCATTTAGTTCACATATCAGTATTTATTTATTTATTTATTTATTATTTATTTATTTTATCGAGCGGCAGTCTCATTCTGTTGCCCAGGCTGGAGTGCAACGGTGCAATCTCCGCTCACTGCAACCTCCGCCTCCTAGGTTCAAGTGATTCTCCTGCCTCAGCCTCCCGAGCAGCTGGGATTAGAGGCATGTGCCACAACGCCTGGCTAATGTTTGTATTTTTAAGGTAGAGACGGGGTTTTGCCATGTTGGCCATCCTGGTCTCCAACTCCTAACCTCAGGCGATTTGCCAGTCTCAACCTCCCGAGTAGCTGGGATTACAGGTGCCCGCCATCATGCCCAGCTAATTTTTGTATTTTTAGTAGAGACAGAGTTTCACCATGTTGGCCAGGCTGGTCTTGAGCTCCTGACCTCAGGTGATTTGCCTGCCTCGGCCTCCCAAAGTGCTGGGATTACAGGCGTGAACCACCATGCCTGACATAGTTTTGTTTTGTTTTGTTTTGTTTTTGAGACCAGGTTTTGGCTCTGTCACTCAGGCTGGAGTGTAGTGGCACAATTGTGGCTCCACAGCAGCCTCCAGCTCCTGGGCTCAAGCGATCCTCCCACTTCAGCCTCCCCAGTAACTGGGACTACAGGGAGGTGCCATCACGCCCGGCTAATTTTTTAATGTTTTATTATTTATTTATTTTGAGACAAGGTCTTGCTCTGTTGCCCAGGCTAGAGTGCAGTGGCACAATTATGGCTCACTGCAGCCTTAACCTTCCAGGCTCAGGTGATCCTCCTACCTCAGCCTCCCAAGTAGTTGGGATTACAGGTGCAAGCCATCACACTCAACTAACTCTTTTTTTAGTTTTTGTAAGAGATGGGGTTTCGCCACATTGCCCAGACTGGTCTCAAACTCCTGGCCTCAAGCAATACGCCCTCCTTAGCCTCCCAAAGTGCTGGGATTACAGGCATGAGCCCTCGTGTGCCCAGCCTCGTGCATCAGTCTTAAGATTCCTGGTGGCTGGCCGGGCGCGGTGGCTCACGCCTGTAATCCCAGCACTTTGGGAGGCCGAGACGGGCGGATCACAAGGTCAGGAGATCGAGACCATGGTGAAACCCTGTCTCTACTAAAAGTACAAAAAATTAGCCGGGCGCGGTGGCGAGCGCCTGTAGTCCCAGCTACTCAGGAGGCTGAGGCAGGAGAATGGCGCGAACCCGGGAGGCGGAGCTTGCAGTGAGCCGAGATCTCGCCACTGCACTCCAGCCTGGGCGACAGAGCGAGACTCCGTCTCAAAAAAAAAAAAAAAAAAAAAAGATTCCTGGTGGCTGGGCGCGGTGGCTCAAGCCTGTAATCCCAGCACTTTGGGAGGCCGAGATGGGCGGATCACGAGGTCAGGAGATCGAGACCATCCTGGCTAACACGGTGAAACCCCCATCTCTACTAAAAATACAAAAAACTAGCCGGGCGAGGTGGCGGGCGCCTGTAGTCCCAGCTACTCGGGAGGCTGAGGCAGGAGAATGGCGTGAACCCGGGAGGCGGAGTTTGCAGTGAGCTGAGATCCGGCCACTGCACTCCAGCCTGACAGAGCAAGACTCTGTCTCAAAAAAAAAAAAAAAAAAGGTTCCTGGTTAGCACAGTTAGCACCTGCCTGACCCAGTGGCCTGATCACTTCTGAGTACACGCAAATCTGAGAAGTGATGAGTTGCCCCTGAGAAGGAAGATGCCCCCTGAGGAATAACTGTTGCATGTTGCACTTCCTTATGAAAGGTCATTTCCCCATATGGTTGCTCCTCCTTGTGTATGGGGAGTGACGTGTTTGTATCAATTCACCTGCAACTTTTTGCCCAGGATCCTTTCTGATCAACGGCAGGAATTTGCAGTGTGACTGGTTGGTATCTGGAGATGTTGTCAATACCTGGGAATATAATATTCCTATTCAAAACAATTGGTCAGGCCAGGTGCGGTGGCTCACACCTGTGGATCACCTGAGGTCAGGAGTTCAAGACCAGCCTGGCCAACATGGTGAAACCCTGTCTCTACTAAAAAATTTTTTTAGGCCGGGTGCGGTGGCTCATGCACTTTGGGAGGTTGAGGCACCAGAATCACTTGAACCCGAGAGTCGGATGTTGCAGTCAGCCAAGATTGTGCTATTGTACTCCAGCCTGGGCAAAAAGAGGGAAACTATCTCAAAAAAAATAATAATAAATAATTTTTTTAATGTAGAGGTTTAGTAGTTTTTGTTTGTTTGTTTGTTTTTTGAGACAGAGTCTTGCTCTGTTGCCCAGGCTGGAATGTAGTGGTGCTATCTAGGCTCACTGCAACCTCCACCTCCTGGGTTCAAGCGATTCTCCTGCCTCAGCCTCCCGAGTAGCTGGGACTACAGGCACCCACCACCATGCCTGGCTAATTTTGTATTTTTAGTAGAGACAGTGTTTCATCATTTTGGCCAGGCTGGTCTCCAACTCCTGACCTCAGGTGATCCACCCACTTTAGCCTCACAAAGTGCTGGGATTACAGATGGGAGCCACCACACCCGGCCACTGCTTAGCTTTTGACAGTCCCTTGCCAGGTTGGTGGTGTCAGATGTCCAAGTTGTCACTATTCCTTTTTTACCACTTTCTCCAGGTGAGGGGATGGGGTCAGGGGCCAGTTGGCACAGCAATGACTGTGAGCGATGTCAGCTAATAAATGCAGATGCTGTCTCTGGGAAAGCAGTCCTCTTGTTCTCAGGAAGAGACAAGCCTGTGGCTGAGCAGTTTGTCTTGGAAGAGAAGGCCAAGGGCCACAAGTTGTTGCCTTGCTTTTGTTTTGATTTTATCATGGGGTGTGGTTAGCATGTGGTTTAGAAGCGAATGAACTTTATAACTCCTTGGGGCCAGGCACCGTGGCTCACAGGCCAGGCACAATGGCTCATGCCTGTAATCCCAATACTTTGGGAGGCCAAGGTGGGCAGATCATCTGAGGTCAGGAGTTCGAGACCAGCCTGGTAAACATGGTGAAAACCTGTCTCTACTAAAAAAAATACAAACATCATCCAGGCCTGTACACCTGTAATCCTGGCTACTCAGGAGACGGAGGCAGGATAATCTCTTGAACTCGGGAAGTGGAAGTTGCAGGGAGCTGAGATTGCACCACTGCACTCCAGCCTAGGTGACGGTGCGAGACTCCGTCTCAAAAAAAAAAAAAAAAAAAAAAGCCAGGCTCGGTGGCTCACGCCTGTAATCCTAGCACTTTGGGAGGCTGAGGCAGGCAGATCACAAGGTCAGGAATTCGAGACCAGACTGACCAACATGGTGAAACCCCGTCTCTATTAAAAATACAAAAAATTAGCCAGGCATGGTGGTGCGTGCCTGTAATCCCAGCTACTCGGGGGGCTGAGGCAGGAGAATCGCTTGAACCCGGGAGGCAGAGGTTGCAGTGAGCTGAGATCATGCCACTACACTCCAGCTTGGGCGACGGAGTGAGAGTCCATTTCAAAGAAAAAAAAAGAAAAAGAAAAAATAGAACTCCTTGGATGTCTTTATTAGACAGAAGTTCAGATCTATTTGCCTTTCTAGTAACAAACCCTTGAATTCCCACACTTTTTTTGAGTACTTGCAGGGCTTTCTACCACTGACCTCTCTTCCTCTTAAGACATCTCTGCAGATGTATCAACACCATATCCATGTTCTGGAAGGCAGAAATGTGGGACAACCAGGATAAGTGGTTTTACTCAGGATCACACAATAAATGGACTGTGGGTGGACACTGAAAATAAACCCTAAGCTTGTCATTCATCACACCCTTTCCACAGTAGGAGACATTAGGCTGACTTTCCATTGCTGTCTGAGTTTGCAAGAGGATAGGACACATTATTTAGGGAGCAGATGCTTGCTTCACACACCCCTGGTGACCCCAGCGAATTTCAACATGTCATTCCAGCTTCTAGACCAAAAGGGAAAATCCAAGCTTAACTTGAAGGTACAGTACACAACCTTGCTTTCTTTGTCCTTGATAAGCAACCTGGTTAGCCAGGCATGGTGGCTCACGCCTTTGGGAGGCTGAGGCGGGTAGATCACGAGGTCAGGAGTTCAAGACCAGCCTGGCCAAGATGGTGAAATCTCATCTCTACTAAAAATACAAAAATTAGCCGGCCGTGGTGGTGGGCACCTGTAATCCCAGCTACTCTGGAGGCTGAGGCAGAGAATTGCTTGAACCCGGGAGGCAGAGGTTGCAGTGAGCTGAAACTGCGCCACTGCACTCCAGCCTGGGTGACAGAGCGAGACTCCGTCATAAATAAATAAATAAATAAATAAATAAATAAATAAATAAATACAACCAGGCTATTCAGGGGTTGCAGAGGAATAACTTGGTCAAAGATGTTTTAAAATCTGTGGTCCACAAGTGAGGGTAATGGTGACTCAGTGTCAGCGCTGAAACAAAATGTCAGAGAGATTTCTCCCACCCTCTCTTTAAAGTTTGCATTCATGGCCAGGCGCAGTGGCTCAAGCCTGTAATCCCAGCACTTAGGGAGGCCAAGAAAGGCGGATCACGAGGTCAGGAGATCGAGACCATCCTGGCTAACACGGTGAAACCCCGTCTCTACTAAAAATACAAAAAAAAAAAAACTAGCCGGGCGAGGTGCCAGGCACCTGTAGTCCCAGCTGCTCGGGAGGCTGAGGCAGGAGAATAGCGTGAACCCGGGAGGCGGAGCTTGCAGTGAGCTGAGATCTGGCCACTGCACTCCAGCCTGGGCGACAGAGCGAGACTCTGTCTCAGGAAAAAAAAAAAAGTTTGCATTCATCATGCTCTTGAAATGAACCAGGCACAAACATGAGCATCCAGCAGATAATTAAGACCAAATTTATCTAATTTGAAAAAAACCCCAAATTTTTAAAATATAAAAACATACACAACAGACTTTTCTTCCTTCTTAGCATTGTAATACCAGCTGCACCTAGGAAAAACATTATATTCCTAAAAAATAAACATTTGGCCAGGTGCAGTGGCTCACGCCTATAATCCCCGCATTTTCAGAGGTTGAGGCGGGAGGATCACTTGAGCCCAGAAGTTGAACGTCTCTATTTATTTTAAAAATAAGGCTGGGTGTGGTGGCTCACGCCTGCAATCCCAGCACTTTGGGAGGCCGAGGTGGGCGGATCATGAGGTCAACAGATTGAGACCATCCTGGCCAACATAGTGAAACCCTGTCTCTATTAAAAATACAAAAATTAGCTGGGCGTGGTGGTGTGCACCTGTAGTCCCAGGTACTTGGGAGGCTGAGGCAGGATAATTGCTTGAACCCAGGAAGTGGAGGTTGCAGTGAGTCGAGATCGTGCCACTGCACTTCAGCCTGGCAACAGTGAGACTCTGCCTCAAAAATAAATAAATAAATAAATGAATAAATAGGCCAGGCACAGTGGCTCACACCTGTAATCCCAACACTTAGGGAGACCGAGGGGGACAATCACTTGAGGTCAGGAGTTTGAGACCAGCCTGGCCAACATGGTGAAATCCCGTCTCTACTAAAAATACAAAACTTAGCTGGGTTTGGTGATACATACCTGTAAACCCAGCTATTCCGGAGGCTGAGGCACGAGAATTGCTTAAACCCTGGAGGTGGAGGTTGCAGTGAGCTGAGACTGTGCCACTACACTCTAGCCCAGACAGCAGAGTGAAACTCCATCTCAAAAAAAAAAAAAAGGGCATCATGGATGCAAACTTTGAAGGTGGGAGAAATCTCTCCTACATTTTTTTCTAGTGCCAACACTGAATCGCCATGACCCTCATTGTTTGAAATCAAGTCTGTGTCCCCAGATGTTCCTCTCTGGTCAGAGCCTACAGACTTAGAACCCTTGCTGCTGCCTTCCAGGGCTGCTATTCCAAGACAGCCCACCTCACTTGGTTATTTGTTGGGGCATATAGAGAGAGAGGGTATTGGATACCAGCACTGGAGGAAGACCGGATCCTTGCTCACTCAGATGAAATCATGCACATGGAGATACTGGGTTTTTTTGTTTTTTGTTTTTTTGTTTTTTTTTGAGACGGAGTCTTGCTCTGTCGCCCAGGCTGGAGCGCAGTGGCGCGCTATCTTGGCTCACTGCAAGCTCTGCCTCCCGGGTTCACGCCATTCTCCTGTCTCAGCCTCCCTAGTAACTGGGACTACAGGTGCCTGCCACCATGCCTGGCTAATTTTTTTGTATTTTTAGTAGAGATGGGGTTTCACCATGTTAGCCAGGATGGTCTCGATCTCCTGACATCGGCCTCCCAAAGTGCTGGGATTACAGGTGTAAGCCACCGCGCCCGTCATGGAGATACTTTTGAACTGCAAAGTCTATCAAGAATATGCTTATAAAGTCTCCCTCTATCAGCAGGAATAAGCTCCATAAGGAAGGCAGCTTTATTTAAGGATGATTACCAGATCCCTGCCTTGATTTTCACCACAAAAAGTTGGAGTAATTGATGGCTGTTTGTAAAACCCCTTTTCTATCTTTGGATGACAGAAGCTTTGTGCGAGTGTGTGTGTGTGATATTATCAGCTGTTATTCCACCTCGCCTTCTGCAGCCTCCTCTTGAATTGTGGGTTGCTTGGTTAGTTTTCATTGCAATCCTGTCCTTTCTTCTTGTGTCCATAGAAACTACTAGAAATGCAGGGGTTTGTCCTTTAATGGGGCCTCTAAGATTCTCACAGCTTTGCTCTGAACCCAAGAGCATTTCCCCTTAAACCAAGAAATAGGGCTGGTGTGTCTGTTGGTGATGTCTTCTAACTCAAACCAAAATGTTTCCCTTTCTTTTTGTTTTGAGAAGGAGTTTCAATCTTGTTGCCCAGGCTGGAGTGCAGTGGTGCGACCTCAGCTCACTGCAACCTCCGCCTCCCAGGTTCAGGCAATTCTCCTGCCTCAGGCCCAAGTAGCTGGGATTACAGGCACATGCCACCATGCCTGGCTAATTTTGTATTTTTAGTAGAGATGGGGTTTCACCATGTTGGTCAGGCTGGTCTTGATCCTGATCTGCCCGCCTCGGCCTCCCAAAGTGCTGGGATTAAAGGCATGAGCCACTGCGCGTGGCCAAGGTTTCCCCTTCCATTTGAATGCTGCTTATGATGTGTCCCACTAAGAGGGACCTTGCTCAGGATTTGGTTGTAGGGGACCAGAGGCCTCATACTTTGGTAAACTGGCTAGCCAGTAATCCTGCAGAAATAGTTCGTGTCTCCAATATGAAAAGACGTGTACTGAAAACCCAGCTTTGTTGTCAAAGAGCATGCATTAAATGTGCTTCATTACTTTAGTGTCTTTTAGAGCTTGATTGTTCTTTTTATTTTATTTTATTTTATTTTGTTGTTCAGACGGAGTCTCTCTCTTGTTGCCCAGGCTGGAGCGCAGTGGTATGATCTCGGCTCACTGCAACCTTGGCCTCCCAGGTTCAAGCTTCTCCTGCCACAGCCTCCTGAGTAGCTGGGATTACAGGCACATGCCACGATGCCCGGCTAATTTTGTATTTTTAGTAGAGATGGGGTTTTGCCATGTTGGCCATGCTGGTCTCAAACTCCTGACCTTAGGTGATCCGTCCGCCTCAGCCTCCCAAAGTGCTGGGATTACAGGTGTGAGCCACCACACTCAACCTATTTATTTATTTTTAAAGGTTAGTCAAGTGAAGCAGTGGGATTGGAGAAGGAACATAAAAATCTGTAACTGGTTGTGATCAACTAGCCGTAAACACCACTGCACTGGGACGAGCCAGGAAATTGGTTGACTAAGGAACGTGTGAGAAAGTTTCTAATGTGTTTGATGCAGTTTAATACTTCAGTGTTCTTACAGCTACTGAGGCAGTAGGTGTCGGGGTTACAAACTGTGGCTAGTCAGACAGACCCAAGTTTGAATTCTAGATCTGATACTTAACTGACAAAGGAACTTCTTTCTAAGCCTCAGTTTCCTCGTCTGTAGAATTTGAATAATGATGGAACTTTCTCGTTGGCTTGTTAAATGAGATCATTAACAGAAGATGTGGAGGAAGTGGTCAGCAAAAGGTAGATGAGGTTGTTGTGATGATTAGTTAAATTCAGAGCTAAAAAAAGAGAGGGAAATAAACTCCTGAATTGCAAGAGAAGGAGCTAAGTAAAATTCCACACAGTATTTTACAAGCCTTAGGTTTAAATTTTTTTTCCTTTTTTTTTTTTTTTGAGATGGAGTCCTGCCCTGTCACCCAGGCTAGAGTACAGTGGCGTGTTCTTACAGCTACTGAGGCACTTGGCTCACTGCAAACTCCACCTCCCGGGTCCAAGCGATTCTCTTGCCTCAGCCTCCTGAATAGCTGGGATTAGAGGTGTGCCGCTCCACACTCAGCTAATTTTTGGATTTTTGGTAGAGATGGGGTTTTACGACATTGGCCAGGCTGGTCTCGAACTCCTGACCTCATGATCCACCCACCTTAGCCTCCCAAAGTGCTGGGATTACAGGCGTGAGCCACCACGCCTGGCCCATGTTTAAAATTTATTTTGGAAGGCCAGGTGTTGTGGCTCACGCCTGTAATCCCAGCACTTTGGGAGGCTAAGGTGGGTGGATCACGAGGTCAGGAGTTCAAGACCAGCCTGGCCAACATGGTAAAACTTCGTCTCTACAAAAATACAAAAATTAGCCAGGCTTGGTGGTGCTCACCTATAATCCCAGCTATTGGGGAGGCTGAGGCAGGATAATCACTTGAAGCCAGGAGGCGGAGGTTGCATTGAGCTAAGATAGCGCCATTGCACTCCAGCCTGGGCGACAGGGCAAGACTGCCTCAAAAAAATAAATAAATAAATAAATCAAAAGACATAAAGAAGTATACAGTGAAAAATATGTCTCTCTCCCACTCCTGTCCCCTACCTCTTAGGTTTCCTACTCTGAGACAACTAATATATGAGTATCCTCCCAGAAATTCTCTTTAACTTAAAAAACTACCTCCAAGGGAAATTCATGCTGAAGAGCACCGCGATGGGAACATTCTCACAAATATTTTGCTAAGTATTAAGCAGAACAGTGTGATAATAAAGACAGCTGCCTGTGTGGTCTTGTTGGACCCCGAGTTTAGGGAGTGTTTAGACAACATATTTAGTTCTCTGCAGCCTGAGCCAGACTGGATGAAGTCTTTCTAGCTATATTAAGACACATGGGCTCAGAAAAGCAACATGATTCACAAGCAGAATTTACAGCTCCCAAAGCAGAGAGCCCCTCTCCAGGAGCCGCTTCACTTCATCTTTCATGAAGGATATCAGGGCGGGGCGAGTCACGCTGGGCTATCTGAACCGTGGACTGTGGTCTCATTCCCGGCATTCCCCGTTTGCCGAGCCCACATTGCCGACATTCCCCTAGGGTTTACATTCTTTTCTTCCCTCCTGGACAGACATACTTGGGGTCACATAGCTTTGCCTTCAGCTGCTAGAGGGTCGCAAGGACAGGGTGGAAGAGACGATGATCAGAGATTATGTGAAAAGATCAAGGATTCCTTCCTGCATTCTCCCCCTGGCTGCTGGAGTCTAGCTTCTGTTCTGCAAAATGTACAGATCTTATATTTATCTACGATCGACTTGATAAATTTAAACTTGTTGAAGTCCTAGGCACACCTGTTTATTGGATAAATAGGGCTATTTGTGCCACACTGTTAATAGGGTAACTATGTTTATTTTTTTTTTGAGACAGGGTCTCACTTTGTCACCCAGGCTGGAGTCCAGTGACATGATCTCGGCTCACTGAAACCTTTGCCTCCTGGGCTCAAATGATCCTCCTACTTTAGCCTCCCAAGTAGCTAGGACCACAGGCACCACCATGCCTGGCTAATTTTTCTCCTTTTTGTAGAGACAGGATTTCGCCATGTTACCCAGGCTGGTCTCAAACTCCTGGGCTCAAGCGATCCTCCCGCCTCGGCCTCCCAAAGTGCTGGGATTACAGGCATGAGCTACCACATCTGGCCTCTATGTATTATTATAGGTTTACAGAGCTTAGATATAATACATTAAATATATTTAGAGAGCTTAGAGAATTCACTGCCTTGCCTCCGACCTCATGCCAAAAAAACAGGTACCTAATCACCGCAACTGAAAGACATTCTGCAACCTCAGCAACACATTCCAGTATTTAATTCTTACGTCAAAAAGGTCCCACTTGATCTAACCTGAATTTGCTAAGCTAGAATTTGTCTGGTTTCCAATAAATAGGGAAAGCAACAGTGGTTGTCTTTCATCAGTTTGTACCTTAAGATGTTCACTAAGCCTTTGTCCCTTTAATACTAAATGAAAGCCCATTTAAGTTCTTTCATCTTCTATTTGTGTTTATTTATTTATTTATTTTGAGACAGAGTCTTGCTCTGTTACCCAGGCTGGAGTGCAGTGGCATGGTCTCGGCTCACTGCAACCTCTGCCTCCCGGGTCCAAGCAATTATCATACCTCAGCCTCCCAAGTAGCTTGAGATTACATGTGCACACCACCACACCTGGCTAATTTTCATATTTTTAGTAGATACGGGGTTTTGCCATGTTAGCCAGGCTGATTTCAAACTCCTGGCCTCAAGTGATCTGCCCACCTCAGCCTCCCAAAGTGCTGGGATTACAGGCATGAGCCACCATGCCCGGCCTCTATTTGTGTTCAATTTCTAAGTCCTCAGTTACACGGGGGCCTGTGGTTCAGGCCCCTCCTTTCATGGCCTCCAAACCAGGACAGAATCTGGTGAAGAATTTTCTCTGCACAGAATATCATGAAGGATCCCTCCTGTCTTTCACTCTATTTTTACTTCCCTTGCATCCTACAGGCATTTGCAGCGGTTTCCCTGATTCATCTTCAGCCTGGGTGTATGTAAGCACAGCTATATAAAGCAAAAGGTTTTCCCCATCGGACACAGCTAAATATCAGAGAGAATGAGTAATGACATCCGTTCTGGTTGCTAGGCAGTTCTGGTATTTATAATGATCTTAGCTCAGGATACTGATAGAGATTTAATTTTCCTAAAGACCAAACGCTCATGTTAATTTGGGAGAGGATGGAGATTTGATTTCTTAAGCTGGGCCAAAGATTCAGGAACGGGTTGATTGTTAGCCCCAGAGAAGCTGCCAGCAGAACTTTGCAGCAAGTTGCTTGATTTCTTTGGAGCTCAGAACAGAACAGAACAGAGGCAGTATTGGTAAACTTCCGGGGGCTTTGTGACTGAGTGAAGACTCATAAAACACTCAGCTAGGCCAAAAAAGAGAAGGGATTGGAAAAGCAGAAAGCATTGGAATTGATTTGCAAGCACTCCTATCCTGTTTGCAAATGAAACAAGCCTCTAGAAAGCAGGAAAATGGACATTCTCAATTACTTCTCACACACCTTACATTATTATAGATGAGGATTCTGAGGTTTGCGGAAGTTAGTTGAGAAATGATGCCAAGTGTCCAGCACAGGCCCAGAAACATTGTCAGTATTCTGTACGAGTTAGTTCTCCTCCTAATTTAATTGCTTGTAATAAGAAGCGTTAAAGACAGGTTTAATGGAGTGGACATTCTAGTTGCCAATTAAAACCCTAAGCTATATTGTCACATAAAACACAGCCAGTAAACAGTGTCTGTTACCACCAAAACTATTGGTTTTCATTATGCCACGCTACTTCACCTTCTCCTACGGTCAGACTGCTTGGGGAGGGGGTTGTTCCCGGTGACAGCCTGGTTCAGGGTGCCCAGATGCCTTGGGGTTGGGGGCTTGGGGTAGGCTTCCATCCTTGCAACCAATCTTGTTCCTCTAGGTTCTAACTGGCAATTATCTTAGTGTCATGATCCAGACATACAATAATAATAGCAGTAGTAGTAGTAACTAACTTTTTTTTTTATTTGAGACTGAGTCTCGTTCTGTTGCCCAGGCTGGAGTGCAGCGCTGCAATCAGGCTCGCTGCAATCTCCACCTTCCAGGTTCAAGCAATTCTCCTGCCTTAACCTCCCAAATAGCTGGGATTACAGGTGCCTGCCACCACGCATGGCTAATTTTTGTATTTTTTGTAGAGACGGGGTTTCATCATGTTGGCCAGGCTGGTCTCGAACCCCTGACCTCAAGTGATCCGCCCGCCTTGGCCTCCCAAAGTGCTGGGATTACAGGCATGAGCCACTGTGCTCAGCTGTAGCTAACATTTAAGAACTCGCTGAGGGTTAGACTCTGAGCTAAACACACTGTGTGCGTTATTTCATTTTGGCTCTTAAGACAAAATGTCCATACGTTCAGGATCCTAACCAGAGAGGAAGACATCAGACTTTGCCACTGAGCAATCTAAGTCTGAAAACGTTTTAGAAGTGAAAAGAGAATAAATTCCACAACTTCCTGCCCTTGAGCCATAAAACCAAAAAACAGTCTACCAGAAAGGGAAGATATGTTTCATAGAAGGCAGAGAAAATGCAGCTTCTGAGTTTATTAAATAAATGGGAAAACATTATTTCTGTTCTTTTTTTTTTTGAGACGGAGTCTTGCTCTGTCGCCTAGGCTGGAGTGCAGTGGCCGGATCTCAGCTCACTGCAAGCTCCGCCTCCTGGGTTTACACCATTCTCCTGCCTCAGCCTCCCGAGTAGCTGGGACTACAGGCACCCGCCACCTCGCCCGGCTAATTTTTTTTATTTTTTAGTAGAGACGGGGTTTCACTGGGTTAGCCAGGATGGTCTTGATCTCCTGACCTCGTGATCCGCCCGTCTCGACCTCTCAAAGTGCTGGGATTACAGGCTTGAGCCACCGCGCCTGGCCTATTTCTGTTCTTTTGTAACCACAAAGAATTGAAACTTGTGGTTGACCAGGCGCGGTGGCTCACACCTGTAATCCCAGCACTTTAGGAGGCCGAGGTAGGTGGATCACTAGGTCAGGAGATCGAGACCATCCTGGCTAACATGGTGAAACCCTGTCTCTAGTAAAAATACAAAAAATTAGCCGGGCGTGGTTGCAGGCGCCTGTAGTCCCAGCTACTCGGGAGGCTGAGGCAGGAGAATGCCTTGAACCCGGGAGGCGGAGTTCGCAGTGAGCCGAGATCGCACCACTGCACTCCAGCCTGGGCGACAGAGCGAGACTCCATCTAAAAAAAAAAAGAAACTTGTGGTTAACAGAGATTTAGGGGTTGGCGGGGGAGGGAGAGAGCAGTCTTGTTGGGTCCTGAATTATGTTTTGGTTCCAGGGAAATAGGGTTTCCATTGCATTGGTGCAACAGGATATTTCCTCCACGCTCCATCAAACAACGTTTCCTGGCACTCCTAGTGCGGCGAGTCCGGGCAACGAGGTCGAATCCATTTTTGGAGCCAAAGTACGAACTGCATTCCTTTACAGTTAGTTAGTTTTACAACCGCCTCTGAAGAAGCGCTTGCCTGTCTCGAGTGACATCTAATGGCAACCAAGGAAAGTGCCCGCTTTTCCAGTCTATGTAAGGATCACCCTAGAAATGCCACACTCCTTGTCACAACAGAAGCCTCTTGATCCTTTCCCTCACTAATTACCCTGTGGTTGATGACGACACGTAGGGCTGACAACATGAGTAAGTAGAAGTTATTCCACTTGCTAATTAAAACTGTGAAGTATGCTTTCATATAAAATGCAAAATCACCGACTTACATTTGAAAGCTCCCAAATCCCAGCCTCAGCAGTGATCGTCCTGGGTAAGTCACTTGTCCACCAGGGGTACACCTGCATAGCTACAGGCTGGAGTGGCATGTTTTCTCTCTGAAGGGGCCTTAAAACATTTTTTTCTTTTCTTTTTTTTTTTTTTTGAGAGGGAGTCCCCCTCTGTCGCCCAGGGTAGAGTTCAATGGTGCGATCTCGGCTCACTGCAACCTCCGCCCCCCAGGTTCAAGTGATTCTCCTGCCTCAGCCTTCCCAGTAGCTGGGATTACAGGTACCCACCACCACATCCGGCTAATTTTTGTATTTTTAGTAGAGACGGGGTTTTACCATATTGGCCAGGCTGGTCTCAAACTCCTGACCTTGTGATCCACCCACTTCGGCCTCCCAAAGTGTTGGGATTCCAACAGGCGTGAGCCACCACTCTGGACCATTACTTTTTCTTTTCTTTTCTTTTTTTTGGGGACAGAGTTTCACTCTTGTTGCCCAGGCTGGAGTGCAGTGGCGCCATCTCGGCTCACCGCAACCTCCGCCTCCTGGGTTCAAGTGATTCTCCTGCCTCAGCCTTCCAAGTAGCTGGGATTACAGGCATGTGCCACCATGCCCAGCTGTATTTTTAGTACAGACAGGGTTTCTCCATGTTGGCCAGGCTGGTCTCAAACTCCTGACCTCAGGTAATCCGCCTGCCTTGGCCTCCCAAAGTGCTGGGATTATAGGTGTGAGCCACTGCGCCTGGCCTGCCATTATTTTTTCCATAAAGCTTTAAGGCACTGGTCGCAGAGCCTTAATCCCAACACTGTAATCCCAACACTTTGGGAAGCCAAGGTGGGCAGATCCCTTGAGCCTAGGAGTTCGAGACCATCCTGGGCAACATGGAGAAACCCTGTCTTTACCAAAAATACAAAAATTAGCAGGGCATGGTCGTGAGCACCTGTTGTCCCAGCTACTAAGGAGGGTAAGGCAGGTGACAGAGGGAGACTCTGTCTCAAAAAAATATAAGAAGAAGAATAAAATAAATAATGGCCATAATCTACAAAGTGTTTTGAGATCATTGGGTGACTGGGAACACAGGTATGCTCAGGAGAGAACAGCTAAAAGATACTGTCTGAGAAGCTTTTAATAACTATGAGAATGGTGGATCCAAGTGGAATCGTTAAGACGAAGAAAGGGGCCGGGCGCGGTGGCTCAAGCCTGTAATCCCAGCACTTTGGGAGGCCGAGACGGGCGGATCACGAGGTCAGGAGATCGAGACCATTCTGGCTAACACTGTGAAACCCCGTCTCTACTAAAAATACAAAAAACTAGCCGGGCGAGGTGGCGGCGCCTGTAATCCCAGCTACTCGGGAGGCTGAGGCAGGAGAATGGCGTAAACCCGGGAGGCGGAGCTTACAGTGAGCTGAGATCTGGCCACTGCACTTCAGCCTGGGTGACAGAGCGAGACTCCGTCTCAAAAAAAAAAAAAAAAAAGACGAAGAAAGGGAAAATTGAGAGGAGAATGTCTAAAAGGTAATAATTAAGAAAAAAAATTTTCTGAGGTGGAGTTTCGCTCTTGTTGCCCAGGCTGGGGTGCAATGGCGCAATCTCAGCTCACCGCAACCTCCACCTCCTGGGTTCAACTTACTTTCCTGCCTCAGTCTCCCAAGTAGTTGGGATTACAGGCATGTGCCACCACGCCTGGCTAATTTTGTATTTTTAGTCGAGATGGGGTTTCTCCATGTTGGTCAAGCTGGTCTCGAACTCCCGAACTCAGATGATCTGCCCGCCTCAGCCTCCTAAAGTGCTGGGATTACAGGTGTGAGCCACCACACCTGGTCAATTAAGAAACATTTTACAATTTTGATATGCATAATCTTTTTTTTTTTCTTTTTTGAGAAACAGGATCTCACTGTGTTGCCCAGACTGGTCTCAAATTTCTGGGCTCAAGAGATCCTCTTGCTTTGACCTCCCAAATTGCCGGGATTACAGGTGTGAGTCACCACGCCCAGCCAATATGCATTGTCTTAGTTTGTTTCATTTTCATGTTAACTCTGTTTTGAGATTTATTATTATTATTATTATTGTTGTTATTATTTTGAGATGAAGTCTCACTCTGTTGCCTAGGCTGGACTGCACTGGTGTGATCTTGGCCCACTGCAATCTCCGCCTCCTAGGTTCAAAGGATTCTCCTGCCTCAACCTCCCAAGTAGCTGAAATTACAGGTGCCCACCACCATGCCCAGCTAATTTTTTTGTATTTGTAGTAGAGACAGGGTTTCACCATGTTGGCACCATGTTGGCCAGGCTGGTGTCAAACCCCTGACCTCAAGTGATCCACCCTCCTCAGCCTCCCAAAGTGCTGGGATTACAGGCATGAGCCACTGTGCCTGGCCTGTTTTGAGATATACTATTATTGACACTTTTCTAGATGAAGAAATTAAGTCACAAACAAGTGACAAGACATGTCACAAATTCCTTAGTCAGCACTGGGAACTGGCTGGCTGGCACTGGAAGCATCTCTCCTACATTAAATCCTGTTCTTATTTCACTGTGTCTCTCCAGTCGGTCCTCCAGTGCTCAAGCTGTAAACCTGGATGTCGTCCTGCTTCTCACTCGCTCCCACTCACCTCTCACTTCCAACCCTGCCACCTATGTTTTCTCCCTACAGTAATATCTCAGGTCCACCCATCCCATGGCATCTCCAATGCCTCTGACAGAGATCAAGGTGGATCTCTAATCCACCTTCTTGGTTTGAGTCCACTTAAATGGTTAAAACAGGCTTCTAAATTTGTAATTAGGCCGAGCGTGGTGACTCACTCCTGTAATCCTAGCACTTTGGGAGGCCGAGGTGGGTGGATCACCTGAAGTCAGGAGTTCGAGACCACACTGGCCAATCTGGTGAAACCCCGTCTCTACTAAAAATACAAAAATTAGCTGGGCATGGTAGTGGGTGCCTGTAGTCCCAGCGACTCAGAAGGCTGAAAATCACTTGAACCCAGGAGGCAGAGGTTGCAGTGAGCTGAGATTGTGCCATTGCACTCCAGCCTAGGCCACAGAGCGAGACTCCATCTCAAAAAAAAAAAAATGTAATTAAATCATATTTGTTTACTAGCTTGTTGCTTGTTGTTCACTTTTCCTCATATGATCGTAAGCTCCGAGAGGGCAGGAACCCTGTCCTTTTATTTATTTTTTAATTTATTAGATAGGGTCTCACTCTGTTGCCCAGGCTGGAGTGCAGTGGTGCAATTTTGGCTCACTGCAGCCTTGACTTCCAGAGCTCAAGCAGTCCTCCTACCTTGGCCTCCTGAGTAGCTGCAACTACAAGTACGCACCCCCATACTTGGCTAATTTTTGTATTTTTAGTAGAGGTGGGGTTTCACCATGTTGCCCAGGCTGGTCTCAAACTCTTGAGCTCAAGGGATCCACCCGCCTCGGCCTCCCAAAGTGCTGAGATTACAGGCGTGAGTCACTGCGCCCTCGCCCAACTCTGTCCTTTTAAATTCACTCATGCATCCCTAGTGCCTGGCTCATAATGCACATTCAGTATGTGTTTGTTGAATGAAGGAGTGAGAGAAAATGTACTAATTCAGCAATTCCATAGTCTATTAAAATACTGATATTGAGGGTGTGATAGCTCATGCCTATAATTTCAGCTACACAGGAAGCTGAGATGGGAGGATTTCAAGACCAGCTTGAGCAACATATTGAGACCGTGTTTCTTTTTTTTTTTTTTTTTTTTGAGGCGGAGTCTCGCTCTGTCGCCAGGACTGGAGTGCAGTGGCCGGATCTCAGCTCACTGCAAGCTCCGCCTCCCGGGTTCACGCCATTCTCCCGCCTCAGCCTCCGGAGTAGCTGGGACTACAGGCGCCCGCCACCTCGCCCGGCTAGTTTTTGTATTTTTAGTAGAGACGGGGTTTCACCGTGTTAGCCAGGATGGTCTCGACCTCCTGACCTCGTGATCCGCCCGTCTCGGCCTCCCAAAGTGCTGGGATTACAGGCTTGAGCCACTGCGCCCGGCCGAGACCGTGTTTCTAAAATAAAAATAAAATGAATTAGTTGGGTGTGATGGTGCACTCTTGTAGTCCTAGCTACTCGGGAGGTTAAGGTGGGAGGATCATTTGAGCCCAGGAGGTGGAGGCTTCAGTGAGCTATGATTACGCCACTGCACTCCAGCTTGGCTACAGAGCAAGACATTGTCTCCAAAAATAAAAACTAAAATACTGATGTTTAGGCTCCAACCCCAGAGATTCTGATTTATCTGAGATGGGGCCAGATATCAATATTTTTTAAAATTTAATATTGGCTGGTCGTGGTGCCTCACACCTGGAATCCCAGCACTTTGGGAGGCCGAGGCAGGTGGATCGTTTGAGCTCAGGAGTTCAAGACTAGCCTGGGAAATATGGCAAAACCTCATTTCTACAAAAATTACAAAATGATGAGCGGGGCATGATGGCATGAGCCTGTAGGAGGCTACTTAGCTACCCAGCTACTTAGGAGGTTAAAATGGGAGGATCACCTGAGCCTAGGAGTTCAAGGCTGCAGTGAGCCATGATTGCAGCACTAAACTCCAGCACACGCAGTAGAATGAGGCCCTGTCTCAAAAACAAGTTTTAGATTTTTTGGGTTTTTTGGGGGTTTTTTTGAGACAGAGTTTTGCCCTTGTTGCCCAGGCTAGAGTACAGTGACCCAATCTCGGCTCACTGCAACCTCTACCTCATTCATTCAAGCGATTCTCCTGCCTCAGCCTCCCAAGTAGCTGGGATTACATCACCCAGCACCATGTCCAGCTAATTTTTTGTATTTTTAGTAGAGACAGGGTTTCTTTTTTTTTTTTTTCTTTTTTTTTGAGATGGAGTCTTGCTCTGTCGCCTAGACTGGAGTGCAATGGCCGGATCTCAGCTCACTGCAAACTCCGCCTCCCAGGTTTATGCCGTTCTCCTGCCTCAGCCTCCCGAGTAGCTGGGACTACAAGCGCCCGCCACCTTGCCCGGCTAGTTTTTTGTATTTTTTAGTAGAGACGGGGTTTCACCGGGTTAGCCAGGATGGTCTTGATCTCCTGACCTTGTGATCCGCCTGTCTCGGCCTCCCAAAGTGCTGGGATTACAGGCTTGAGCCACCGCGCCCGGCCGAGACAGGGTTTCATCATGTTGGCTAAGCTGGTCTTGAACTCTTAACCTCAGGTGATCCACCTGCCTCGGCCTCTAAAAGTGCTGGGATTATAGGCATGAGCAACTGCACCTGGCCATCAAAACCAAGTTTTTTTTAAATTTTAATATTTTTGGGATTTTTGTTGAGACAGAGCCTTGCTGTGTTGCCCAGGCTAAGTGCAGTGACATGATCTCCACTCATTGCAAACTCCACCTCCCGGGTTCAGGAGATTCTCCTGCCTCAGCCTCCTGAGTAGCTGGGATTACAGGCGCGCACCACCACGCCTGGCTAATTTTTTGTATTTTTAGTGGAGACATACCTGTAATCTCAGCACTTTGGGAGGCTGAGGTGGGCAGATCACTTGAACCCAGGAGTTTGAGACCTGTAGGAGGCAGCTCCTGAGTTGAGTGGTGAAGGACAGAGAGGAGCCAGCTAAAGATGGGGAAGGCAAGGAGAGGAGGCATTTGGGCCCAAAGGAGTAGTCTGCACATGGTAAACGAGTTATAGAGCTATTCAAGAAACTGTAAATAGTTCCAAAGAGCGGGGACAAAGAATTCAAAAGGAGGTTAGGCTAAGAGTTGAGGCGACTTGTAGAAGATATTTACAACTTCTAAAAAAAGGAGTTGAGGGCCGGGCGCGGTGGCTCAAGCCTGTAATCCTAGCACTTTGGGAGGCCGAGACGGGCGGATCACGAGGTCAGGAGATCGAGACCATCCTGACTAACACGGTGAAACCCCGTCTCTACTAAAAACTACAAAAAACTAGCCGGGCGAGGTGGCGGCGCCTGTAGTCCAGCTACTCGGGAGGCTGAGGCAGGAGAATGGCGTGAACCCGGGAGGCGGAGCTTGCAGTGAGCTGAGATCCGGCCACAGCACTCCAGCCTGGGTGACAGCGAGACTCCGTCTCAAAAAAAAAAAAAAAAAAAAAAAAAAAAAAAAGGAGTTGAGGCTGGAGTTTTCATCAGGGGCCAGCCATGGAGGGACATATGGGGCATGCTGAGGACTTTGGACCTTATCTGTGACCTCCATCCCCATTCTGTTTGTGTTTTAGGAAGTCCGCTCTGGTTCCAATGTAGATAATCTCTTGGAGGGGACCAGGATGATTAGTTAGCAGGTTAGAGCAGCCACCCAAGAAAGATGGTGGCATAGGTCAGGTGACGGAAATGGGGCCAGGAGGCTGGGCGCAGTGGCTCCTGTAATCCCAGCACTTTGGGAGACTGAAGTGGGAGGATTGTTTGTGGCCAGGAATTCAAGACCAGCCTGGGCAACACGGCGAAACCCCATCTCTACAAAAAATACAAAAATTAGCCACGTGTGGTGGTGCACACCTGTAGTCCCAGCTATTCTCAGTGGCTTAGGTGGGAGGATCACCTGAACCCAGGGAAGGTTGAGAATGCAGTGAGGCAAGATTGTGCCACTGCAATCCTGCCTGGGAAGCAGAGTGAGGCTATGAGAAAAGAAAGAAGAGAAGAAAAAAAAGAAAGAAAGAAAAAAAGGGAAGGAGGGAGGGCGGGACGGAGGGAGGAAGGAAGGAAGGAAGGAAGGAAGGAAGGAAGGAGAAAGAAAAAAGAGAGAAGGAAGAAGGGGGAGGGAGGAAGGAAGGAAAAGAAAGAGAAAGAAAAGGGAGGGAAAGAGGGAGGGAGGGAGGGAAGGAAGGAAGGAAGGAAGGAAAAGAAAGAAAGAAAGAAAGAAAAAGAAAGAAGAGAAAAGAAAAGAAAAGAAAAAAAGAGGAAGAAAGAAGGCCAGGTGCAGTGGCTCACACCTGTAATCCCAGCACTTTGGGTGGCTGAGGCAGGTGGATCACTTGAGGTCAGGAGTTCGAGACCAGCCTCGCCAACACGGTGAAACCTCGTCTCTACCAAAAAATACACAAATTAGGGGCCGGGTGCGGTGGCTCATGCCTGTAATCCCAGCACTTTGGGAGGCCGAGGCAAGTGGATCACCTGAGATCGGGAGTTCGGAATCAGCCTGACCAAAATGGAGAAACCCTGTTTCTACTAAAAATAAAAAGTTAGCCAGGCATGGTGGCACATGCCTGTAATCCCAGCTACTCGGGAGGCTGAAGCAGGAGAATCGCTTGAATCCAGGAGGCAGAGATTGTGGTGAGGTGGGGTCACGCCATTGCACTCCAGCCTGGGCAACAGCAGTGAAACTGCGTCCCCCCCCCAAAAAAAATAATAATAATACACAAATTAGCTGGGCGTGATGGCGGACACCTGCAATCCCAGCAACTTGGGAGGCTGAGGCAGGAGAATCACTTGAACCCAGGAGGCAGAAGTTGCAGTGAGTCAAGATTGCGCCACTGTACTCCTGCCTGAGCAACAGAGCAGGACTCTGTCTGAGAGACAGACAGAGAGAGAGAGAAAGATAAAGAGAATGAGAGAGAGAGAAAGATAAAGAGAGACAGAGGAAGGAAAGAAGGGAAAGAAAGGAAGAAAGGAGAAGAGAGGAAGACAGAGAGAAAGAAAAAGAGAGAAAGAGGGAGGGAGGGAGGGAAGGAAGGAAGGAAGGAAGGAAGGAAGGAAGGAAGGAAGGACGGGGAGGAAAAGGTGGCCAGGATGTTGAATAGGGGTCACAGCACTTGGTCTCATTGGTAAGCTCAGCATCAGAGGGAACACTGGAAGCCTGAGAAGAGTACACAGCCTTGGCTCACAACTTAAGTGAAGGAAATTCTAGATGAGAACTTCCAAGATCAATTGGGCAAGGGAGCATAGAATTTCAAATGCCCAATTTTAGGCTGTCACTGGCTGTTACTGGGTACCTAGTGCTTTCCCACTAAAGAGAAGCTTGGAAATATGGGCTCAGGATGACCCTGAGAGGGTCTTGAGCCAGGTCTTAGGGGAGGGAGGCTCACTGTCAGGCCGGGTTTGTATCCAAGGTTAGGTAAATTTCAGGGCAATGTCCAGATTTTACCTGCAGGTGGCAGCCCCGTAACTCACAGAAAACAAAGCCTGAAGCCCTTTCCGACGACTAAAAACCCCCAAGGAAAACAGAGATTTTTTGGTGATTTTGTGCATTATGAAGCTACTGATGCAGCCGGTTTGTAATTAGCAAGTTTCGCTACAGTGACAACAGGTTTTCATACCAGGCTGTGACTTTCACTTTACAACTTGCCTCTTGTTACAATTTCTTTCCATTATTTAACACTAGCCATACACAAATTCAAAACACTGCTGTCTCTAATATGTTTTTTTCTCGGTGTAGAATGATCTTGGGCAATGTTGTCTCGAGTTTCTGAGTCTGTGTCTGTGAGAAAAAAAAATTATCAAAAAGACAATATAACAAATGTTGACTTCAAAAAAAATGTCACCCACGAGCCTACCATTTTAACACATATTATTTTTACATTTAAATGTTCCTTTCCAAATCTGGATCCCATGCATATGCTTTTACACGGACATACTCAATGTCTGTTTTTATCAATGCTGTATTTTAAAAGGAAATACATAACTTTTTTTTTCCCCTGTTCTCTTAGGCATCTACTCTTTTCTGAGATCTCACCCACTTCCTTAGCTTTAAATATCACCATGGCACAGAAAAGCAGCTACATTTCAGTCTCTGGTCAGCCTGTATTATTCATCCGTCCATCCATTTATTCACTGCATGCACTGTGCTGGGTACTGGGAATACAAATGTGAAAAAGTGGCCCTGTCTGTTTGGGAGCTTGTAGACCACTGTGGGGAGAGGTGCTGGGGGACAATGGGTGAATGATTCATGATGCAATGAAATTGGAGGTATGGTGGGATTTTTTTTTTTTCTTTTTTTTTTTGAGACAGGGTCTTCCTCTGTCACCCAGGCTGAATGCAGTGACACAATCATGCCTCACTGTAGCCGCCACCTCCCAGGCTCAGATGATCCTCCTACCTCAGCCTCCTGAGTAGCTCCCAGCTACAGGTGTTCGCCACCCTGCCCAGCTAATTTTTGTATTTTTAGTAGAGGTGGGGTTTCACTATGTTGCCCAGGTTGGTCTTGAACTCCTGGGCTCAACTGATCCACCCACCTCCACCTCCTAAAGTGAGATATGAGCCACCGTGCCCAACCTACTGTGGAAATTTTGAAGAAGAAAACTAACTTAGGGACCTAGAGGAAGGGGAGAAGGCTGACTGAACAGAGGAAATTGCATGTGTAAAGATATGGACACTCAAAGGATCATGGTACCTTCCGGAAACCACAAGTGGGTTAGTTTGGTGGAGTGTGTGTTGTTGGAGACTGAGAAGGTGGCACTGGCTGGAAGGGCCAGATCTTTAAGGGCCTTGTAAGGGACTTGAGACAGTAGGTGATAAATGTCTTAGTTCCAATTGGTTTTCTACTCTGCAGCCAGAGTGACGAAATATGTGGAAGATAAATATTTGACCATAGCCAGCTCCTGCTTCAGTATTCCATAGAGTCAAGTCTCAAGTCTTTAGCAATAATGAAAAGGTGGGCGCAGTGGCTCATGCCTGTAACCCCAGCACTTTAGGATGCTGAGGTGGGAGGATCAAGAGTTCAAGATCAGGCTAGCAACAAAGTGAGACTCCTCTTCTCTACAAAAAAATAAAAAAATTAGTCTGGGCACGGTGGCTCATGCCTGTAATCCCAGCACTTTGGGAGGCCAATGTGTGTGGATCACCTGAGGTCAGGGGTTCGAGACCAGCCTGGCCAACATGGTGATACACCATCTCTACTAAAAATACGAAAATTATCTGGGGGTGGTGGCAGGTGCCTGTAGTCCCAGCTACTGGGGAGGTTGAGGCAGGAGAATTGCTTCAACCTGGGAGGCGGAGGTTGCAGTGAGCCAAGATGGTGCCACTCCATTCCAGCCTGGGTGACAGCAAGACTCTGTCTCAAACAGCAACAACAACAAAAATTAGTCAGGCATGGTGATGGTGGATGCCTATGGTCCCAGCTACATGGTAGGAGGTTTTATGTTTTTTTTTTTTTTTGAGATGGAGTCTTGCTCTGTCGCCCAGGCTAGAGTGTGGTGGCACGATCTTGGCTCACTGCAAGCTCTGCCTCCTGGGTTCACACCATTCTCCTGCCTCAGCCTCCCCAGTAGCTGGGACTACAGGCACCCGTCACCACGCCTGGCTAATTTTTTGTATTTTTAGTAGAGACAGGGTTTCACCGTGTTAGCCACGATGGTCTCAATCTCCTGACCTTGTGATCCACCCGCCTTGGCCTCCCAAAGTGCTGGGATTACAGGTGTGAGCCATCGTGCCCAGCCGAGGATTGTTTGAGTTCAGGAGGTTGAGGATGGCTGCAGTGAGTTGTGATCACACCACTGTACTTCAGCCTGGGCAATACAGCAAGATCCTATCTCAAAAAAAAAAAAAGAGAAAGAAAAGCAAAGGCCCTTCATGAGCCTCTTCAGCTGCTTCACCCATATGCCACATCCTTCCTTGTCCCACCTATTGGCTTCCTTTTGACCTTGCTTACTGTCTGGCCTTCACACTTGCTGTTCCTTTCTTCCTCTTAGGCTAACCAGGGTCTCAGCTTAAAGTCCACTTCCTCTGCCTTCCCTCATAGTGGATGAGGTCAGGTCTCCTGCTGTATGCTCCCAAAGTCACCAGCACTATCCCAGTCAAATTCTCAGAGACATGTCTTCCCCTTCAGGCTGCAGACTCTGTGAAAGGCTGTCCTCCTCTCTAGAGAGCAGATGCTTTAGGCTGGGTGCGGTGGCTCACACTTGTAATCCTAGTACTTTGGGAGGCCAAGGCGGGCAGATTGCCTGAGCCCAGGAGTATCACCAACCTAAGCAACATGGTGATACCTGCCTCTACTAAAAACACAAAAATTGAGCCAGGCGTGGTGGTGTGTGCCTGTTGTCCCGGGTACTGGGGGGTTGAGGCAGGAGGATCTCTTGAGCCTAGGAGGTTGAGGCTGCAGTGAGCCCTGATCGTGCCCCTGCACTCCAGCCTGGGCAACAGAGTGAGACCCTGTCTCAATAAATAAACAAATACATACATATATATACATACATAACACAAAAAATTAGGTGGACATGGTGGCACATGCCTGTAGTCCTGGCTACTTGGGAGGCTCAGGTGGGAGTATTACCTGAGCCTGGGAAGTCAAGGCTGCAGTGAGCTAAGGTCACTCACTCCAGCCTAGGTGACAAGAGTGAGACTCTGTCTCAAAAACAATAAAACAAACAAAGACAGTAGAAGCTTAGTTAATATTGGTGAAGAAAAGGAATGAATACGTCAAGCTTTTCTTTTCTTTTCTTTTTTTGGGACAGAGTCTAGCTCTGTCACCCAGGTTGGAGTACAGTGGCATGATCTTGGCTCACTGCAACCTCTGCCTTCTGGGTTCAAGCGATTCTCCTGCCTCAGCCTCCCGAGTAGTTGGGATTAAAGGCATGTGCCACCACGTCCAGCTAATTTTTGTATTTTTAGTTGAGATGAGGTTTCACCATGTTGGCCAGGCTGGTCTCGAACTCCTGACTTCAAGTGATCCACCTGCCTCGGCCTCCCAGAATGCTGGGATTACAGGCGAGAACCACTGCGCCTGGCTTGTCAAGCTTTTCAACAGTATACTGGATATTTCCACCTGCACGTCTCCTGGAATGCTGAATTCTGCATTTCCAAGAATGAGTCATCATCATGTTGGGGCTCAGAGAATGATACCCCAAAGTATGCTCCTCTGGCATTCTGAGCACTTTTGAATGAAAGAAAATTGGAAGGACTTACAAGCTGCCTCAGAACCAAGGACTTTTTAAACTCTCGTTTCACCACCCCACGTGCATGCAGGGGCTGAAAGTTCCCTTAACTGACTGAGAAACCAAAAGAAATTCAATCGTGTACTTCTTTGGGAGCACATATACTAAAATTGGAATGATACAGAGATTAGCATAGGCCCTGAGCAAGAAGACATGCAAATTTGTGAAGGAATCCATTAAAAAAAAAAAAAAGAGCGGGTGCAGTGGCTCACACCTGTAATCCCAGCACTTTGGGAGGCCAAGGCGGGCGGATCACCTGAGGTCGGGAGTTCGAGACCAGCCTGACCAACACGAGAAGCCCCATCTCTACTAAAAATACAAAATTAGCCAGGCGTGGTGGCACATGCCTGTAATCCCAGCTCCTCGGGAGGCTGAGGCAGGAGCATCACTTGAACCTGGGAGGCAGAGGTTGCTGTGAGCCAAGATCGTGCCATTGCACTCCAGCCTGGGCAACAAGAGCGAAACTCTATCTCAAAAAAAAAAAAAAAAAAAAAATAGATGCAATTGTCTTAAAATTTCCTCCCTAGGACTCTCATCAAATAACCAGGAAATATTAACTACCAGAGAAGAGACAATACTAAAAGTTGTCACCACATGCAAACAGACTTTTCGTCTATTCTCCCGAGGACAGCTGAGATTATCTAGGAGACTTTATCTGCATAGTAAGACAACCTTTATTTCAGGAAGGTGCACCTCACCTTCCTGAAATTTGTCACAACCTCCAGCTCCCAGAGCTCAGAGGAACTTTGTCCTAGGCCACTGTCTGAGCTCATTCCTTTTACCTAAAAATCACTGACTACCTCTCAATATTGCCAACCTCCCCTCATCTCCCTCACCTCTATAAAGATGGTGCTCTTTAAGCTTCAGTCACCTGGCTCTTCTCTGAGTCTCATATTCTGTATAGCAACCATGCACACTGCATGTCAGTAAATTTGTATGTGCCTTTTCCTGTTAATCTATTTCCAGTTTATTTCAGCAGACTCAAACTGTAAGAGGGGAAGGGAAAAATTCCCTTCACCCCTACAATCATCTCCTCACCTGCCCTTCCCTGTTCTCTGTGCCCGCCCCCTCCAGTCAGCTATGCCTCTTGACTGGCAAATTTCTGTGTTCTGCCCATTACCCAGGCCCACTCAAAACAAAAAACTGCAACTCTTCCCTCACATCTTCCTCTCTGCTTAGCAACCAAGTCCCTCCCTTCCATGTCTTAATTTTTTCTGGCTGCTATTTTAGAACAAAGTGGCATAGTGGGGAAAAAAACATGGATTTTAGAACAAGACAGGCCTTAGTCCAAATCTTAGGTCTACTATATTTTGGTTTCCTTGGGTAAATTACTAACCTCTCTAAGGCTTAGTTTCCAAGTCTATAAAACGGGGATATTGCCCACCCTGTGGAGGTGCTATGATTTAAGTATGCATCAAGTGGTAAATAGAGGGTCCTTTTGTTATTTTCACCTCATATCAGACATCTCCTGCTCAGAAACCTTCAGAGGTTGCCCATCACTTGACTATGACACCTGAGCCATGCATTTTGGCCCTCTCTCTCATTACTCTTCCTCCCAGTTCCTGGGCTCGGACTAATCAAAAACATTGGTTGATGGCCAGGAGTGGTGGCTCACACCTGTAATCCTAGCAGTTTGGGAGGCCGAGGCAGGTGGATCACCTGAGGTCAGGAGTCGTAGACCAGCCTGGCCAACATGGCGAAACCCCGTCTCTACTAAAAATACAAAAATTAGCCGGGTGTGGTGACGGGCTGCTGTAATCTCAGTTACTTGAGAGGCTGAGGTGGGAGAAGGTGGAGCTTGCAGTGAGCCAAGATCGCGTGCCATTGCACTCCAGCCTGGGCAACAAGAGCGAAACTCCATCTCAAAAAAAAAAAAAAAAAAAAGTGACTGATTCCATTACTCTTTCCTCTTTCCTCCCTGCTTTCATTTTGTCGTTCAAACCAAATCCTTCTTGATTAGTTCATCACCAAGTACTGGCTCCCTCCTCAGCCATCTCTATGTGTATTTCAGTGGCACTTGGGGCCAAACTACCTGTCTTACAGATTAGGCAACTCTAGATTACAAAGCACTGAAAGCAGGGGCTTTATCTGGTTGGCCTTTTACCCTCCAGAGCCCCTTGCACACAGGTGATGCTCAATAAATACTTGGTGAAAGAACAATTCATTTCCTGTGTTTCAATGGGCTTGTTTTCTCTATAGAATCAGATGCTTGGTTATTCTCATCTCAGCGCTATTTTGTTGGCTTCCAGAAGGCACATTAACACTAGGTGTGTTCTGTTCTATCCTTTAATTGGAAGAGCTTTGGGAACTGAAAAACAAGAATTATTTCTCCAAGCCTCATCTTCTGCCACTCCCCCGTACTCACCGGCCTCATACAGGAATTGAACTACTTAGCACTGCACAGAACACGACTTTCTCTTTCACGCCTCCGTTCCTCTGTACTTAGCCTCTGTACTTACGTGCCATTCCCTTTCCCTGAAATGCCCTTACTCTGGCTTCTCCGCCTGGCAAATTCCTATTCATCCTCCAAGACTCAGCTCAGACATCGCCGCATCACGTCTGTGAAGGCTCTTCTGCAATGGGCAGTGTAGCAGTCCCTCCTCCATCCTTTTAGCTTCCTCAGCAACTCCAAATAATTATAACAGTACTTATGGCATTATTTGTTAATTTTTCTTCGACTTCCCTAGACCGTGAATTCCTTAAGGGCCAAGATTTCTGTTCTATACCCAGCACAGTGTTCAGTCTGTATTAGGCACACGATTCAATCAATGAACAAACAAACTCACCAATCATTCCACACTGCAGAGTTTGTACGGACCGGATTCTCAAACACTTCAAGACCTGGTCCTCTATGTAGAGCGCTTCATGCTGGAAGATCTCTTCCTCCCCTCAGCCCTTATCCATCCAACTGCCTCGGTTTGGTAGAAGAGGAAAAGAAAGTGATTAGACGGGGGAAGAGTCCTTCAGGGCTAAGTTGTCATTTACCTGTTCTGGCACCGAGAGGGTTACGGCGACCCGGGGGCGGAGCCGTGCCGAGGCCACCTGCTGCGGGGCGGTCTGGCGCATGCGCCCTGGTACTAGCTGGTCCCCACCTGCGGGGGGCCCGGCGGTGAAGGAGCGCTTGCGCTCTGGGCCTTTTCCGCTGGGGGAAGTCTCGTGGGGGCGGGGCGGGGCGGGGACTCGTGGAGAAGTTCTCGCGGGACACCGACGGGGAGCGGAAGCGAGGAGGCACTAGTGTTTCGGCGACCGGGCGGCGGCGTCTGTGTCAGAGGCTCTGCCTGTGCCTGTGTCTGTGGCGGTGACGGCGGCGGGAGCAAGCGCTGCCCTCGCGGAGCAGCCTCTGGGTCGCAGGCCGCTCGCAGCGTTGTGGAGGGGCGGGCCGGACGCTGAGCGGAACAGCTGCGCCACGGTGAGTGCGGGAGGCTGCGCTCGGCGCCGTTCTGGTGCCTCTTCCTCTCCGGTCTGCAGCGGGAGTGGGCCCCGGGGGAACCGGGACCGGCCCCGGGGTTCGGTCGGGGCGGCGATGCTCGGGACGTGGAGCGGAATCCCCGGGGCTCCGGACTCTACGTTTCCCCTTTTGGGGCGCTTCCTTCCTGGGGACAGTCCTCCTCCGGCTCTCGCCTCTGGGCAGTCCGGGAGTCCAGGGGAAGAGGTCGGGGCTCCCTGGCGAAGTCCCCTGCCTTCATCGGGAGGGTTTGCACGGAAGGTGCCCGGGAAGCCCAGGCGGGCAGAACGCCGGCTGAGTCAGTCCGCCCGAGCCCGGCGGCGGGGGACTTGGTGTGGGTTGCAGCTGTGGTGATTGATGTGCTTTCGACCTGCACGGCAACCACGTCACCATCTCTTGGCGTCTTTGGGCTTAATTTTCTGCGGGAATCCACCTTGGGGTAGAACGTTGGCTGCTCCCCCAACGGGGGAGATACCTTTATTCTGACACTTAAAAAAAAAAAAAAAAACTGTTTGAAAAATATTTGTCAAGAAAAATTCAATAGCAGGTTGGACTGCACCGAGGAAGGATTGCGGCGAGAGCGGGCGCTGGTAATTTTCATTTGCAGCGCGCCGTCTCTGTGATTGTAAGCCACATGTGAGTTATGGCTTGTTTAGAAAGTTTTTCAAGGCTGGCTTCAAACGCTATGAAAGTGCAGTTTGCAGGGGACTGAAGTGCACTTGAGGTCTATCTCCTCTTGATGTTGTTGACTTTCAGAAATGTCAGACACATGAGAGAAATTAGCATTAGTCTCTTTTGTTTTTTGTTTTTTTTTTTTAGCATTAGTCTCTTTTGGCTTTCTTACCTCTCTTTCACTTAGTACTTCTCCAGTTATGTCCTTCCTTCTCTACTTCTGTCCATTCCACTAGGGACACGAAATGCTTGTGTAATGCAAGTCATTTGTCCCTTCCTCCCCCCATCACCCCCCTTTTTTTTTTCTCTTATCTACTTCCCCTTCCTCCTTGTAGTCCCCACTCGGGCGTAATTTTTCGAAGTTTCTTCCCTGTCGTGCTGTTCGTTTTCTCTCATTTCAATATTCTGTCTTTTTTCTCGGGAAGAGACTCTCTTTCCTGCTTTCCTTCCTTTACTTTTGCGCGTCCCATGCGTTCCCTGCAGTCAGCCAGAAGGGTTGCTAGAGAGCTGTGGGAGGCTGAAGTCCCCTCTCTGAGAACAGGGAGGCTCAAAAGATTGAATTAATCCCTAAGAAATCAGTCCTGCCACTAGGTCACAAGTGTGGTTTGCTTGTGTTATTTTTGTCTTTTAGTCTTTTAAGATTATGCTTTTGTGCCTGCTTATGCCTTCTTCTAGTATGTCTTTATAATAGTAAGGAAGATTGGGTCGGCTCAGGGCTTACGTGACTTTTTTTTTTTTTTTTTTAAGGCAGAGTTTCGCTCTCTCTAGGCTGGAATGCAATGGTGTGATCTCGGCTCACTGCAACCTCCACCTCCTGGGTTAAAGTGATTGTCCTGCCTCAGCCTCCCGAGTAGCTGGGATCATAGGCGCTCACCACCACACTCAGCTAATTTTGTATTTTTAGTAGAGATGAGGTTTCACTATGTTGTCCAGGCTGGTCCTGAACTCCCGACCTCAGGTGATCCACCTGCCTTGGCCTCCCAAAGTGTTGGGATTACAGGCGTGGGTCACTGCGCCTGGCCAGAGTTAATTCTTTTTTTTTTTTTTTTTTTTTTTTTGAGACAGAGTCTTGCTCTGTCGCCCAGGCTGGAGTGCAGTGGCCGGATCTCAGCTCACTGCAAGCTCTGCCTCCTGGATTTATGCCATTCTCCTGCCTCAGCCTCCCGAGTAGCTGGGACTACAGGCGCCCGCCACTTCACCCGGCTAGTTTTTGTATTTTTAGTAGAGATGGGGTTTCACTATGTTAGCCAGGATGGTCTCGATCTCCTGACCTCGTGATCCGCCCGTCTCGGCCTCCCAAAGTGCTGGGATTACAGGCTTGAGCCACCGCGCCCGGCCTCAGAGTTAATTCTTATAATCAGCTTTTTTCTACTAAACACAAGCATTTATTTATTTATTTATTTATTTAATTTTTTTGAGACAGAGTCTTGCTCTGTCGCCCAAGCTGGAGTGCAGTGGTGCTATCTCGGCTCACTGCAGCCTCCACCTCCTGGGTTCAAGCGATTCTCCTGTGTCACCCTCCCGAGTAGCTGGGATTACAGGTGCTCGCCACCTTGCCCGGCTAGTTTTTGTATTTTTGTAGAGACAGGGTTTCACCATGTTGGCTGGGCTGGTCTCGAACTCCTGACCTCAAGTGATCTGCCCACCTCAGCCTTGGGATTACAGACATGAGCCACTGTGCCCGGCATAAACTCAAACATTTAAATGTTTGAGGCACTTTACTTCGTCAGCAAGTTTTATTCAGATTTGAGAGGCTTACTGGGTTTTAAATACTACTAGTTGATGGTACTTAGAGATTCTTCTCAGTAATTGCTGTTATCATGTCGCATGTTGTGCATCAGAGTTCTAATTGTTACACATACAACAGAAGAGGAATGGATTTTGGAGAAATGCAGTGATACAGAATAGAGAGTCACCATGCCCTCCAGAGAGAATTAATACTTACCTGCTTAATTCAGAGGAACTCTCCACCATTACTAAATGGCTTTTGAGAGTCTTTTTTTTTTTTTTTTTTTTTGGTAAAAGTTGCCTTTTTCCTAGTGGTACCAAGTGAATATGCATTATTTTCTTTTCTTTTTTTTTTTTTTTTTGAGACGGAGTCTCGCTCAGTCGCCCAGGCTGGACTGCAGTGGTGGGATCTGGGCTCACTGCAAGCTCCGCCTCCCGGGTTCACGCCATTCTCCTGCCTCAGCCTCCCGAGTAGCTGGGACTACAGGCACCGCCCCCACGCCCGGCTAATTTTTGCATTTTTAGTAGAGATGGGGTTTCACCATGTTAGCCAGGATGGTCTCGATCTCCTGACCTCGTGATCTGCCCGCCTCGGCCCCCCAAAGTGCTAGGATTACAGGCCTGAGCCACCGCGCCGGCGCATTATTTTCTTTCTTTCTTTCTTTTTTTTTTTTGAGACGAATTCTCGCTCTTGTTGCCCAGGCTGGAGTGCAATGGCACGATCTTGGGTCACCACAACTTCCACCTCCTGGGTTCAAGCGAATCTCCTGACTCAGCCTCCCAAGTAGCTGGGATTACAGACATACGCCACCATGCCTGGCTAATTGTGTATTTTTAGTAGAGACAGGAATTCTCCATGTTGGTCAAGCTGGTCTCGAACTCCCGACCTCAGGTGATCCATTCACCTCAGCCTCCCAAAGTGCTGGGATTACAGGTGTAGGCCACCGCACCCTGCCAGTATACATTATTTTCATCTCATGCAAGGACATTGTAGTGCATTATCTGGAATGCAAATTTTAAAATCTGGTTAAGGCATCTTTATGGTATAGCAATGATGTAAAATTTAGTATCCATAAAAATCACTGGGGGATCTTTTTAAAATTAGGTTCTGGTAGAACTCCAGGATGTACCCCACAGTGAATCAGTCTCTGAATGGGCAGATTTTGATACAGATGGTCTAAGGATCAAAACTGTTGTTACCGAATGTAGCCATAAATAATAAGACCGCTGTGTGGTTTTAAGTTATTCAAGTTAAAATTACATTTTTCTGTGTGTACACAAAGTCAGTATTTAGAATAGCCTAATGCAATGAATGACTATAAGCATGATTCATTTTTACATGTGTAAATTTTTTAGCATTCTTAGTACTGTGATGTGGAGTGATTTAACTTTAAATTTATACTTAATTGGGTCATTAATTTGCCTACCAGAAAATTCTTCTGAGTCTGTAGACTCAGACTACAGATTTTCCAACTTTACAGTGGTGTGAAAGCAATAGCACTCAGTAAAAACCGTACTTCTAGTATCCATATAACTCTTTTGTTTTTCACTCTCAGTACCGTAGTCAGTAAAGTACAGGAGATATTCATCACTTTGTTATAGAATGGGCTTTGTGTTAGATGATTTTGCTCAACTGTAGGCTAATGTGTTTGGAGCACTTTTTTTTTTTTTTTTTTGAGATGGAGTCTCGCTCTGTCTCCCAGGCTGGAGTGCAGTGGCCGGATCTAGGCTCACTGCAAGCTCCACCTCCCGGATTTACGCCATTCACCTGCCTCAGCCTCCCGAGTATCTGGGGCCACAGACGCCCGTCACCTCGCCCGGCTAGTTTTTTTGTATTTTTTCGTAGAAACGGGGTTTCACCGTGTTAGCCAGACGGTCTCGATCTCCTGACCTCGTGATCCGCCCGTCTCGGCCTCCCAAAGTGCTGGGATTACAGGCTTGAGCCACCGCGCCCGGCCTTGGAGCACATTTAAGGTAAGGTAGGCTAGGCTAAACTATGGTGTTTGGTAGGTTAGGTGTATTAAAATGCATTTTCAGTGTTAACGATATTTTGTTTTCTCTTTTTTTTTTTGAGACGAAGTCTCGCTCTGTCGCCCAGGCTGGCGTGCAGTGGCCGGATCTAGGCTCACTGCAAGCTCCGCCTGCCGGGTTTACGCCATTTTCCTGCCTTAGCTTCCCAAGTAGCTGGGACTACAGACGCCCGCCATCTTGCCCGGCTAGTTTTTTATATTTTTTTAGTAGAGATGGGGTTTCACCGTGTTAGCCAGGATGGTCTCGATCTCCTGACCTTGTGATGCGCCCGTCTCGGCCTCCCAAAGTGCTGGGATTACAGGCTTGAGCCACCGCACCCGGCCTTGGAGCACATTTAAGGTAAGGTAGGCTAGGCTAAGCTATGGTGTTTGGTAGGTTAGGTGTATTAAAATGCATTTTCAGTGTTAACGATATTTTGTTTTCTTTTTTTTTTTTTTGAGACGAAGTCTCGCTCTGTCGCCCAGGCTGGCGTGTAGTGGCCGGATCTAAGCTCACTGCAAGCTCCGCCCGCCGGGTTTACGCCATTCTCCTGCCTTAGCTTCCCAAGTAGCTGGGACTATAGGCGCCCGCCATCTTGCCTGGCTAGTTTTTTGTATTTTTTAGTAGAGGTGGGGTTTCACCGTGTTAGCCGGGATGGTCTCGATCTCCTGACCTCGTGAGTCTGCCCATCTCGGCCTCCCAAAGTGCTGGGATTACAGGCTTGAGCCACCGCGCCTGGCGATATTTTCAATTTATGATGGTTTCATCAGGATATCTGCCTATGCAGATGGAAGCTCCAGATTTACTTTAGAACATGTGGGCCAGTATTTGAAAATACTAGTTAATACTAATATTAACTAGTACTGAATGTAAACTAGACTGAAAATATTAGTTAAGGTCTCTGGCTTATACTAGATTATAATAATAAAATCATCACAGCCCACACTATAGTGGATAATTAGTTAGCTCAGTCTTTTGGAGAGAGCCAGAGACTTCTGCCAAGCAGTTTACAACCATTATCTCTTTTAATTATCAAAATGACTTTATAAGATAGTTGCTGCTATTATTCCCATTTTCCAGTTGAGGGATACTAAGGATTACAGAATGTAAGTTATTTCTCCAGTGTCCCCTCATTAGTAAGTGGAACAGTAACATTTGAATCCAAGTCTAACTCCAGAGCGTCAGTAAACTTTTTGGTTTGTGTTCTAACTACAAAAGTAACATATGCCTATTGTAAGAATGATGAAAATACAATTGAGGTGTATCATGCAGAAAGTAAAAGTGTTCTGTGATCTCGCTAGCAGAGATAAGCATTGTTAGCCTTTTTTTTTTAAGCACATACTGATACATTATTTTGCCTTACAGAAATAGGATAAACTATAATTTTTCTGCAGCTTTAAAAATTTGAGGAGAATGGCTTGAACCCAGGAGGTGGAGGTTGCTTTGAGTAGAGATCACACCACTGCACTCTAGCCTGGGCGACAGAGCAAGACTCCAGTCTCAAAAAAAAAAAACCAAAATTGGTAACATATCCTGGTGTTTATGTAAATATTCCATACACAAGTTCATGGATATTGATCAAGGGTGTGTGTGTATATGTGTATGTTGCACATTGTGTTTTGTCTCATTGTTTCAGTGAGATAAATCTGGGAAGTGGAATTGCTTGGTCAAGAATATGTATTGGTCGGGCACAGTGGTTCGTGCCTGTCACCCCAGAACTTTGGGAGGCTGAGGTGGGCGGATCACTTCAAGTTGGAGACCAGCCTGGCCAACATGGTGAAAGCCCATCTCTATTTGAAAATACAAACATTAAAAACACATACAAGCACACACAAAGAAAATACAAAAATTATGCGGTGGTGACACACCTGGAATCCCATCTACTTGGGAGGCTGAGGCAGGAGAATCGCTTGAACCCAGGAGGCGGAGGTTGCAGTGAGACGAGATCACGCCACTGCATTCCAGCCTGGGCAACAGAGTGAGACGCTGTCTCAAAAGAAAAAAGGGAGCATGAGGCCAAGTATGGTGGTATACATGTAATCCCAGCACTTTGAGAGGCCAAGGCCAGTGGATCACCTGAAGTCAGGAGTTCGAGTTCAGCCTAGCCAACATAGCGAAAGCCTGTCTCTACTAACAATACAAAAATTAGCCGGGCATGGTGGTGTACGCCTACAGTCCTAACTACTTGGAAGGCTGAGGCAGGGGAATTGCTGGAACTCAGGAGGCAGAGATTGCAGTGAGCTGAGATTGTGCCATGGCACTCCAGCCTGGGTGACAGAGCGAGATTCCATCTCAAAAAAAGGAGTATGTATTTACAAAAATTAGCCAGGTGTGGTGGCACACACCTGTAGTCCCAGCTCCTTGGGAAGCTGAGGTGGGAGGATGGCGTGAGCCTGGGAGGTCAAGGCTGCAGTGAGCCAAGATAGCACCCACCACACTCCAGACTGGGTGACAGAGCAAGACCCTGTCTCAAAAAAAAAGGGTATATATGAATATTTCAAAATTGTTGGTCAGGGCTGGGCACGGTGGCTCACTCCTGTAATCCCAGCACTTTGGGAGGCCGAGGCGGGCGGATCACGAGGTCAGGAGATCAAGACCATCCTGGCTAACACGGTGAAACCCTGTCTCTACTAAAAATACAAAAGTTAGCTGGTTGTGGTGGTGGGGGGCCTGTAATTCCAGCTACTCAGGAGGCTGAGGCAGGAGAATGGCTTGAACCTGGGAGATGGAGGTTGCGGTGAGCCAAGATTGCGCCACTGCATTCCAGTCTGGGTGACAAAGCGAGACTCTGTCTCCAAAAAAAAAAAAAAAGAAAAAATTGTCAAGGCCAGGTGTGGTGGCTTACACCTGGAATCCCAGCACTTGGGGAGGCTGAGATGGGGAGGATCACTTAAGACCAGGAGTTTGAGATCAGCTTGGGCAACATGGTGAGACCCGGTCACTATAAAAAAAAAAAATTAGCCAGGCATGGTGGTGTGCACCTGTAGTCCCAGCTACTTGGGAGGCTAAGGCAGGAGGATGGCTTGAGCCAAGGAGTTTGAGGCTGAAATGAGCCATGATTGTACCACTGCACTTCAGCCTGGGCAATAGAGCGAGACTCTGTCTCAAATAATATAAGTAAATAGGCCGGGCACAGTGGCTCATGCCTGTAATCTCAGCACTTTGGGAGGGTGAGATGGGCGGATCACCTGAGGTCAGGAGTTCAAGACCAGCCTGGGCAACATGGCAAAACCCTGTCTCTACTAAAAATACAAAAATTAGCTGGTCATGGTTGCAGGCACTTGTAATCCCAGCTACTTGGGAGGCTGAGGCAGGAGAATCGCTTGAACCCAGGATGTGGACGTTGCAATGAGTAGAGATCATACCACTGAACTCCAGCCTGGGGGATAGAGCAAGACTGTGTCTCTGAAAAAGAAATAAATAAAAATAAATAAAAATTGTCAATAGATTACCAAATAACTCACCAAAAAGATTGAGCTGAGCTCATTAATTCCTTGCTGTAGTGTGGGTTCTGTGGTGATTTTATTGTTATAATGTAACACCAGGCCACATTGTCAGTAACTTCTCAAAACGTTGAATGAATGGACACCTGGTAGGGTAAAAAGTCTCTGCCTGATGTGGTGGCTCATACCTGTAATCCCAGCACTTCGGGAGGCCAAGGCAGGCAGATTTGTTGAACTTAGGAGTTTGAGACTAGCCTGGGCAGCATAGGGAGACCCTGTCTCTACAAAAAAAAATGAGCAGGGTGTGGTGGCTGGTGTCTGTAGTCCCCACTAAGGTGGCTGAGGTGGGAGGATTCCTTGATCCCAGGAGGTGGAGGTTGCAGTGAGCCAAGATCACACCACTGCACTCCAGCCTTTGCTGCAGAGTGACACCCTGTCTGAAAAAATAAATAAAAGTCTGTTTACTCAGAGTAGTGCAGATTGGATATTATAAATCTTTTTAAAATTTGCCAATTAGTATATGAGTATATGAAAGAACTCTGTTTTAATTTGCATTTCTTTTCATATGTTTTAAATAGAGTAACATTTTAAATTTCTTTTGAAGGCTGGGCGCAGTGGCTCATGCCTGTAATCCCAGCACTTTGGGAGGCTGAGGTGGGAGTTTGAGACCAGCCTGGCCAACATGGCGAAACCCAATCTCTACTAAAAATACAAAAATTAGCCAGGCATGGTGGTGCACACCTGTAGTCCCAGCTACTTGGAAGGCTGAGGCAGGAGAATTGCTTGAGCCTGGGAGGCAGAGGTTGCAGTGAGCTGAGATCGTGACACTGCAGTCCAGCCTGGGTGACAGAGCTAGATGCTGTCTCAAATAAATAAATAAATAAATAAAAATAAATGTATTTTGAGTCATTATTACATGTCAGGCTCTATCCAAAGCATTTAATGTATATTATCTATGTTGTCTAATCGTCAGTGGCTCTTATATGGTAGATATTATTCTCATTCTACGGATGAGAAAACGAACTTGTTTCACAACTTTGCCCAAAACTGTAGCTGTAAGTGTGAGGGGCCTGCCTCTAGACACCATGAAGATGCAACACTAAGCTATACTGGACTGGGGTCATGTATTTTATTTTCTGTGCATTTGGGGAAGAAGAGAGTTAAATGGAAGAAAGAAAAACTTACAAATACTTTTAGGATAGTAGTTTTTTGGATACAGTTGATATTGTTTGAAATGAATGATTAAAGCTGTACTTACCCTTCTTAAAATTCACTGCTTGGGATGGGCTGGTAACAGTTTTGAGGTTACTCTCATTAGGCTTCAGTGTTTAGTACACTACACCCCATTTTCTTGGGAAGTGAACAGCAACATCTACTCTGTTAAAATCATTATACATTGTGTCTGCTTTCAGATTTCTTCCTTTTAGTAATTAGTGTTGTGTATGTGTTAGAATTTTTTTCTGTCTTTACTGAAACACACCCTTTGGAATTCCTTTAGCGAATACGCTGTTTTGGGTGGATAACCTAATAAGCTTTCCTCTTCGAGTTTTCGGTTTTTTAACTCAGCACAGCCTTGGAAGTGGGGATTTAATTTTCTGTCAAGCTCTGCATCTCACAAAGCAATAGTTACTCAAAATACGATTTTCAAGAAGGTTATTCTTTTTAAGCTTTCAGCAGATGAGTTGAGTAGCAGTAGGAAAGCAGGTATTGAGAACTGTCTTGGTTTTTTGGTACTGCTATTGAATAACATTGCAGCTATCTTAAATCCTGAATGACACAGAAGCTTATGGCTGGTCTTACTACATAGCACCTTGATAGTGACAGGGCTTTTCATTTCTCTCTGATTTCTGTTTTTCAAAAATAAAACTCCTTATTTTTTTCCTATCATTTTAAGTATCTATCACTAATACATAGTCTCAGCAATAGAGACCAGTTAAAATAAACAGGCTGAGGAAAATGTTGATAGCATGTAGGAAAGATTTTGGAGCATTTGTTAAAAGTAAACATAGGGCTGGGCATGGTGGCTCACTCTCCCTTGTAACCCCAGCACTTTGGGAGGCCGAGGCAGGCAGATTGCTTGAGGCCAGGAGTTTGAGACCAGCCTGGGTCTTAAAAGGTAGATATTATTCTTATTTTACATATGAGAAAACCGGAGCTTGTTTCAAAAGTTTGCCCAGAATTATAGCTGTTAGTGTGAGGGGCCTGCCTCTAGAGACGATGCAAATTCAACACTAAGCTATACTGGACTGGTCTCGCATAGTGAGACCCTGTCTCTACAAAAAGTAGAAAAAGTAGCCGGGCATAGTGGCCCACACCTGTAGGTCCAGCTACTTGGGAAGCTGAGGCGTGAGGATTGCTTGAGCCAAGGAGGTCAAGGCTGCAGTAAGCCATGACATGCCACTGCACTTGTGCCTGGACAACAGAGTTGCAAGACCCCGTCTCAAAAAAAAAGAAAAAGTAAAAGTAGATATACAGGGAACTAGGCAAGTAAGAAATAGAACACTAAGCAGTTACTAATGCTGGGGAAAATGGAAGGATTGTACAAAAAAGTATCGTTGGGTCAGGCACAGCCGCTGATGCCTGTAATCCCAGCACCTGGGGAGGCCAAGGTGGGCGGATCACTTGAGGCGCCAGGAGTTCAAGACCAGCCTGGCCAACATGGTGAAACCCCGTCTCTACTAAAAATCTCAAAAGTAGCCAGGCTTGTTGGCATGTGCCTGTAGTCCCAGCTACAGGCCAAGGTAGGAGGATCGCTTGAACCTGGGAGGTGGAGGTTGCAGTGAGCCGAGATCATGCCACTGCACTCCAGCCTGGACAATCTTAGACTCTAGCTCAAAAAAAAAAAAAAAAAAAAAAGTATGATTGGTTTTAGTGCATTATTTAAATTATCAGTGAGTAGTATTTCATGATATACTACTGATTAAACCAGAATATGTGATACTATTGGTATAGGGCAAGGGGAAACTAAATCTTCACCTTGCAGACAATAGATAATGGCTGGAATAAACTAAGAAAGCAGTAAAAGCACATTCTTTAGAAATACTGTATCCATTTTGTGCATTGACTACAAGATTAAAAAACAGAAAAGTACTCTAAATACAAAGAGAAAGCAAAAAACAAAATTGAGAGTGATCGCCTGTGGGTATTGGTAGGGAGCTGCTCTTTTTCATAAGCCTTTTAAAACTCTGACTTTTAAAATTATGTACATGGGTTAGTTTGATCAAAATAACTACAGAGTGTAAGTGAAGGGCATTAAGGATACACAAAAATAAATACTCTCAGATCAACCTCTGCATTTTTTAATATTTCCTGGGACTCTTTCTTTTTTTTTTTGGTTTTTTTTTTTTTTTTTTTTGAGACAGAGTTTCGCTCTTATTGCGCAGGCTGGTGTGCAATGGTGCAATCTGGGCTCACCACAACCTCCAACTCTCAGGTTTAAGCAATTCTTCTGCCTCAGCCTCCTGAGTAGCTGGGATTACAGGCATGCGCCATCATGCCCGGCTAATTTTGTATTTTTAGTAGAGACGAGGTTTCTCCATGTTGGTCAGGCTGGTCTCAAACTCCCGACCTCTGGTGATCCTCCCGCCTCGGCCTCCCAAAGTGCTGAGATTACAGGCGTGAACCACTGCGCCCGGCCGGGACTCTTTCTTTACTTCCCCTGTTACAGCCAGCGGCGCCACATGGAATATCTTAGGTATGGCCTGAAGGAATAAACATTGATTTGGTTTATTAGTTACCTGCAGCAGAATGTTTGGCTTTCAGAATTTGACTGAAGGACTCACTATCAGACGATTTATTTTCTTTTTGATAATACTTACCTCAGTCTAATCTTAATATTTCCCACTGACTCACTACTTGGTCCATTTGCAGCTATGCTTGATTAGTGCCCCAATTGTCAACTTTAGAGCAAAGGAATAATAATCACTTGTGCCCCTCAAATAAGCTGCTAGGTCGTAATTATCCAAGAAAGGTGTCACTATAAATAATCTGTCCCAGTTCTGTTGTTTTCTGCTTTTTAGCAAGTATGAAAACAGTGACCGAGCTAACCAGAACAAGGCTTTACTTCTCTTTAGTTATCCACAGATCTAGGTTGTGTCCTGTATTCATGGCTGGAGACGCTTCGCTACACCAGTGATTGTACTACTGCCAGTTCATCATCACCTGACACAGTATCTCAGGGTTCTCACAGAATCTTTTACCTGCAAAATGCAGTTTGCATCAGTTTTATACTCTGCTTGCTCTAAGAAGCTGTGTGCAAGGTGACTGAGAGAGAGACTTCACTTTAACCTTCTTTGGGCACCATCTCCCTGCACTTTCTTTCCCAAACAAGATAGTTAGTTGGCAGCTCAGATTCTGAAAAAGGGATTCCTTTCAAGTGTAGATTAGGACTTCAGCTCTGCTCCTTAGGTTAGTTAGAAATAATGTGGAGCTATTTCTGAAGTGCTGAGTCTTGGTCATTTATTTCATTCCTGGTGGGGACCCCAGAGTCCTGGGGATCTGCAGGGGAAAGAGAGTCTTATGCAAGGGCATCATCCCCACTATTTCCACCGTACGCGGCTCGGAGCTGTGATCTTTTTCTGGTTACCTGAACTTGCCGATCACAACATGGGAGTGCTGGGGGAAAGCCGCCAGTGCTTGTAGCAGTAAATGGATTGAAAAAGCAGTTCCTACGTTTACTTACTCTTGCTCCCCTGGGAGCAGACCATGGTTTAGTTTCGAGAAGAGTGCACCAGCTCGAGACCAAAGAGTCTTGCTTTGCTTGCTCTTGACTGTGGAATAGGGAAGCCAGCATTCTCAGAAGACCAGAAGGGAAGGTGGGGGGAAGGGAGGGAGACAGGCTTGTTTAACCGAGAAGAGACAGGTGCCATCCCCAGGGTGAGGCCTTCCTTTCAGTGGACCGTATTTGGTGCTGGAGAAGAGCCTGTGAGGAGTGAAGGAGGAAAGGCGGAGACTGAGCGGGACTCCAGCCGGTTCCTGCACGCAGTGCACACCCAGCGGGAAGGAAGAGGAAGTGTGTTCAGGAATAGCTCAGGCAGCTGTGCCATTGGCCGACAGGCCTGTCAGTCGCCTGGGGGCTGAGACTGAAAAGAGGAAGAAGTGAGGGGGGGGCCGTTGCCTGGAAGGGAGGGAGGAGGTCTGAGCCAGGCCGAGCCAGGGGGCGTGGGGGCTGGGACAGCAGGCCGATTGGCAGGGCGGGGTTGCCTTCAATCCTGGCCACTTCTCTTAATCGTCCCTCTCCTGCTTCAGATTGGCATTGTGTGTCCCAGAGTGCCGGAGCGAGTCCCAGAAGAGAAGCGAGGCTAACCCCAGAGCGCTGGGTTGCTTCAGCAGGGAAGACTCCCTTCCCCCTGCTTCAGGCTGCTGAGCACTGAGCAGCGCTCAGAATGGAAGCCATCGCCAAATATGACTTCAAAGCTACTGCAGACGATGAGCTGAGCTTCAAAAGGGGGGACATCCTCAAGGTAAGTGCTGATGCTGAGCACAATGCTGAGATCGCTCTCCTTGTGCTCACTCACCTTCTTTCGCCCTGATTACACACAAAGAAGCTGTGTTTTTCATTGTAGACTTTCAACATTTACCATCATATTTGATCTGGAGAGCTTGAGATAGATGCTGAGTAGAATATTAAATATGACTTAAGTGAGTTGATGTGATGTGTGGTCTTTTAACTGCCTTTGTGTGAATGCTTCAAGTATTTGTTTGTTGATACTGGTAATATTTCAAGTAAAGTCAAAGTAGTGTGGTTGTAGAAAGGAAGTATATGAGTAGATTGATTTGCCCTGTAGAGTTTTATTTTAAAAATAGCGTTTTTTAAAAAGACCTAGACTTGAAGTATTTATGTAAAAGCGTTCAGTTAGTCTTGTCTTATATAGCCAAAAGATTTTGCTTTCTAGAACATGATTTTGGTAGGTTAGAAATTAATTTTCCCAATTTAGAGAGGTTGTTAGAAGTGCATACCAAAACTCATTAAAGAACCTCAGTGTATTTTTATTCTTTGTGAAAAAACAAATGGAGTTCGAAATAATAAGGTGCAACCTGCTATTGTACAAGTCAGATTTCCACTTTCTTAAAAGAAACTTGAGGAGCAATTACCCCATATTAAACTCTAATTGCACGAAAAGAAACCTGCTGACAGTTTAAAAATCAGCTTCTATACCGTGTGCAGCTTATTTTGAGCCCCACTATTTATATGAGGATTCTCTCTCCCCCAGCACATGTTAATTATGTTGTTTACCCAGTTGACTGGAGCAGTTTGCCCTTTTGGGTGTGTAATGTATTTTAATGAGGATGAGTGTTATCAAAGAGTATGTTAATTTTATTTTATTTTATTTTATTTTTTTTGTGAGACGGAGTCTTGCTCTGCCGCCCAGGCTGGAGTGCAGTGGCTGGATCTCAGCTCACTGCAAGCTCCGCCTCCCGGGTTTATGCCATTCTCCTGCCTCAGCCTCCCGAGTAGCTGGGACTACAGGCATCCGCTACCTCGCCCGGCTAGTTTTTTGTATTCTTTTTAGTAGAGACGAGGTTTCACCGTGTTAGCCAGGATGGTCTCGATCTCCTGACCTCGTGATCCGCCCGTCTCGGCCTCCCAAAGTGCTGGGATTACAGGCTTGAGCCACCGCGCCCCGCAAGAATTTTTAAACAAGAACTTTCCCTGATTTCTGTCTTTGAAGTTTATGCTAGACCTAGACCATGAACATTTTATAAATTCTTTTTTTTTTTTTTTTGAGACGGAGTCTAGCTGTGTCACCCAGGCTGGAGTGCTGTGGCCGGATCTCAGCTCACTGCAAGCTCCGCCTCCTGGGTTCACGCCATTCTCCTGCCTCAGCCTCCCGGGTAGCTGAGACTACAAGCGCCGCCACGTCGCCCGGCTAGTTTTTTTTTTTTTTGTAGTTTTTAGTAGAGACGGGGTTTCACCGTGTTGGCCAGGATGGTCTCGATCTCCTGACCTCGTGATCCGCCCGTCTCGGCCTCCCAAAGTGCTGGGATTACAGGCTTGAGCCACCGCACCCGGCCTATAAATTCTTTAACTTAAATTAGTAAACTCAGGAACAAGTGTAAAAACCTTCTCTCCCATCCTTTTATTAGGGAAGAAGATGCTATTTAGCAATCCCTCAGAAATTTTTATTATGGAGGAGAAAGTAAATCAGGATATTCACGTTCACTTTCAGATTTTCTTTGAGGAGAGAGAAAAATACATATATGTGGTTCTTTTCAATTTGGTAGATAACTGAGATATGAAGTCATAATGCCATTATTGCTTTTGAACGGTGGCCATTAGCTGTTTGTTGGTAATGTTGTGGCTTTACTCCAAAAGAAAAAAAAAGAGTGATGATATAGTAGTTGTCCTTTGTCTCATAACTGTGTGAAATGGCTGGGTGAAGAGGAGGAACATGCTTTCTTAAAAGCTGTTAGTTAGAAAAACAGAGTTTTTCTCATTTGATTCTTCCTTTGGATAGCTTTGATTTGGTAAGTCTTGAGAGTATTACTTGTAAGCCAAAACATGTTTTAAAAGTTGCTGGAATGGCATTGACCAATTTAACTTACATTGAAATAGCCATATATATGCATGCCTCTCTTGATAAAGGAGATGTGCATATGGATATTGAATAAGTTTCATTTCAAGATAATGAAATAGAAAGGCATTTAGCCTTCACCCTCTGACTATAGTTCAGAAGGATCACATCTTCTCCTGTCTTGGAGTTCCTGGTTAACTTTTAGTTAAAAATGGTGACGCCTTTCCTCCAGCACACCCTTTCCCTACTTTCTGTCTACACATTGACCTGTTACTGTCCTGAGAAAAAGAGGAAAAAATAAAAGCATTTTCCTAAAATAGAGTTGAATGGTTCAATATGTCTGCCTTTGTTTCTCTCTCTTATAAAAGCTTGTGTTTTTCTTGGCTGGGGGAGGGAGAGGACACTGAGATGTAAAATAGAAGGAATTGCCCTTCCTCTGTAGGTTTCAGGCTTGGTGTGGTTGGAATAAATCAGAATTCCTCCCACCATTGTAGGGCAAACTTGAGACAGTCCCGGAGGTTCTCCACTGACAAGACCCCTAAATAGTCTACACTAGAGCACATAAAACTGGATGAGCTTACCTAGGAGCTGCAGCTGCCATTTAGGGGCTTATGTATACTTACTTCAAATTATGCTGCATAGGAATTAAGAGACCATTTTGAGCTCTCAAATCTGTGCTCATTCCATTCTAGAGCCAGCTTCTTGCTTTCTTCAACTCTAGTGGAGAGCCAGCCCTGGGTCATCTAGTTGTATTCTACCTTCTCTGGCACTAACTACCTTTACTAGTTTCTTAAACTACTTTAAAAACAGGTCTTGAGTTCACATTGAGATCTTCAAAGCATCCTCTGTCTTGGTAGCACTGCCTGGCCTATTTCAGTGTCACACTCACTAAGCATCTCTTGAGCCAGATACTGGGATAAGTTGCTTTGAGAGTTGGGAGAGAAATATAAGATTTTCTTAGTCCCTTCAGAAGCTCCAAAGTCTCAAGAGAACTGAGATTAATATGTGAAACTACAAGATGGTATATAAAAATTTTTTAGAAAAGGGAACGATCTTTTAAAATTTCTTTTTTTTTTTTTTTTTTGAGACGGAGTCTTGCTCTGCCGCCCAGGCTGGAGTGCAGTGGCCGGGTCTCAGCTCACTGCAAGCTCCGCCTCCTGGGTTTACGCCATTCTCCTGCCTCAGCCTCCCAAGCAGCTGGGACTACAGGCGCCCGCCATGTCGCCCGGCTAGTTTTTTTTGTATTTTTTAGTAGAGACGGGGTTTCACCATGTTAGCCAGGATGGTCTCGATCTCCTGACCTCGTGATCCGCCCGTCTCGGCCTCCCAAAGTGCTGGGATTACAGGCTTGAGCCACCGCGCCCGGCCTAAAATTTCTTAAGTTAGACTTACTATTTTACAGATGAGGAAATGGTGGCCCATAGAGTTAAATGATCTATCCAAGATCACACAACTGTCATTCTTAGTAGTGATTTGTAGTAGTGATTCTTAGGAGTATTTGATGGTCTGCACACTGTAACTGCTAGAGTCATTCAGGAAGGATGAGACTGGCAAGCGCTGACATCAGTCAGGTGTGTGCAGAGTTGTGACTTGAACTGAACCTTGTAAGGAGAACAAGATGTGTAGGTTAAGAGAAGGAGCACATTTCAAGGGAGACAGAAGTTGTGCTTGTTGTGTTTGAGATAGGAAGGCTGGAATAAGAATCTGGACTGACATAGTGGAAAATAAGGTAGAGTTGGAGCGTGGTGAGAAAGGCCTAGTTAAGAGTTTGATCTGGTCCTTAAGAAACCTCGGAAGGTTTTTAGTGATGAAGAGCATTGTGTGTGTGTAAAGAATTGCAAGGGGGCAAGCCTGGGATCCCAAGCCTGGATGGTGTCAAGTAATCTGTATCAACCTGGGATACTAGAAATGAAGGAGGGGAGTGGTTTGAAAGATACTGAAAGGAAGAATCACGGGATTTCTGCCTGTCAGATAGGGGCATTTGAGTAAGTCTCCTAAGAAAGAAATGCCCTTTGATTATGATCCTCAGTGGAGAAGATCGGTGAAGAGCCAAACCCTAGTTTGCTTGGTTAGAGTTTTCACAAGTTGTAAGTCCTGAGTTTCAGTGCACGAGTCCCATTTCAGGGGTTCGAATTACCTAATCTAAATAAAAAACAAGGTACACTAGTAGAAGCCTGAAGGCCCCACCTGCTAATGAAGCTGAGAGAGGAAGATGGCTTGAGCCCAGGAGTTGGAGCCCAACCTGGGCAACAAAGCAAGACCCCATCTCTAAATTAAAAAAAAAGAAAAGAAAAGAAAAAAGGAGGTCCTCCCCCCAACTATTTTAAAGTCCTAGTGTCAGTGTACTCTGTAGAAGCATTAATTTTTTCTCCCAAAGTGCTGGGATTACAGGTGTGAGCCATTGTACCCAGCCTTTGCCTTTTGGTAAGAATTCTTATCAATCTTGTTGACTGAACCAGAATATTGCATTTAATCTTTAAGAAGGAGGTTAGTTTGTGGCCAGGCGCGGTGACTCATGCCTGAATCCCAACACTTTGGGGAGGCCGAGGCGCATGGATCATTTGATCAGGAGTTCGAGACCGGCCTGGCCAACATGGTGAAACCCTGTTTCTACTAAAAATACAAAAAACAGCCGGGCCCGGTGGTGTGGGTGCATACCTGTAATCCCAGCTACTCAGGAGGGTAAGGCAGGAGAATCACTTGAACCCGGGATGTGGAGGTTGCAGTGAGCTGAGATTGTGCCACTGCGCTCCAGCCTGGGCAACTGAGAGAAACTCCATCTCAAAAAAACAAACAAAAAAAAAAAAAAAAAAGGAAGGGGGCAGTTTCTTGTTTCAGTGCCCTTAAAGCAAATAATCTGCTTGCTTCTTATTATATTCATTTTGTCAGCTGAATCGTCTATTTCCAAATAGGTGCTGAGAATGAACTTTCAGTTCCTATATAAATAAGACTCTTTTTGGGAGACTGGCTGAAGAGGATTCTTCCCCCTGGTTGGAGAAGGAAATGAGTAAGGAAATGTAGTATTCCTTCAGAATCTTTCAGTTTTACCTCTAAACCATATGGTTGAATAGCTAGTAAGTTGTTGGGTTTTTTTTTTTTTTTGGCGAAGTCTTGCTCTGTCGCCCAGGCTGGAATGCAATCGCGCGATCTCGGCCTGCTACAGCCTCCACCTCCTGGGTTCAAGCGATTGTCCTGTCTCAGCCTCCTGAGTAGGTGGGATTATAGGCGCCTGCTACCACACCTGGCTAATTTTTTGTATTTTTAGTAGAGATGTGGTTTCACAGTGTTGGCCAGGCTGGTCTTAAACTCCTGACCTCAAGTGATCCACACACCTTGGCCTCCCAAAGTGCTGGGATTACAGGTGTGGTGAGCCACCAGGCCCGGCCTGCTAAATTATAGGTTATTCCTAATCTTGAGTGCTGAAAGATTGGCTTTTTTTTTTTTTTTTTTAAGACAGTCTCCCTTTGTCACCAAGGCTAGAATGCAGTGGTGCTGTCATAGCTCACTGCAACCTCTGTCTCCCAGGCCCAAGCAATCCTCCCACCTCAGCCTATAGCTGGGACTACAGGCGTGTGCTACCACACCCTGCTAATTTTTGTACTTCTAGTAGAGATGGGTTTCACCATGTTGGCCAGGTTGGTCTCAAACTCCTAGCCTCAAAAGATCCACCCGCCTTGGCTAGGATTACAGGCTTGAGTCACCATGCTGGGCGAGATTGGCATTCTTAACCGCATTTTATGGGTGCAGAAACAGGCTCAAAGCTTAAGAAACTTGCTCAGGTTCACACATCTAGCAAGTGACAGAGATGGAGTCTGATCTTAGAACTTGCTGTGGTGTACCCATTCACAACACATGGATACGCCTCTTAACTGTCCCAGTATTAGCAAACCAGAAAGGTTAGGGTATCAGTAGTCTTGCTTTGTTCACCTGCCCGGCATTGCTTCCATGAGTGATTTATTGGACTTCCTGTCTAGACTAAGTTTGTCATTTTGTATGTCACATTACCAGATATGACAAAGATTGACCCCATCCTCTGTTGACTGCAGTGTGAAGAAATGGGTACCACCATCCCATGTCTCTGGAGATTTTTACCAATACTGTCTTTCTCACTGGTGGCTTGGTAATAGGTATCAGAACATAAAATGATCCAGCAATTATAATTTTAAGAATTTGTTCTGAGGCCGAGCACAGTGGCTCATGCCTATAATCCCAGCACTTTGAGAGGCCAAAGCGGGCAGATCACTTGAGATCGGAGTTTGAGACCAGCCCGGCCAACATGGTGAAATCCCGTCTCTACTAAAAATAAAAAAATTAGCCGGGCGTGGTGATGTTTGCCTCTAGTCCCAGCTAGTCAGGAGGCTGAGGCATGAGAATCGCTTGAACTCAGAAGGCAGAGGTTGCAGTGAGCCAAGATCATGCCACTTTACTCCAGACTGGGCTACAGTTTCCAAAAAAAAAGAAAAATTTATTCTAAGAAACTCTTAAACAAGTTTTTTAAAGATGAAGATATAAGGATGTTTATTTCCATTATCTGTGTGCCACCTAGAAAAAATTTTTTCTGCCAATACTATCATTTGTAAGATGCATTTAAGAGATGTTAAGACACATAAAAGTGGCATGCACCTTCCAGTTGATGAAATTGCCATACTAGCCAAAAAACAAAACCAATTAGTGGGGTTTACAAAAGTAGATAATGGCACCTATTAAGTGGAATACCATGAAGGTGTTAACGTTGATCTATATCAACACAGAATAATACCTATACTTGCACAGAGAAATGTTTAAATGGATCCTGTTTTAATAAGTAATAATATAACTAACATATTAAATACTTAGCATGCCCTTGCACTAAGCTAAGTATTCAACTTCTCTTTTAATCTCACACAAATCCTGTAAAGACAGATGCTGTTATCCTCATTTTACTGACAAAAAAATCTGAGGCTTAGATTGAATAGTTTGACCAAATTTACAAGTTAGGATTCAGATCTAGTCTGTTTTAGTCCTAATTTTATGTTCTTTCTTTCTTTCTTTTATTATTTATTTTTTTATTTTTTTTTATTTTTGAGACGGAGTTTCACTCTTGATGCTGAGGCTGGAGTGCAATGGCACAATCTCAGCTCACTGCCACCTCTGCCTCTGTGGTTCAAGTGATTCTCCTGCCTCAGCCTCCTGAGTAGTTGGGATTACAAGCATCTGCCACCATGCTCAGCTAATTTTTGTATTTTTAGTAGAGGCAAGGTTTCACCATGTTGGCCAGGGTGGTTTCAAACTCCTGACCTCAGGTGATCTGCCTGCCTTAGCCTCCCAAAGTGCTGGGATTACAGGTGTGAGCCACCACGGCTGGCCTTATTTTCGTTTTTGAAACAGAGTCTTGCTCTGTCACCCAGGCTGGGATGCAGTGGCATGATCTTGACTCACTGAGGTAAAACCTAAGCCTCTCAGGCTCAAGGAATCCTCCTACCTCAGCCTCCTGAATAGGTGGGACTACAGGTGTACAGGTGTGCACTACCACACCTGGATAATTTAAATTTTTTGTTTGTTTGTGTGCCGGTTTTTTTTTTTTTTGTAGAGCCAGGAGGTCTCACTGTGTTGCCCAGGCTGGTCTCGAACTCCTGGGCTCAAGCGATCTGCCTGCCTCTCAAAGTGCTGGGATTACTGATATGAGCTACTGCACCCGGCCTCTGTAAATAAAGCCTTTCTGTACACAAATGAGGTCAAACTAGAGAGAGAGGCCATTTAGGAAAATTGCTGTCTTTTCCTCTTTATTATATACGTAGATCTCATTCTGAATGGTCTCCCAAGAAGTAACTGAATTTCAGGTGATTTTTACTCTTTATTCTCTTTTGAATTACTTAACATATGTATCAGTTTTATTATTTATTTTATTTTATGTTATTTATTTATTTATTTTTGAGGCGGAGTCTCGCTCTGTCACCCAGGCTGGAGTACAGTGGCACGATCTCGGCTCACTGCAAGCTCCGCCTCCCGGGTTCACGCCATTCTCCTGCCTCAGCCTCCCAAGTAGCTAGGACTACAGGCGCCAGCCACCGCGCCCGGCTAATTTTTTGTATTTTTAGTAGAGACGAGGTTTCACCATGGTCTCGATCTCCTGACCTTGTGATCCGCCCGCCTCGGCCTCCCGAAGTGCTGGGATTACAGGCGTGAGCCACCACGCCCGGCCTATTTTATGTTATTTTGATGCAAGAGTCTCTGTTGCCCAGGCTGGAGTACAGTGGCGCGATCTCGGCTCACTGCAGCCTCCACCCTCTGGGTTCAAGCGATTCTCCTTCCTCAGCCTCTTGAGTAGCTGGGATTACAGGCACACGCCACCACACCTGGCCAATTTTTTGTATTTTTAGTAGAGATGAGGTTTTACCATGTTGGCCAGGCTGGTCTCAAACTCCCGACCTCAGGTGATCTACCCGCCTCGGCCTCCCAAAGTGCTGGGATTACAGGCGTGAGCCACCCTGCCCAGCTATCAGTTTTATTAAAACAAAAAAGTTACATTCAGATAGTAAGCAGTTTACATTCTGCATCTAGTTTACCTTGAAGGATATTCTAGGAAGGTGAAGTGCTCTGCTGAGGAGTGGTTTTGTTTTTTAAGGGTTGAGGTTTAACCTGATTTTAAATCTTTTAGGCCGAAGTTTACTGTGACTGTGCTCAGTGTGATAAAACTTTGAGACATTTGAAAAAGTGACCCAAAATGACTTTTTGAGGAAAACCTTTGTCCTTTTGGCAGCTACTGCGTTAATTTTACCTCCTTCTGGATGTGGGATGAGAGACATCTGAAATATTGTAAAGAATACTGGCTCTAGGCGAGACCTGCCTGCTAGGAATCCCAGCTCTGTCACAGGCAGATCTAGCATTGCGATGTTGGGCAGTTTACGGATGGCTTTGTGTTTTGGTTCTGACATCTGCAAAATAGGAACAAAAGTCACCTACCTTCCTGGGGTCATAGTGAATATTAAAAGAGCCAATATGTTGGTGTTTTTTGTTGTTTTCTTTTTGGGAAGGAGTCTCGGCTCTGTCACCCAGGCTGTAGTGCAGTGGCGCTATCCTGGCTCACTGCAACCTCTGTCTCCTGGGTTCAAGCAATCTTCTGCCTCAGTCTCCTGAGTAGCTGGGACTACAGGAGTACGCCACCACACCCAGGTAATTTTTGTATTTTTAGTAGATGGGGTTTCACCATATTGGCCAGGCTGGTCTCGAACTCCTGACGTCGTGATCCGCCTGCCTCAGCCTCCCAAAGTATTGGGATTACAGGCGTGAGCCACGTGCCCAGCCTATGTTGGTGTTTTTAAAGCAGTACTAGCATAAAGTCGACAGTAATTGCTAGCTTTTAGTTTTATTAATGCTATTCAGGTATATAACATTGATAAGAGGTGATTAGTCCAGACCCCAGGTTCAGGAAACTATTGAGTCACATGACTCTTCCCATAAAACTGGCCAAAGGTTATCTGCTATTACCTCAGACTCAGAACTGTTCCAACCCTGTCCCAGAGCTCAGCTGAAAGCACAGTATTGTTGGAGGGATTTCCTCTGTTCTTACACATCTATAACAAATAGATGGATACCTATACTGTGTCTTATTGGGGGCCTCTTTTGTAAGTTTCTTTAGTTTACCGAAGCTTTGGGATTGTGCAGTTGGCTAACAGTAAGGAATGTTTGAAAAAACAGCCTTAGGGAAAACTCATACTATTTGCTGTAAGGATATTAAGGACGATTTCATTATCTCTAACTGCCCTCAATGAGAAGCCATGGGTAAACATTCTCTCTAGTCTCAATAGTGAGAATAGATGTATTTTTCCCGAACAACTTTAAAAAATCTTAAGGATGCCATAGATAATGCTTAATATTTCCTTCTTTATTAGAAGTTTAGCCCACCTTGGTCCAATTTCTAGCAGTTTCTTATACTTTTTGTCCTAACATTTTTATCAAGGAACTACATATTGAGTGTCCCTAATCCAAAGATCTGAAATCTGAAACTTTTTTGAGCGCCAACATGGCACTCAAAGGAAGTGCTTATTGGAGCATTTTGGATTTTCAGATTTAGGGATGCTGAACCCATATGAGTGCAAATATTCCAAAATCCAGAAAACTCTTAAATGCCTCTGGTCCATTATTTCAGATAAGGGATATACAACCTGTATTAATTATTAGCAGTAAAATATTGAAAGTTTTTTTCCTCATTTTAACAGTGGCTTTTATTTTCAACTAATTTATTCTTTAGTTTAACAGTGGACTTTTTATTCCTTTTTTTTGAAGGACTTTTTTTTTTTTTTTTTTTTGGAGACAGCATCTCACTCTGTCGCCAGGGTGGAGTGCAGTGACGCGATCAGCCAACCTCTGCCTCCCAGGTTCAAGCGATTTTCCTGCCTCAGCCTCCTGAGTAGCTGGGACTACAGGCACGCGCCTTCATGCCCAGCTAACTTTTGTATTTTTAGTAGAGATGGGGTTTCACCATGTTGGCCAGGATGATCTCGATCTCTTGACACTGTGATCCATCCGCCTCAGCCTCCCAAAGTGCTGGGATTACAGGAGCCCAGGACTTTTAAAATCTAGGTTTAACAAAATGGCAAAAGCCCTTGGTAACATTTTTCTTTTGAAAAATACAAGAGCGGCCGGGCGCGGTGGCTCAAGCCTGTAATCCCAGCACTTTGGGAGGCCGAGACGGGCGGATCACGAGGTCAGGAGATCGAGACTATCCTGGCTAACATGGTGAAACCCTGTCTCCACTAAAAATACAAAAAATGAGCTGGGCGAGGTGGCGGGCGCCTGTAGTCCCAGCTACTTGGGAGGCTGAGGCAGGAGAATGGTATAAACCCGGGAGGCGGAGCTTGCAGTGAGCTGAGATCCGGCCACTGCACTCCAGCCTGGGCCACAGAGCTAGACTCCGTCTCAAAAAAAAAAAAAAAATAGAAAAGAATACAAGAGCATCAGTTTTAGTTATGCAGTGAAAAAAATGTATTTTGGACCTAAAACTATAGGATTCACTGAGAACAAGAAAGGGGTATGTGTTTTGGGAAATGTTGATCATTTCATGTCATTATTTCATATATCTTTATTTTCTTTCTTTTTTTTTTTGTTTTTTGAGACAGAGTCTCACACTGTCACCAGGGCTAGAATGCAATGGCGTGATCTTGGCTCATTGCAACCTCCGCCTCCCGGGTTCAAGCAATTCTGCCTCAGCCTCCCGAGTAGCTGGGATTTTGGGTGCCCGCCACCATGCCTGGCTAATTTTTTTGTATTTTTAGTAGAGATGAGGGTTTCATTGTGTTGACCAGGCTGGTCTTGAACTCCTGACCTTGTGATCTGCCCGCCTCCGCCTCCCAAAGTGCTGGGATGAGCCACTACACCTGGCATATCTTTATTTTCATAGATAACTATGAAGAGGAGTTTGAAAAGGAATGCTGGGGAAAAAATATATTTAGATTATTTTATTAGCAATATTTCCACTTCACTGTAACATTTAAAGTTACTTTAGCATACATTAATAGATAGGAAACTCAAAATTCTGCGTAAGTCCCTCTATTCCAGTAGTTTTACTATTTCAGATTTCTCTTAAGCTTTATCATTATGTATACATTTTTATAATCCTGTAATTGTAGTGAATTTAAAATGTTACCATTTTCTTTTTTTTTTTTTTGAGACGGAGTCTCGCTCTGTCGCCCAGGCTGGAGTGCAGTGGCCGGATCTCAGCTCACTGCAAGCTCCGCCTCCCGGGTTTATACCATTCTCCCGCCTCAGCCTCCCGAGTAGCTGGGACTACAGGCGCCCGCCACCTCGCCCGGCTAGTTTTTTGTATTTTTTTTAGTAGAGACGGGGTTTCACCATGTTAGCCAGGATGGTCTCGATCTCCTGACTTCGTGATCCGCCCGTCTCGGCCTCCCAAAGTGCTGGGATTACAGGCTTGAGCCACCGCGCCCGGCCAAAATGTTACCATTTTCCCTATTAGTTTTACTAATTATTTTCAGTGGCTGTATAACATATCAGGTTAATGTTCTGTAATTGACTTAACTATTTCCCTATTGCTGTATATTTCACTTGTTTCTGTTAATAATTTAGCTCATAATCTCAAGGGAGGTTTTGATACCTGTGTTGTCCTATTGTCTGAATGGCTGAACAAATGGTTACCTACTTAAGATGACGTTAAATGAGAATGGCCCATAATCCCTAGCCAGAATACATAATAATAGCACAGCTAATGTTTGCTTCATTCTCTGGTCTCCTTTAACAATAGAACATTATTTCAAAGTTTGACAGTGTTTTTTTTTTTTTTTTTTTTGAGACGGAGTCTTGCTCTGCCGCCCGGGCTGGAGTGCAGTGGCCGGCTCTCAGCTCACTGCAAGCTCCGCCTCCCGGGTTCGCGCCATTCTCCTGTCTCAGCCTCCCGAGTAGCTGGGACTACAGGCGCCCGCCTCGTCGCCCGGCTAGTTTTTTGTATTTTGTAGTAGAGACGGGGTTTCACCGTGTTAGCCAGGATGGTCTCGATCTCCTGACCTCGTGATCCGCCTGTCTCAGCCTCCCAAAGTGCTGGGATTACAGGCTTGAGCCACCGCACCCGGCCAAAGTTTGACAGTGTTTTATAGGACTATGTTAACCAGATTTGTGAGATGATTAAACATCTTTCCCTCAGCATGTAAGATGCCTGACACAGGTTTTCGGCCACATGTTTCATTTTATGCTATTTTTTTGGGTGGTTAATTTCCTTTTTCTATAGCTTTGTCAGGTTAAATTCGTAAGTGATTATGATAGCAGAGAAATCTGGCATGTATCCATAATTTAATTTGTCTTTGAACTAAATGAATATTTTCTAGAGGGAGACCATCCATCCTAACTCATGCTTGGAACAAGATGGGAAGACAGACAAACCAGTCTTTGTTTAGTTTATGTTGCAAATGTTTAGCTTTAAGCCAGGAGGCTCTGCTGAGAACTTTTGAGAAGAAAGTATTGTAACTTTTAATGCAACATCCTCACTCACATATACTGCAATATAAAGAAAAAAGAAGAGTGTGGTGTTGGGTAATAGTTGGTTTTCTCTGGATGTAGGGATTATGGAGAACTTTAACTTTCTGTATTGTGCATTTCTATAATTTTTTTTTTTTTTTTTTACTACAAGCTATTAGTTTTGTAATCAGAAAAAGCAGTAAAAAAACAAAAACACTACAGTAGTTTCAGTAGTTTTCCAGATGTCAGTTTGCAGGTCAACAAATATTTTAGGGCCGTTTTGCTGTCTAACAAGGAAAGAAAAAATCACTGTGCACAGCTTCATGGAGCAAATTCGTTTCCTACTAAAACTCTTCTTGGTGTAGACAGTACCTCATCTTCCACACTATATGAGGTTATTACATAGAAATTTTGTATAATCTAATATGATAAACTAGAAACATGACATGTTCAGCTGTTTTCTCTACGAATAAACAGATTGGCCCTAAAACTGGTCTTGCCGTCTAGATTTCTAGTTGTATCTCAATTATCTTTTCCCCACATGGGATGTGAAAGTAATGTTATATGCTTTCTTGTGTGTGTACTTTTGATTTAGGTCAGTCTCCACACTGCATTAAAATTACTAATGAGATAAATTGCAGTTTTCCAGAGGTTCATGTTTCCGTTTCTCCTTCCTTGGCCTTCCTGCATTTTTAGCCCCAGTCAAAATTCTATTTATTATGTATCAACTTTTATAGAATGCTTGACTTTGAAAAGTATAATTAAAAGACAAAGATCTGAAATTAATAGTGGGTTTTAGCTATCTATCATTCATTAAGAAATCAAGTGACCAGATGAGGTGGCCTGTAATCCTAGCACTTTGGGAGGCTGAAATGGGACAACTTGAGCTCAGGAGTTCGAGACCAGCCTGGGCAACATGCAAGACCTTGTCTGTACTAAAAATCAAAAAAATTATCCAGGTGTGGTGGTGCATGCCTGTAGTCCCAGCTACTTGGGAGGCTAAGGTGGGAAGACTGCTTGAGCCCAGGAGGCAGAGACTACAGTGAGCTATGTTTGCCCCACTGTACTCCAGCCTGGGTGACAGTGTGTGACCCTTTTTTTTTTTTAATGGAAATCAAATGTCTTCTTTATTTAATTCTTTTAAAATTTTTATTAGACTCATTTAGTAGAAGAAGCATAAAAGAAATTAGGTCATAATTCCCTCCTGATGCCCAGATAACAATTTTGAAATTAAATAAGCAAATAAATAAATGTCTCACTCATCATTAGAAAATTTATATGACAAACCTTCTTCCCAAAGAAAATCACTATTCAGGTTTTCTATAACCTTTCAGAAAAAACACTTAATGCATATAGCCATAGTTACTTTTATTGCAGTTCCTTGGTACAATAAAACATAACAATGAAACCATATTCAGAATTTTATAATGAAAGTAAGCAGGTACTTCATCTTTCGAGAGAAGAATGGCATTTCTGTTAAAGTGTACCTCTTTAGAAAATGGCAGTGGCTCAGAGGATTTCTATACCAGGCTCTTAGAGAAGATAAAATGATTAAGACTTAGCCGGGTGCAGTGGCTCACACCTGCAATCGCAGCACTCTGGGAGGCTGAGGCAGGCGGATCCCAAGGTCAGGAGATCAAGACCATCCTGGCTAACACGGTGAAACCCGTCTCTACTAAAAATAAAAAAAAAAATTAGTCATGCATGGTGGCGGGCACCTGTAGTCCCAGCTATTCGGGAGGCTGAGGCAGGAGAATGGCATGAACCCGGAAGGCGGAGCTTGCAGTGAGCCGAGATCGCGCCACTGCACTCCAGCCTGGGAGACAGCGAGACTCTGCCTCAAAAAAAAACAAAAAGAAAATCGTATTAAAGCTAAGTCAGAATAGATTGTGAACTGAAAGTATTAGAAGAACTAATACTTTAGTTGTTCCTAAACTTGGAGAAAGTCGCACTATCTGCTCAGAGGCCTGTCATCTGCCTACGTTAAGCTTGTAATAGAATTACACCTACCTGAACAGTTGTTATCTTTGTTATCTTTAAAGTTCTTAGTAGTAATTTTCATGTTTAGCTATGAATTTTTTAGTGTTGTATGTTCATGTGTGAAATTTCTATATTTTTCTCTCACTTCATCCCTTCCCTGTTAGATATTAAAGGCCTGGCAAAAAGGAATGCCTCTCACCTGCATATCCTCAGGTGACCTCATGAAAAATTATTCTTGTATAACTTGCTTTTGGGTTTGGGTGTTTGTTTGTTTGAGACAGTCTCACTCTGTTGCCCAGGCTAGAATGCAGTGGCTAAATCTCGGCTCACTACAACCTCCGCCCTCCTTGGATTCTCCTACTTCAGCCTCCCAAGTAGCTGGGATTACAGGTGCCCACCACCACGCTCAACTAATTTTTGTATTTTTAGTAGAGATGGTGTTTCATCATGTTGGCCAGGCTGGCTTGAACTCCTGACTGCAGGTGATCCCCCTCCCCCACCTCCGCCTCCCAAAGTGCTGGAATTACAGGTGTGAGCCACTGCACCTGGCCCAGGTTTGGGTTTTATATTGTCAACTGAAACTAAGGCTGTTGAGGCAGAAATGATTTCATAAAGGTTTATCGGAAGGCCTGGCAAATGAGAATCGACATGGGAAGACACACCAGCAGACTTGGGGGTTGTTCTGAAGTCTGTCCCAAGGTGGAAGATTTTTTTTTGTTTTGCTGTTTGTTTCTTCGTAGGTTGTTTCCTTTTTTAGAGTCTTGGTCTCTCGTCCAGGCTAGAGTGTAGTGGCGTGATCTTGGCTCACTGCAACCTCCGCCTCCCAGGTTCAAGCAGTTCTCCCACCTCAGCCTCCCTAGTAGCTGGGACTACAGGCGGGTGCCATCACACCCGGCTAATTTTTGTACTTTTAGTAGAGACGGAGTTCGCCGTGTTGGCCGGGCTGGTCTGTAACTCCAGACCTCAAGTGATCCACCTGCCTCGGCCTCCCAAAGTACTGGGATTACAGGTGTGAGCCACCACATCCAGCCTTTTTTTTGAGACAGGGTCTTGCTCTGTTGCCTGGGCTGGAGTGCAGCCTCAACTTCCTAGGCTCAAGCAATTCACCTACCTCAGCCTCCCGAATAGCTGGGACAACAGGTGAGCACCACCATGCCCAGCTAACTTTTTGTATTTTGTAGAAACAAGATCCTGCCATGTTGCCCAGGCGAGTCTCGAACTCATGGCCTCAAGCAGTCCTCCCGCCTTGACCTCCCAAAGTGTTGAGATTGCTGGCATGAACCACTGCGCCTGGCTGCTTTTTGTAATAGAAATGGGGTCTGATTCTGTCACCCCAGACTGAAGTGCAGTGGCCCCACCATAGCTCATTGCAGCCTCGAACTCCTGGGCTCAGGTGATTGTCTCACTTAAGCCTCCTGAGTAGCTGGGACTACAGATGTGCACTACCACACCCTGTATTATATTGAAAACTGTAACTTTTAATATATATATATATTTTTGGTAGAGGGGGTCACTGTGTTTCCCAGGCTGGTCTTGAGTGATCCTCCCACCTCAGCCTCCCAAGGAGCTGAGATTATAGATGTGAGTCACTGGGCCCAGCTGTGAAGGTCTGTTTTATGTTTTTGAGACAGGATCTGGCTTTGTTACCCAGGCTGGAGTGCTGTGGTACACTCATGGCTCAGTACAGCCCCAACATTCCAGGCTAGTTGATCTTCCACCCTAATTTCTGGAACTACAGGTGTCCACCCCCATGCCCAACTCTTTTTTTTTTTTTTGTAGGGATGGAGTCTCATTATGTTGCCCAGGCTTGTCTCAAACTTCTGGACTCAAGCCATCCTCTCACCTTGGCCTCCCAAAGTGCTGGGATTATAGATTATAGATGTGAGCCACCTTGCCTGGCCTGTGAAAGGTTTTTAGGAAAGTTTAAAAGAAGGGAGGGTACTCCTGAGACCAGAGTTGTCTTATTTCCATTGCATAGTAAATATGTAAATTATAATTGTTGGTTACAGATTATGTCATACAGGCTAAAAATGTCTATGTGCAAGACAGTCAATAGAAGTTCATGCTTCGGCTAATCTTTTTTTTTCTTTTTTTTGGAGACAAGAGTCTTGCTTGCTCTGTTGCCCAGGCTGAAATGCAGCAGTGCAGTCTCAGCTCACTGCAGCCTCCGCCTCCCGCATTCAAGAGATTTTCTTGCCTCAACCTCCCGAGTAGCTGGGGTTACAGGGGCATGCCACTAGGCCCGGGTAATTTTTTATTTTATTTTTTATTATTATTATTTTTGAGATGGAATCTCTTTCTGTCACCCAGACTGGAGTGCAGTGACACGATCTCGGCTCACTGCAACCTCTGCTTCCCAGGTTCAAGCAATTCTCCTGCCTCAGCTTCCCAAGTAGCTGGGACTATAGGCACATGCCGCCACGCCTGGCTAATTTCTTGTATTTTAGTAGAGATGGGGTTTAACCATGTTGCCCAGGCTGGTCTCGAACTCCTGAGCTCAGCCAGTCTGCCTGCCTCGGCCTCCCAAAGTGCTGGGATTACAGGCCTGAGCCATTGCACCCATCCAGGCCCAGGTAATTTTTGTATTTTTTTAGAGACGAGGTTTCACCATATTTGCCAAGATGGTCTCAAACTCCTGACCTCAGGTAATCTGCCTGCCTCGGCCTCCCAAAGTGTTGGGATTACAGGTGTGAGCCACTGTGCCCGGCTGATTTCTATTTTCATTGTAGTTGTAGAACATACTTTTGTATGATTTTAATCCTTTCAGATTTATTGGGGCTTGTTTTATGGCCTACCATCTGGTTTGTCCTGCAGAATGTTCTCCTACGCGCTTGAGATAGATTTTTATTCTGCTGTTGTTGGGTAGAGTCTTCTATAGATGTTGTTAGATCTCTTGGTTAATTACTTTCTCTCTCTCTTTTTTTTTTCTGAATGTTGTGTTCAGATGGATTTAACTACCGTGAAATTTATCATAATTCATAATCAACAATTATAGGAAAGAATAACGTGAGCTTTTGTGGACTTGTATCCAATTGAGAACGTGAAAGATCAGACATAGAATGTGATGTGATGATTGGCATGAGAAGTATAGTGATAGAATTATGTAGGTCAGGCTGGCTGGCTCACATCTGTATTCCCAGCACTTTGGGAGGCTGAGGCGGGAATACCCCTTAAAGCCAGGAGTTTGAGACCAGCCTGGGCAACAAAGTGAGATCCCCATGTCTTCCAAAAAAAAAAAGCAAATAGTTTAAATTAGTCAATCGTGGTGGCGTACATCTGCAGTCCTAGCTACTCAGGAGGCTGAGGCAGGAGGATGACTTGAGTTCAGGAGTTTGAGGCTGCAGTGAACTGTGATCTCACCACTGTACTGTAACCTGAGCGACCGAATGAGACCCCTTATCTCAAAAAAGAAAAAGAAACAGAATTATTTAAATGCATGAATCCGAATGCTGTGCAGAGAGCATATGCCATGTAGAGTTATTTGAGAATGTCATGATAGTAGTAGCTTTTTTTTTCCTTCTTTTCTTGAGACAGAGTCTTGCTCTATCGCCCAGGTTGGGAGTGCAGTGGCATGATCATGGCTCACTGCAGCCTCAATCTCCTGGGCTCCAGCAGTCTTCCCACATCAGCCTCCCGAGTAGCTGGGACCACGGGTACGCGCCACCACACTTGCCTTTTTTTTTTTTTTTTTTTTGTAGCGATAGGATTTTTCCATGTTGCCAGGCTAATCTCAAACTCCTGAGCTCAAGTGGTCCACCCACCTTGGCCTACCAAAATGCTGAGATTACAGGTGTCAGCTACTGTGCCCAGCCAAATGTAGCATTTTGAGGAACTTTTTTTTTTTTTTTTTTTTTTTTTGAGATGGAGTCTTACTCTGTCTCCCAGGTTGGGGTGCACGCAGTGGTGCATGCAGTGACAGGATCTCGGCTCACTGCAACCTGTGTCTCCCGGGTTCCAGCGATTCTCCTGCCTCAGCCTCCTGAGTAGCTGGAATTACAGACGCCCAGCACTATGCCCGGCTAATTTTTGTATTTTTAGAAGAGATAGGGTTTTACCATAATGGCCAGGCTGGTCTCAAACTCCTGACCTCAGGTGATCCGCCTGCCTCGGCCTCCCAAAGTGCTGGGGTTACAAGCGTGAGCCACTGCACTCGGCCTTAATGAATTCTTAAGAATACCAGTACCTTGATTAATTATAGCAACAAATTATTGAGTATCTCCTAAGCAAAGGATACTGTGTTTAGTGCTAAGGTTGATACTAAGAGCAGAATTACAGATGTGAAATTTAATAAATACACTGTTTTAAGAGCTTTGCTAAAGATGTGTATGTAATGTTCTGAATGAAACAGACTTAGTAAGACATGAGTGTTGAAAAGTTTTCTCAGCTAATTTAGCAGCACTCAGGACTGCTTTGTCCATGCAGATATGGCTGACTTACTGAGGACTTTCGTTTCTAACATTAGCCAAGCTTACTGTCAACTCTGAAGAGATGTTGGAGTTGTCCTAGAACACTTAAACTTGGAAGTTAAATTGCCTTTCAGTGTGTTTGGCAGAGTTACAAAAGTAGACATGAGCCATATTGATAGCGGCACGGCATATGAAGAGCTTCAGAACTTATGACACTTCTTTGACATTCTGTGAAAGGCTGTAGATAAGTACCTCCAAACTTCATGCCTCCAGCCTCACTCTTGCTTAAGGAAATACTCTATGAAAGTAGATTTTTTCTTTTCTTTTCTTTTCTTTTCTTTTTTTTTTTTTTTTTTTTTGAGACAGAGTCTGTCTGTCCCCCAGGCTGGAGTGCAGTGGCACGATCTTAGTTTACTGCAGCCTCTGCCTCCCGGGTTCAACCGATTCTCCTTCCTCAGCCTCCCAAGTAGCTGGGTTTACAGGTGCCCAGCACCACGCCTGGCTAATTTTTGTTCTTTTAGTAGAGACGGGGATTTGGTTGCACCATGTTGGCCAGGCTGGTCTCAAACTCCTGACCTCAAGTGATCCGCCCATCTCAGCCTCCCAGAGTGCTGGGATTACAGGCATGAGTTACTGTGCCCAGCTAAATATCTGTTCTTTTAGCTCTTTATTAGTTCCTGTGTAGTGACGAATTATTTTCTAAAAGCTTATAAATTGGTGTTTCTGTGGAAGATATTTCTCATTGAATGCATATTAATAGTGTTTTAAAGTGCGACCACAAGTATTTGTCTTCCATGTGCTTGATTTTTTTTTTTTTTTTTTTTTTGAGACGGAGTCTTGCTCTGTCGCCCAGGCTGGAGTGCAGTGGCGCGATCTCGGCTCACTGCAAGCTCCGCCTCCTGGGCCCACGCCATTCTCCTGCCTCAGCCTCCCGAGTAGCTGGGACCACAGGCGCCCGCCACCGCGCCCGGCTAATTTTTTGTATTTTTAGTAGAGACGGGGTTTCACCATGTTAGCCAGGATGGTCTCGATCTCCTGACCTTGTGATCCGCCCGCCTCAGCCTCCCAAAGTGCTGGGATTACAGGCGTGAGCCACCGTGCCCGGCCGTGCTTCATATTTATATAGTACTCTAAGCTGCACTGTGGAGTACTGTGGCCCCCAGCTTATATGGCTGTCATTTATATTAGGCTAAAAATTCACCAGTGCAGCCGTATTTCAAGTTATCAGTGGCTGTGAGTGGCTAGTGACTCTACTGTATTGGACATTGCAGATGTAGGACATATGCAGAAAGTGTTATTGGACAACCCTGCTGTAGAACATCACCAGTGTTTCTGGAATCACTTTTCGTGGCTTGAAGTATTTTGTGTTCCACTTTGAAATGCTAGAAATCATGTCTTCCCTTCTCTTTGTAAACTCCTGGTGATTATTGTGGTCTTTGGAGGTGAGGCCCTTGGGCAGAATTGGGATGGGAGTAGAAAGTAAACTGCTTTGCTGTGGACTTGAAGTAGAATTGGGGTGAGGTGTTCCTGTTCTCGTGAGTCACTTGCCTGTCTGCACTGTTGTCTTTCCTTGTGAACCTTTTATTTCCCAAACCCCTTCTTCACCTTTTCCGCCTCCAGCCCAGCCTGTGCAGAGGCAGATAGATACTGGGAACCTGTTGCCAGTATCTTCACTAGTTCTGCATCTTCACTAGCGGAAATAAAAGAGTTCTTCTCTTAGGCTCACTGCTCGGGGGTGGCCTGTAAGATGTTCTTGAGTCTAGTGCTTTCTCTTCTAATTTGGATGCCTTGTGTCATTGGATGTGTAATGTGGTCTTGAGGTAAATGTGCAGACAGCAGCATCTGAGACATATCCAGAGAGCAGAGGCAGCATTTCTTTGAATTCAGCAAAACCATAATTATTGTGTTTTCTTTTCAGAACTCTGTTTTATGCAAATAATCTTCGGCACAGTCTTACTCTTATTGTAGATACTCATTTTAATTCTTTGTGTTAACTTGCACCACAATTTTGCATAATTTACTATCCTCATCCAGAAAGCTCTACAGTGTTCCATTGGTCAACATTTTTGCCAGTAATGTCAGAAATAATGGGTTGGGTGATCTTAGTTTCTATATTTAAACAAAATTTTGTCAATTTTCAGTTAGTTGCTTGTTTTCCCTGACCACTGGGCTATCTCATATTTCTAGTCTTCAGTCATGTTGTTCCTTTTTTCTGGTGTAACCGTTAGAATTTACGTGCCTTGGCCAGCCCTCGTTGCTTAGAACAGACCCAATCTCCAGAAGGTTTTCTGGGTGTTCGTCTCTTCGGTCGGGTTCCCCTCCACTGCCCCTGAGCACCCTTGTGTACCTCTTGCCACAGTGTGCTTTTGTTTCTCCAGTTCACAGTAGGTTCCTGTATCAGCATCTTGCACAGTTGCCTAGCAACATAGTTTAATGTGTTGGAGGCAAGAAGGGAGAAGATTCACACCATGTTCATCCTACTCAGTGTGAACCGAGTCTATAGTTGATATCCTCTTTGTGTCACTCAGTGTTGTCCTGCCAGAGTTCAGGCTTGGTTCTTATGTTGCCGCAGCTCTTTTGCCTTTATTTAGACGACAGACCAGAAATAGGAACCCTTGAATTTTTTTTTAATTCCTTTATTTTTCTTGCCAGAACCTTGGTTAGGTTTCTTTTTTTTTTTTTTTTTTCCCCTTTTTTTTTTTTTTTTTTTGAGACGGAGTCTTGCTCTGTTGCCCAGGCTGGAGTGCAGTGGCCGGATCTCAGCTCACTGCAAGCTCTGCCTCCCGGATTTACACCATTCTCCTGCCTCAGCCTTCCGAGTAGCTGGGACTACAGGCGCCCGCCACCGCACCCGGCTAGTTTTTTGTATTTTTTTTAGTAGAGACGGGGTTTCACCATGTTAGCCAGGATGGTCTCGATCTCCTCACCTCGTGATCCGCCCGTCTCGGCCTCCCAAAGTGCTGGGATTACAGGCTTGAGCCACCACGCCCGGCCTTAAGTTTCTTAATTACTTTTTTTTGAGTCATTGTAAAGTATAATTACACTTTACTGTAATCTAAAGAATACTTAATCAGTGTAATTTTTTATTTTTATGTTTTATTTTTGTATTGATGAGGTCTCTGCATGTTGCCCAGACTGGTCTTGGGCTCCTGAACTCAAGCAGTCCTCCCACCATGGCCTCCCAAAGTGCTGGGATTACGGGTATGAGCCACCACACTTGGCCTCACTTTTATTTCTTAAAGTCACAGCCCAATAAACATTCCAGGTTTCCACCAGTTTTTGTTTTTGGACATTTGTTCCATCCAACATCGTGATGGCATTATACTTTAGTAGATTGTCCACACATGGGTAAGAAAGATCAGCTATGAAAGGAGGCGTCGAACACATTGGCTTTCCCACCTGAATTTGTTCTTTATTCTTCGGACGTATAAAAAACAAGAATAGGCCGGGCGCGGTGGCTCAAGCCTGTAATCCCAGCACTTTGGGAGGCCGAGACGGGTGGATCGCGAGGTCAGGAGATCGAGACCATCCTGGCTAACACAGCGAAACCCCGTCTCTACTAAAAAATAGAAAAAACTAGCCAGGCGAGTTGGCGGGCGCCTGTAGTCCCAGCTACTCGGGAGGCTGAGGCAGGAGAATGGCGTAAACCCGGGAGGCGGAGCTTGCAGTGAGCTGAGATCCGGCCACTGCACTCCAGCCTGGGCGACTGCGAGACTCCGTCTCAAAAAAAAAAAAAACAAGAATAAAACTCACAGGCAAAGTTTGAAGGAACTGTGATGATTCGTTCTTATTTACATAGTTTACACAACCCATAGCCCTAGGGAAAGTGCCAAAGAACAGCTTTGCAGAGGACTGAAGTCCTCCTGGGAAGAAGAGTCCCTTCGTATCAGATGGCTCTCTGGAGTTTACTTTGCTGCTACAAAAGTGAGTTGGATTGAGGGGAAGGTTTTCTTTTTTTCAAGCTTTGCCAGAACACTTGGCTTAACAAACAGCTGTTTGAAGTCTTAATTGTGTCTCTGTATTTCCAGGGATGTGTTCTGACCTCTTATTAGCAACACAGCTAGGGCTGCCTGGCATGCTTTGTGGTGCCAAACATAGCTGTAGCCAGCCTGGAAGGTATCCAAACCGAACAAGATACTGAAGTCAGAAGGAACAAGTGGTACAAATTCTCTCTTAGTCAGAGTTTGGAAAGCCTTCGTATTGAAATTCATGCAGACAGATTTGACACACTTCTGAAAATTTTTTTCATCCACTGACATTTCAGTTCTTCCAGGCCCGGAATAGTGGGTTTCAGTCAACAAGGCACCAATATCTCTTTTTAAATTTGCCCATAGTAGCCAGCTCTTGGAATGTATGAATATTAGTGGCAAACTTAGAGCTTGAATGTTGCGTCAGTGACCTCTGTTAACATGCTAACCATATGATATCCACAAAATAATGAATTTGCATTTCTCATGGGACTTGGCTTTAGCCATTGCCTCCAGAGTCAGTCTGAGCATCACTTTTAAGCATTCATTCATTGAGTGTCCCTACCTCTTCATTACTACTGTGATGGTCCATGTTTTGAGTTAGTAATGCCATCCTTCAAGAAAAGGAGCATATATGCTTTGAGTTGTTTTTCTAGTAGTGGTAGGTACGTTTGCATCAGAGTCAGTAAGTTCTTAAATACCATCAGTCAGAGTCAAAAACAGTTGTTGTTGTTGTTGTTGTTTTCTGAGATGGAGTCTCCGTTGCCCAGACTGGAGTGCGGTGGCACGATCTCGGCTCACTGCAACCTCTGCTTCCCTGGTTCAAGCGATTCTCCTGCCTCGGCCTCCTGAGTAGCTGGGGACTACAAGCATGCACCCTCACACCTGGCATTTTTTTTTTTTTTTTTTTTTTTGGTAGAGACAGGGTTTCACCATGTTGCCCAGACTGGTCTTAAACTCTTGACCTCAAGTGATCAGCCCGCCTCGGCCTTCCAAAGTGCTGGGATTACAGGCGTGAGCTACCGCATCCGGCCCAGAAACAGTTTTTAACCAGTGCAACTCATACCCATCCATCCAAAGTCCTTGTCTCAGTCTCACATTCTGATTTAACAGCTGAGCTCAGAGCAGCAAAGGAATAAATTGGAGTTTTTCTCAATATAAGGTTGACTTTGTCTTCTTATATTTTGCCTTCATAAATTTTCATATCTTTGACTCATGGGCTGTGGTGTAAAGAAACCTTCAGTTTTCCTAGAACATTGTGCTGCTACTCCTGTTCCAGCTTAAAATCATTTAAATACATTACTTTTAATATATCCCATTGTGAACTCCTAGGTTAGGAATATCTAGTGGTAAGTTGATGTAAAATGAGGATGATCATTAATTATTATTATTATTATTATTATTATTTTTTTTTTTTTTTTTGAGACTGAGTCTCGCTCTGTCGCCCAGGCTGGAGTGCAGTGGCCGGATCTCAGCTCACTGCAAGCTCCGCCTCCCGGGTTCACGCCATTCTCCTGCCTCAGCCTCCCGAGCAGCTGGGACTACAGGCGCCCGCCACCACGCCCGGCTAGTTTTTTGTATTTTTTAGTAGAGACGGGGTTTCACCGTGTTAGTCAGGATGGTCTCGATCTCCTGACCTCGTGATCCGCCCGTCTCGGCCTCCCAAAGTGCTGGGATTACAGGCTTGAGCCACCGCGCCCGGCCAATTATTAAATTTCTAAGATGTTATATTTATATACCACAGCTGTGTTTTAGAAAGATGCCTTTGAGTAGTGTGAATTGAAGTAGGGAAGAGGCCAGATACAGAGGACCCAGGCTGGCGCCAGATTATCTGGGTTCAAACTTTGGCTGTGCCATTTGCCATGATCATGATGTTGGGCAAGTTTTGTTCTTTTTTTAAACTTCTTTGTGTCAAAATTTCCTCATTGGAGAAATGGGGATAATGGTCCTTGACTCATTAGATATTGTGAGGAATATCAACTGAAATATGGAAGCACTTGAAATAGCAAGTATATAAGAAGCAGTTTTGTTTCAGGCAAGCTGATGGAGTATGTTAGTGGAAATGGAAGAGTCATATTATCTGGGTGCAATGGCTCACACCTATAATCCCAGCACTTTGGGAGACCGAGGCAGGAGAATCATTTGAGCCAAGTTCAAGACCAGCCTGGGCAACACAGTGAGACTCCATTTCTACAAAAAAAATAAAATAAAAAATGAACTGAATATGGTGGCATGCGCCTGTAGTCCCAGCTACTCAGGAGGCTTAGGTGGGAGGATCTGGGAGGATCACTTGAGCCCAGAAGGTTGAGACTGCAGTGAGGTATGATCTCACCACTGCACTCAAGCCTGAGTGACAGAGCAAGAGCCTATCTTTAAAAAAAAAAAAAAAAAAAAAAAGGGAGCTGAGCGCGGTGGCTCACGCATATAATCCCAGCACTTTGGGAGGCTGAGGTGGGTAGATCACGAGGTCAAGAGTTCAAGACCAGCCTGGCCAATATGGTGAAACCCCATCTCTGCTAAGAGTTAAAGGAAAAAAAAAAAGCCGGGCACGGTGGCGGGCACCTGTAATCCCACCTACTCGGGAGGCTGAGGCAGGAGAATCACTTGAACCCTGCAGGCGGAGGTTGCAGTGAGCTGAGATTGCATCACTGCACTCTAACCTGGGTGACAGAGCAAGAGACTCTGTTTCAAAAAAAAAAAAAAAAGGGCTGCTGGGCACAGTGGCTCATGTCTTTAATCCCAGCACTTTGGGAGGCCGAGGTGAGCAGATCACTTGAGGTCAGGGGTTTGAGACCAGGCTGGCCAACATGGCAAAACTCCGTCTCTACAAAAAGTACAAAAATTAGCCAAGCGTGTGGTGGGTGCCTGTAATCCCAGCTGCTCCAGAGACTGAGGCATGAGAATCTGTTGAACCTGGGAGACTGAGGCATGAGAATAGCTTGAACTTGGGAGGCAGGGGTTGCGGTGAGCTGACATCACGCCACTGCACTCCAGCCTGAGTTACAGAGCGAGACTCCATCTCAAAACAACAAAACAAAAAATCTAAAGGTTATTTTAAGAGAAGAAATAACAGGATTTAATGATTAGATGAGACATTCTGTTTAGCCAGAGGATTCCAGGGCTTTGAGGCTGAGGAAATATTGGTGTCATTAACAGAAATGAGTAAGTTAGGCATTATCTAATTGGGGAAAGTAAGAGACTGAATGCTAAAACCATAGGAAAAAGTTTGACTAAAAATACTGTGGATAGGAGATTGAGACCATCCTGGCTAACACGGTGAAACCCTGTTTCTACTAAAAATACAAAAAATTAGCTGGGCGTGGTGGCGGACGCCTGTAGTCCCAGCTACTCAGGAGGCTGAGGCAGGAGAATGGTGTGAACCTGGGAGGAGGAGCTTGCAGTGAGCCGAGATCGTGCTACTGCACTCCAGCCTGGGCAACAGAGCAAGACTCCATCTCAAAAAAAAAAAAAAAATACTGTGGATAGTTTAGAATCTTTGCCCACTACTGTATCAAGTAAACAATAAAGGGCTGAACTCATCTTTCACAAGGTAACTTCTTTATGCATATTTCCCAGCAAGAAGCAGCCTTAACCTTAAGAAACATGAGTCACTTCTGAGACTTTACTGCTCTAGGCAGTTTCTACCTCATGATCTCCCTTAAAGAGAGGGTAACGGCCCAGTCCAGTGGCTCATGCCTCTAATCCCACCACTTTGGGAGACTGAGATGGGAGGATCACTTGAGCCCAGGAGTTCAAGATCAGCCTGAGCAACACAGTAAAAGTCTTACTTCTACAAAAAGTTTTTTAAAAAATTAGCTGGGTGTGGTGGTGCACACCTGTAGTCCCAACTACTCCAGAGGCTGAGGTGGGAGGATCGCTTGAGTCTGGGAGGTCAGGGCTGCAGTGAGCCATAATCATGCTACAGCGCTTCAGCCTGGGTGACAGAGTAAAACCCTGTCCTGAATAGAGGTAAAAAAAAAAAAAGCAATGGGTCTGATTATGATCTTTGTGACAAACACTAGATCCCATTACCATAGACTTTCTGAATTGGTTATAGTAAGCCTTAATTTTATTTGTGCCTCATAAGAATAGTATGGCCCTATAAATGATAGATTCGAGTGAGAATTCCCACGTCTAAATTGTAAGACCCTCATGTACTGAAGCCTTACATTTTTTTTTTCTTTTTTTTCTTTTTTGAGTTTTTATTAGTATGTATCACAGGAAATTTTACCTGGGAACCTTAAGCTTATTGGTGAACTAGTTATTCGAGATTTAAGAAGTATTTTTCATTTTCATTGGCTTATTTCAGGGGAAAAAAATATTTGTTGGATTACTTTCTTGTTTTTTTGAGCCAGGTTCTCACTCTGACACCCAGACTGAAGTGCAGTGATGCGATCATGGCTCACTGCAACCTCCACCTCCTGGGCTCAGAGGTGTGATCCTCCCACCTCAGCCTCCCAAGTAGCTGGAACTACAGGCATGCACTACCACACCCAGCTAATTTTTGTTTTTTGTTTTTTTTTGTAGAGATGGGGTTTTTGCCATATTGCCCAGGCTGGTTTTGAACTCCTGGGCTCAAGTGATCCACCTGCCTCAGCCTCCCAAAGTGCGGGGATTACAGTGTGAGCCACTGCACCTGGCCTTTTATTATTTATTTATTTATTTATTTATTTATTGTATTTTTGGAAGCTGATCTCAAACTCCTGGGTTCCAGCGATCACCTGTGCCAGCCTCCTGAAGTGCTGGGATTACAGGTGTGAACCACCATGCCTGTCCTGGGCTTTTTTTTTTTTTTTTTTTTTTGAGACGGAGTCTCGCTCTGTCGCCCAGGCTGGAGTGCAGTGGCCGGATCTCAGCTCACTGCAAGCTCCGCCTCCCGGCTTTACGCCATTCTCTCGCCTCAGCCTCCCGAGTAGCTGGGACTACAGGCGCCCGCCATCTCGCCCGGCTCATTTTTTGTATTTTTTTAGTAGAGACGGGGTTTCACAGTGTTAGCCAGGATGGTCTCGATCTCCTGACTTCGTGATCCGCCCGTCTCGGCCTCCCAAAGTGCTGGGATTACAGGCTTGAGCCACCGCGCCCGGCCGTCCTGGGCATTTTAAAAGTAGAGATCATACTGTGTATAACTTGCCTTTTTGAAAAATAAACGCTTTCCCATTGTGTTAAGCCACTGTTATTTGCCGGTAACAGAATGTGTTATACTAGCCTACACAATCGAGTTATGTGTGTATTGGCTCACATAATCAAAAAGTTGAAAGGTAGCATAGAGATCAGATAAGGTTTGATCCGGGCTCAAGCTCAGCATCTCCATGATTTTTTTTTTTCAAGTTCTGCCCTGAAATTTTTAATGGGTGCAGGGTATTTCATTATATGAATGCACTGTAATTTATTTAACTGTTCTACTGGACATTGTAGGGTGTTTGCTTTCTGCCTCCCACTATTAAAATAATGCTTAGGTAAACATCCTTGTTATGTTTACATGTGTTTTAAAGGAAGAATAAAACTTGATATGTGATTAGGTACAACTGTGAAAGAGAGGAAAGAGGAGAAATAGTATGAAAAGGGATATTTCTACAGATAGAAATGGCCAATTTCAATAGAAGGGAGACAGGGGCAACTGATGGATTGGGCTGGGCATGCTGAGTGAGAGTCTATTCCTCTAGCCGCTCTGTTCATCTTTTTGGTGCTCCCGAGCAACCGTGGGCACCCACTGGTTATTAATTGCTTCTAATCACTTCTATATTATCTTTTAATGACTAATTGTACTGACGGTGCTTTTTTTTTCCCTTTCACTCATTTTCTTTCTATCCCCCATAGTTCCATTGTACCTTCTTTTTTCTTTGTTGTACTTTAATTTGAACTTTTTCGCTTTGGTATAGATTGTAACAGATGTTCCTTTTCAAGTTAAACCAAGCAATCCACTACTACCACAGTTACATAAAGTGAACCTTTTAAGTCATCTTCTTACTAGAATAACCTGTCCCCATCTAGTCTTCTGTGTTTCACTTTTATTAAAAATGCAAAACTGATTTATTCTGAGTAAAAGAATAGCTTACTTTTCTGTACCATTATTTATAGCAAAGTAGAATTCATTAAAGTAGGATTTAGAAATTCTTGGATATAAGGTTCTGTCCAGGAAGATTTAAATGATTCTAATTTAGAGGTTTCGGGGGTTTTGTTTTTTGTTTGTTTTGTTTCGAGAAAGTTAACCGTAGGAGATCTAGTGTAAGATGAGCCGTTCGTTTCTGCCCCCTTGATGGACTTCCCACTGTAAACATAAGCCTCTGGGTGGGCAGCAGATGGAGCTGCAGTGGGGTTGGTGTCGGACACCTGCCAGCTTGTGGCGCTCACATATTCTCATTATAGCAATCATTTGATACTAGAACTGCCAGAGAATGTCCTAAAAATAAAGATGGCCAGTACAAGACTCGTTTGATTTTACTTTTCATGGTCTGCCACGAGAAGTTTGGGTGTTAGGCTCAAAACTATCAAATGAAAGCAATTTTGATGTTTTCAGATTGCTCTGTCTTCTGAAAAATGAGAGATGTTTTTTCCCTTTGAGAATTAACCTAAGTAAATAAGTAGTAAGTAGATTTTTTTCCTAAGTGGGCCTCAAAACACTGCCTTTTTCTATTTGGCTGCGTTTTTATGTTTGGATACAAGGGAGAGATTAGATTGGGTACTAGATACTTGTCTGTGAAGCAGTTCAGAGTAATCTTGTTCTTCTGAGTTCATTGTTCATAACAGTCTTAAATCTGAAATACCTCCATCCCCTACAGCTGCAGAAAATAGACCACCCTAATAGAAACGTATTAGATGAATGACTACAGGAGGTACTGGTCAGAAATAGTATGGACAGGCCGGGCGCGGTGGCTCAAGCCTGTAATCCCAGCACTTTGGGAGGCCGAGACGGGCGGATCACGAGGTCAGGAGATCGAGACCATCCTGGCTAACACGGTGAAACCCCGTCTCTACTAAAAATACAAAAAAAAAAAAAAAAAAAACTAGCCGGGCGAGGTGGCGGGCGCCTGTAGTCCCAGCTACTCCGGAGGCTGAGGCAGGAGAATGGCGTAAACCCGGAGGCGGAGCTTGCAGTGAGCTGAGATCCGGCCACTGCACTCCACTCCAGCCCGGGTGACAGAGCAAGACTCCGTCTCAAAAAAAAAAAAAAAAAAAAGAAATAGTATGGACAAGGGTCTTTGGGTGTCCATTAAAGACGATATACAACAACACAGGGAGGGACGTTTACATAGTGGTTACAAACATGGACTCTGGAATTGGTCAGACCTGGGTTTCAGTCCTGCCTCTTCCACTTGTAAGCTCTGTCTCCTTGGGCAAGGTATCTGGTCTTTCTGGGTGAACCTTAGATTCTTCATCTGTAAAATGGTTATAATACCTATACGCCTTACGGAGTTGTGAGGATGAAATGGCCTAATTTGTCATGAATTCTGGTACATAATAAATCTTTACTAAATGTAAGCTACTGTTTATTAAAGGAGAGACTAACTCATTTCTCAGACATGTTGAGTGTCTATATAGGTATGTGATAAAACCACAGCCACTACTGTGAAGGCTATGGGCTGGCAATTTAAGCCCAGTTGGTTTGAGTTCACTACTAGAGGCAATGTACAAGGCAGCTTGGTGGCTGTGGGTACTATGAATTGGGCAAGATAATATGGGAGATATAATATTTTCTGGCATGCCAGACTTTTAAAGAGGAGCCTGCAGTGAGCCACGCCGTGGAAGTAGTCCTGCCGCTTCTGAAGCCAGAAGAGGCCTTTGTAAAACTTTACCAGGAATATCCTATTGACTTTTTGGTGCACACACACTGGCTGTATCTTTGTGTTCTTTAGCTAGTTTGCTGTTAAGCTCAGCAAAAATTCAGAGCTGTGATTTAATAAGCGTGAGACTTAGTAAAGCATTTTGCAAATAGAGTATAACATTGCTTGCCTTTGTTGTGCTTTTGGGTTCCTGAAATACTAGACAATGTATCTATCACTGTCCTCCCCACAACCCACATGGCTTTCCACAGTGGAAAAGACACTCCATGGAGAAAGTTTAGAAGCAGAAAATGAAATGAGAGTGAGTGGAAGTAAAAGTAGCTTATCCTCTGTAACTAATTTTGGAGGTGACCTGTGACCTGGCAGTTCCTTATCTATGGGTGGGTACAGGGCACACATTGACCAAAGATGATAATTTAGGTGAGATGCTGCCCTATCTATGAGAATGGGACTCTTGGCTCTTACAATTAGAAACCAGGAGATCTATAGGATGGAAAATAGCCTTCCCTTTCCTCCAAATCAAACAGATACACATACTTTGTGACAGGAATAGGTCGTGAAATATGGTGTCCAGAACAAACTGTCTGCTGGGCTTTTAAAAGGGTTTTATACTTTCTGCTGGGCACCTAGAGCGCTTACTCTCCATTCTGTTTCCTTTTATTACCACCTCAAACAGTCATAATTTTTTTCCTTTCCTTTTTTTTTTTTTTTTTTTTTTGAGACGGAGTCTCGCTCTGTCGCCCAAGCTGGAGTGCAGTGGCCGGTTCTCAACTCACTGCAAGCTCGGCCTTCCGGGTTTACGCCATTCTCCTGCCTCAGCCTCCCAAGTAGCTGGGACTACATTAGCTGGGACTACAGGCGCCCGGCACCTCTCCCGGCTAGTTTTTTGTACTTTTTAGTAGAGACGGGGTTTCACTGTGTTAGCCAGGATGGTCTTTATCTCCTGACCTCGTGATCCGCCCATCTCGGCCTTCCAGAGTGCTGGGATTATAGGCTTAAGCCACCGCGCCCGGCCAATTTTTTTCCTTTCCATTCCCTAAACTTACCCCTCTTCCTTCCTCTACCCCCAAAATGGGAAAGCCTTTAGCATTTAACTGTAGTACTTTATTTGGCTGTCATTATTTGTCACATTAGTAATTGGGTGAGCTTGGCTGGAGGTGGGGGGCTGTTCTGCCCTTTTTAAGATTGGCCCACACACCATTGTACTTAGGTACCCACACAGGAGCAGAGCAAGCTGGCTAGATTTTGAACACAAAAGCATGATGTGGGTGGGAGCATGTATAGTTTTAGATTTTTTTTTTTTTTTGAGACGGAGTCTTGCTCTGTTGCCCAGGCTGGAGTGCAGTGGCACGATCTCGGCTCACTGCAAGCTCCGCCTCCCAGGTTCGCGCCATTCTCCTACCTCGACCTGCTGAGTAGCTGGGACAATAGGTGCCCGCCAACATGCCCGGCTAGTTTTTTTTTTGTATATTTAGTAGAGACGGGGTTTCACCGTGTTAACCAGGATGGTCTCGATCTCCTGACCTCATGATCCACCCACCTCGGCCTCCCAAAATGCTGGGATTACAGGCGTGAGCCACCGTGCCTGGCCCTAGTTTTAGAATTTTTAAAGTAAGACAAAAGCCATGTACCTGATGAGGCCAGTAGAATAAACTGTATTTAGAACAGGTAGAACTTTTGTTTCTGTTTAACACCCAGTAATTAAAAATACTAAGAACAGGGATAAAGTGAAAATTATTAAGTCTTTGTGTCTATTGCTTATTGGTAAAACCAACACATCAAAAAATATGTTGGCTCCCAAATTGTTAATAGTTTCTGACTTAATGTGTGTTCTGAGTGATTTGGTGGAGTGAATGAGCTAGATCTTGACTTTTCCCTCAAAGGATTGAAATTTGATTCTTGAAGGTTGAAAAAACAAAACTCAACTCTTTATGCGTAAAGCACAGATAAACAGTACGGTACATAATATATATGTATTTCATCTGTGGTATCAAAATTTCATGAGAAGTAGTAATTAAGGAAAAAATGTGTGCAAAGGTATGGCGGAGGCGATGATGATTAATAAGAAGACTGAGACAGGTTGGGCTCTCCCCTTTGAGGACCTGTAGGAGGACCTAAGTATCTGTGTCCTGGAGAGGCTAGTGCCCCTTCTTTATTTTTCTCATCTCTAAAACTGGCCTGAGGGTGAAGAATGGTGTCACTACCTGAAGTGCTTCAGGAATGCCAGTGGGTACTCTTAGGATTATTATGGCACAATATAAGTGATTCTGACACTTACCAGGAATACAAGCAGTGCTTTATATACATCCTTTATGTTGGAGAGCCTAGCGGTTGCATTAAACATGAGAGAAAAAAATCTGAAAAAATACCAAGGGTGAGAAGAAATGAATATTATTTTAATAATCCTTTTTTTTTTTTTTTTTTTTAATAGAGACACAGTCTCACTATGTTGCCCAGGCTGGTCTCGAACTCCTGGCCTCAAGCAATCCTCCCATCTCTCATTTTAATAGAGTTGCTCAGTTAGTAATGGCTGTGTAGTGAGCGTAATATATTTTGCTCATGAAATCGTAATGTTTTCAGGGATATTAAAACTTAGTAAATTGGGAAGCTTTTCCCCCCTAGTTTGGTGGGGAGTTTATTGCCATGCGTGCATCACCCTCTCCTCACCCCGTGATTTTTAAGGATGGCTCCTCAGACTCTGTGTATGACTATTTCCCTCATACCATTTTGGTATTTTGCAAGTAGATGACTTGGTACCTTTGTAATATGATAAGCCTATGATAAGCCTAGAGAGTAGTGTTTCCTGATAAATTACGCAGTTAGTTGGTAAGGAGATGATAAGATTTATGATGACTTCTTAAGAGTTAAGTGTTTGGACCCATTTTTCTGAGGATTTCCTTATCCTTCCCATAGCATAGGAGACTATCTTGACCTATTTTTCTGTCCTTATACTGCCTGAAGGAAAGACGTGCATTTGGATCTTCGCCACTCTGTAGTTTAGTTTCTTCCCTTTTCCCCGTTTAAGACAGGTTAGCAAAATGTTTTTGAGAACAACACAGACCTGAATTTGAATTGAATTGCAATTTTTCTTTTTATTAGATGTGTTTGTGGTCAAGACACCTGACCTGTTTCAGCTCTGGTTTGCTCATCTGTAAAATAAAAGTACTGTCTCTGTGAAGGAAGTGTAACAGGTACACAATATAGTGTACCTTTTAAAAGTTTGACTTTAGGTTAGGCATAGTGGCTGATGCCTGAAATCCCAGCACATTGGAAGGCTAAGGTGGGAGGATCGCTTAAGGCCAGGAGTTTGACACCAGCCTGGTCAATAGAGCAAGACCCCATCTCTACAAAAAAAAATTAAAACTAGCTGGACGTGGCAGCACACACCTGTAGTCCTAACTGCTCCAGAAGCTGAGGTGGGAGTTCAAGGCTGTAGTGAGCTGTGTTCACGCCACTGCACTCCAGTCTGGGTAAAAGAGCAAGAGCCCTGTCTCAGAAAAAATTGAAAAAGATTTAAAGTAAAAAAGAACATAGCATTATAGGACTCTTAATTTTATAAGGGGATTTATCTGAGGCCCAGAGAAGCCAAGTGGCCAGAGAGCAAGGTGAGCAGGAACAGTTGGGCCCATGCCACAAGGTCCCTGTGTGTCCTTTTTGCCCCACAAACCTTGCGTTTGTATTAGGTCACTCCTTACTGTACAGATACATGTGGTAATGGTGGTGGTGTGCTGTCCTGTGTGAACTAGTGTTGGCTTTGACCTCAGTTGAATCAGTAGGGGATCACATTTCTGTGAGTTCTGTGGAAGCCTTCTAAAATCAGAGAATTACTTTGCCTGTATTTGTGACTTCAGTTACTAGGCTTTATGATAGGAATATGGATGGGAAAATCCTCTAAAATGCCATCTGGTCCTTTGATTTTTGTGTGTCAAGGGCTTACAATTACCAGGAATTGTTCCAGACCAGAAAACTAGTTCCTGTTGTCCAGAATTATGTTTCTAAGATAGTAATGGGGGGACTAAACTTGTAATCCGTTGAAAACATGTTTTTGAGATTTAAGTTATTGAAGTATTTGCTTATTGTGAATTAAAAGAAAACAGAAAAGTGATTATAATCACATTTCCTCCTTTACGTTTGGGGGATTTTTTTTTTTTTTTTTTTTTTTTTGAGACGGAGTCTGGCTCTGTCCCCCGGCCTGGAGCGCACTGTCCCCCGGCCTGGAGCGCAGTGGCCGGATCTCAGCTCACTGCAAGCTTCGCCTCCCGGGTTTACGCCATTCTCCTGCCTCAGCCTCCTGAGTACCTGGGACTACAGGCGCCCGCCACCTCGCCCGGCTAGCTTTTTGTATTTTTTAGTAGAGACGGGGTTTCACCGTGTTAGCCAGGATGGTCTCGACCTCCTGACCTCGTGATTCTCCCGTCTCGGCCTCCCAAAATGCTGGGATTACAGGCTTGAGCCACCGCGCCCGGCCGAGATTGTTTATCATTTCTTTTTAATTTTAATGTTTAAGTATATTAGAGACAGGGTCTTACCATGTTGCCCTGGCAGGTCTCTAACCCCTGGCCTCAAGCAGTCCTCTCACCCCAGCCTCCTAAATTTCTGAGATTACAAGCGTGAGCCACCATGCCCAGTCTGTCTTTTTTTTTTTTTTTTTAAGACAGAAAGAACTTTGTAACATACCATTTTTTCCAACAACACTTATCTTTCCAGGACAAGTCAAAAACTTACTGAATGCCCTTGAGTATATATTCAAGATTAATAGCTGAGGATACTACCCGCGAGTAGTTGGATTTAGTAGAGAAAAGAGTATATTGAGACAGGAAACAAGGCTCAGTGGTGGAAAGAAAGTGATTCTTAAATTAGGTCTTGAGTTTGCCATTTTAGGCAGAGAGAACGACATATACAAGTGTGAAAATCATAAAACATTCTGGCAGTTGGGAAACCACAGGTAGCTTTCGTGTTGTTGAAACTTGGAGTTCAAGGCAGGAAGGCAGGAGATGACAGGGACTGGCAGATGAAGACTGGGGAGTTAGGCAAGGTCTAGGCCATGGAGAGCTTTGTGTTCAGTGCTGTACTACTCATGCCAATCTCAAATCACTTTTTTAATTTTAATTTGAGACAGGGCCTCACTCTGTCACCCAGGCTGGAGTGCAGGGGCATGATCATAGCTCACTGAAACCTTGAACTCCTGGACTCAAGTGACCCTCCTGCCTCAGCCTTCCAAGTAGCTAGGATTATAGGCATGTGCCACCGTACCTAGCTAATTTGTGTATTTTTTGTAGACATAGGTCTCACTTTTGTTGCCCAGGCTGGTCTTGAGCCCTTGGCTTCAAGCAGTCCTCCTGTCTCGGCCTCCCAATGTGCTAGATTACATGTATGAGCCATCAGCTATTTGGAGTTTTAACAGTTTAACCAAAGTGGTATTGTATATTATTCCTTTTTTTTTTTGAGATGGAGTCTCGCTCTGTGACCCAGGCTGGAGTGCAGTAGCATGATCTTGCTCACCGCAACTTCTGCCTCCTGGGTTTAAGCAGTTCTCCTGCCTCAGCCTCCCAAGTAGCTGGAATTACAGGCATGTGCCACCACACCCGGCTAATTTTTGCATTTCTTAAATAGAGACAGAATTTAACTATATTGGTGAGGCTAGTCTTGAACTCCTGACCTCAGGTAATCTGTCCAACTTGGCCTCCCAAAGTGCTGGGATTACAGGTGTGAGCCACTGGCCTATTTTTATTTATTTTTATTATTTATTTTTATTTTATTTTATTTATTTTTTTGAGACAAAGTCTTGCCCTGTCACCATGCTGGAGTGCAGTGGCGCAATCTCATCTCACTGCAACTGCCGCCTCCTGGGTTCAGGTGATTCTCGTGCATCAGCCTCCTGAGCAGCTGGGATTACAGGCATGCACCACCACACCCAGCTATTTTTTTTTTTTTTTTTTTAGTAGAGACAGGATTTCACCGTGTTGGCCAGGATGGTCTTGATCTCCTGACCTCGTGATCCACCCGCCTCAGCCTCCCAAAAGTGCTGGGATTACAGGCGTGAGCCACGACAGCCAGCCCTGTCTGTTACTCTTAATGAACTTAATGACAGCTCTGTCAGTGTTAACATGGTTCTCCCTTTTAGGATAATGCCATGAATATACAGAACTAACCACTCAGCAAACACTCAAAGGTAATGGGAAATGAGCATGCCACAGATAAACAACGGAAAGAGGCTAGAATGCAACTTAAATTGGAATTTAAAACACAAAAACATACTCCACTCATAGTGTAGGAGATATTTAGTAACATGAATTGGAGTTTTAACACTCTAGTCAAAATGTTAAATATTTGAATTTTTTTCTAACAATTTAGGTGAAATGCAATTTGGAATAATTTTAACAGGCCTTGTGGCCACATTTTTGGTTTAAATATTTATTTACTTAGCTATTTTCTTCCACTTGTGTGGGCAGTGAACCTAATAATTAAGTTAAAGAATTTAAAAGATCAATTCCAGAGAGCTCACCTTTGACTAACATAGCAAATACCATCATATAGATTAAATCAATAGTAATTTCAGGCTAGACATGGCAGCTCATGCATGTTGTCTGCAACCTCCACCTTCCGGGTTCAAGCGAGTCTCTTGCCTCAGCCTCCTGAGTAGCTGGGACTACAGGCGTGCGCCACCATGCCCAGCTAATTTTTGTTTTTTGTTTTTTTGAGACAGAGTCTCACTGTGTCGCCTAGACTGGAGTGCAGTGGTGAGATCTCGGCTCACTACAACCTCTGCCGCCCAGATTCAAGTGATTCTCCTGCCTCAGCCTCTTGAGTAGCTGGGATTACAGGCGTCCGCCACCACACCCAGCTAATTTTTATATTTTTAGTAGAGACAAGGTTTCACCATGTTGGCCAGGCTGGTCTCGAACCTGTCACCTCAGGTAATTTACCCACCTTGGCCTCCCAAAGTGCTAGGATTACAGGCGTACACCACTGCGCCTGGCCTGCCTCAGTTTTAAGCATGAACAGACCATCAACGAGCACCAGACATTTGAGGAATGGAATATTTGGGCCATTGAAGGATTTTCTTTTTTCTTTTTTTTTTTGAGATGGAGTCTCGCTCTGTCGCCCAGGCTGGAGTGCAGTGGCGCAATCTCAGCTCACTGCAAGCTCTGCCTCCCGGGTTCACGTCATTCTCCTGCCTCAGCCTCCTGAGTAGCTGGGACTACAGGCGCCTGCAACCATGCCCGGCTAATTTTTTGTATTTTTAGTGGAGACAGGGTTTCACCGTGTTAGCTAGGATGGTCTCGATCTCCTGACCTCGTGATCCGCCTGCCTCGGCCTCCCAAAGTGTTGGGATTACAGGCGTGAGCCACCACGCCCGGCCCCATTGAAGGATCTTAAGTCAAATGACCTGACAGTCCAACTTTAAAAGAACACAACTTTATTTTTTCAAAGAACAATTTTAGATTGATAGAGAGGTTGTACAGAGTTCTCATATGGCCCACATTCACTTTTACCTGTAACTAACATTATTATGGTGTATTTACTTTGATTGAGCCAATATTGATACGTTATCATTAACTAAAGTTCATACTTTATTCAGTATTTCCTTAGTTTTTCCCAGTGTCCTTTTCTGTTCTAGGGTCCCATCCAGGACACCATGTTATACCTAGTCATCATGTCTCTCTAGACTCCTCTTGGCTGTGACATTTCTGACTTAACAACGTCAGTGTAGAGTGAGAAAGTAAAAATTAAAAAGGAAAAAAAAAACACCTCAACCATTTCTGGCTTACATTTTAATGATGCTAATTCTGGTTGCAGGATTCAGAAGATTCTGATGGTGGCAAAGTGAAAGCAGTGAGACAGGTTAGGCAGCCACTGCAGTAATCCAAGGCAAGAATGATAGGTTGGATCAGAGTGACGGTGGTAAAAGTGGAAAGTGTTCCATTTGGGGATGTTACAAAAGCCATGAGCCTGGATGGGGAAACTAAAGGAATGAGTATAGAGGAGAAGAAGAGTTCCAGGGATGGAACCCTTGGGGCACTGGAATGTTTAAAAGTTAGTGAGATAAAAAACTAGCAAAGGAGACCCAACAGGAAGTGGCCAGTTAGGTAGGAAGAAAAGCTGGGAAATGATGCATCTTGGAAGCTAAGAAAGTGTTCCAAGGTGAAGGAAATGATCCCTTCTATTTTGCCCTGCTTATAGATAGGCCAGGTCAGATAAGGGCAGGGAATTGACCTTTACATTTCGCAGCAGGAGCTGATTGGTGACCTTGAGTAGTTTCAGTAGAGTGGTAGGAGCGGAATCGTGCTTGGAGCTGGTTCAGAGAGGATGGGTACGCACAAGGAAAGCTGCATGAGGAAACTTGCTGTGGTGATAGATGTGTTCTTTATCTCAAAGGTAGTGGATATGTAAATTATACACGCAAACTAATATTTATGAGTGAACGCATGATAGGGTCATTCGTTAGGGTCAGCCTGTCACCTAGGCTGAAATACAGTGATGCGATCATGACTCACTGCAGCCTCCACCTCCTGGGCTCAAGTGATCCTCCTGCCTCAGCCTCCCAAGTAGCTGGGACCACAGGCACACACCAGCACACCTAATTAATTTTTAAGTTTTTTGTAGAGAACAGGGTTTCACCATGTTGCTTAGGCTGGTCTTGAGCTCCTGGGCTCCAGCGAACCTCTTGCCTCAGCTTCCCAAAGTGTTGGAATTACAGGCATGAACCACTGTACCCGGCCCAAATATTTAGCCAAAGGTAATAATATGTATACTGAAGTATTTAGGGGGAAATGTGCTCATATCTGTAACTTTGAAATGCATTTAAAATTAAGATGGATAGGGCCAGGTGCAGTGGCTCACATCTGTAATCTTAGCACTTTGGGATGCCAAGGCAGGTGGATTACCTGAGCTCAGGAGTTCAACACCAGCCTGGGCAACACGGTGACACCCTGACTCTATCTACTGAAATACAAAAAAAGTTAGCCGGGCATGGCGGCGTGCGCCTGTAGTCCCAGCTACTCGGGAGGCTGAGGCTGGAGAATCACTTGAACCTGGGAGGTGGAGGTTGTTGCAGTGAGCAGAGATCACGCCACTGCACTGCAGCCTGGGCGACAAGAGTGAAACTCCATCTGCTAAAAAAAAAAAAAAAAAAAAAAAAAAAAACAGACTGTGAATAAACTTTGCTTGTACAACTCTGAATACTAGAAAACAGTGTCTCTTCCAAGTTCTGAGGGAAAATGCTGTTCAGCCCAGGATTCTGTTGAAATCTATACCCAACTGAGCTAGCCTTCAAGTATAAACATAGAATCGAGACATTTCCAGACATGCAAGGACTCAAAACATTTGCCGCTCAAGCACCCTTTCTCTGTCACGCATTCTGTAGTACAATGGCGTGTGATCCCGACTCACTGCAACCTCCACCTCCTGGGTCCAAGCGATTCTCCCGCCTCAGCCTCCCAAGTAGCTGAGATTACAGGCACGCACCACCACGCCCAGCTAATTTTTTTGTATTCTTAGTAGAGACGGGGGTTTCTCCATGTTGGCCAGGCTGGTCTTGAACTCCCGACCTCAGGTGATCCACCTGCCTCAGCCTCCCAAAGTGCTGGGATTACAGACATGAGCCACTGTACCTGGCCAGAAATTTTTTTTTTTTTTTTTTTTTTTTTTTTTTTTGAGATGGAGTTTCGCTCTTGTTGCCCAGGCTGGAGTGCAATGGCGCAATCTTGGCTCACCGCAACCTCTGCCTCCCAGGTTCGAGCAGTTCTCCTGCCTCTCCCTCCTCAGTAGCTAGGATTACAGGCATGTGCCACCACGCCTGACTAATTTTTGTATTTTTAGTAGAGATGGGGTTTCACCTTGTTCGTCAGGCTAGTCTTGAACCCCTGACCTCGTGATCTGCCTGCCTTGGCCTCCCAAAGTGCTGGAATTACAGGTGTGAGCCACCGCGCCCGGCAAAAATGGTTTTTTTTTAAAGTCATGGAAACTTGAGGAAATGCAGAAGGCCATCCAGTAAAGGAAGTATACAGTTGACCCTTGAGCAACAGAGGTTTGAGCTGCGTGGTTCCACTTATACACGGATTTTTTCAATCTACGTGTGTGTCAAAAAGACAATGTTCATAGGATGCACAGCCCACTTACACAGAGGGCCAACTGTGTGACTTGAGTATGCACAGACTTGTGTATATGCGGGGGTCCTGGAACCAGTCCCCCACGAATACAAGGTACAGCTGTGTCTTTTTTTAAAAACCCAAGTTAGGCCGGGCACGGTGGCTCACGCTTGTAATCCCAGCACTTTGGGAGGCCGAGGCAGGCAGATCACGAGGTCAGGACATCGAGACCATCCTGGCTAACACGGTGAAACCCCATCTCTACTAAAAAAAATACAAAAAAATTAGCCGTGTGTGGTGGTGGGCGCCTGTAGTCCCAGCTATTCCGGAGGCTGAGAGAGGAGAATGGTGTGAACCCAGGAGGCAGAGCTTGCAGTGAGCTGAGATCGTGCCGCTGCACTCCAGCCTGGGCGACAGAGCGAGACTCCGTCTCAAAACAAAACAACAAAAAAAGCAAGCTAACCTTTTCTCCCAGAGGATCGTCTTGTGAGCTTGATGATGAAAATTCAACTGGAGAAAACTGGAAATTTTGGTTCTAGTCAGTTCAGAGTTGATAGCTTTAATCATTATAGATTTATACATAGACATTCATGACATTAAAACACTTTTACTGCATAGAGAGGATCATAAAGGCTGTAGCTGAAAACAGTAGGCATATCTTAGTTGTTATGTAATATGTCTGATCACTTTTCTCCTTTGGAAAACTACTTGTTATTGTGGGCAGGAGAGTGAACCGTTTATGCCTGGTCACTCTTCCATTTCCAGGGAGCATGGATGTTCTGTTGGTACTGGGAGCTGCCCCAGAATCATGGGATGGTACACACGTTTCTCCTTTAAGTGTAACATGAAATCAGGAAGTTGTTCTTGTAACATGGAGTTGCGGGTCTGACAAACCTGTTGTTTGTGTTAATACATCCTATCATTTAGCCCTCTTAGTCCCTCTCTTCTCTGCAGGTTGTGACAGTTCTGTGGGACGAAAGTGCTGATTTTCACATGGAGCAGTGTGTAGGTGCTTAGAGAGAACTAGAGGCGGAGCAAGGCTGGGCTTGTCTCTTGATGATGGCGCCTGCCAAGAGCAGGGGCTGTGCTGTGGCTGCCTTGCCCCCCAGCCCTCACGGCAAACCTGAACCTGCTCCTCCTGAGCCATGCAGCTGCCTGAAGGAGGCCAGGACCGGGCTAATTACTTACTAGAGAAGCCTCCGGTCAAGCAGCAAAAAGAGGTAGTTAATTTAGCCTGCCTGTTAACAACAGTTGTATTTGTCTCCGATTCCATTAGAGATGCTTAAGTAAAGGTGGTTACACCCTGAACCCTGATGTCCATTTTCTTAATGCAAGGGCCTGTACTTGGGGTCTTGAAAGCCCCCTAATGTCACTCTTTGAAGTGAAGTAACTATACGTGATAAGTGAATAAAATGTGTCAGAGTGTACTAGTTAGAATTTTCATAGATTACAAAGATTTTCTGTATATTTATTTGAATTGGTAATTGGTTATGAGCAGTTTCGTGTAGCTGTTTTTAATTGTACCACAATTAAGATATCACCTATATTATCGAAGAATGGGATCATTCCTTCTAGGTGAGGGATTATCCCTTTTATATATTTTCTTTCTCTTTTTCTTCGCTTATGGTGGAGAATAATTAAACTTCCTTTTTTTTTTTTTTTTTTCTCTGAGGTAGGTCTTGCTCTGTCACCCAGATTGGGGTGCAGTGGCATGATCATAACTTACTGCAGCCTCCACCTTCCAGGCTCAACTGATCCTCCTGCTGTAGCCGCAGAGTAGCTGGGACTACAGCCGCACACCACTACACCCAGCTAATTTTTTTTTTATTTTTTAATTTTTGTAGTGACAGGTATTGGCTATATCCCTCAGCCTGGTCTTGATCTCCTGGGTTCAAGTGATTCTTCCGCCGCAGTCTCTCAAAGTGCTGGGATTACAGATGTCAGCCACCAGCACTTGACCATCTTCCTCTAATTTTTAATTTTGTCACCTTGAGAAGCCTATGATACAACATGGAATTTGATGTCTCATCCTGTATGGTCCTGTGCACCCTGTTCCTACAGAAGTACAGAGGGAATCTTTTGGAGGGAGGGTGGGATAAACTTAGATTCTTTTTTTTTTTTTTTTTTTTTTTTTTTTTGAGACGGAGTCTCGCTCTGTCGCCCAGGCTGGAGTGCAGTGGCTGGATCTCAGCTCACTGCAAGCTCCGCCTCCCGGGTTTACGCCATTCTCCTGCCTCATCCTCCCGAGTAACTGGGACTACAGGCGCCCACCACCTCGCCCGGCTAGTTTTTTGTATTTTTTAGTAGAGACGGGGTTTCACCGTGTTACCCAGGATGGTCTCGATCTCCTGACCTCATGATCCGCCCGTCTCGGCCTCCCAAAGTGCTGGGATTACAGGCTTGAGCCACTGCGCCCGGCCAACTTAGATTCTTAAAATAATGCGTGTGGGTTTTTCAGTGTTCATTTTAGATTCTCTTCAAAACAGTCAGAAGCCCCCCTACCCTAATCTCAGTTCCTGTTTGCTGCTCCCTCCTGGCTCCCTGCAGTAGCCGCTTCTCCACCTGATCTTCCTGCTGCTGCTCTTTGTCCCCTCAGAGCTGTGTGCACACACAAGCCCGAACCACCGTCCTAATGAGCAAATTCCCCTAGTCCTTACTCTACCCTGCACAGTCGGGCTCAGTTCTCTGTCCCTGGTCTCCCCTAGACTGTGCACATCCCTTCCTGCCTGAGAACGTTTGCACCTGCCCCTGCCTGTGCCTGGAATGTTTCTTGCTCTCATTTGTGTCCTCCATGCCCACCCCCAAGCCTCACTACAGCCTACTTACACTCAGGGTTTCCATTTAAATATTACCGCCCAAGTGGCCGGGCGCGGTGGCCCACGCCTGTAATCCCAGCACTTTGGGAGGCCGAGGTGGGTGGATCACGAGGTCAGGAGATCGAGACCATCCTGGCTAACATGGTGAAACCCCGTCTCTACTAAAAATACAAAAAAAATTTAGCTGGGCGTGGTGGCGGGCGCCTGTGGTCCCAGCTGCTGGGGAGGCTGAGGCAGGAGAATGGCGTGAACCCAGGAGGCGGAGCTTGCAGTGAGCCGAGATCATGCCACTGCACTCCAGCCTGGGCGACAGAGTGAGACTCTGTCTCAAAAAAAATATAAATAAATAAATATTACGGCGCCGAGTGAGCTTTCCTTGACTACTCCCATCTGTGCATTGATTAGATTCGGTCTCTAAAATGTGCTGTCATACAGAGCACCCTGGACTCATAGAACTTAAACTTGAAGTTGTAATGAACTTGCTTCCCCTACTGTCAGCTCTTTGAAAGTAAGGCTCATTTTTAAAATTGTATCCCGGGACCTAGCATAGTTCCTAACTCAAAATAGGCACTCACTCACACTTGTTTACTCAGTCTTTTTTTTTTTATCTCTCCCCCTCAGTGATGAGATCTTGCTATATTGCCCAGGCCAGAGTGCCATGGCTATTCACAGGTGCGGTCATAGCGTACTACAGCCTTAAACTGCTGGGCTTAAGGGATCCTCCCAGGTAGCTGGGACTACAGGCACATGCCACTGTGCCCGTCTTGACTAAGTATTTTTTTTTTTGGTTGTTTCATTAGGATAGAGTCCTAAGAATGGCATTACTGGGTTAATAGGTATGAACATTAGATCTTTAATACATACAGTCGAATTGTTTTTCATAAAGCCATATACCTTTTTATACTCCCACCAGTAATATCCCTGTCACTGAGTATTAACTTCTTTTAGTCTTCACCAATATGATCATCCAAAGTGAGGCAGTGTGTGGCTATCAAATGTTGTCTGAGTCAGCTGGGCGCGGTGGCTCACGCCTGTAATCCCAGCACTTTGGGAGGTCGAGGTGGGTGGGTCACCTGTCAGCAGTTCGAGACCAGCCTGGCAAAAATGGTGAAACCTCGTCTCGACTTAAAATACAAAAATTAGCCAGGCGTGGTGGCGGGCGCCTGCAATCCTAGCTACTCAGGAGACTGAGGCAGGAGAATCGCTTGAACCTGGGAGGTGGAGGTTGTGGAGATTGCAGTGGGCCAAGATCGCACCATTGCAGTCCAGCCTGGGCAACGGAGTAAGACTCCATCTCAAAAAAAAAAAAAAAAAAAGTCTGAGTTATGCAAACAGAAGGCTCGAACAAGCCCGTTGATCTGGTTATCCCAGCAAGGCTGCATGTGTCCTTGAAGGTTTCTGGGCTCTCAGGTTTTGCAGCCTTAGCAGGCTGAAGACAATAGGGAGGACCGCTTGTCTTATCTGTTAGGCAGTAGTTTTAGTAACATGGTCAGCGTGGTTACCTGTAAGAGAGGACCCTGCTTGGTTGAGCCATATCCAGCTGTCCAAATGTATGAAATTACCATTTATCATTTAAACATAGGACAGCTCCATCAACAGAGGGCAATGTATAGTCTGGCAGAGGACAGAGTGGGATTAAACAAGAACGGCTGCTGGTTTTATTTAAACTCCAATGAAAGTACAAGAAGGAAAATTACTTTGCTTACCATACCTTCTCACCTGTTATAAGCTGTTCTACCTTTAGGTTCTTGCCCTAGTCCTAGACTATTTGAGGTTGTCCTTTTTTCTAGAACCTCCATACATGAGTTGAATTTTCCATATCAGCCATGCAGCTAATTTAGAAACATGTTGCTGGGTTGGGCGCAGTGGCTCATGCCTGAATCCCCGGCATTTTGGGAGGCTGAGGTGGGCGGATTGCTTGAACTTAGGAGTTCGAAACCAGCCTGGACAACATGGCAAAACCCCGTCTCTACAAAAAATAGCCAGGCATGGCAGCATGCGCCTGTAGTCCCAGCTACTCAGGAGGCTGAGGTGGGAAGTTCACTTGGCCTGGGAGGCAGAGGCTCCAGTGAGCAGAGATCGTGCCACTGCACTGTCCAGCCTGGGTGACAGAGTGAGACCCTGTCTCCAAAACTAAAAAGTAAATAGAAACATGTAGCTGTGAATTCTGTGTCCAACTCACAATCAGCAATTTCCCTTGTCTCACTTTTTTACTTATTTCTTCTTTATTTACACACATAGCTCCCATAGCTCATAAACATTTCTGAGGGCAGAGACCATGCCTTTTGTTCTTATTCCCATTTCAGCTTCCTAACACAATGCTTTCAGTGTAGTAGACACTTGAACATTAACTTAAGTGCAGTTCAAAGGGGACAGCTACTGCAAGTCATTATGACAGTCTAGTAAAATGGTCAGATTACAGATCTCAGGTTTTATACCTTCGCCCCCTTTCTCAGCTTTTATTTTTTTATTTTTTATTTTTATTTATTTATTTATTTATTTATTTTTGAGACGGAGTCTCGCTCTGCCACCCAGGCTGGAGTGCTGTGGCCGGATCTCAGCTCACTGCAAGCTCCGCCTCCTGGGTTCACGCCATTCTCCTGTCTCAGCCTCCCGGGTAGCTGGGACTACAGGCGCCGCCACGTCGCCCGGCTAGTTTTTTTTGTAGTTTTTAGTAGAGACGGGGTTTCACCATGTTAGCCAGGATGGTCTCGATCTCCTGACCTCGTGATCCGCCCATCCGTCTCGGCCTCCCAAAGTGCTGGGATTACAGGCTTGAGCCACCGCACCCGGCCTTTCTCAGCTTTTAATAGTAAACAGAATAGGGCTAGGCGTTGTGGCTCATACCTGTAGTTCCAGCACTTTGGGAGGCTGAGATGGGAAGATACCTTGAGACCAGGAGTTCCAGACCAGACTTTGGCAACATGGTGAGACCCTGTCTCCACAAAAAATTGTAAAAGTAGCGAACTATAGTGGCTCGCACGTGTAGTCCCAGCTGTTTATGGGAAGATCTGAGGCGGGAGGATCACTTGAGTCCGGGAGGTTGAGGCTGCATTCAGCTGTGATTGTGCCTCTGCACTCCAGCCTGGGCCACAGAGCAAGACCCTGTCTCAAATTTTGAAAAAGTAGTTAACAGAACAGAATTGTTTGGCTCTTTTATGGTTTTCTTCTCCCAAGTAGTTGGTAGAATTTGGATACTTTCTGTTCCATAACAAATGTCACTTTATATAAAGGAGCATCTCCTTAATGCATTCCAAAGGACGTATACAACTGATTTTAAGCTAATTTCAGTCTGAGACGTGGTAGAGAACACCTGACACACTTAAACTGAGGAGATTTTAATAATGAGACTATTTGCAAGGTGTTGACCCCAGCTGAGGACCTCCACACTCAGCCCACCCAGGCTAAGTCTTGCTTGTGCACCAGCTCAGCTCATGGCTGGGCCAGGTATGCCCCAGCTCACCTGTGTTATAGCTTGTACCCACGTTCAGCAGTTCCCAAGGTCTTGTCCTGTGTCCGAGAAGAATGAGAATACACTGACAATTTAAGGGTGAGGAGGGTGGAGAAGAATTTTATTGAGCGGTGAACAGCTTTCAGGAGGGGAGGTGGTGGTTCCCCACCCCTGAAGTCTGGTGGTTTCTCTCCCAGTGTAGCTGGGTCAGGGCTTTTATGGACTCACAATAGGGGCATCCATGCTGAATGGTTTGTGGGCATGCAAAGAAAGGCTAAAGCAAAGGCACCACTCAAAGGTGGGCACGGCAGTGTAGAAAATCAGTTAGGAAAGAGTAGGTAGATGTAAAATAGGTGAAGGGTGGGGATCAATCAGGAAAGCCTACCAAATGGGAAGATGGGTTCTCAGTCCAGTCCATGGATTTGTCTTGTAGTGTGGCTTTCAGGCTTTCAATTGTCTTTGGCTTAGAGGTGGGGTTTCACTGGGGACCCGCCCCTGTGAGGCGTTTGTCTGCCTCCTGCCGCTATCAGTGTGGGCGAAGTTTCTCTAGAAACCACAGGGATGATGCAGCGTCCACAGCTGGTAATCAGGTTACCACCATGAGGCCTAAGACGGGGAGAAGGAAGGGGCAGGAGTTGCCCAAACCTGGAGAAGGAAAGGACTTACTTTCAATTGAGAGTCCAAGACTATCCACAGACACTCCCAGGGTGGGAGCTGGTAGAATGAATGCCCTGACCTGTCCCTCCGTTCCTCTGACCTTCTGCAGGCCTCCCCATTGATTCACAGCACTGGGAGCCAGAGAGTGAGGGAGCCTGTTGATGTGGTCCTTACACATCCAAAAAGTCAGAGCAGGCTGGGCACAGTGGCTCACACGTATAATCCCAGCACTTTGGGAGGCCAGGGTGGGTGGGTCACTTGAGGTCAGGAGTTGGACACTAGCCTGGCCAACATGGTGAAACCCTGTCTCTACTAAAAAATGCAGGCCGGGCGCGGTGGCTCAAGCCTGTAATCCCAGCACTTTGGGAGGCCGAGACGGGCGGATCACGAGGTCAGGAGATCGAGACCATCCTGGCTAACACGGTGAAACCCCGTCTCTACTAAAAAAATACAAAATTAGCCGGGCGAGATGGCGGGCGCCTGTAGTCCCAGCTACTCGGGAGGCTGAGGCGAGAGAATGGCATAAACCCGGGAGGCGGAGCTTGCAGTGAGCTGAGATCCGGCCACTGCACTCCAGCCTGGGCGACAGAGCGAGACTCCGTCTCAAAAAAAATAAATAAATAAAAATAAAAAATGCAAAAATTAGCCAGGTGTGGTAATCCCAGCTACTTGGGAGGCTAAGGCAGGGGAATCACTTGAACCTGGGAGGTGGAGGTTGCCGTGAGCCAAGATTGCACCACTGCATTCCTACCTGGGCGAAGAGTGTGACTGTCTCAAAAAAAAAAAAGCGAGAAAAGCAAGTTGTCAACTGGATCTGGAGAGACAGATGGAGGATACCAGCACAAGATTGATACCTGTCTTTGTTTTTTGGAGTCTCACTCTATCGCCCAGGCTGGAATGCAGTGCCGCAGTCTTGGCTCACTGCAACTTCTGTCTCCCAGATTCAAGCGATTCTCCTGCCTCAGCCTCCCGAGTATCTGGGACCACAGGCGCCCGCCACCATGCCCGGATAATTTTTTGTATTTTGTAGTAGAGACTGGGCTTCACCATGTTGGTCAGGTGGGTCTTGAACTCCTGACCTCAACTGATCCGCCCGCCTTGGCCTCCCAAAGTGCTGGGATTACAGGCATCAGCCACTGTGCCCAGCCAATATAGCAGTTTTTCTAAAACACTTTTCAGAAGAAAAAAAAAAAAATCGGTAGCCGAGAGGAAGACCACTGAGCAGCATCTCATCACCAAATCCTTTTGATTCTACCTCCAGAAATACCTCGACTCTCTCCTCTCTACCTCACTGCCCCACCCACCTGCACCTCCTTGCAGTTCATCTCACAGCCAGCCAGAGGAGCTTTTGAAAAATGCAAACCTTAGGCCGGACGCGGTGGCTCAAGCCTGTAATCCCAATACTTTGGGAGGCCGAGGCGGGCGGATCACGAGGTCAGGAGATCGAGACCATCCTGGCTAACACGGTGAAACCCCGTCTCTACTAAAAAATACAAAAAACTAGCCGGGCGAGGTGGCGGGCGCCTGTAGTCCCAGCTACCCGGGAGGCTGAGGCAGGAGAATGGCGTGAACCCGGGAGGCGGAGGTTGCAGTGAGCTGAGATCCGGCCAGCCTGGGCGACGGAGTGAGACTCCCTCTCAAAAAAAAAAGAAAAATGCAAACCTTAATGTCACTCTCAGCGACTTCTGATGATTGTAACATATAAGCTTGAGCTTCTTAATTTGCATACTGTGGTCTTCTGCCAGACCACCCACAGGAGAGCCTTTGATCTCCCTTCAAATGTCACTGGCTTGGGGAAGCTTTCTCTGACAGCCCCCACCCCCAAACTAGTTTAGGTCCCTGTGTTTTCTGCTCCCTGACCCTGTCCACTAGCTCGAATCCACATTTGCAGTTTGTATTGTCATTACCTGTTGAACTCTCTGCATTCGCCTCCACCCTGAGGTTGGGGGTGGGGTGGGGACTCGCCACTCTACCCCAGTTCCTCTTCGTCTGTCATGTGATTATAGCAAGCCTTTCCCGATTTGGAACTAGATTAACTGCTTCTGAAGTAGAAAATGCATTTGGAACTAACTTTTTGAGTTGGAAATTAACGGCGTCCTGGTGGAAGGACCCCAGCCTTGAGTTTTTCAGTCTATCCTTATGCACATGTTGGTGAATAGCTCTGTGACCAACATTGCTCTTTCTTCTTTCAGTAACATCCTCTGAGGTGGCTCTTGGGTCACAGAACGACTGTAAATCGATCAGTCCTTTCATTGACCTCTTGAATCTTACGTGGAATTAAACAAACTCTGTTGTTTAATTAAACAAACGCTGTTGTTAAAGTCTTAAGTGGAATTAAACAAACTCTGTTGTCATTAATTTTCAGGGTGGAGGTCTGAGCTCCTGTTTTCTGCTTTATGCTGAGGCAGTGGGATATGAGTAGAGACCTTAGAGGGTGGAACTGATACACAAGAGTGGTTTGTCTGTTAGCATCACAAAACATGAGTAATGGCTGCTCCCCCAGGCCGGGGGCTTTGTGTTTTATTTTTTTGAAGAGAGGAGTGTAGGATTTCATGTAAGATTAAAAGCCTCCTTCTGTTTTAATGAAAGGATGAAAAGGACACTTGCTAAATATGTGTCATTGAAGTAAAGAATTAGCTACAGTTGAGGCCAGGCGCGGTGGCTCAACACCTGTAAATCCCAGCACTTTGGGAGGCCGAGGCAGGCAGGTCACTTGAACTCAGGAGTTCGACACCAGCCAGGCCAACTTGGTGAAATCCTATCTGTACTGAAAATACAGAAATTAGCCAGCTTGGTGGCAGGCATCTGTAATCCCAGCTACGCAGGAGGTTGAGGCAGGAAAATCGCTTGAACCCGGGAGGTGGAGGTTGCAGTGAGCCGAGATCACGCCATTGCACTCCAGCCTAGGCAACGAAAAGCAAGACTGTCTGGAAAAAAAAAAAAATCAGCTACAGTTGAGATTATTTGGGTTATTTCCAGTTAGAAGTTCTGATACCATTAAGATTTTACTTTTAAGCTAAAAGAAGCTTAACCAGTCTTTTAGTTAATAGCAGCCAAATCTGGCCAAGAGAACAATCTATCCCTCTGTTTGCAAGTTGCAGAGTCTGCCGTGTTCCTTCTACTCATAATCCAAACAGACTAAGCAGAGCTAAAGATGCAGACAAGGAATAACCAAGTTCACAGTTCATCTGGCATGTTTTCCTGATACCACCTAAACTGGAGTTAAGTCGTCGTCTTTGGTGTTTGGAAGTCAGATATTTTCTGTTGAGTCGATGCCTGCCATAGTACCCATAACTCCCTGCTCCTGACACCCGACACACTGTGATGCGCCTGGCAGCTTTCTAGTCCCTAAGCTCCTTGGGAGGGGTGTCCATTTTATCCTCAGTTCACCGAGCTCAGAGCTTGGTGTTTGGTACAGGTCATCATATGATTGTTGAATTCTTCAAATATACAGATTTTTCTTGAAACCTCTTGATCTCTCTGTGTCTGCGTCGGTCTATTTCTGCCCCCTCCCTTCCTCTCCTTTCTTCTCCCTACTCCTGCAGTTGAAATTCTGACATTCCAAAAGCATTTCAGCTCCACCAAATAGGACTTGCACGTGTGACAAAACGCAAGACAGTTATTTTGAATGGAAACTTTTTGTACCCCTTCGGTAGAAGTTTATTTTGGGGTATTGTCTATGCATTTAGGTTTCGCTGCTCCAGATTTATCTGGTTGGAGTAATATCACATAAGTGTGAACTACCTTCCTGTTTTGTTAAAAATGAGCAATTTCTCTTGATGATAGGAGGTCAGCTGAAGAAGTTGATGAGTATAACCTAGTTATCTTTTGAACTAAAATGTTTCTCAGAGAAGGAAATATCCTGTAATTTGGTTAGTCATCTTAATTGTTCATCTTCTAACATGTGAACATTATGAAGAAATTTTTTTAATGCATGCATAGTCCTGGTCTGTTAATGTGATCATTTTTCTCCATCAACCTAGTTGCTGGCCAGTGGGTGAATCAAAAAGTCCAAGGTCTTCCAGACTGTTTCATACAAATTTTGCTGGAAGAGTTGTAGCTATTAAAATTACCACCCTGCAAAAGTCTGTCACAAGTCAGACAGGCAGACCGAATCCGAATGAGACATCGCATTGCCAGGAAGCGCCCCGTCCTGAGAGGGATTCGTAGGACGTGTGGAGAAACGCTTACACCTCCTGTCTCCCTAGTCCAGCCCCTTTATCCCTGTCCTACTGCAAGTTCCCTTCTCTCCACCCTCCCCCGCTCCTGCCCAAGCTTATACCCTTTTTTTTTTTTTTTTTTGAGACAAGGTTTCTCTCTGTCACCCCAGCTAGAGTACAGTGGTGCAATCACAGCTCACTGCAGGCCTGGACCTCCCAGGCTCAAGCAATCCTCCCACCTCCACCTCCAGAGTAGTTGGGACTACAGGTGCACACCACCATGCCAGGCTAATTGTTTAATATTTTGTAGAAACAGGGTCTCCGTGTACCCTCTAGGCTGGACTCAAACTCCGAGGTGCAAGGTACCCTCCCACCTTGGCTTCCTGGAGTGCTGAAATTACAGGTGTGAGCCACCGCACCCAGCCCACATCTTTTTATCTTAGACAAAGAAGTAGGTGGCCCTGTGGAAAGGTACTCCACATAGCCTTTAGGCAGGGTGCTTAAGTTACAGGAAGACTGATTGTCTAATTCTGTTACCTCCTTTACCTCTCCTTGCTTGGATCAACAAACTCATGACAATCAGTCTTTCTAGGATCTATTTAAGAGGTTCTTGTTTATCACCAGGAATGTACAAATTGACTGGGTGTGGTGGCTCATGCCTGTATTCTCAGCACTTTGGGAGGCTGAGGTGGGAGGATCGCTTGAGCCTAGGAATTGGAGAACAGCCTGGGCATCATATCAAGACCCTCACCTCAATTTTTTACTAAAAAGGTAGAGAATGTATAAATTGTTGTAGACCCAGCTTGCTCTAGGGCCCTGAATGTATTACTTAGAACATTTAGAACAAAGCCCCCACATATAAATCAGTTCCCCAAAATATGCTGGATACCATACTAAGAGCTTCGTGAGGAAGACAAATGAGAACTGGATATGGAGCCAGCTTCGTTGCTTGTGGGTTAGTTTGGGAGGGGGCCAAGTCATAGCAGCACATGGTACGAAGTAGTGATAGACGAGATAATCACCATAAGGGGACTATATTATTGACAGTAATCCTCCATTAAATACTATAAGATTGAAGCAGAGAGAAAGGTGACCAGGGTGGTTGTAAGCTCTGAACTGAATTTTGAAAGATTTCAATAGACAAGGAAAAGTACAGACAAGCGACGGGGAGGAGTACAGTGTGTTTAGAGGTCGGTGAGTTGACTAGCTGACTGCACGACAGGGCTCATTTGGAGAAGCAGTGGGTGATCAGAGCAGATAGTTGGTAATGGCCAAATTATGAAAACCGGAATGCCAGACTATATTGGCACTTGTAGAAGGATACTTAGGGCTTTTTAACAGAAAAATGGCAGTGGTTAACTTTGGGGCACTTAAGCCTTGTTGCCTGGACATTTGGTGGATTCCCATCTCCTGACTCGCTGATGTTCCCCTTTCACACTGATCCCCACTTTGAGCAGCTACTTTTCAGAAAGGTGGCAGTTGGAAAGAAAGCAGTATTCATGGGGCACGACTCCTTCCTTCGTAGGCAGAGGGAAGTATAAAGTAATGAATGATTTTTACCATGGAGAGTTGGAGTTTGGGGACTTTGTCCTCTTGCCTGTCTTTCCTTCCTCCTCCCCTCTTTTTTCTTCCTTTCCTTTAGAAACGTTTAGAAGGTGCTAAGTCAGAACCTCTTACCACTCCATCACCAGGGCTCAGGAGGTGTACTTGACTAACAAATACCCTTTGTTTTTCCTTTGTGGGTTTTTTTTTTTTTTTTTTTTTCTTAGTGGAGTCACTCTGTCACCCAGGCTGGAGTGCAATGGCATGATCTCGGTTCACTGCAGCCTCTGCCTCCTGGCTTCAAGCGATTCTTCTGCCTCAGCCTCCTGAGTAGCTGGGAGTACAGGCATGCACCACCACACCCAGCAAATTTTTTATATTTTTAGTAGAGACGGGGTTTCAGCATGTTGGCCAGGCTGATCTCAAACTCCTGACCTCAGGTGATCCACTCGCCTCAGCCTCCCAAAGTGCTGGGATTACAGGCGTGAGGCACCGCGCCCGGCCAGGAGAGTTTTAAAACTTCATAAATGCGTTTCATGTCTTCTCAACTTTCTGGTTGTTAAAAGTCAAGTACCTGTCACCTGGCCTGGTTGGCGAAGATGCTTTTCAGATTTTTATTGAGCCGTGGCCTTGCTGTAGTTGCAGTCATTGCAAATGGATACTGATCTGCTCGGCAAATGTGAGAACTGTTCTCTGTGTTCCTGGGTGAGCAATTCAAGCTCTCTGTGGGACTGGGAACCTTAATTATTGAACAACCTTTGCTGCTTGTCTCATCACTAAAATTCTTAATAGTTTATCTGCACTGTGGGTGTTTTTCATGATTTGGCACACAGCATAGCAGGCAGCATTGCCAAGATGTTTTTCATGTTGCAGAAAAACTGTAACAGATGGAGGTGGTGATTGTAAAGCACTTATTTAAAGTGTTAGTAATGAATCACTATAGCTTGAAACTGAGTCAGTTAGCCATACTAAGGGAAGTTGAAGAGCATTCTAATAGCTTCTAATAAAATATGTAATCAGGCACCTGAAGAGAACTGACTTTTTGAGTGGCTTCCCAGTACTGTTACCCCCGCCAGGGCCCTTAGAGTTTGTTCCTAGGGGTTAAAGTCTTTTAAAAGCATGCGTGCGTGTGTGTTTTCTCTTTTCTAGGAATTTGAAATTATGTAGTAGATACTACTAGAATTCTTGAAATTTCAAGTCATAGCAGAATTTCAGTATTGCTCCTTTGGGATTGACTGAGTGATGCTCAGGAGTTAGAGTCGTTTTACCTGGGTGCTTTGAAGAACTGGGGACACCGCACTGGCTTATGTTGAATTTCTGCACTGCAGGGACCAGCTATAAATAGTGTTTTTGGTTTTTTACATGTTAAGAGCTTGAAAATGTAATTCTTCCCATCTTTCATGCACAAATGCTCTCACACAAATTGCTTCACAGATTGATAAAACTTTGAATAATTTTTCCCTGAAGAAATGTTGAACTTTCTGCAAGCTGTTGCAACTGGAGCACGTGTTGAAAGGCTTGATGGGACCATAACTGTACAGCTTATTTCTTTTTAAAAAAATGATTTCTATTTTTTATTCATTTTCAGATGACTGAATATGTTCAGGCTAGAAAATATCCCCTTATTTCAAAATGCAGCAATCTATAAACAAAATACTTGCCATTTTTCTAAATGACACCTTTTTCTATGATTTGTATAGAAAATTAAATGCAAAGACCAGGCGCCGTGGCTCACGCCTGTAATTCCAACACTTTGGGAGGCTGAGGCGGATGGATCCCTTGAGGTCAGGAGTTTGAGACCACCCTGGCCAATATGGCGAAACTCCATCTCTACTAAAAATACAAAAACATTAGCCGCGTGTGGTAGCTGGCGTCTGTAATCCTAGCTACTTGGGAGGCTGAGGCACGAGAATCACTTGAACCCAGGAAGCAGAGATGGCAGTGAGATGGCGCCATTGCACTCCAGCCTGGGTAACAAGAGCAAAACTCTGTCTCAAAAAAAAAAGAAAAGAAAAGAAAAATTTATATATCATTATAGTTAAGTGAATTTTCACAAACAGAACACACCCAGGTCAGGAAATGTGAGATAAACAGCACCTCCAGAGTTCCTTCATGTCCCCTTCCATTGACTTGTACATATATATATTTTTTGAAGTGAACATAAACTCAAGATTTTGTTGTCTTCATAATAAAACAAAAGATTACACTTAGAACTGGATCACTTGGCCCTTTCTCTTCTTATCTTCTCCCAGTTCAAAATGCTTGCATCTTTTAATAGCCAGCATTCTCTTAGATCTGCAGTTGGGCTCAACGCACTCAAGCCTTAGCACAGTCTTCGTGGTTTCAGCCTTTTTCCGGAAAATCAGCTTAGTCTGCCCACCATAGCCACTCTGCTTCCTGTCATAACGCCGCTTTCCCTGGGCATACAGAGAATCCTTGCCCCTCTTGTACTGTGTCACTTCATGGGGTTGGTGCTTGCCACACTTCTTACAGAGAGTCCAACGAGTTGTAGGAACGTTGACCGTTTGCGTGAGTGTTATCAGCACAGAAAGGACTTGTATATATATATATATATATATTTTTTTTTTTTTTTTTTGAGACGGAGTCTCGCTCTGTCGCCCGGGCTGGAGTGTAGTGGCCGGATCTCAGCTCACTGCAAGCTCCGCCTCCCGGGTTTACGCCATTCTCCTGCCTCAGCCTCCCGAGTAGCTGGGACTACAGGTGCCCGCCACCTCGCCCGGCTAGTTTTTTGTATTTTTTTTAGTAGAGACGGGGTTTCACCGGGTTAGCCAGGATGGTCTTGATCTCCTGACCTCGTGATCCGCCCATCTCGGCCTCCCAAAGTGCTGGGATTACAGGCTTGAGCCACCGCGCCCGGCCCAGGACTTTAGTATATTTTTAATTCCTCTGTAGAAAGCTCACCTCATTCCTCATCTCTTAAATTTCTTCCTGATTTGGGCTCTTTTTTTTTTTTTTTTTTTTTTTTTTTTTTGAGGCGGAGTCTAGCTCTGTCGCCCGGACTGGAGTGCAGTGGCCGGATCTCAGCTCACTGCAAGCTCCGCCTCCCGGGTTCACGCCATTCTCCTGCCTCAGCCTCCCGAGTAGCTGGGACTACAGGCGCCCGCCACCTTGCCCGGCTAGTTTTTGTATTTTTAGTAGAGACGGGGTTTCACTGTGTTAGCCAGGATGGTCTCGATCTCCTGACCTCATGATCCGCCCGTCTCGGCCTCCCAAAGTGCTGGGATTACAGGCTTGAGCCACCGCGCCCGGCCCTGATTTGGGCTCTTAACATTATTTTCAGTCTCTTTGAAAAAAAAAAAAAAAAAAACCTCTCTTCACTGAAACTTGTCTCTTCCTCCTTTCATAATCTCATCTCTTGATCAATCTGCTTCCGTTAAACCAAAGTGTCTTGTGTGGCTACAAAGTCATAACTTGAGGGAATATGGGGGTTGGAATAGAAAATGCAGCTGTGGGGTAATAGCTAAAAACATTCCTTAGAGATTTTAAAGCTGAAGGAAACTTTTTTTGTGAGCTCACCCATGAATGTGCAGAGGGAGTGAATAAGCAAGTGAAGACACGGTGATGGGAGCAGCTTGCTCATGCTCAGGAGTCTGAGTAGGCCTTTAAAAATTATTTGTGGCCAAGCACGGTGGCTCCTTTCTATAATCCCAGCACTTTGGGAGGCCAAGGGGGGCAGATCACCTGAGGCCAGGAGTTCGAGACCAGCCTGGCCAACATGGTGAAACCTTGTCTCTAGTAGAAATACAAAAATTAGTTGGGTATGGTGGTGCACACCTGTAATCCCAGCTGCTTGGGAGGCTGAGGCCCTTGAATCGCTTGAACCCGGGAGGTGGAGGTTGCAGTGAGCTGAGAGCATGCCACTCCACTCCAGCCTGGGTGACAGAGCAACAGAGCAAGACTCTCTCAAAAAAAAAAAAAAAAATTACATTTTAAAAAATATTAATTCTATGGGTTCCTGCTTTCTGGGGGAGAAAAACATACTAAACACCAAGTAATAATTTTTGTTCTGTAGACAGCCATAGTTCTAAGTTGATGTCAAATCTGGGAGTTGCCCTGGAGTTGTGTTTATTGGGGGAGGGGACACTTTTTAGGGAGATTTGCCTCTGTCTTGGTGAAGGTGACAAGAAGACAGTCTGGCTCTATGAACTCCTGGCAGGTAAATAGTTATCTTTTTCTGCAAAGTTGTTGGTCACAAACCAAAAGTGTTCCTTTCTAATGATTACTTTGTTCTGTTTTGATATACGAATAGGTTACAAGCAGCTCTTTGTCAGTCTGACTCTCGTCTATCTTCCAAGAACAAGTGTATACAGTAAAAGTAGACATACCTCACCATTTCAGGAGTTAAGACATTTTCAAAAACTCCTCATAGCTGGTATGGTTGCACGCACCTGTAGTCCCAGCTACTCCAGCCTGAGCAACATAGTGAAACTCTGTCTCTGAAATGAAATAATAAATATTGTTTATAAGCCTATGGGGTTTTTATTATTACTATAGGATGATGCTTTATAAGATCATTATTAGACCACATTTTCCTTCTAGACCTTATTTTTGGTAGATAACAGAATCCTGGCCTTAAATAACTTTTAAAGTAGCTCCTTTTCTCAAAGGCTATTCAGAGTTTCCTGTGCTGCCAGTACAGGGGCAGGCGGTGGTGGCCTGGCAGGATTGAAGCGTACTTTCCCTCCTCAAACTTGTCCTTGGTGTGTGCTTTATAATTGTCTATCAATGCAGCACCATTGCTGGCCGCAGCGCAACGCAGTGTTTTTAAAATGAAGATTTTAAAATTATGAGTGTATCTTGCATATATTGTTTTATCTCATTCCAGTCTTTAATGTGATTTAAGAGAAATGAAATGATGACTAGAAGAGTTTTCATCAATACTCTATCAATGTGTGTGTGACTCTTGGAAACTTTGAATACGCTGGGATTTACCACTAGCTAATTTTTTTGAGAGTTTGCTACACATATTTATTAGTTCTTGCAGGATTTGCCATCTGATATCCTAAGCATTGAAACCCAGTGTCTGGCACCTGCAGCCAGAGTTTGGCAAGCATAGCAGATAAGCACCAGCATTGCAAAGCTCTGCAGGGCATACCCTCTATTAAGAAAGAAATTAGCCTAGAGTAGTCATTGAGGCAGCCTGGCCAGTTGTTGATTATCTGTCATTCTTATCTATCCTTTCTATTGCATCTCACTTTGAATGGCAGTACGCAGACAGCACTCACTTTAGAGCAATCCAGCTTCTAATTGGCTATGAGTACAGCATTGTTCAACATCTTGAATAAATCATTTTGTAAAGAATTTTACCAGTTTCCTCTCAGAACTTTGTTAGGTAGTGTAGATTACCACTGTACTAGCCAGCATTTTCCTGGGCCCACCATTTTGGGGTTGTGCGCACATTTCTGTTTTATCTTTTACCAACCTTATGCTTTCTGCCCTTTGCCTTTCATTGTAAGTCTAGAATTCATAGGGTGGCTCTCACACTGTACCTGATTCTGTTCTGCTCTGTATATACTAGTCCCCCCCTTACCTGCGACTAGTTGCAGTCCAACGTATATGTAATATATTTTGGCCAAGCAGTGTGGCTCACACCTGTAATTTCAACACTTAGGTAAGCTGAGGCAGGAGGATCTTGAACCCAGGAGTTAAAGACCAGCCTGGGCAACATGGCAAGTGCCTATAGTCCCAGGTACTCAGGAGGCTGAGATGGGAGGATCACTTGAACCCAGGAAATTGAGATGCCATGAGCCGTGATGGGGCCACTGTACTCCAGCCTGGGCAGCAGAGCAAGACCCTGACTCAAAAACAGAAAAAAAGATATTTTGAGAGAGAACACATTCACATAAATTTTTATTACAGTATATTGTTATCACTTTTCTTTTACACTTTTTAAATATAAAGACAGGGTTTCACTATGTTGCCCAGGCTGGTCCCAAACTCCTGGGCTAAAGCAGTCTTCCCACCTTATCCTTCTAGACTGCCAGGATTAATTATAGGTAGGCCTGGCATGGTGTCTCACACCTGTAATTCCAGCACTTTGGGAGGCTAAGGCAGGAGAATCCCTTGAGTACAGGAGTTCAAGACTAGCCTGGGCAAAATAAATAAATAAATGTAAAAATCTAAAAAATAATAATAAACTTATAGGTATGTGTATAGTGTAGGCAAAAGCATAGCATATCTAGAGTCCTGTACTATCCATGGTTTCAGGCACCCACTGGAGGTGTTGAAACGTGTCCATCATGGTAAGGAGGACTGCTGTATTACTGTACACATTATAGTGTCATGGCCTGGCCTATCTGTGCAATTCAAGAGGCAGCATTGGAGAGAACGGTCATTGGGAATATGAAAGTCTGGACGTGATGTTAGCTCTGTGGGGTCACTACCTCATAACCTGGGGTGGCCATTGGTCTGTTTTTTTACATCTGTAGAATGTAGTGGTTCAGTTACAGGATTTCCAAGGCGTTTGCCTGAATTGTGCTGGTTGATATACTTTCAGCACTATCTGACTTTAATACAGTGTGGCATTTGGGATATTGAACTGAGTAGGATTTGCCATGCTTTTTCCTTCAAATAATTGTCCCGTACGAGGGCATGTGGTTGTCCTCAGAAGCAGCAGTGTTCTGGAGCTGTTTGGTGGTGACCCATACTTGCAGTAACCTAGAGAAGCCATGAGGGGATCAGGACTCTATCACTGTAGATTCTGGAGGTCGGTTGGAAGATCTCTAGAGGAGTCTAATAAAAGGTTCTGTAGATGCTCAGTTCTACTGTGTCACCTGTCTCTCCCAGAGAGCAGACTTTGTCTTCGTCAGGCTCCCTTATTCTCCTTTGTGTTTGCCGTTTTCCAGAACCTCCTCTCCAGGTTTCTCTCTTAGAAAAAACAAACAAAACAAAAAAACTGGCTGGGCACAGTGGCTCACACCTGTAATCCCAGCAATTTGAAAGGCCAAGGTGGGCAGATCACCTTAGGCCAGGAGTTCAAGACCAGCCTGGCCAACATGGTGAAACCCCGTCTCTACTAAAAATACAAAAATTAGCTGGGCAATGTGGCATGCACCTGTAATCCCAGCTACTTGGGAGGCTGTGGCAGGAGAATCACCTGAACCCAGGAGGCAGAGGTTGCAGTGAGCCGAGATCGCACCACTGCGCTTCAGCCTGGGCAAGAGAGCGAGACTCCGTCTGAAAAAACAAAAAAAAGGAAAGAAAACTAACCCTTGCCATTCTTCTTTCTCCTTCCTTACTGAGGGTTTCATTGCAGATGTTTGGGAGCCTGACTTTTCATTTTCAGCGATAATTTCTGTTTCATTTTAACAGAGTTTAACATAATGCCGGTTGTTTGAAGTTACAAGGAGTCTTATATCTGTATAACTGATAATACTTTGAATGAAAGCGTTCACAAACCTAAAAGACAGCATAATTGTAACTACCTTTTTAAAGGAAAAGGAAATGATTGGGGTTTTTTGTTGTCTTATTTATTTTCAGGTTTTGAACGAAGAATGTGATCAGAACTGGTACAAGGCAGAGCTTAATGGAAAAGACGGCTTCATTCCCAAGAACTACATAGAAATGAAACCACATCCGTAAGTTGAGTTCCATTAGTCTTGCAAGGATTGGACCCACCTCCTTGTTTCAAACATTCTTTTTAAAACTGAGATCACTGGGATGGATGTCATACTTTTTATTCACGTTTCTAGGGAATTAACAAAGGATATTGATTGTGCATGTTAACAGTATATAATAATATATAATAGTCAATAATATTATATGTTTTAGATCGATAATGTCAATTTAAAGCTTTCAGTGATCTTCAAAAATAAAACAATAGTTGTGCGGGTCCGTAATTCTTTTTCTGTTCAACATGTCTCAGGGCCCGATGTGTTTCATAATTCTGCTTTTTTTTGAGTTTTAGGAAAGGTACTTAGATGATTTTGTGTTTATATGTGCTAATCCTGTGGGACAGTATCTTAATATCTTTGTATCCCCAGAGCACAGTGCTTGGCATCTAATAGTTGTCAGTACATGTTTATCCTAGTGTTCCTACTTACGAGAGAACAAAATATGCTGTCCTCAGGCTGCTGGGAGCAGTGAATATTTTTAATTTTTTTCAGAGGCTACCCCTGCCATGATTTTATTGATAACGCAACATAGTGGAACCCCAGGAGCCCCTGCAGACCACTGTCCTCCCATCCTCACCCACCCCTCATTCACGGGCCCTGCTGCTAGCACAGAAGCAGTTGTTGGCTTGCCTTGCAGGTGTGTCAGGAGAGCCGAGGCTTTCCACGCTCAGACTAGAATGCCATTGGACGTTGTCCACTTGCTTTTACACCAGCTGGTGGCGGAGACTTTCAGGTAGCTTGTTGCATCTTGAGTGAGAGGGGCCCGTTGGATCGCAGCACATCTCCCCAGGTCCTATATAAGTCACATAATTTATGAACTTCTGTTTCCTTCAGTCGTCCTGAAAAGAAACTGTAGGTCAAGCTTTGGCTAAACTTTTTCTGTGAAGAGCCAGATAGCAAGTAATTTGGGCTTTGTGGGCCGCATACAGTCCTGTCAAATATTCCTCGTAAAAATTTTCTTTTAACAATCGAGTAGAAATTTTAAAAACAGTCTTAGGTTATGGGCAGATTTAGGCCAAAGGCCATTGTTTGCTGGCTCCTTCATTAGATCCAAACACAACATCGACTTCAGTTCCCTTTTATTTTCATATGTTCAGATTGAAAGGGAATTCAACAGAGCATCATACTATACTTCTTATATGACATGCCTGTGCCTCGAAATTCTTATTTTTCTTCAGTGTTTCGGGTAACACAGGCATTTAAATCTGACTGTTGAGGAAAGATAGGAAAGGCTACCTTCTTTGGAAAGTTGTAGTTACTGCCAGGCTGACTGGGACAGTCACTCCCTTGCCTTGACCTTTTGCCCCCACTATGAAGAACTTTGGAAGAATTGGTTGAGAAGTGCCCAGCACAGGCTCAGCTGTGTTGTTATTTTCAGACTCTGGCCAAAGGTTGGGCAGTGCTTAGCCACTCTGAGCTCTGAAAAGGCAACTAGCAACTGAAAAACCCTTATTTATTCAGGTCTACCATATTGCTGACAAAGAGCATGCTTGTGCCTGTGTAGGGTGCGGCCTTGCAGACGCGGTTGCGTTGTATAGGGCTGCTCTGTGACTGGATGCTCGTGTGTATAGGGTCAGGGTCCGCACCAGGCCTTCTCCCCATCCTACCACCTCCTGGTTTTTTTGTTTTTTTGTTGGGGGGTGGGGGGGCGGGGGTTATGGAGGAAGAGGGAAGCATAAAATGGAACACCGTGTCAACTAATACAGCATTCAAGTTAACAAATTAGACACAGACCACAAAGTGATTGTTCGCATTAGTGCTGCAGCGTGAGTTGTATATGCTTGAGGGGTGGATCCAAATATGTGCTTTTCACGTTAAATGCATGTGGATGGGAGCCTATAGGATGTAGTAAAGAATTATATTGGAAAATTAGCCTTCTCCCCCCACCCCCTTAGCTCTCGCCCTTGCTATTTCTGTTGTGTAAGCCCACCTTTTTTGTTTTTTGTTGTTGTTGTTGTTGTTGTTGTTCTTTTTATGAGACAGAGTCTTGCTCTGTTGCGCAGGCTGGAGTGCAGTGGCACCATCTCAGCTCACCGCAACCTCTGCCTGCTGGGTTCAAGCGGTTCTCATGCCTCAGCCTCCCGAGTAGCTGGGACTACAGGCGAGTGCCTCCACTCCCAGCAGATTTTTGTATTTTTAGTAGAGATGAGGTTTCACCATGTTGGCCAAGCTGATCTTAAAGTCTTGGCCTCAAGTGCTGGGATTACAGGTGTGAGCCACCGTACCCTGCCAAAGCCCATCTTTTTTTTTGAGATGGAGTCTTGCTCTGTCGCCAGGCTAGAGTGCTGTGGCACGATCTTGGCTCACTGCAACCTCCAACTCCCTGGTTCAGGGGATTCTCCTGCCTCTGCCTCCTGAGTCGCTGAGATTACAGGCATGTGCCACCATACCCAGCTAGTTTTGTATTTTTTAGTAGAGATGGGGTTTCTCCATGTTGGTAAGGATGGTCTCGAACTCCTGACCTCAGGTGATCCACCCACCTCAGACTCCCAGAGTGCTGGAATTGCAGGCATGAGCCACCGCACCCAGCCTCCTGTTTATTTATTTATTTATTGAGACAGACTCTCACTCTGTTGCCCAGGCTGGAGTGCAGTGGCGCAGTCTTGGCTCACTATAATCTCCGCCTCCCAGGTTCAAGTGATTCTCCTCCCTCAGCCTCTCGAGTAGCTGGGATTACAGGTGCCCGTCTAATTTTTCTATTTGTGGTAGAGACTGGGTTTCACCATGTTGGCCAGGCTGGTCTCAAACTCCTGACCTCAAGTGGTTCGCCCCACCTCAGCCTCCCAAAGTGTTGGGATTACAGGTGTGAGCCACGGGTGCCCAACCTGTCCTTTTATATTTAGAGAGCATTCTATTCTAGTGATATGTGATTTCTCTTGTGTGGCCTGATTTCCAGGCACTGCAGGCCCTAGCCTTGAGTTATTTGCAGAAGCAGGAGGATCTGTTATCGCAGCTCTTCAGCAGCCTGGCAGTAGAGTATGCAAAATGAGAAAGACTCCAGCAGGCAGATGTCAGACTATTCAGAGTTACTAAGAGTCCCTAGAGGCTGACACACACACACACAAGGACAAAGTTACTAAGGGAAGCTTCTAAGTGTATCCTTCCTAGCAGTTCACATCTTTCTGTTTGAATTTGAGTATAGTATATTATTTTAGGGACATCTTCCAATATGGTTACTTATAAGTAAGATATGTAAGTTAGTCGGGCGCGGTAGCTCACGACTAATCCCAGCAGGTTGGGAGGCCGAGGCAGGCAGATCTCGAGGTTGGGAATTCAAGACCAGCCTGGCCAATATGGTGAAACCCCGTCTCTACTAAAAATACAAAAATTAGCCGGACATGGTGGTAGCCACCTGTAATCCCAGCTACTGGGGAAGCTGAGGCAGAATTGCTTCACCAGGAGGTGAAGGTTGCAGTGAGCCAAGAGTGCCACTGCACTCCAGCCTGGGCGACAGAGTGAGACTTTGTCTAAAAAAAAAAAAAACAGGCCGGGCGCAGTGGCTCACACCTCTAATCCCAGCACTTTGGGAGGCCAAGGCAGACGGATCAACAAGGTTAGGAGATCGAGACCATCCTGGCTAACATGGTGAAACCCCATCTTTACTAAAAATACAAAATATTAGCTGGGCATGGTGGTGGGCCTCTATAGTCCCAGCTACTCAGCTGCTTGGGAGGCTGAGACAGGAGAATGGCATGAACCCGGGAGGCAGAGCTTGTAGTGAGCCGAGATCACGCCACTGCACTCCAGCCTGGGCGACAGAGTGAGACTCCGTCTCAAAAAAAATAAATAAAAGATACATAAGTTGGATTTACAACTTTAATGGACTAGCTGGTCCATTAAAAGGACTTTTGATACTAAATTAGCATATTAAATGAATGCCAGTTTCCATGTAAATAGGTCTTTATTTGCTATAACTTTTGCTTTTAAAATTGATAACTAAAGACAATTTTGAGAAGAGAACATGGTTTTCACAGTTTCTCCTTCCTAATTAGTTATAGTTTTCATTTGAAGTAGCCGGGCAGCTTGACTTTAAGCTCTTGTAGAAGTGTTCCTCTCCTCTTCCTCTTGATAAGCCACAGCCAGTTGCTTCACAGTTTTTCATTAATTTAGCCACTTTTTATTCTGGCCAAGGTGAATCAGCAATTGGGAACAAAAGAGTCTGCAGCTTGCCTCAAAAATCTGAATTTTGCAGCTAACTGCTGCACATATGGTAAATTACAATATTCCTAGTGGCTTCTGAAAGCTGAACTCTGAGCAGTGACCACAGAGGCAGGCCTTGAGAGGAATGCTGACCTTAGTTACTGGTAGAGGCACCCTCATACCGTCTGAACCTTTTGCCTTTGGGCTGTTAGCAGAAGTAACCCTGCCTCCAGCTCCTGGCCGTCCAGCTTTCCTCCCCACTTTCCCTTAATCCCACTGTGGTGAAGCTATGACCTTATCACATGGCTGCAGGAAGGGGCCAGTCTCTCCTTGGCCAGTTCATCCCGTACACCAAACCCAAAGGCCTGGACTTTTCCCCAGACACCTTTGTCATGAGTCAGTAGGGAGTCCAGGGCGCTTTGACCTGGAAGACCCATTTTCAAATGTCTTCCTCTGTAGAAAGTGACCCATGGTTAGTGCCTTGGGTGAGTCGCTTTCTGGGAAATGGAGTAGGGTAAAGACCTTTGAAGGTCCATCTCTGGGGACGTGACCCAATGTCGATCTTGGGCACTGTGAGGCTGGAGGATGAGGAGGGAGGCCCCATCCTCTGGCAAGGAGTGTTGTGTTACTCAAATTTCGAAGCCTGGATATCCCGTTTCTTTGTGGGGAAGCAGATGTTGACCAGCTTGCCTTCCTTCCTTAGGTGGTTTTTTGGCAAAATCCCCAGAGCCAAGGCAGAAGAAATGCTTAGCAAACAGCGGCACGATGGGGCCTTTCTTATCCGAGAGAGTGAGAGCGCTCCTGGGGACTTCTCCCTCTCTGTCAAGTAAGTATTTCCTGCTGCAGTTGCCTGGAATTCTGTCTCTGACTGATCCAAATTATGAAGCCATCGGTCAGGTGCCTGGCTACACACAAAATGGTGGAGGCTTAGCCTAAACAGTATCTTCATTTCACATTAAAATCCTAATTTCTGGCTCCTCTCAAAATGAGTTCTAGAAGCACTGGATGTAGATTCCCATGTGGACACAGCCTTCAGGAGGTAAGCAGCAGCTCCCTGCGGCCAGCCAGAGCCTGCCAGTTTTCCCCAGTGCCCAGCACTCCTGAGCTTCTGCCCTCTGAGGGATTCCCGCAGTTCTCTCAAATGGAATAGTGGAGCGCCTGTCAGCTGCCTTGGCTTACCTTGCTCAGATCCCCTGGCTTAAATCCACCAGCCCCATCCTAGGCCCTCACAGTCACTTAAGAAGGCTGCTGCAGGGGATTTGGGGCTTGCATTTCCCGGTGGAAAGTTGAGGTGTGAAAGGGAGCAGGTAAGCAGGGAATGGAGAAGACAAGAAGTTCTGCCGCCATGGAGAATTGTGGAGAATAGAAATCAGCACTTGAAGATTCTCAACAATTCGCACCTCATCTGTGAAGTCAGGATTTTGAATTAAATTGTTATTTCTATATGTTTTTTACTTTCAGTTCTTTTCTAGTTAATGTATTATCATAGGACCCTCCCCAGGAGTCTGACAGATCACTTCATCACTTATATATATAAAGAAGTGATTAGATTCAATATTCAGATCACTACTTAATTTACATTACATTAAGATTGTTTTTGAATGGGGGCTGTCAAACCATTTTCCTTTTATTTTATTTTATTATTTATTTATTCATTTTTGAGACGGAGTCTCGCTCTGTCCCCTAGGCTGGAGTGCAATGGCATGCCTCGGCACACTGCAACCTCCGCCTCCCAGGCTCAAGCAGTTCTCCCTGCCTGACCCTCCTGAGTACCTGGAATTACAGGTGCCTGGCACCACGCCCAGCTAATTTTTTTGTGTTTTTAGTAGAGATGGGGTTTCACCATATTGGTCAGGCTGGTCTCGAATTCCTGACCTCAGGTAATCACCCACCTCAGCCTCCCAAAGTGCTGGGATTACAGGCGGGAGCCACCGCTCCCGGCCACCATTTCCCATTTACAACTGATGTAATGTGTGAGACTTTTCCATTTCAAAAATGAACTGACCAACCTGGCCAACATGGTGAAACCCCATCTCTACTAAAAATAGAAAATAATGCAGGCATAGTGGCACACACCGGTAGGCCCAGCAACTCAGGAGGTTAAAGCCAGAGAATCAGTCGAATCCAGGAGGCGGAGGTTGTAGTGAGGCGAGATGGCGCCATTGCACTTCAGCCTGGGCGACGAGCAAAACTCTGTCTCAAAAAAATAAAGGCTGGGGGCAGTGGCTCACACCTGTAATCCTAGCACTTTAGGAGGCCGAGGCAGGTGGATCACCTGAGGTCAGGAGTTCGAGACCAGCCTGGCCAACATGGTGAAACCCTGTCTCTGCTTTAAAAAAATGCAAAAATGGCCTGGGCTTGGTGGCATGCATGTGCCTGTAATCCCAGCTACTCAGGAGGCTGAGACAGGAGAATCACTTGAACCCGGGAGGAGGATGAGCCGAGATCACGCCACTACACTCCAGCCTGAGTGACAGAGCAAGACTGTGTCTCAAAAAAAAGAACGAATGAATGAACTGAGTATCTTATTTGGTTTTAGAACCACTTAATGTGTGATTAAAATGTAGATTTTTTTTTGAAATGTAGATTTTAAATTTATAGTTGTGGCCCAGCATGGTGGCTCAAGCCTGTAATTCCAGCACTTTGGGAGGCGGAGGCGGGTGGATTGCCTGAGCTCAGGAGTTCACGACCAGCCTGAGCAACATGGCAAAACCCCATCTCTGCAAAAATCGAAAATTAGCCAGGCGTGGTGGCTCTTGCCTGTAGTCTCAGCTGTTTTGGCAAGATCACACCACTGCACTCCAGCCTGGGTGAAAGAGCGAGACTCCAGCCTGGGTGAAAGAGCGAGACTCCATCTTTAAAAAAAAAAAAAAGAAAAGAAAAACTGTCACCTGTCTTTCTTTAGTTTTATGCTGACCCAAATGTAACTGAAACCGTTTAAAATGAGGGGAACAAGCAATAAATCACTGGGTGGTGGCCAAAACCACGGGAGCAGCCGCGTGCTCGGCTGGAGGCTGCCTGTTTGCTCAGCAGAAGCTCTCAAACTTCCATTTTCTCAAGTAGAATCTTTTAAGGATTTAATGCATTTATTGTTTTAGAAGCAAAGCAGGTGTCATGACTCTCTTTAACAACACACACACACCTTTGCAAAAGAGGTTCAAGAATCAACAGTCTTCGGATGTTTCTTAGTTTTAGGATGTTTTAAGCCTGTGACTTGAAACACAGTAGTTAATATGCTGCTCATTATTAGGGCCCTGGGCTCTTTTAGAAACCACCTGCATTGCATGGGTGGAAGTGGGCCTCTGTGGGGCCAGAAGTGCCGTGGAATATACCCTTGCTAATGAAGCTTTCACCTTCCACCTTTTGTCTTACATATAAAGCAGTATTTTTTCCAAATGCGGGGCATCTTGTACTCAGTGGCTTCCTTGAAGCTCAGTGCTGCCACCTGCTGGATTGATTTTCTGAAGCCTTTAGTTTCCGTCAGCTGAAAGACTGAAGGAGAGGAGGGACTCCATTCATTGAACAAGCACTCTCAGAGAATGCCTTTTTTTTTTTTTGAGACGGAGTCTCATTTGTCGCCCAGGCTGGAGTACGGTGGCCCAATCTTGGCTCACTGCCAGCTTTGCCTCCTGGGTGCAAGCGATTCTCCTGCCTCAGCCTCCTGAGTAGCTGGGACTACAGGCACATGCACATGCCACCACACCCGGCTAAATTTTTGTATTTTTAGTAGAGACGGGGTTTCACCGTGTTAGCCAAGATGGTCTCCATCTCCTGACCTTGTGATCCGCCCACATCGGCCTCCCAGAGTGCTGGGATTACAGCCGTGAGCCACCGCGCCTGGCCAAGAATGCCTTTTTGAGTGCCTGGCCAGGTGAACAGGACAGGCAGAAGCGCCCTGGCTGGGCTGGTGTTCTAGCCAAATATCCTGTGACAGACCCTGTGAGCTAGTACCAGCCAGCCACACTGTTGCTGGTTTTGCTAGCCAGTGTAAAAGGGTGTGATCTGGTGATGGAGAAGCTTTTGGGTTTCGAAGCCTGGGCCTCTTTTATTGTCCCAGTATGTCCTTTCGTTCAGAGACCTTTTCCCCATGAGTGGACCTAAAATTCCTGAACGGAAAACATGACTTTGAACTATTCCCAGTTACGAGAGAATTGTTGAAAGTATTTCCAGCCCTCCTCACCTTCTTCCTGCATATAACATTTTAATTATTTTTTGATTCAAAGGAAGTTAAGTCACACTTCTTTGTCTTAAGTAAGGCTGTTTTATTTGTTAGGGTTCAGGGCACATGGACTGTTTGTTTCTTTTTTTTGAGACAGAGTTTCACTCTTGTTACCCAGGCTGGAGTGCAGTGGTGCAATCTCAGCTCACTGCAACCTCTGCCTCCTGAGTTCAAGTGATTCTCCTGCCTTGGCGTCCCGAGTAGCCGGGATTACAGGCATGCACCACCACGCCCAGCTACTTTTGTATTTTTAGTAGAGATGAGGTTTCTCCATGTTGGTCAGGCTGGTCTCGAACTCCTGACCTCAGGTGATCTGCCCGCCTTGGCCTCCAAAGTGTTGGGATTACAGATGTGAGCCACCGTGCCTGGCCTGGACTCTTTATCTTACAAACATCTTCAGAATGAGAGTGACTGATGGCCTGTCCCTGTCTGGTTTGTTCATGTTGTCCCGGTGCCCATCAGTCATAGGGAGGGGTCTGTCCCAGGGACACGCAGTGAGGAAACTTGTTACTCTTCAGTCCCTGAGGAGTGCTGCCGGGACAGTGGTTCTCTTGAGATACCGCTTATATGGGCAGATAGCCTTCGATTCGCCAGGTTAGAGCCTTTAGCCGGCCCATGTGCTCTCTGTTCCTCCCAGGTTTGGAAACGATGTGCAGCACTTCAAGGTGCTCCGAGACGGAGCCGGCAAGTACTTCCTCTGGGTGGTGAAGTTCAATTCTTTGAATGAGCTGGTGGATTATCACAGATCTACATCTGTCTCCAGAAACCAGCAGATATTCCTGCGGGACATAGAACAGGTGCCACAGGTAAGCCTCATCAGGGTGAGATGGGATCATTTTAGAAATTAAGAATAGCTCCTCAGGCCGGGCGCGGTGGCTCAAGCCTGTAATCCCAGCACTTTGGGAGGCCGAGACGGGCGGATCACGAGGTCAGGAGATCGAGACCATCCTGGCTAACATGGTAAAACCCCGTCTCTACTAAAAAATAAAAAAACTAGCTGGGCGCGGTGGCGGGCGCCTGTAGTCCCAGCTACTCGGGAGGCTGAGGCAGGAGAATAGCGTGAACCCGGGAGGCGGAGCTTACAGTGAGCTGAGATCCGGCCACTGCACTCCAGCCTGGGCGACAGAGCGAGACTCCGTCTCAAAAAAAAAAAAAAAAAGAATAGCTCCTCAGTGTGCATTCCTGTGGGAAAGGGGAGGTGACCCTCAATCAACATGCAGGCGCCCTTCAGGGATTGCCACTGGGGCTTGTGCTCGTTACTGTATGCGTTACCCTCCATTCACACTAAAAATTTCTTGTTTCTGGCCCAGCATAGTAGCTCATGCCAGTAATCCCAGCACTTTGGGAGGTTGAGGCAGGCAGATCACTTGAGGTCAGGAGCTTGAGACTAGCCTGGCCAACATGGTGAAACCCTGTCCCTACTAAAAATACAAAAATTAGCCGGATGTGGTGGCGCCCACCTGCACTCGGGAAGCTGAGATGGAAAAATCGCTTGAACCCGGGAGGTGGAGGTTGCAGTGAGCTGAGATTGTACCACTGCACTCCAACCTGGATGAGATAGGGAGACTGCATCTCAAAAAAAAAAAAAAGAAAGAAAGAAAAAGATTTGTTGTTTTAAATACAAGGTTTTTGCTTTTCCAGAGGCAATGTGTAGCCAGCTTGCCAGTCTCTCTAGGGAGATGGTCTTTAACACACCCACCCAAAGATCCTGTCCCTGGAGGCAAATTATGAGGAAAACTATGCCTGTGAGGGAGTGGGGTCGGCACCGTTCCTGTCCCTTGAGCCCTGGTCATAAGTTAAAGTTAGAGTCCCTTATGGTATTTGAGCTCCAGAACTTTAGGCTCTAATACCTTAAGGGTGTGGTAGAAGGGACTTGCAGATTCTGGGCCCACAGCCTAAACACAGAGGGCTGTTTCTAAAGAACTTTCCCCTCCAAGCACTGCCTGCCCTCTACTTGATAATACGGCACAGTTGGCCACCCTCCTCTGGGAGACATACTCTAGCATTTTCTGAGCACTGGGAAAGATCACACTAAACCCGCTTGGCCTGTCAACTTAGAATAGGTAAGAATAAACGGGGGGTTGGGAGATGGGAGGTGAGTTTAGGAAACATGGAGAATTTGGCACGCATGCGTTTCCCCCTGGAACCCATCTGGCCTCGGAGGTGGCCGGCCACAGACCAGGAATGTAATGTGGGTTTTTCCTGCTCCTGTTTTGCAGCAGCCGACATACGTCCAGGCCCTCTTTGACTTTGATCCCCAGGAGGATGGAGAGCTGGGCTTCCGCCGGGGAGATTTTATCCATGTCATGGATAACTCAGACCCCAACTGGTGGAAAGGAGCTTGCCACGGGCAGACCGGCATGTTTCCCCGCAATTACGTCACCCCTGTGAACCGGAACGTCTAAGAATCAAGAAGCAATTATTTAAAGAAAGTGAAAAATGTAAAACACATACAAAAGAATTAAACCCACAAGCTGCCACTAACAGCAGCCTGTGAGGGAGTGCAGAACACCTGGCCGGGTCACCCTGTGACCCTCTCACTTTGGTTGGAACTTTAGGGGGTGGGAGGGGGCGTTGGATTTAAAAATGCCAAAACTTACCTATAAATTAAGAAGAGTTTTTATTACAAATTTTCACTGCTGCTCCTCTTTCCCCTCCTTTGCCCTTTTTTTCATCCTTTTTTCTCTTCTGTCCATCAGTGCATGACGTTTAAGGCCACGTATAGTCCTAGCTGACGCCAATAATAAAAGACAAGAAACCAAGTGGGCTGGTATTCTCTCTATGCAAAATGTCTGTTTTAGTTGGAATGACTGAAAGAAGAACTACTGTTTCTGTGTTCTTCGTATATACACACAAAAAGGAGCGGGCAGGGCAGCTCGACGCCTTTGCTGTTTAACTTCCTCCAGAGGAGGGGGCTTGTAGGAAACAGCCTTCCAGCCCAGACCCCCAGTGTATTTTGTCCAAGTTGGCAGTAGAGTGGGGTAGAAGGAAAGGATGTCACTGCCTCCATAGCTTCCCTAGAAAGCCTACCTGGGCCGGGCAGCGCGGTGGCTCACGCCTGTAATCCCAGCACTTTGGGAAGCCAAGGTGGGTGGATCACGAAGTCAGGAGTTCGAGACCAACCTAGCCAACATGGCAAAACCCTGTCTGTACTAAAAATACAAAAATTAGCTGGGTGTGGTGGCGTGCGCCTGTAATCCCAGCTACCTGGGAGCCTGAGGCAGGAGAATCGCTTGAACCTGGGAGGTGGAGGTTGCAGTGAGCCGAGACCATGCCATTGTACTCCAGCCTGGGTGACAGAGCGAGGCTCCATCTCAAAAAAAAAAAAAAAAAGCTCACCCGAAAGCCTGTCTCTTTCTACTTTGTTGGCCCTTCCAGTGGGATTATCAAGCATGTTGTTTTTTCATAGTGCCTTTTTCCTTATTTCAAGGGTTGCTTCTGAGTGGTGGTGTTTTTTGTTTTGTTTTGTTTTTTCATTTGTTTTGTTTTAAAATAAGTTAAAGACAGTCCAGAGCTTTTCAGCCAATTTGTCTCCTACTCTGTGTAAATATTTTTCCCTTGGGGCAGGGTAGAGCAAGGGAGACAAGCAGGAGTGGAAGGTGAGGCGGCTTTAAGCTCCAGCTTTAAGGTTTGTGAGCCCCTTGGGGGTTCAGGGAACTGCTTGCCTAGGTTGCAGTGTGAGTGTGACAGGCCACCGGGGCAAGAGGGAAGGTGACCACCCAGCTCTCCCACATCCCACTGGATCTGGCTTACAGGGGGTTGGAAGCCTGTCCTCACTGTCTCGGGGGTTGTGGCCCCCGCCCCATCACTATATGCACCCCTGGAACCAGCAAGTCCCAGACAAGGAGAGCGAAGGAGGAAGTCATGGGAACGCAGCCTCCAGTTGTAGCAGGTTTCACCTTATACCTATGCTGGAGTGCACAATGAGAGTAGTCACTTTTCACCTGTCTTGCTCTTAGATTGGGCTGTGACTTTCATCCTGTGTCCCCTGACCTGTCCAGATGAGCGTGAGGGCAGCACTGGGAAGCCGGAGTGCTGCTTGTGCCTCCCTTGCCCGTGGGCTGTGTTGACTGCTGCTCCCCACCCCTACAGATGGTCCCAGGAAGCAGGGGGAGTTGGGGAAGGCAAGATTGGAAAGACCAAGGCCTCGGCAGAGATCTCTGTCTTCTCTCCACTTCTGGTTCCCTGTAGTGATGTGCCTGTAATCTTTTTCTCCACCCAATCCCCTTTCCATGACAAAAACAAGACTGCCTCCCTCTCTCCGGAGAGTTGGTGTCAGCCTTGGGCCTTTCGGTCCCAAGGCGGCTGATGGGAGTCTCCCTCCGACTCCGGATATGAACAGGGCCTAGGCCTGGAGCGTTTGCTGTGCCAGGAGGCGGCAGCTTTTCTGGGCAGAGCCTGTCCCCGCCTTCCCTCACTCCTCATTCTGCTTCTCCTTTCCTTGCTGATGATAAAAGGAATCTGGCATTCTGCACCTGGACCATTTGATTGTTTTATTTTGGAATTGGTGTATATCATGAAGCCTTGCTGAACTAAGTTTTGTGTGTATATATTTAAAAAAAAAAAAAAATCAGTGTTTAAAGAAAGACCTATGTACTTAATCCTTTAACTCTGCGGATAGCATTTGGTAGGTAGTGATTAACTGTGAATAATAAACATACAATGAATTCTTCACTTGGTATCTTTTTTTCCCCTTGCCTGCCTTAAAAATTTAAAAACCACCTTGGGGAGTCAGGAATCTTGGGTCCTTATTTCAGACTCGCCCAGCTTACATCCCCCTGGGGTAGCATGTGGGGAGCCTGTTAACGGTACAGAATTGCAAACCCCCCCGCCATCCTCGGACATGAACTTTGAGAACACAGACATGCCCGCTGTTTCTGATGCAGAGAAACCACTGACCACGCTTTGGGGACTCTGGTCTAGACCAAGGACTTTGGGAGGATAAAGAGCTTGGCTTATTTGGTTCTCCTGTTCTCTGTGTTAAACAGGGAGAAGGACAGAAACACCTATGAAGAAACGATTTTGATGTGCTAAGTAACTAAAACCTACTTGTTTGCTCAATAGGCTGCTTTTAGGGTGAGATGAAGCATGTTTACACACACGTTGGCTACAGAGGCAAAGAATACTTAACAAAAAAGCAATGAGGGCTAGCCATGGTAGCTCATGCCTGTAATCCCAGCACTTTGGGAGGTCAAAGTGGGGGATCACTTGAGCCCAGGAGTTTGAGACCAATCTGGGCAGCATAGGGAGACTCCCTGCCTCTCTACAAAAAGCAAATTAGTCAGATGCAGTGGCACACGCCTGTAGTTACAATTATTTGGGAGGCTGAGGTGGATCACTTGAGCCCGGGAGGTCAAGGCTACAGTGAGCTGTGGTTGCACGACTGCACTCCAGCCTGGGCAGCAGGGTGAGACCTTGTCTCAAAAAAGTAATAAAAAAGGGCAGGCGGGGTGGCTCACGACGGTAATCCCAGCACTTTGGGAGACTGAGGTGGGTGGATCAGGTAGTCAGGAGTTCAAGACCAGCCTAGCCAACATGGTGAAACCCCATCTATACTAAAAATACAAAAGTTAGCCAGGCATGGTGGCGGGCACCTGTAATCCCAGCTACCCGGGAGGCTGAAGCAGGAGAATCGCTTGAACGCAGAAGGTGGAGGTTACAGTGAGCCAAGATCGCGCCACTGCACTCCAGCCTGGGTGACAGAGCAAGATTCCGTCTCAAAAAAAAGGTAATAAAGGCCAGGCTCAGTGGCTTACGCCTGTAGTCCCAACACTGAGAGGCCAAGGTGGGTGAATTGCTTGAGCTCAAGAATGCCAGACCAGCCTGGGCAACATGGTGAAACCCCATGTCTACCAAAAATTAGCTGAGTGTGGTGATGCACACCTGTGGTCCCAGCTACTCAGGAGGCTGAGGTGGAGGTTGCAGTGAGCTGAGATTGTGGCACAGCACTGCAGCCTGAGAGACCTATCGCAAAAAAAAAAAAAATACCCAAGAAATCCCGACTTGAATTCTTGGTATAACCACACTGAGCAGGGGAGGTCTGTGGGTCATTTTGTTTTGTGACAGAGTCTATCTGCCACCCAGGCTGGAGTGCCGTGGTGCGATCATAGCTCACTGCAGACTCAATCTCCTGGGCTCAAGTGATCGTCTCAGCCTCCCAGGTAGCTGGGACTACAGGCATACGCTACTGCACCCGGCTCTTTTCATTTTTTTGTACAGTGGGGTCTGTGTTTCCCAGGCTGGTCTCAGACTCCTGGGCTCAAGATATCCCCCAACCCTTGGTTTCTCAAAGTGCTGGGAATCCAGGCGTGAGCTGTGCCTGGCCTGGGACGTTTTTGATCCTCCCCTGCAGCAGCCATATGTGAGAAGGATCTTGACCCAGCAAGAGTCAAGGCCGCCAGTCCTGTGGTCCGCTTGGGCTGGCCTCCTTGAAGCTGAGCAGAAGTTTACAAAATGGAGCTATTTAATTGAAAAGGCTGGGCATGGTGACTCATTTAGCCTCATTTGAGGCTGTTTGCTCAATTTGTCCCCTCCCTCGCATTTGACTTGATTGTTTCAGAATTAATGGGAAAATCACTGCTTTTCTGTGATCAGCAGCAGTTTGGTCACAGATTTCTTAGTGATTGTATCTCCCTCCTCAGGGATCCCGGATTCCTGGGAAGGCATCTGGGTGGGGTGCCTTGGGAATTCTCCCAGCCTCTTCCAGGAGTCCTCTGGCCGGCCTGGGCGTGATCTCAGCTCACTGCAAGCTCCACCTCCTGGGTTCACACCATTCTCCCGCCTCAGCCTCCCAAGTAGCTGGGACTACAGGTGCCCTCCACCACACCTGGCTAATTTTGTTTTTGTATTTTTAGTAAAGACAAGGTTTCACTGTGTTAGCCAGGATGGTCTCAATCTCCTGACCTTGTGATCCACCCGCCTCGGCCTCACAAAGTGCTGGGATTATAGGCGTGAGCCACTGCGCCTGGCTGGAAATACTTTTAACTTGAGATACTGTGTGTATGTGTAATAAATACAAATTCCCCAGACCAGAGCCCCATTCTATACTCACGAATAAAGAGATGCACATGGCTTAAGATGTGTTCATTGGGAGCTTCTGAAGCTTAGCCCCAGTCTGGTGGGGTCCCGGCTCCTCCCTGCAGTCAGCTGTGCCAAGGCAGATGAATCGTGCTCACCCCTAGGAAGGCTGGTGTCAGAATCCCAAATGATGGCTGTCCTTGGGGGTACTTAGCACCACTGAAGAAATAAGAGTACAAGCCAGGCATGGTGGCTCACACCTGAAATCCCAGCACTTTGGGAGTGTGAGGGTAGTCTTTACCTCCTTACCTGAGGTCAGGAGTTCAAGACCAGCCTGGCCAACATGGTGAAACCCCGGCTCTACTAAAAATACCAAAATTAGGTGGGTATGGTGGCAGGCATCTGTGATCGCAGCTCCTTGGGAGGCTGAGGCAGGAGAATCGCTTGAACCCGGGAGACGGAGGTTGCAGTGAGCTGAGATCATGCCATTGCACTCCAGCCTCGGCGACAGAGCGAGACTCCATCTCAAAAAAAAAGAAGAGTACAATTCTGTGTGCCAACAGCACTGATAGATCAATGTTACATGATAGTGATATTGATTAAGCCATTTACTGCTCAGTGCATTCCAAACACTACTTTTAAAACGAACACTTAAAAGCCATACTATACCCCGTCCAAAAAAGAAATTACTGAGACGTATTTTAAGTCTCCACTCTGGCCCATCCGAGAGCAACACTGGTCTTAGGTCTCCAAGGACAGCCTTCTTTGTTTTTTCTTTCTTCTTTTTTTTTTTTTTTTTTGGGACGGAGTCTCGCTCTGTCGCCCAGGCTGGAGTGCAGTGGCCGGATCTCAGCTCACTGCAAGCTCCGCCTCCGGGTTTACGCCATTCTCCTGCCTCAGCCTCCGGAGTAGCTGGGACTACAGGCACCTGCCACCACGCCCGGCTAGTTTTTTGTATTTTTTAGTAGAGACGGGGTTTCACTGTGTTAGCCAGGATGGTCTCGATCTCCTGACCTCGTGATCCGCCCGTCTCGGCCTCCCAAAGTGCTGGGATTACAGGCTTGAGCCACCGCGCCCGGCCTTTTTTTTTTTTTAGTTGGTATCTGGCTCTGTTGCTGGAGTACAGTGGTGTGATCTCAGCTCATTGCAATCTCCGCCTCCTGGGTACAAGCGATTCTGCTGCCTCAGCCTCCCAAGTGGCTGGAACTACAGGCACCCGTTACCACACCCAGCTAATTTTTGTATTTTTAGTGGAGATGGGGTTTCACCATGTTGGCCAGGATGGTCTTGATCTCCTGATCTCGTGATCTGCCCACCTCGGCCTCCAAAGTGCTGGGCTTACAGGCGTGAGTCAACGGGCCCTGCCCCAGCCTTCTTTTTTCACATTCCTGGATTCGGGTTGAGAAAGCACGGCTATTGCAGCCATTCTTTGGGTGTGAGTTGTGGCGTCAGCAGTGTTGGCCTCCAAAATAGCAGCTGCCAGGTCCTGAGGGCTCGCCTCGTGCTGCAGGCCTGTGGAAGGGCCCGAGCCTGGGGTGAAAGGGTGGACGTTTGCCTCCTGCTGTAACCCCACCGCTCGTCCTGTGCTGTGCTAGGGAAGCAAGAGGCGAGGGGTGTACTCTTTTTCATTTACTCTGTTACGGATGTGTTGCCCACACCTATGGGGATTGCCGGTGAACGTCATTCCTGGGGCATGTGGAATTGGAGGCACTTCTCTCCCCTCTAACTGGAGGCTGAGGAGGGCCCCTGTGTCTTCCCACACCATCAGCCACCCCTTTCCATTGCTGCATGGTGGCATTGCTGCTCTGAGTCACCCTGAAACCGGAAACTGCCCCACGGGAGCCTTCTGTCCTTGACACAGACGCACTCTTCAGTTCTGATTCTTGTGTTATGCAAGCCCTTGCATGAGAGAGGCTTGCAAAGAGGAAATGCAGACAGCACAGGCTCAAAGGGAGGCTTGGAGGCAGATGGGACTTGCCCTGGGGATTGGGTGGAATGAGTTTGGACAGTGACTAATAGGACTAGTAGACAGCAGGGCAGGTGGTCCAGTAGAGGCGTGGTGATGGGAGCAAGCACCTGCCTGGAGATGGCTTGAGGGAGCCCGAATGGCCTCCTGCAGTGAGGAAGAAAGAGCCCAGGTGGGGTTTGTGGGGGCCTTGAATGCAGGCTGAGTGATGCCCATTCTGCCTGTTGACACAGGAGCCTTTGGTAGCTTTTTTTTTTTTAAACAGTCTCACTCTCACCCAACCTGGATTGCCGTGGCACAATCTCAGCTCACTGAAACCTCTGCCTCCTGGGCTCAAGCAATTCTCCTTCTCAGCCTCCCCAGTAGCTGGGATGACAGGTGTGTGCCACCACGCCCAGCTAGTTTTTGTATTTTTAGTAGAGATGGGGTTTTGCCATGTTGGCCAGGCTGGTCTCAAACTCCCGACCTCAGGTGATCCACCCGCCTCGGCCTCCCAAAGTGCTGGGATTACAGGCGTGAGCCACGCGCCTGGCTGCTTCTGTAGCTCTTGTAGAGGAGCGGTATGATGAAAGATGAGTTTTAGGAACACCTAACTTGCAGCGGTGCGGAGACCAGAATCCGGATAGCCCGGAAGAGGCTGGGGTCATGTTAGCTGAGTGAAGTCAGGCTCTGTGGTGGAGCCTGCCCAGTGACCTCACCCGACTCTCTCCCAGTTGTCTGGACCGTGTGCCCAACCTCCTTTCTGTTCCAAGCAGCCGTGCGCTCCAGTCCTGACGTGTGTGGTGTGTTTGGGGCCTTGTTGTTGTTCTCTTGCCTGTGGGTGGATGCAGGAGAGCCGGCAGAAGACCCAGAGCACCTGTTAGATTTGGAACATGTCTAGGGTGGGGCACAGTGGCTCCTGTAATCCCAGCGCTTCGGGAGGCCGAGGCAGGAGGATCACTTTAGCCCAGGAGACTGAGAACAGCCTGGCAATATAGTGAGACCCTATCTCTACAAAAAATTAGACCGACACAGTGGTGTGCTCCTGTAGTCCCAGCTACTCAGGAGGCTGAGGCAGGAGGATTGCTTGAGTCTGGAAGGTTGATGCTACAGTGAGCCGTGATTCTGCCACTGCACTCCAGCCTGGGCAGCAGAGAGAGACCAAGACCTTGTCTCAGAAAAACAAAACAAAAATCAGCTGTGTTGCACCACTGATGTGGGGGGAGGAGAGGTGTCTGTTACAGCAGCCACACTGCCTATCCAGGGACGACACTGGGGATAGGACCTGGGGAGAAACTTGAGAGGCCCAGTGAAATATATGAGGTTTTGGCCAGGCGTGGTGGCTTATGCCTGTAATCCTAGCACTTTGGGAGGCCGAGGTGGGTGGATCACAAGGTCAGGAGATCGAGACCATCCTGGCTAACATGATGAAACCCCATCTGTACTAAAAATACCAAAAAAATTAGCTGGGTGTGGTGGTGGTCGCCTGTAGTCCCAGCTACTCAAGAGGCTGAGGCAGGAGAATGGCATGAACCCAGGAGGCAGAGCTTCAGTGAGCTGAGATCCCGCCACTGCACTCCAGCCTGGGCGACAGAGTGAGACTCTGTCTCAAAAAAAAAAAAAAAAAAAAATTAGCTAGGAATGGTGGCAAATGCCTGTAGTCCCAGCTACTCAGGAGGCTGAGGCAGGAGAATCGCTTGAACCCAGGAGGCGGAGGTTGCGGTGAGCCAAGATTGCGCCATGGCACTCCAGCCTGGGCAACAAGAGCGAAACTCCGTCTCAAAAAAAAAAGAAAGAAAGAAAAATATTAGGTTTTGGAAAAGGAAGTAGAATTGCTCGTCATCTAAAATAGAAGGAAGCAGCAGTGGCAGCTCTCATAAGACCAGCACCCGCACCGTCTCCTCACAGACGGTGCTGGCTTTTCTGCACGAACCCCACTCTCCAGACCTAGCTGCATAGGATAAGCCAATTTCTGAATGCCTTTTTTTTTTTTTTTTTTTTTTGAGACGAGGTCTCGCTTTGTCCCAGGCTGGAGTGCAGTGGCATGATCATAGCTCACTGCTGCCTTGAACTCCTGGGCTCAAGTGCTCCTCCCACCTCAACCTCCTGAGTAGCTGGCACGTGCATACCACCCATGCCCAGCTAATTTAAAAAAGATTTGATAGAGATGGGGTCTCACTATATTGCCCAGGCTAGTCTTGAATTCCTGCACTCAAGGGATTCTCCCGCCTCAGCCTCCCAAAGCGTTGGGATTACAGGCATGAGCTACTGTGCCCAGCCTTTTTTTTTTTTTTTTTTTTTTTTTTTTTTTTGAGACAGAGTTTCACTCTTGTTGCCTGGGCTGGAGTACAGTGGCGCAATCTCGGCTCGCTGCAACCTCCACCTCCTGGGGTTCAAGCGATTCTTCTGCCTCAGCCTCCCGAGTAACTGGGATTACAGGCATGTACCACCACACTCGGCTAATTTTGTATTTTTAGTAGAGACGGGGTTTCTACATGTTGGTCAGGCTGGTCTTGAACTCCCGACCTCAGGTGATCCACTCGCTTCGGCCTCCCAAAGTGCTGGGATTACAGGCATGAACCACAGAGTCTTGCTCCATGGCCCAGCCTGCAGTACAGTGGTGTGATTATAGCTCACTGCAGCCTCAAACTCCTGGGCTCAAACCCTCCTCCCACCTCAGCCTCCCAAGGAACTGGGACTATAGGTGGTACCACCACGCCTAGCAAATTTAAAAAATTTTAAAGATTTGGCCGGGCGCGGTGGCTCAAGCCTGTAATCCCAGCACTTTGGGAGGCCGAGACGGGCGGATCACGAGGTCAGGAGATCGAGACCATCCTGGCTAACACGGTGAAACCCCGTCTCTACTAAAAATACAAAAACTAGCCGGGCGAGGTGGCAGGCGCCTGTAGTCCCAGCTACTTGGGAGGCTGAGGCAGGAGAATGGCGGAAACCCGGGAGGCGGAGCTTGCAGTGAGCTGAGATCTGGCCACTGCACTCCAGTCCGGGCGACAGAACGAGACTCCGCCTCAAAAAAAAAAAAAAAAAAAAAAAAATTTTAAAGATTTTAGGCTGGGCATGGTGACTCATGCCTGTAATCCCAGCACTTGTAGAGGCCGATGGGGGCAGATCACTTGAGGTCAGGAGTTCACAACCAGCCTGGCCAACCTGGTAAAACCCAGTCTCTACTAAAAATACAAAAATTATCCAGGCATGGTGGCCCATGCCTATGATTCCAGCTACACAGGAGGCTGAAGCAGGAGAATCACTTGAACCGAGGAGGCAGAGGTTGCAGCAAGCCGAGATGGCAAACTTTTTTTTTTTTTTTTTTTTTTTTGAGACAAAGTCTCGCTCTGTCGCCCAGGCTGGAGTGCAGTGGCCGGATCTCAGCTCACTGCAAGCTCCGCCTTCCAGGTTCCCGCCATGCTCCTGCCTCAGCCTCCTGAGTAGCTGGGACTACAGGCGCCCGCCACCTCGCCCGGCTAGTTTTTTGTATTTTTTAGTAGAGACAGGGTTTCACCGTGTTAGCCAGGATGGTCTCGATCTCCTGACCTCGTGATCCGCCCGTCTCGGCCTCCCAAAGTGCTGGGATTACAGGCTTGAGCCACCGCTCCCAGCCAAAAAAAAAAGTTTTATGGAGACATAATCAGTGTAACATGTAAGTGACCCATCTGAAGTATATTATTCAATGTGTTTTAGTATTCACAGTTATGCAATCATCACCACAATCCATTTTATTTTATGTTTTTTAGTAGAGATGGGGTCTCACTATGTCGCTCAGGCTGGTCTCAAACTCCTGTCCTCAAGCTATCCTCCCATCTCAGCCTCCCAAACTGCTGGGATTTACAGACATGATCTACTGTGCCAGCCACCACAATCCATTTTAGAACACTGTCATACCCCAAAAGGAACCATATACCACAGCCTAGGCAACATGACAAAACCTCACCCCTACAAGAAATACAACAATTAGCCAGGCGTGTAATCCCAGCACTTTGGGAGGCTGAGGTGGGAGAATCACCTTTGCCTGGGAGGTGGAGGCTGCAGTGAGCCCCAGCTGCACCACTGCACTCAAGCTTGGATGACAAGTGAGACCCTATCTCAAAAAAAAAAAAGGAAAAGAAGGCCGGGCGCGGTGGCTCAAGCCTGTAATCCCAGCACTTTGGGAGGCCGAGACGGGCGGATCACGAGGTCAGGAGATCGAGACCATCCTGACTAACACTGTGAAACCCCGTCTGTACTAAAAAAAAAAAAAAAAAAAAAAAAAACAACTAGCCAGGCGAGGTGGCGGGCGCCTGTAGTCCCAGCTACTCGGGAGGCTGAGGCAGGAGAATGGTGTGAACCCGAGGGCAGGGCTTGCAGTGAGCTGAGATCCGGCCACTGCACTCCAGCCTGGGCGACAGAGTGAGACTCCGTCTCAAAAAAAAAAAAAAAAAGAGGAAAAGAAATCATATACCCTTTAGCACTCATGCCCTATTATCTATCCGCCAACCTCTCCCAGATCCTGGCAACCACCATTTACTTTCTGTCTCTATGGATTTTCCTATTCGGGACATTTCATTTCGACGGAATCCCAGTATGTGGCTTATGGATGTGCCTTCTTTTATTTAGTATAACGTCTTCAAGGCTCATCCACATGGCAGCGTGGATCAGCTGGTACTTCACTCCTTCTTATGATGAAATCGTAATTTTCCATTGCCCTGATATACCACATTTTGTTGATACATTCACCAATTGACAGGTATTGGGGATGTTTCTGTTTGGCTGTTGTGAATAACGTGACTATGAACATTGAGGTACAAGGCTGTTTTTTGTTTTTTTTTGAGACAGAGTCTCGCTCTCCTCTCCCTCAGGCTGGAGTGCAGTGGCACGATCTCGGCTCACTGCAAGCCCCGCCTCCTGGGTTCACGTCATTCTCCTGCCTCAGCCTCCCAAGTAGCTGGGACTACAGGGCGCCTGCCACCATGGCCGGCTAATTTTTTTGTATTTTTGATGGAGACTGGGTTTCACCGTGTTAGCCAGGATGGTCTCAATTCCCTGACCTCGTGATCCATCCGCCTCCGCCTCCCAAAGTGCTGGGATTACAGGTGGGGGCCACCGCGCCCGCCTGATGTACAAGGTTTTATGCAGACATATCCTGAAGGGGTTTTAAGCAGAGGAGCAGACACGATTGTGTTGGATTGTAAGAAACTGCTGCTGTTGGCCAGGCGAAGTGGCTCACACCTGTAATCCCAGCACTCTGGGAGGCCGAGATGGGTGGGTCACCGGAAGTCAGGAGTTCGAGACCAGCCGGGCCAATATGGTGAAATCCTGTCTTTACTAAAAATACAAAAATTAGCCAGGCATGGTGGCGTGTGCCTGTAATCCCAGCTACTCAGGAGGCTGAGACAAGAGAATCACTTGAACCTGGGAGGCGGAGGTTGCAATGAGCCGAGATCACACCAGTGCACTCCAACCTGAGGGACAGAGCGACACTCCGTCTAAAAAATAAAGAAAGAAAGAAAAGAATCTGCTGCGGTTGTCCTAGTGAAAGGGTAGAGGGCCAGAGGGCCATATAAGCTAGTGGCATTGAGCTGTATTTAGGAGGAGGAGCTGGGAAGACCTGGGGTGGAGAGAAAGGCAGGTCCAGATGGCTGCAGGGCAGTGGGGGGATCTGTGGCTTTTGTTCGTTGAGATGGGGAACTAGGGGAAGATGGGCAGGGTGGGGTGAGGCGGGGAGAAAGGCTGGAGGGTTGGATTTGAGGTGCCTGAGGACAAACATCTAGAAAGCAGGGTGTGTTCACCTGGAGCTCAGGAGACAGATCTGACAGGGGATCCAGATCCAGGGATTGTCAGCGTGGAGGTGGCCCTGAAACCATGGCCACAGTGAGGCCTCACATACTCCAGTCCCCAGAAGGAGGCACAGCCCTGAGGGCCGGGTGAGGGGAAGGCAGAAAGCACAGAGGAGAGAGGCCAGAGCAGAGCGGCAGGAGGTGAGCCAAGAGCCCACAGGACCAGGGACGCTGCGAGGCTCCAGGGACAGGCTGCGGGAAAACGCTCCCTGGTACCATCCTGGTCCCAGCCCCTTGTCCCCCTCTCCCCACTGCCACAAAACCTCCTCCTGTCTCTCCACCCTGCCTTTTTCCCCAGCCTGTCCAAAGAGGGCAAAGTCCAGGCTCCTGCCCCTCAGGAGCAGTGTGGTGTAAGACAAAGAGCATGAGATCGCAGGCCTGAGGCCAGGGTCTTTATTCCTTACTGTGTGACCAGGGCCCCCTTTTTTCTTTCTTTTCTTTCTTTCTTTTTTTTTTTTTTTTGAAACAGAGCAAGACTCGCCTGGGCGCAGTGGCTCACTCCTGTAATCCCAGCACTTTGGGAGGCCGAGGCGGGCGGATCACAAAGTCAGGAGATCAAGACCGTCCTAGCTAACACAGTGAAACCCTGTCTCTACTAATAATACAAAAAATTAGCTGAGCATGGTGGCGGGCGCCTGTAGTCCCAGCTACTCGGGAGGCTGAGGCAAGAGAATGGTGTGAACCCAGGAGGCAGAGCTTGCAGTGAGCTAAGATCACGCCACTGCACTCCAGCCTGGGGGACAGAGCAAGACCCCGTCTCAAAATAAATAAATAAATAAAAGAGAAAAAAGAAACAGAGCAAGACTCTATAGCCCAAGCTGGAGTACAGTGATACAGTCCTGGCTCACTGCAACCTCCACCTCCTGGGTTCAAGCAATTCTCCCACCTCGGCTTCCCAAGTGGATTACAGGCACGTTCCACCATGTCTGGCTAGTTGTTTGTATTTTTAATAGAAATGGGGTTTTGCTGTGTTGCCCAGGCTGGTCTTGAACTCTTGGCCTCAAGTGATCCACCCGCCTCAGCCTCCCAAAGTGCTGGGATTACTGGCGTGAGCCGTGGCGCCTGGCCATGACCAGGGCCCTTAACCTCTCACCCCCTTCCTTCATCTGTTTAAAAATCAAACCAACGAAAATGTCACTAGGTTGCTCTGAGGAGCCAACATGATTATGTACACAGGTGTTTTGCAACTGCAACGATTAAGTGCATCGTGACAGTTGCTGATTAGGATCTTGGCATTCAAGATCTCATACAGTCTGCACCTAGTCCAATTCTTCAAGCCTTTGGCCAAACAAATCCCTTCTGAGTCTTTGCCTTCGGTCAGCATCTACCTTTCTCCCAGATCGCAGGCAAGACCTGGGCTCAACCAATCCTGCCACCCCAGCCTCCCAAGTAGCTGGGACCACAGACGCGCACCACCGTGTCCGGCTAACTTTTTGTACTTTTAGTAGCGCTGGGGTTTCGCCATGTTGCCCAGGCTGGACTCCAACTCCTCAACTCAAGCTGTAGCAGGCGAGCGGCAGATAAAACTCCTCAGACACCAAGTTACAGAAGGAAGGGGTTTATTCGGCCGGGGACATCAGCAAGACTCCTGTCTCAAGAGCCGAGCTTCCCGAGTGAGCAATTCCTGTCCCTTTTAAGGGCTCACGACTCTAAGGCGGTGCGTGACAGGGTCGTGATCGATTGAGCAAGCAGGGGGTATGTGACTGGGGGCTGCATGCACCCGTAATTAGATCGGAACAAAACAGGATAGGGATTTTCACAGTGCATTCCTGTACAATGTCTGTAATCTATTGATAACATTACCAATCAGGTCAGGGGTCGATCTTTAACTACCAGGCCCAGGGTATGGCACCGGGCTGTCTGCCTGTGGATTTCATTTCTCCCTTTTAGTTTTTACTTCTTTCTTTGGAGGCAGAAATTGGGCATAAGGTGATATGAGGGGTGGTCTCCTCCCTCAAAGCAATCCCCTGGCCTTGGCCCTCCAAAGTGCTGGGATTACAGGCGTGAGCCACTGCACCTGGCCTGTGTAAATCTTTGATTCGTTTAAAGGTATCCTGGCCGGGCGCGGTGGCTCAAGCCTGTAATCCCAGCACTTTGGGAGGCCGAGACGGGCGGATCACGAGGTCAGGAGATCAAGACCATCCTGGCTAACATGGTGAAACCCCGTCTCTACTAAAAATACAAAAAACTAGCCAGGCGAGGTGGCGGGCGCCTGTAGTCCCAGCTACTTGGGAGGCTGAGGCAGGAGAATGGCGTGAACCCGGGAGGCGGAGCTTGCAGTGAGCCGAGATTGTGCCACTGCACTCCAGCCTGGGCGACAGAGCGAGACTCCGCCTCAAAAAAAAAATAAAAATAAAAAATAAAGGTATCCTGATATCGGTGTGAGAGATGGATTCAGCTCTCCTTTTCTCCAGATGGCTACATGATTGTCTGGATAGTATTTACTCACAGGCCACCTCTGCCCTGGCCACTGTCCTCTCCTCTCTAACCTTCAGCCCCTCCTCTCTGCTCTCTGCTTATCCCCAGACTGTCATGAGAACTGGCTCTATAGACCCCACATCTGCTGAGAACCCCTTCCTGACCAGCTCCCAGGAGGCTTCTGCTCCCCTGCAGTCTCGAAATCCCAACTGCCTGCCCCCTTCTTCCATCCCCTCTTCCTCCATCCCCCCTTCCTCCATCCTCTCTTTCTCCATCCTCCCTTCCTCCATCCTCCCTTTCTCCATCTTCCTGTGGGCACAGTGGCTCAATTCTGTAATCCCAGCACTTTGGGAGGCCTAGGTGGGTGGGTCACTTGAGGTCAGGAGTTCAAGACCAGCCTGTTCAACATGGTAAAACCCCGACTCTACTAAAAACACAAAAATTGGCCGGGCGCGGTGGTTCATACCTGTAATCCCAGCACTTTGGGAGGCCGAGGCGGGCGATCTCCCCTTGGCCCTCCCCTTGGGAGCGATCACCCCTTGGCCCTCCAAAGTGCTGGGATTACAGGCGTGAGCCACTGCTCCTGGCCTGTGTAAATCTTTGATTTGTTTAAAGGTATCCTGATACCGGTGTGAGAGGTGGATTCAGCTCTCCTTTTTCCCAGATGGCTGCATGCTTGTCCGGATAGTATTTACTCACAGGTCCGCTGGCAGCCCCCTGCGAGAGGGCACGTTCTGTACACTGAGTGTCCATGTGTTCTGTATACTGGGCTCCTGTTTCTGGGCCTCTGTCACTCTGCAGTCTGTCCGTGGGCTAGTGCCACACACTAAGATTCTGATGTCAGATCGGCCATTATTTTTCCATTGCTCTTCTCAGAATGTCTTTTGGCTCTTCTTATTTATATTTTCTTTTCTTTTCCTTTTTTTTTTTTTTTTTTGGAGACGGAATCTCGCTCTGTCGCCCAGGCTAGGTGCAATGGCGTGATCTCGGCTCACTGCAACCTCTGCCTCCCGAATTCAAGCAATTCTCCTGCATCAGCCTCCCGAGTAGCTGCGACGACAGACAGGCACTGGCTACCTACCACACCTGGCTAATTTTTGTATTTTCATAGAGATGGGGTTTCCCCAGCCGGCACGGTGGCTCACACCTGTAATCTCAGCACTTTGGGAGGCCAAGTCGGGCAGATCACTTGAGGTCAGGAGTTCCAGCCTGGCCAGCATAGTGAAACTCTGTCTCTACTAAAAATACAAAAATTAGCTGGGTGTGGTGGCACACGCCTGTAGTCCCAGCTACTCAGGAGGCTGAGGCAGGAGAATTGCTTGAACCCAGGAGGCAGTGAGCTGAGATTACGCCATTGCACTCCACCCTGGGCAACAAAGCAAGACTCTATCTCAAAAAAAAAAAAAAAGGCCGGTCATGTTGGCTCACGCCTGTAATCCCAGCACTTTGGGAGGCTAAAGTGCGCGGATCACAAAGTCAGGAGATTGAGGCCATCCTGGCTAACACGGTGAAACTCCATCTCTACTAAAAATACCAAAAATTAGCCGGGAGTGGTGGTGGGCACCTGTAGTCCCAGCTGCTTGGGAGGCTGAGGCAGGAGAATGGCGTGAACCCGGGAGGCGGAGCTTGCAGTGAGCCGAGATCACGCCACTGCACTCCAGCCTGGGCGACAGAGTGAGACTCTGTCACAAAAAAAAAAAAAAAAAAAAGAGAGAGAGAGAGAGAGACAGATGGGGTTTCGCCATGTTTGCCAAGCTGGTCTTGAACTCCTGACCACGTTGTGATCCGCCTACCTTGGCCTCCCAAAGTGCTGGGATTACAGGCATGAGCCACCACGCCCGGTCTTGTTTATATTTTCAATGTAAACTTTAACATCAGCTTGTTTCCTTCCAGAGAAAAGGCTCTTGGTGTTTTTCTTTGGATCATGTTCAATTTGTAAACTAAGAAGAACTGGCGTTTTATGTTGTTGAGTGTCCCTATCCGAGGACTTGGCATGTCTTTCCAGTTTCATGTCCTTTGGGAACTTTTTCCTTATGGAGATTTTGCATGTTTCTTGTGACATTTGTTCCCAGATATTTTATCATCTTTGTTGATATTTTAAAGCAGACCCTTATCTTCTTCCATCTTTTTTTTTTTTTTTTATAAGGTCTTGCTCTGTCACCCAGGCTGGAGTGCAGTGGTGCGATCATGGCTCACTGAAACCTCAACCTCCTGGGCTCAAGTGATTCTCCCACCTCAGCCTCCCATGTAGCTAGGACTGCAGACATGTGCCACTGTGCCCAGCTAATTTATTTATTTTTATTTTTAAATTTATATCTATTTATTTATTTATCGAGACATGGTCTCTTTTTGTTACCCAGACTGGGGTACAGTGGTGTGAACGTAGCTCATCCTAGCCTCAACCCTTTGGCTTCAAGCAGTCCTCCTGCCTCAGCCTCCTGAGGAGCTGGGACTATAGGCAAGTACCACCATGCCCACAGAATTTTCGTACTTTTTGTAGAGATGGGGTTTCGCCATGTTGCCCAGGCTGGTCTTTAATATTGAGCTCCAGTGATCTGCCCACCTCAGCCTCCCAAAGTGCTGGGATTATAGGCGGGAGCCACTATGCCCGGCCTCCCGTTTTCTAAGTAGCTATCATTTTTCTTTTTTTCTTTTTTTTTTTTTGAGACGGAGTCTCGCTCTGTCGCCCAGGCTGGAGTGCAGTGGCTGGATCTCAGCTCACTGCAAGCTCCGCCTCCCGGGTTTACGCCATTCTCCTGCCTCAGCCTCCTGAGTAGCTGGGACTACAGGCGCCCATCACCTCGCCCGGCTAGTTTTTTTGTATTTTTTAGTAGAGACGGGGTTTCACCGTGTTCACCAGGATGGTCTCGATCTCCTGACCTTGTGATCCGCCTGTCTCGGCCTCCCAAAGTGCTGGGATTACAGGCTTGAGCCACCGCGCCCGGCCAGCTATCATTTTTCTATGGGAAGGTATTGAGTTCTCTGTACAAATGTTGATCTTACTACCCTACTGAATTACCTGTCTGTGTGTAGTGGTTTGGCATTCGATCTCATACAGACAAAATTCTGTCTTTTTTTTTTTTTTTTAATTTTTTTTAGAGACAGGGTCTTGCTATGTTGGCCAGGTTCATCTTCAACTCTTGGCCTCAAGCAATTCTCCTGCCTCAGCCTCCCAAAGTGCTAGGACTACAGGTGAAAGCCACCATGCCTGGCCTCAAAGTCATGTCTAAATGGCACATTTAAGCCCATGGCCAGGTGAGCTCCAAGGCTCTTCCACTGTCTGCTCTGCTTGTCCTGAGACCACTAGTGAAGATGAAAGTTCATTAAAGGAGCAAATGGGCCGGGCGCAGTGGCTCACATCGGTAATCTCAGCACTTTGGGAGGCCGAGGTGGGTGTATCACTTAAGGTGTGGAGTTCAAGACCAGCCTGGCCAACATGTAGAAACTTCATCTCTACTAGAAATATGAAAATTTAGGCCGGGCGCGGTGGCTCAAGCCTGTAATCCCAGCACTTTGGGAGGCCGAGACGGGCGGATCACGAGGTCAGGAGATCGAGACCATCCTGGCTAATACGGTGAAACCCCGTCTCTACTAAAAATACAAAAAACTAGCCGGGCGAGGTGGCGGGCGCCTGTAGTCCCAGCTACTCGGGAGGCTGAGGCAGGAGAATGGCGGAAACCCGGGAGGCGGAGCTTGCAGTGAGCTGAGATCCGGCCACTGCACTCCAGTCCGGGCGACAGAGCGAGACTCCGCCTCAAAAAAAAAAAAAAAAAAAAAAAAAGAAAATTTAGCTGGGCACGGTGGCAGGCACCTGTAGTCCCAGCTACTCAGGAGGCTGAGACTGGAGAATTGCTTGAACCCGGGAGGCGAAGGTTGCAGTGAGCTGAGATCGCACCACTGCACTCCAGCCTGGGTGACACCGTGAGACTCCGTCTCAAAAAAAAAACAAACAAAAACTATTTCGTTCTGAGTAAGGAATATAAGTTGTTTTTCAAATGCCTTCTGACCATGAGGACGCTCTTCCAAACACTTTTGCAGTCTGAGAAAAGTAATCCATCGGGAGAAGACCTCTCCCCCTCAGCTGTAGAACTCAAAGTACAGATGGGTGAGGAGCATGATCTCAAATGAAAACACAGGGCAGCTGGGCCAGCACCTTGGGAGGCCGGGCGGGGAGATTACTTAAGGTCAGGAGTTTGAGACCAGCCTGGCAAACATGGTGAAACCCCATCTCTACTAAAAATACAAAAATTAGCCAGGCGTGATGGCGTGCACCTGTAATCCCAGCTACTTGGGAGGCTGAGGTCGGAGTATCACTTGAGCCTGGGAGGCAGAGGTTGCAGTGAGCCAACATCATGCCACTGCACTCTAGCCTGAGCAACAGAGACCCTGTCAAAAAAAAAAAAAAGAAGAAAGAAAGAAAGAAAGCATATAGCACCTTTCCCTTTGCTCTCTTTCTCCTCCTCCGGCCATGTAAGATGTCCCTTCCTCATCACCTTCTGCCATGATTGTGAGTTTTCTGAGGCCTCCCCAGCCATGCTCCCTGCACAGCCTGCGGAACCATGAGCCAATTAAACCTCTTTCCCTTATAAACTACCAAGTCTCAGGTATTTCATAGCAGTATGAGAGCAAATTGATAACACCATTACATTTGGGGTTAGGGCCTCAAAGTATGAATTTGGGGCGGTGCATAACAAAATCCCACAGACCTGGGTTCTTGGTCCTAGCTCCAGATTCTGCTAGTTATGTGACCTTGGGCAAGGTGCCTGATGCCTCTGAGCTTGTTTCCTCAGCAGTATGATGGAATATGATGTTGGCCTCCTAGGGTTTTTGGGAGACGTGACTATGTATATAATATCCAGCCTGGACGGGCACGGTGGCTCAAGCCTGTAATCCCAGGACTTTGGGAGGCTGAGGCAGGTTGATCACTTGAGGTCAGGAGTTTGAGACCAGCCTGACCAACATGATGAAACCCCATCTCTACTAAAAATACAAAAAATTAGCCAGGCCTGGTGTCCCATGCTTGTAATCCCAGCTACTCAGGAGGCTGAGGTCGGAGTATCACTTGAGCCTGGGAGGCAGAGGTTGCAGTGAGCCAACATCATGCCACTGCACTCTAGCCTGAGCAACAGAGACCCTGTCAAAAAAAAAAAAGAAAGAAAGAAAGAAAGAAAGCATATAGCACCTTTCCCTTTGCTCTCTTTCTCCTCCTCCGGCCATGTAAGATGTCCCTTCCTCATCACCTTCTGCCATGATTGTGAGTTTTCTGAGGCCTCCCCAGCCATGCTCCCTGCACAGCCTGCGGAACCATGAGCCAATTAAACCTCTTTCCCTTATAAACTACCAAGTCTCAGGTATTTCATAGCAGTATGAGAGCAAATTGATAACACCATTACATTTGGGGTTAGGGCCTCAAAGTATGAATTTGGGGCGGTGCATAACAAAATCCCACAGACCTGGGTTCTTGGTCCTAGCTCCAGATTCTGCTAGTTATGTGACCTTGGGCAAGGTGCCTGATGCCTCTGAGCTTGTTCCTCAGCAGTATGATGGAATATGATGTTGGCCTCCTAGGGTTTTTGGGAGACGTGACTATGTATATAATATCCAGCCTGGACGGGCACGGTGGCTCAAGCCTGTAATCCCAGGACTTTGGGAGGCTGAGGCAGGTTGATCACTTGAGGTCAGGAGTTTGAGACCAGCCTGACCAACATGATGAAACCCCATCTCTACTAAAAATACAAAAAATTAGCCAGGCCTGGTGTCCCATGCTTGTAATCCCAGCTACTCAGGAGGCTGAGGCAGGAGAATCACTTGAATCCAGGAGGTGGAGGTTGCAGTGACCTGAATCGCATCATTTCCATCCAGCCTGGGCAACATGAGCAAAACTCCGTCTCGAAAAACAAAATAAAATAAAATATCCAGCCTAATGCCAGAGGAACCGTATACTTCCTCAACAGATGTTTCTCTTCATCTATCCAGCTGGGCAGACATGCTATCTGCCACCTTCCCCTCTCCTCTTCCATAATAGGAAAATGCCCAATTATTATTATTATTTTTGACAAGGTCTCACTCTTTCACCCAGGCTGGAGTGCAGTGGCACAACGTCGGCTCACTGCAACCTCTGCCTCCCAGGTTCAAGCAATTCTCTTGCCTCAACCTCCCAGGTAGCTGGGATTACAGGCACCCACTGCCACGCCCGGCCAATTTTTGTATTTTTAGTAGAGATAGCGTTTCACCGTATTGGCCAAGGTAGTCTCGAACTCCTGACCTCAAGTGATCCGCCCACCTCAGCCTCCCCAAGTGCTGGGATTACAGGCGTGAGCCACCGTGCCCAGCCAGAGAATACCCACTTTTTAGCTTGCCTATGACTACCCACAGTAAAGGCCACCTGTCCCAGCTGCTGACATTTAGGCGCAGCCGTGTGACTCAGCTCTGGCCAATAGGATCCAAGCAGAATTTGCACATGGCAGCCCCAGATAACCTTCCTGGAACTCCTTTCTCTTGCAGTCCTGTCTCCATCCTGTAGCTTCACTACACCTGTGATGTCTGGAGCTCTGGCTGCTGGCACTGAGGCCCACACCCTAGGGCAGCGGTCCCTAAACTTTTTGGCACCACTAGTTTCCGGTTTCATGGAAAACAATTTCCCATGGTGGAGGGGGAATGGTTTCGGGATGAAACTGTTCCACCTCAGATCATCAGGTGTTAGATTCTCATAAGGAGCATGCAACCTAGATCCCTCGTATACACAGTTCACGCAGCATTCATGCTCCTATGAGAATCTAATGCCACCGCTGATCTGACAGGAGGCGATAATGCTTGCTTGCCCACCATCATCTCCTGCTGTGGGGCCCAGCTCCTTACAGGCCACGGACCCATACTGGGTTGGGTACTTGTGCCCTAGGGTTGTGGCATGGGGGACTGGAAGGGAGCCGTGCTCCCGGGAAGTTGATGGAGACAGTGGCTGAACCAGCCCTGGTCAGCTTACCCTGGACTTTGATGAATTCAAGCCACTGTGGTTGTAGGGCTCTGTCACTGTCAGGGCAGCTGAATCTAGTCCTGATACGCCATCATTCACGCCTGTCTACCAAGCAGCCAATCCCCAGAGTCCCTGACATCTTCAGAGCCCCCACCGCAAAGGGGAGCAAAGAAAAGACGTCTGTGGACATCTCCCATCTTCCTCTACTCAACCCTGCTACGTACGTAGTTCTCCACTCGCACGATTCCCTGTCTATAAAGACTTTCATGGGGTGGAGGCAGATGAGGATGTGGAAGGGGGAAATCACTTCACTCATCCCTGCACTCTAGTGTCTACCGAGGCTTCGAACACAGGCCCAGATGCTGGAGACAGAGATGCATCAGAAAGTTACCAAACACCAGCCCTCAGGGAGCCGGAGATACCGTGGCAGATACTGAGCAGTAATCCATCCCACAAGGCAGCAGGGGATGGGGAGCAGAGGGGACGCAGACTTGGATGGGGTCAGGAGAGACTTCAGAGAGACGGTGACTCCCCAGCTGAGGCGTGGGGAAAGGAGGGAAAAATGCTAATGCAGAAGCACATGAGTGTCCACCAAAGAGAAAACACCGAGTGTTAGCGGGGATGGCGAGGAACTGGAACCGCAGACCTTGCTGGTGGGAATGTATTAATAAGATGGTGCTGGCCAGGCGCGGTGGCTCACGCCTGTAATCCCAGCACTTGGGGAGGCCGAGATGGGTGGATCACTTGAGGTCAGGAATTCGAGACCAGCTGGCCAATGGGGCGAAACCCTGTCTTTACCAAAAATCCGAAAATTAGCTTCACATGGTAGCGGGCGCCTGTAATCCCTCCCCACCCTCGGGAGGCTGGGGCAGGAGAATCGCTTGAACCTGGGAGGCGGAGGTTGCAGTGAGCCAAGATTGTGTTACTGCACTCCAGCCTGGGCAACAAGAGCAAAACTCCGTCTCAAAAAAAAAAAGAAAAAAAGTTCTGGAATTGGATAATGGTGATGATTGCACAATACACTAAACAAACTCCATGGAGCTGTATATATATATATATATATATTTTTTTTTTTTTTTTTTTTTTTTTTTTGAGGCGGAGTCTCGCTCTGTCGCCCGGACTGGAGTGCAGTGGCCGGATCTCAGCTCACTGCAAGCTCCGCCTCCCGGTTTCCGCCATTCTCCCGCCTCAGCCTCCGGAGTAGCTGGGACTACAGGCGCCCGCCACCTCGCCGGCTAGTTTTTTTTGTATTTTTAGTAGAGACGGGGTTTCACCGTATTAGCCAGGATGGTCTCGATCTCCTGACCTCGTGATCCGCCCGTCTCGGCCTCCCAAAGTGCTGGGATTACAGGCTTGAGCCACCGCGCCCGGCCGGAGCTGTATATTTTTAAACATACAGTTTTGTAATGTTTTTTATGTTATGTGAATTATATCTTTTTTTTTTTTTTTTTTTTGAGGCGGAGTCTCGCTCTGTTGCCCGGACTGGAGTGCAGTGGCCGGATCTCAGCTCACTGCAAGCTCCCCCTCCCGGGTTTACGCTATTCTCCAGCCTCAGCCTCCCGAGTAGCTGGGACTACAGGCGCCCGCCATCTCGCCCGGCTAGTTTTTGTATTTTTAGTAGAGACGGGGTTTCACCGTGTTAGCCAGGATGGTCTCGATCTCCTGACCTCGCGATCCGCCCGTCTCGGCCTCTCAAAGTGCTGGGATTACAGGCTTGAGCCACCGCGCCTGGCCGAATTATATCTTAATATAAATATGCTTTAAAAATCATTCTGAGCCAGGTGTAGTGGCTCACGCCTGTAATCCAAGCAGTTTGGAAGGCTAAGACGGGAGGACTGCTTGATCCCAGGAGTTGGAGACCAGCCTGGACAACATAGGAAAACCTCACCTCTACAAATAATAAAATAAAAGTTAGCCGGGCATGGTGGTACACACCTGAGGTCCCAGTTACTCAGGAAGCTGAGGTGGGAAAAAAATTGCATGAGTCTGGGCAGTCAAGGCTGCGATGAATCACGACCGTGCCACTGCACTGCCACTGGGCAACAGAGCAAGACCCCATCTCATAAAAGAAGAAAAAGATCATGATACAACCAACAAAAATTATAGTTTATGAAAAACTTAAAAAACATGGAAACATCATCATAGTACAATGTTAAGTAAAAGTACATAATCTTACATGTACAGTAGGATTATAATTGTGTTAAAAACAAAAACACATCACTTAAATACAGCAAAAGCACAGTGTAAGGAAATGTATCAATAATGGGACAGGAGAAAATCTGTTTCTGTCTTGTGAGTACTGACATGGCCACCCTGCCTGATGTGGTATGGATTTGAGGAGGCTGTAGACCCATTTTCTCATAGCCTGCTTCTTAGATTTGGAGCTCCCAGAAGTAGTCATCATCATTTTTTTTCTTTTTTTTTTTTTTTTGAGACGGAGTCTTGCTCTGTCACCCAGGCTGGAGTGCAGTGGCGCAATCTTGGCTCACTGCAAGCTCCGCCTCCTGGGTTCACACCATTCTCCTGCCTCAGCCTCCCGAGTAGCTGGGACTACAGGCACCCACCCCCACGCCCAGCTAATTCGTTGTGTTTTTAGTAGAGACCAGGGTTTCACTGTGTTAGCCAGGATGGTCTCGATCTCCCAACCTTGTGATCCGCCTGCCTCGGCCTCCCAAAGCGCTGGGATTACAGAGGTGAGCCACCAAACCCGGCCCATTTTTTGTTTTTGAGGCTGGGTCCTGCACTCCCAGGCTGGAGTGCAGTGGCATGATTTTGGCTCACTGTAGCCTTGACCTCTCAGGCTCAAGAGAACCTTCCACCCAGCCTCCAAGGAACTGGGACTACAGGCGCGTGCCACACATCTAGCTTTTTTTTTTTTTGGTAGAAACAAAGTCTCACTACATTGCCCAGGCTGGTCTTGAACTCCTGGGCTCAAGTAAACCTCCTGCTTCGGTCTTCCAAAATGCTGGGAGAGATAGTCATCCTTGAGTCAGGAATTGTAAATTGTTGGGGAAGAAGACATGGTTTGTGGCTGGGCGCAGTGGTTCCTGCCTGGAATCCCAGTACTTTGGGAGGCCGAGGAAGCAAGATCACCTGAGGTTAGGAGTTCGAGACCAGCCTGGCCAACATGGTGCAACCCCATCTCTACTAGTAATAACAAATTAGCTGGGCGTGGTGGCGCGTGCCTGTAATCCCAGCTACTCAGGAGGCTGAGGCAGGAGAACTGCTGAAACTTTGGAGACAGAGGTTGCAGTGAGCCAAAATCGCTGCCACTGCACTCCAGCCTGGGCTACAGAGTGAGACTCTGTCTCAAAAAAATAAATAAATAAATAAATAAAAAATAAAAGAAAACATGGTTTGTGGTTTATGTGGGCCATGCCAACCCTTCCACACACAACCCTTCCTCTACCTTCGTGATGGGGCTGCACTCTGTTCCCTGTGTGGGCTGCACTCTGTCCCCTGTGTGGGCTGCACTCTGTCCCCTGTGTGGGCTGCACTCTGTTCCCCTGTGTGGGCTGCACTCTGTCCCCTGTGTGGGCTGCACTCTGTCCCCTGTGTGGGCTGCACTCTGCGCCCTGTGTGGGCTGCACTCTGTCCCCCGTGTGGGCTGCACTCTGTCCCCTGTGTGCATTTGATGGCAGGCAGGGTGAAGGTGGCCTTCCCACAGACACAGCAAAAACTCCCTTTTTTTGGGCGGGGGATAGAGTTTCACTCTTGCTGCCCAGGCTGGAGTGCAGTAGCGTGATCTTGGCTCACTGCAACCTCCGCCTCTCAGGTTCAAGCGATTCTCCTGCCTCACTCTCCCGAGTGCTGGGATTATAGGCGCCCTCCACCACACCTGGCTAATTTTTGTTGTGTTTTTAGTAGAGACGGGGTTTCACCATGTTGGCCAGGCTGGTCTTGAACTCCTGACCTCAGGTGATCCACCCGCCTCAGCTTCCCAAAGTGTTATGATTACATGCATGAGCCACCGCACCCGGCCAGAAAATTCTTTCTCACAGAAGCTCAGAAACAGGTGATGAGTGAGGAGGCATGGTCACCCACAACAGTTGATGATCTGGTCAGAGAACCAAAGTCAGAGAACCAAAGTAGCTGGGATTACAGGCATGCGCCATCAGGCCCGGCTTATTTTGTATTTTTAGTAGAGACAGGGTTTCTCCATGTTGGTCAGGCTGGTCTCAAACTCCGGACCTCAGGTGATCCACTCGCCTTGGCCTCCCAAAGTGTTGGGATTACAGGCGTGAGCCACCGCACCTGGCTTTTTTTGTTTGTTTGAGACAGATTTTCACTCTGTCACCCAGACTGGAGTGCAGTGGCACGATCTCAGCTCACTGCAAGATGCACCTCCCCAGTTCACGCCATTCTCCTGGCTCAGCCTCCCAAGTAGCTGGGACTACAGGCGCCTGCCCGCCACCACGCCCGGCTAATTTTTTGTATTTTTAGTAGAGACGGGGTTTCACTGTGTTAGCCAGATGGTCTCGATCTCCTGACTTCCTGATCCGCCCGCCTCGGCCTCCCAAAGTGCTGGGATTACAGGCATGAGCCACCGCACTTGGCCTTTTTTTTTTTTTTTTTTGAGACAGAGTCTCACCGTGTCACCCAGGCTGGAGTGCAGTGGCATGATCTCGGCTCACTGCAACCTTCACCTCCCAGGTTCAAGCAATTCTTGTGCCCCAGTCTCCTGAGTAGCTGGGATTACAGGCAGCCCAGCTAATTTTTATAGTTTTAGTAGAGGCGGGGTTTCACCATGTTGGCAAGGCTGGTTTCAAACTCCTGACCTCAGGTGATCCGCCTGCCTCGGCCTCCCAAAGTGCTGGGATTAGAGGCGTGAGCCACCGCACCCAGCTAATTTTTTATTAGTGGTAGAGACAGGGTTTCACCACGTTGGCCAGGTCTCAAACTCCTGACGTCAGGTGATCCGCCCACCTCGGCCTCCTGGAGTGCTGGGATTACAGGCGTGAACCACTGCACCTGGCCCCCTGTAGCCTCTTTTTTTTTTTTTTTTTTTTTTGAGGCGGAGTCCCGCTCTGTCGCCCAGGCTGGAGTGCAGTGGCGCAATCTCGGCTCACTGCAAGCTCCGCCTCCCGGGTTCACGCCATTCTCCTGCCTCAGCCTCCGAGTAGCTGGGACTACAGGCGCCCGCCACCTCGCCCGGCTAGTTTTTTGTATATTTAGTAGAGACGGGGTTTCACCATGTTAGCCAGGATGGTCTCCATCTCCTGACCTCGTGATCCGCCCGCCTCGGGCTCCTGGAGTGCTGGGATTACAGGCGTGAGCCACCGCGCCCGGCCCCCAGTAGCCTCTTGATGTTTCACTCCCCTCAGAAGAGCGACAGAAGAAAGTCGAAATGCATAAGAAATCAGCTATTGAAAGTTACTGGACAGTGAATCCTTTCTTTTTTTTTTTTTTTTAATTTTAGTTTCCTGGTGTTTGAGTCATTTGCTGAGTAAATCTGAAAGAACAAAAAAAAGGAACTGTTGCCGAGGTGCCCCTATCTTTGGGGCCTGCAGCCCATCAGGACTTCCTCCAGAATACTCCAGCAGTGGTTGGCTTCTCATTATTTCCTCAGCCCTGTAGCTCTCTTAAGTTTTAAAAAATACAATGGAGGCCAGGCATGGTGGCTCACGCCTGTAATCTCAGCACTTTGGAAGGCCAAGGTCGGTG